>NC_136817.1:66362190-66973856 GCF_951394365.1 Tetrao urogallus
AGAACTGCAATATAGCAGCTCTGTATCCCAGGCTTGTACTTTTCTAACAGTGACACAGAAACAGTCTCCTTTCCACTACTTGCATTTCAATGGATTTTTGCCTCCTTCTGTGAGATGATCACATAATTCTGGGTAAACTAAAAATCTTAGCCAGGGGAAGCCACTTCAAAATGTCTCTATAGGTTTATATATTCATGGCAAAGGATTTGGGGAACAGGTAGGACACTGTCAGGATTTCATTAAGACTGTGCTTCCTTGTTAGCTGTGAATTACTTGAACTTAATTTCCATAATATATAATGCACCAGTAACAATCAACATTTTAATATTTTTATATTCATTTACAGTCCTTTCCTCTTTCTGCATGAAGTTACTTTGCCTCCAAGAGCACAAAAATTATCTAAAGCAATTAAAATAGCCAAGGATTCTGCCAAGGAATTGAAAAACCCACTAGAGTATTTTTTAGAAGTCCCATTTCTTAATATTTTTTTTTTCAACTTAGCCATTGAAGCAGGCCTGTCATACATGCTCATTTTTTTTTAAAGCCAGTTTTAGACAACTGGAGCTTCCTAGGCATCCAGGCTTGTTTTGGACAATGAACTACAAGCTGACACTGGGAGTCTAACTTTTTGATAAGTCTTTGAAGAGCATCCTGTTAAGGATAGCCACAACATGAACACACGATTCTAACTTCTGGTTTTGCTCCCCCCTGCACCCCTTGGTGCCATCAGAAACTGAATTAATGCACAGAAGTTCCAGACATTTTAGGATATCTACTCTTTTCTTCACTGTAGCTTTTGAGTCACAGATAACTGGAGTAAAGAAGACATCATTATATAAACAGAAAGTACATTGCCACAAACCAGTCTGGCATATCTGTTCATGCTAATAAACATTGTCATTTTGATAAGGAAGACAAATCCTTAACTCAATGTGTATTTTAATATCCACAAAAGTAGATTATCACAAACTGCAGAATAACAGAAGTTTCTTCATTTCAGTGCGGTGAAACTGCTACATATTTTTAGAAAACTGTCATTGAAGTTCTCCAGTATAAGAGGATTCTATATAAGAATGAATTCAGTCTCTCAAAGAATATGATAACAAGCGTGCTTGAGACGTGGCAATATGCTTGACCACTCTTGGCAGCTGGAATCATTCTTGGGTACAGCTGTAGCTTAGAGCTGAGATTATGGTATGATATTAATTATGGAAACTTATGGTAAGAGTTCTGGAATGTTATTGGAAATGTGAAATTAAATATATTCATATTGTCATTGGGGAAATTATTGAAGAAAATTTGTCTTGATTTTCTATTGGGTGGCAAGCAACCTATAAATATGCTAATTACTTTAGCAAGCAGAAACATGGCAAACTATAGGATGTGATGGAATTTGATTGAGCAAACTGAGAGCCAAGCTAGACCTGCACAGCAACTGAGGTCTACAATGCTGTAGAAGGTTTAGGCATACCTGAGCTGGCTAGAACAGAGCTATGCCATAAGCAATAACTGAACACAAGGCCTTCAGCAACATTTGTAATCCTACATGTATACCTCAGCAGCTACATTGAAATGGAGTTTGTGCCTCCAGTCTCCCTACAGTATCATTATTCCTTCCACCTGGATTACAGGTAGCTCAGGTATGCCTACTTACTCCTTAAGTAGCATCATAGATATTCCCAAAGGAAGTAGATGGAGCTTATTTATGGTAAAGTATACCAGCAGAATAAAGAAACAGCCCTGTCTGTATGTCTACCTGTCTTTTAAACATCAATCTCTACAGTCTTGTATTTAGTGTTTTAATGTTCTGCAAGAAAAACTGACCTGTCTGATTAGCCTTGCATGGAGGTAAAGCTCTGTTTGGGAAGTATACTCCAACTAACAAGCTTAGAGGCCTTTTATTAGCCAAAAGGTTGTTGATGATTTAATGCCCTGTTCCCAGGTGCCACATTAATGAATATAAACTCATTTAAGAGATTTGTGATAAGTAATTAGGCTACTGTACAACTGCTTCAGCATATTTCCCATCACTCCAAGGGCAAGAAAGAAAGAAGGACTGATTTCCTTTGTGAGCAATAAATGACAGACAATGGAGACTCGTTGTTTTTTGCTAGGGTGGTCTGGATCCTTCCATCATAACTGCCATGCTATTTATTAAAGGATAGTGCACTATAAATGAGAATAAGTCTTTATTAATAACTGTTACAGAGGGTTTGGAGGCCATTATGCCCTGTTAACTGTGAACCACACAGAGAAACTGGGTATGAGTCACAGGAAGCAAGGTGATGCTGTGCATCACCTACGCCTGTAGGAAAAGGACATTTAGGTCATTGACTGAATCCAGCAGGCACAGATATGCCCTAAGAATGACACTGACACCCATGGCACAGCATATTTAGCCAAAGAAAGCAACAAAACACTTCTATTTCTGCAACTGTTATACGGTCTGATGAATTTCTAGTCCCATATTGTGGCTTTGAAACAATAGATACAGGTACTCATACACTGCCATCTGAAGGGCACTGGGCTTCTGATCTAATGTGTTTGAAGAGATCCCTAGATGCAGATGCTTTGACATAAAGATCCTGGGAGTGCTTAAGTCGTAGGATTTGTTTAGTGATTGGGAGTGATTTCTTTCTGGTTAACATATAGGAACTTTTCAGACTAAATGGTTTGCAGCTGCACATCACTTTCATGATGGAGAGAGATCTGATAAAGACTTCAGCGGGCTATGTATTAGACTTAGCTATAAAGAAAGAAGAGTTCAGTAATTAAGATGCTAGAGTGACACAGTTCCACATTCATTTATTCTTTGAAAGGCCAGCTGGTAGATTCTCCAGTAGGTCACAAAGTCTTCATGTATGTCAACTCTTCTGATAATGGAAATATGATCACGATAGACATTACATAGTGTTAAATACAACATAGTAATAAAGATTCCATGAGTCAAAACTGAATCAGAAAATACGCCTCTGACAGTTTTTGGGCTCTTTATTCTCAAGACAGGCTATTAAATCAATATGCTCATCAATATAATCCTGACTCTTTAGCTCCTAATATTTGGACTGGTTGATTCAGTGAACACATGGTCTTGCTGGCTGAGTAATCCATGGGACTAATTTAGCAGTTTGTGTTTTCAACAATCGTACATGGAGGTTGTGAATGCTATGGAGGTGTTCAAGGCCAGACTGAATGGGCCATGGGCAACCTGATTTGTGATTGACCACAAGGTCAGCAACCCTGCCCATGGCAGGGGTGTTGTAAGTAGATAAGCTTTGAGGTCCTTTCCAACTCAAGCCATTCTATGATTCTGTTTGCATTTGTTATATAAACATTACACAGATAATTTACTAAGTATTGGCACTAACTGAGGCATGGTAAACATTCTTTAGGAAGGCAGTGTGTGTTACATCTTTTGTCCCTTTGTTTCTCACCTGCTCTTCCTCTCCATCTTTGCTCTGTGTAATAGGGATTCACACATGTTGGGTTTATAACCAAAGTTGTCATGGTTAATTTTCAGAGCTAGTTAACTTACACAATTTTAGATGCACATGAAGTTAATATTAGAAACTGAACACGTGGTTTCTTCTTGATACCTTATTTCATAGTGATAATTGTGTTTTAATGATTTCTTTGGCTGGAAGTTGCATTCAGACCACTGTATTAAACACTTAATCAAATTCCACTCTCTTTAGTAATCGCTTCTTAAACTGTGATATTGTTGGCCGCTGTGACAACATGTGGGAGTGTAACTGAACATGTCATAAAGGAATAGGGAGATTATTTTCTTATTATTTTGTTTGCTTTTATGCGCTCTAAGCACTTTTTTTTTTTTTTAGATTTAAGAGTAATTAGAATTAAGAGTAATTTAAGAGTAAAAATAAAATGTAAAAAAAAAAAATTATAGTCATTTTACAATTCTGATTGTCACTGTTGCCCACACCAGTATGTCCTTAGTGCACTAAAACTGAAAAAAAAAAAAAACAAAAAACAACTGTGATAAAGAAATGCAGAGTGAGATTAAATACATTGAAATTACATCTGAGTTAGGAAGACCCTATCTTCCTAATGCTAACTTTAAGATGACTGATAAATGGTAAAGACCTAAAAGGAAATGGCATGCTTCCATTTTCTGATACTCTTTTGTAGATAAACACTACGCATAATCTTGGGATGATGGACCATAGACTTGATCCAGCTATCCAATTATTCTTATTTTCTCTCTGTTCTTTTTTCTAAATTCTTAGCTCAGTGTCTCTCTTTGCTCCTTCCTGTGCAATTTGTGGAATATTTTTCACTTCTAGGTGTTTGTTTTTCTTCCCCCTTTTTTTACATAAGAAAAACGATCAGAAGAATGGCAAGACAGTTGAGTCTCAAACAGCTTCATTAACTGAATCAGATACTTGATTAACTTGCTTGATGAGGAATATTTTTCTGAAATATTTTAGGAAGCTTTTGAAATATGGGTTTAATGAACAGTATGAAAGTCAGAAAAAGTACTTAACTGTCTACCACTGTATTTCTATACAATATTGATTTTCAGGTTTAATTTTTATCTTTCCAATTATTTTCTTAATTTCTTCCTGCCTCTGCTTATCAACCACATACGATTTTTTATTCCTCCACTTTTTCTTTTCTTTGTATATCACCTAGGATTACTTTTTTTAAAATTTACCAGAACAACGCAGAGGAAGAACCCATCTTTTCTTTCTTCTGAATACATAAAAAACAAAAATCGATTGATGTCAATAGGAAAAACATGAGTGATTGAAAGACCCTGGGGAATTTCAAAGACATTTTCCCCTTCTGTACTTCCACAGACTTTTTTTTTTTCCTCCTATTTTTCTTCCCCTTTTCCTGACATCTTTGTGTTCTTCAGTTCCCACCCGAGGGAATGAGATCTCCAAATCCATTTGTTTCTGTCAGGCAACTCTGTAACCACATAGGGGTGAACAGTCTGGACAGAAAGCACAGCCCAATATATTTATTAAATATACTTGGGTTTAGGAGTAACATTTAGCAAATAGAGGTACTTACTCCATAAGTGTACTTCGGCAGGAGCATCATACACTCACTGGCTGCAAAAATCAGCTTTCTGAAAGGAAAACATTTGAGAATTTTCAAGGAAGAAGAAAATAGTATGAAATTACTAAAGCACACACTGTCAAATCTATGCAGTAAGTACTGGCTAATGCCACTCTGAAGTTGTTGGTTTTTGGCATCTAATCAGGTAGAGGATTCTCTAGTTCTTACACAGTGAGGGGATAAAACAGGCAATTCAGAAGACTGAACTTAAATACCTGGTGTGGAAACAAATACAGAAACTACTACAATCAAAGTCCAAAACAAGTACAAAATATAACACACACCATACAATTAAACACACAAGGCCTTGCACAGGCAAACAGTGAGCAACTGCATTTATAACACCATCTCTCACCAAACCTTGTTAACAGCTACAGATCTGCCTCAGTGTGGAGGATTGAAAGAACTGTTAGCAGACACCTGGTTCAACAGCTGAGGCCAATGGAGCGCTGACCTAAAAACAGTGAGTTCACCATCTAACTCCCTCATAAACAATGAGAAGTCAAGTGCTCCTTGAGTTTTTCTCTGTGTCAGTTGACTGTGAGACAGAATTGCTTTTTGAGCATAGTGTCTCCTGAAGTTACATCTTGTAGAGTTTCCTTGCAGCATGATGTTATCACGCCTTGCTGAATATGATCCTCAGTAAGTGACTTAGTTTTAGCTTAAAGATTTCTATTTGACTGTACATGTATAACCTTTTAGGTATAAGCTGTTGACTAAGTCTGGGACTAAGAGTGGATCAGAACTAAGTAATACAGGTCAGATCAAAGAAAAAAAATGTAACTTTATTTTCATTTATTGATAATAAAAATAATTATGCATCAGCACTGGTTGTGAGAGTGATCAGTTCTGTATTCCTGACTATAGCAGAAGGTGCAACTTCTTGGTTTCGTTGTAGTCTTATGCAAAGTAAGATAATATTTGACCTAATTGCAGCCTTTCAGTGCCTAAATGGAGCCTATAAAGAGGAGAGGAGTTAACTGTTTGAAAGGGTAGATAACAGCAGGACAAGGGGAAATGGTTTTAGGTTGAAGAGGGAAGATTTTAGGTTGGATTTCAGGGGGAAACTCTTTACAATGAGATTAGTGAGGCGCTGGTACAGGCTGCCCAGAGAGGTTGTGGATGCCCTGTCCCTGGAGGTGTTCAAGGTGAGATTGGATGGGGCCCTGGGCAGCCTGGTCTGGTATTAAATGGGGAGGTTGGTGGCCCTGCATGTGGCAGGGGGTTGGAGGTTCGTGATCCTTGAGGTCCCTTCCAACCCTGGGCCATTCTGTGATCCTGTGAAATCAGTCCTTGTCAGTTCTGTAATCTGCAGGGGTGAAGATTCCACAAAGGCTCCATTTGCAGCAATCTACTGTCCTCACAGAGAAAATATTTTTTCCTTAAATCCATCACAGTTTTTCATATTGCATCTCAAGCATTATAGGCCTTGAACTTTACTGAAGCCACAGCTGCAAACCTCTCATAGCTGTATGTTGTGCTAACCTCAATGCTGCTGCGCTATAGCTCCTTGGGGCTATGAGTCTTTGCTGAAGAAGAGTTATTGTTTGGAAGCTTTTATTAGGAATTTATTATGTTGTTCAAATGAAAACTGTTTTTGGCTGGTGATGACTAGTGCAGATTTAAGAATATGCAGCCTTCTAATCGCCAATAGGCATTACTGCTGAGTAGTATTCTTGCCAGAAGGCTAATAAAGTAAATGCAGCTTCTATATGGAAGTAACTATGTCTGACTTGAAGAAAAAAAAAAAAAGGAAGGAAAAAAAAAAAAAAAAGGAAAAATGTAAGTGTATTTGTATTTAATATTTGCTTCTGCCTCTGTTGTGGATAGAGATCCTGTACTACATAGCAAAGCCTTACACTAAAGAATAAATTCAGCACTAATAAGCACAAAGGAGAGAAGGCATCTGTCTGTCTCCATATCTTTCCTAGGGTAGTGCCAAGGAAAGCTGATTCCTCAGTTATAAGTTTTTGCTAAAGCTTCTCTTCTGCCAGTAGTAAAACAAGGTTATTTCAGAGGTGGCACAGAATTATTGTGTACTTCTCACACTGTGAATTTTTCTATTATCACTTCCCCCAAAGATTTTCCTTATCTAAGCCCACAGAAACATTTCTGCTTTCACAGTGCCCATAGCAACAAGAGTTTTTCAGCAACCAAAATGATTCTTTCACAAAAGTAGTATGAAAAGTGGGTTACCTCAGTTTCTCTTCTCTTACACCAGGAAAGAAGAGAGCAATCATGCAAAGTTAGGTAACTTCACAACCTGTTTCAAATAGAAGCTCATCCATACATATGAAAGAATAAGCCTCTAAATTAAGTTCTGCAATCCTGACTCCTTTCAACATGGAGAGCTACCTGGAGACTAGAATGCTCTGACTGTACCAGTTGTCTTCCATATCTGAAATCCATGATAATGTTCCTTCATTTGCTTTGCAAACTTCTTCACTGTTATATTCCTATTCTGACTCAAGGACACACCAAAATCCATGAAATACGCCTTTGGTTACGGAAGAGAAGTTGAAACTTACTCTGAAGTGTAAAAAAGGGAGGGGGGAAAAAAAGAGAATCTTTCAAATATGTGGTGATTTGGAGTTAATCTATGGGTTGGGAGTATTTTCTGGGGGGATTTTGAAGTATAAAAGGATTCAAGGAAAAGATTGTGAGGATAGGATTAGCATAATGTTTATGATTATTGTCTTACGAAGCCCTTTTGACCTAGTGCAGCTTTATGTTGGGTGGTAGTGTTTATATATCATACCTTTACTGTTTCCATACCTGAAATGTGAAAAAATAAATGTCTGTGGCAGCTTCCGTTTTGGATAACTGCAAGAACTGAGTAGATTAGAACTGAAACTATGCATTGCTGTGGAAGATTTTTTTTTTTTTTTTTAAAGTTCATCCTGCATTGTAATTTGTAATGAAATTCCTAAAGCTTTTCCTGAATGAACAAGACACTGAGAGCAGATATAATAACGATCTCTGCTGCAGCAGCAAAGTGCTTTATGTTGTTCAGTCTCACCAAAGGATTCCACCTATATACTTTCTATAATGTCTTTTACACAACTTATCATTTCATTTAAATGCTTACATTACCCTTCCTGACATTCTTTTATTTTTTTTATTAATCATTTAGGAGTAGGACTTGATGATCCTTTTGGGTCCCTTCCAATTCAGGATATTCTGTGACTATTTATTGCTCCTAGGATGTCTCAGTGGTCTTGCAGTTACCGCAGTGAACTGCTGGATCTAGAAACAGATTGACATATACACACTGATTCAGGGCATGAAGAAGCAACTACCTGTAAAGAGTCTCACTGTAAACATAGTGTGCATTTGAGCTATTGCATACGAAGAGTGAGACTGACAGTAAGCTGAGCTGCAGGCATTAATTGAATATCTTTACCATACACATTCAAAGTAGTATCTCATCTAACAGTGCTGTTAATTGGAAGTTTACTGAAAAGTGATTGAGTGATTGGTATTTTATGAACTGGAGGAAAAAAAAAAAAAACAAACAAACAAACAAAAAAAAAAAAAACAAAGGGAAGAACTATAGAAGCTGTGGTAAATTTCAAACAGGACCGCCCCACAAATGGCTGTTCTCCCATCTGAAGTAATATAACTGTAGAATATCCTCAGCTGGAAGGGACCTGTGAGGGTCATCAACTCCAACTCTTGGTTCTGTACAGGACAACCCAAAAACCAAGCCCTGTGTCTGAGACTGTTATCCAAATCCTTCTTGAGATCTGGCAGCTCGGGGCTGTGCCCACTGCCCTCGGCAGCCTGTTCCATGCCCACCATCACCTGCTGCAGGCCCTTTCCCTAACCCCCACCAAACCATCCCTGACATAACTCCACGCCATTCCCCTGGGCTGCTGTGAGGTCTCCCCTCATTTGCTCTGGACTTATCAACCCAAGGGATGTCAGCTACTTCTCATACATATTCTCTTTTAGTAACTTTGCCATCTTTGTAGCTGTGTTCTTCAGAGGCAACTCAGAGTGGCACCTGGTGGTGGTTGGGTGAGGCTCCCTCCATCACACTGAGCTCTTCCAGTAGCTCTTGCCACTGGACACTGGAAAGGATTTGTGTTATGGCCCTGCTTGTGGGTGCACACACGCTGTTTCTGCATCCTGAACTGGCAGATAAGTGGGATACGAGGAGCTGATCTGGGGAGGATGGGAAGGCAATCTGTTCCAGCAAGCCTTGCCTCAAGCCCAAAGAATTACTGAGTGCTTAAAAGAACATAGGAAGACAAGTGTTCACCAGAGATCCCAGTGTATGTTTCTAGTCTGCTGACATGTGTGGTTCCGTATTTAGTGGGAGTTCACTGTGTGTACAAAGGCTTTTGATGGATGTTCTGCTCCTCTGCTTCACCCTGAATTTCTCACGTTACTGTCTGACCTGAAGTAGAATGTTGCAGTAGTAGTGGACTGTGGCAAGGGGTTTTACTGTTTAACTGTGAGCCATATGTTTAGTTTTTGTTTTGACACCAGAAGCTTTCCTTCTTGCACCTTTGCTATTTAATGTCACGTCCTCTGGAACTTGACATACTTTGTTTTATAAAGCAGCACAGCTTTGTGTAGTGGAGGCACTCCATCTCTGCCCTCCAGCTGATTAAAAGACATCTGCACCCCTTTCCCGTATTACAGACACAATAAATCAAGTAAAATGCAGGAGCAGAAGGCTAACAGTAAAATGGCATTGATCTCTGTGTGTTATGTGGTTGTCAGGAGGATAATGCTGAATGTTGTGAGCAATGGTGAAGAGGTCCATCCAGTAGCATGGCTGATCTGCAGCTTGTGCCAAGATGTCTGCTGCCAGCTGCATCCCTGGTACCTGGAGAGCTCACTCAGCCTGACTAGAAACACTCAAATGCAGCCTTGTCCTTATCAACCACAGAGCAGTAACCATGCTAGAGGTACTTCTGACTGGGACCCTTTCCAGGCCCTGCAAACAAAATAAGAAGGAAACAAAATGAGTTGTCATCATTAGAATGCTAATTGAGATAAACAGATGAATATATTTTTAATTTTTGCAATATAGAGACAGGTGTGTGTGTGTATATATATATTCGGGTATATAAAGATGGGCATTAGCAGAACCCTTCATGCTCATGGGAAATATGCTTTTATGTTTGGAGCATAGGATCTGAAATTTATCTCTGTGAAGTCAGTCACTATTAAAACTTGGCATTTTTCATAAAAGCTGATCAAAAACGTATGCAGTTATAATCAAAACGTGATAACTTTCTTTGAAATTTAGAAATGTCCTTCATCTCCTTTTCCTGGCAGAAAGCATTTAATGCAGTAAGGAAATATAAGTGTTGGAAACTTCTCAAGTTAAATTAAAGATTAAAACACTTGGAGTGCCAGGGAATTGAAGGAGTAGAAACGGTTTGGAGCTGTTGATACATACTGATACTAATATGAAGACAAAAAATCTCAAATGATTGGAAGAAGCCAAGGTTGTCTTTTATATTTTCCACATATTTATTTGTCTATTATATCTTTTGTACATCTGTCTGTCCTATTATTATCTATTATTTTTTTAAAAAATGAGTCAGAATGTGAACATTATGAAAACTAAGGCCTGTCCATCCAAGTTGGTTAACTGGACTAAGTAGAAGCATCAGAACTATTTCTTCCTTCTGTTGCTCTGTTCCCATTAACCTGTTCTCACCCTTAATATGGGAGAGTTCATGACCACACAGAGAGTGAGACATCCCAGGTAAAGTAATGAGAAAGTTGTCCTAAAAACTGCCAAATTGCTGTGGCAGCTTCTGTGTTCTTAGAGTTCTCTAGCCAAACTTAAATGTGTAGATTTAAATGTCAATTCATGTTGAATTTAGAAAAGTCTGGCAAGTCCCTCTATCACTTTATCACTACCATCAAGGGAAAGCCATCTACGGAATGGTAGATTAATTACATAGTCACTAAATATCAGCTTATACTGTAATGTAGTATAGACAATGCAATGAATATATATTTTTTTCTGAAGTTAATAGAATATGGAAGTGCCAAAAAAATTAGCAAAGACTAGTGATTTTAATAGGAAAAGTTTTAATTGTGGCATGAAGAATTTGGTTATACTACAGATTTGTAGCCAGTCTGACAGAATCGAATGCAAGAATCTCAAATTCTCATTTGTGTACTGGCAACTAAGTTAAACACTTAACCATATTTACTGCTTAGGAAGGTCCATGTCACATTTAGCATCAATTACTAAAGTTAGCATTTGAATTGGGTGTTGCTGAGTAGAAAAAAATGTTTGTGCATGCTGCAGTTAATGTGTGACACTAATGAGGCAGACCAGTATGGTGTACAATACAATGGCTTCCTTGGTATATTCCCTTTTGTATTGAACTGCAAATGATTTGAGTTCAAAACTTAGTGGGGAAAAAAAATGCTTTCAAACTAATAGAAACTCACACAACTTATTAGAATACTTCAGCTGTAATATGTCTGTCATATTAACTCAGTAAAGCACAGAACCAATAAAAATGTGACTGGAGAGCAAGAGTTTAATATCTGTGCAGATGATAGTCAGATGTTGTTCCTCATTTGACAGAAACAAAGTAGAACTGACTGGCTCAAAGATTCTGCATTAGAAAACAAAATGATGCAAGATAGAAATCCATGCAGGAGTCCTCATTTTAAGTCAATACTAATCCTCTTGTCTCTGAGTTAAAAGCATTTTGATATTTTAATACCGGAACCATTCATCTTGAAAGTGCAGGTAGCTTATTCTTTCAGGCAGATTTCTAAACAAGGTGCTGCATGTGATTGCAAATGAAGAAGTGATGTGTGAAGGGTGCAATATATTAGCTTTATGAAGAAGCTTATCACATTATACTGCTAAAAAAAAAACAGAGTGTTGCTCTATGTCTGGAATGAAATGGGTAGGAATAACTTTTTCATTTTAAATAGTACATACTTGAAGACATATTTGCTTGTCTGGGATTCAGGAAAGGCCATGATTGTAGAAATAATCATTCTTTCCACATAAAAAGAACATGTAGAAGTTAGGTTATTGTCTTAAATGGCATTTTACTTTCTAGAAGTTTTAGGGGGCCTTTGAAAAGATCTCATCCTAAATGTCTTTTGTGCACTGTTCTAGAAGAAAAGCCTGTTGAAGATACATAGTGGTTAGGCTTTGGGTATTATTCCTTCCTAGTTGTCTTGCATGGAGTAGGATGAAATGAACAGTAGCATTATATATTTTATTAAAAACTAAAGAAAATTATTATCTGTATCAATGAAATGAAACTTCAGAGACCATGTATTGGTGAAAAGGATTTCACTTGAAAGAAGACAGGCTGATGATATAACACAGTTTTCATCTTGTTTTTAGGGAGAAGTGTTAAATAGCCAGGGTTTTTTCTATTCCAGTCCTTACCAATTCATCTTGGACAAATGACTTAAGCTCCTTTTGTTAGGCTTACCAATGCCAAAATCGCTGTAGGTGCACATTAATGATTTGTGTAGGATTTCATATCTTCAGAAGGAAAATGTTACAGATGACTCTGTGCCATTAGAATGCTGACAGTATGTGAAAGATGAGGGTGAGCGATGATAATACGCCTTAGAATAAAATTGGGTAACAATTTCTAAAATAGACCAAAATTGTTCTGTGTACAGGAATCCAAAAGTAAGAGAATCACCATAAGTACATCTCATTCTTTTCATCAAGTACAGAAGGAAAGGCATGGTGATGTGGGTCTAAGAACAACTGAGACTCCTGAAACAACTCATGCACCACCATGCATTTTTTTTTTAATCTGAAGTTTATGTACTTTGTGTTGTGCCCCTCTCCTGCTGAGAACCTCAAAGCAAAGACTTAACCAGAGTTGATCACTAATCTTTTAATACTTGAAAGTACGCATTCGTTCAGCAAGGTTGTGTTAGTGACATCTTTCCATTGAAGCCAGTCACCATAGACTTAATTGTGTTGCAAATCTTGCTGAGGCCATGTATAGCCATATATTTCACTTCATTGTACAGTACAGATGTGTTCTTAGGTATTCATCACAGTATGGTCTATTGTAGAATTATAGTGATGATCATATTATGGTCTATAGTTATGTTCTGTTATTTTTTATGCCCATTCTGTTGTTGTTGTTGTTTGTTTCCTGAAGACCTTCGTTATCCCTGCAATGGGCTGTTCAGTCCTCTTGTAGACTCACCGTTTGTTTATTCAGGAGTTCATTGTTTCTAAGCTTGTGGCTATCTGGAGACTAATGGGTAGGAATCAGAATCAAATATGAATTTCAGAGCATCCGCTCAAAGTTCTGAAGCACAGGAAACAAGATATATGATTGGAGTCACTGCAGGACAAAATCTGTTTTCTGTTGTGTTAAAAGTACTGCATCTCTCAGCTCACTGAGAACATTTCCTAAATGGGAACGGTCCAGAACTTGCAAACGTGTTTAGGCAGCAGAATTGCCATTTGAATTTGTGATATATATACTTTTTAAACATAACTGAAGACATCAGGTAGCTTGAAATGAATGCAACAGAAATCTTTTAATTCCTGTATTTGCCACTGCTTTTTTTAAGAGCAACCTGTGTAGACATGATGCAGTGTATTGCAAGGTAAAACTTTTGTAACATAAAAGAGGGACTTTTAACTCTTCAAAACCATCCAGAATCCTGAAGCAATATTGATTTCAGTTGTGACACCAGGGCAAGAAAAGACATAAGACAAATGGTATTTGAAGAAAGAGAATCAGATCAATTGCTTTCTTTTTTGCCAAGGTTGGTTAAGAGTTTTTTCTCTGATCTTTCTCTTTCTCTTGTTTACCTGGTGGTCTTGTGTCAGAAATACTTTTTAACTGTGTTTTAAAATGATCTAGAAATATTAGCAGTGGAGGAGCCCAATCAATAGGAACTTTCAGTTATGCAATTGAAAGTGACTGATCTGAGCAGAGGGTAAACAGAGGGTAAAATCTCTCACACACACTACTTAAGCCAAAAGAAATATGTGCGTGAAACAGACACAAGAAAAGGAATAAATAAATATCAAACAGAAAACTAAATTTAGTTATTTTAGCTTTGTATGTGTGTACTCTCAAAAGAAGGAAATCCTGGTGGTGTCCAACAACAGGAAATGATGGGAAAGTATAAGAACAAGCAAATATATCTAATACTCTCCAGTATCTTCCCTGCTTGCATTTTTTTTGTAGTTTATAGACTTAATAGCTTGGATGTGGTTTCTATGTAATCCTCAATGCATTTATTTTCTATAAACTTCAACCAAAAAAGCAATGAAAGCATCCATAATGGTTGATAGGTAGCAGTTTCTGAGACCATCTCTATTTTGACTGAAGAACTACTTCATCCCATCTGTTCGGGGCTTCCTTCTGACATGGCTTTTTATTATGCCCTCTGGGTCTCCTGTTGGAAGAGAGTGAAATGCATTTGGTCAGATAAATTCCATCCAAAACCACTGTCAGAAAAGAAGTTAACACACTCAAAATGTTACCTGTTCTGATTCAGTTCTGTGATAAAGACACTGAGGTGAGATACTCAGTTCACACAAAACAGACAGGACAAGTGCTCAGACATCTGAGCGGAATGGCTTGTCTCTATTCACTTCAGATAAGAACATCCTATTTTCCTCTACTTGTAGTATGAAGTGCCATTTCGCTTTTTTGTTACCTTTTTCAATTGTTTAAGAAGCACGACAGCCATCAACATTTTTGTTTTCTGTAGAAACCTGATTGCTTCAGAGAAGCTACTGGTGGAAAAAGTTAATTATGTGGAGTTTCCAGATCTGGGTTTGCTGTATCTTTTACCTCTTATATATGGCCACTTTTTAAGGTCATCTCAAGGTTTAAAAAGATTGGTTTTTGGAGTGGTGATTTGCTTCTGCCAGATCTGGTGACATTTGAGTGGAGAAATAGCTGGACAAGCTGTAGTTCTTGAAGATAGGAAATATTTCTTTACTGCATGCAAGTAATGCAGAGAGGAATAGATTATTTTTATTTCTTATCTAATGTCAGAGAGGAGAATTTTTACATGGATGAAACAAGCTTCTTGTGTCAAGAAGTGAAACTGAAATTTAAATGTAATTGAATGTTTCTCTGTGACTGTAATTTAATATGCAGATGACAGCATATTGTCAAATATCCATAGGTGTTGGTTCTTCACTCTTCCTTACAAATTTTACTGTAGCACATCATTCCTGACAAAAGTTGTTAATTTGTCATTAAAGGAGAAAACAGTCAAAATGTTGAGATTAATGTTAAGAGTAGATAAATAACAAGTCACAAATAAATTGCCAAATGAAAATTCTTGGTTTTTTTTTGTTCAGTTTCAAAATAGCTTCAAATAAATCTGTTTGGTGTGTAAATTTGTCTGAGTATTTCAGAGACCATTCTCTTCCTGATTCCTCCCCTACTCTTTACCTCTTTTAACTCCAATATTTGTAAAGCATATGTTTTCCAGGGAGCATTGGACATATAATACTGTAGATTTAAGTAGGGTTTCTTAACACTGTTTGACCAGATGAGTAAAATTTATTATTTTCATACCTAGAAAACTGGTCATATCATACATTTCCATCTCTTGGAAATGTAACATTGCAATTATTATGAAACACTGTAATATTTAATAGAATAATTTCAATAAAAGGGAAAACGATATGTAAGGATCCAAAATCACTGACGTTTTTTTTCTTTTTTGAAATCCATGACTACATACCAATACTCACTTAAGGAGTGCTAGCTTCTGTAGTGATGCTTTTTCATTTGGTGTTTGGTTTTCCTGTGCTCTGAAGAGCAGACAGGTTTGCTGGTACCTGAGGGGAAACCCAAGAATTTTCTTTCAGTGGTGTGTTGCACTGCGGCCACTTACAGATTTGTCTTTAAATCATCACTAACAGCTGTCAGTGCACTACATAGGTGAAATCAGGAAAAAGGCTGCGACTTTGTCAGTGTAAAGGCTGCATAATTAAAGCAGTTATGATGTTAATATACATCCCTGTAATAGAAAAAGGGATTAAAAGGCATCCCCTTGCTTTGCTCAGCTTCCCTCTATGTCATCTGCTGTGCAGGTGACCTCCTTCTGAGCAAAATTCTCTTGCAATAAGGTTGTGACTTGCTAAAGATCAGACAGTGAAGAGATCTCTCTTGCTGTTATTTGACTTGGTTTATTTTTTTAATGCTGGGATTTTGTAACGCATCTTTCAAAACCCTCAAAGCTAATAAATAGGCTGTTGTCTGTGCTATGAATTAAATAAAATTACTGTTTATTGTGGGACAGTTATTCTAGAAGTCAGTGATGTTTGAGGGCTACAGAATTCTGGTTTTGTATGTTTTGAAATGTAGCAAGCACAGAATTGGTTTTCATCAGGTAGAGGTTTGCTTTCAATCCTGATTAGATTAGAGGACTGTATGCATCTGTTAATGTACATCGGTGCTATTCACATATAACTCCTATAGCAGTTCTCTGCCTTGCAGTTTGCTGGTTCTTTGGATACGTGTTTGGAAGTTGCAAAGAAAATGTTTAATTTCGTTTGTTTCGTTTCATTTGTTATCCTGAGGCAGATGACTTTGACTTTGTTCTTCTCTTTTTGTATGATTGTGATGTCCTTCCTACTGACACTAGGATTTTAATAATAAATGTCAAATAGGTTTCTTGTTCTGAGAGTATTCAGTTACTCACTGAAGCCAAACTTCCCCAGTGTAGTTCTTATTACAGAAGCAAATCCTTGGGCTGGTTTCAATAACAGCCTTCTGGTTGATCTTTAACTTTCTCAGTGTGTTTTTCCACACAGAAGGTGGTGACACACTGGGACAGGTTGCCTAAGGAGGCTGTGGATGCCCCATCCCTGGAGGCATCCAAGGCCAGGCTGGATGTGGCTCTGGGCAGCCTGGTCTGGTGGTTAGTGACCCTGCACATAGCAGGGGGTTGGAACTGAATGATCATTGTGGGCCTTTTCAACCCAGACTGTTCTATGATTCTATGATACTATTAATATAATAAACATTGACTGAATTTCTAGAGTTTTTTCTACTCCTAGTCCTCTAACTGAGCCCTGATATTACAAGAGCAATTCATTTGCCAAAGTATTAATAGTCCCTGTTTTTTGACAAGGAGAAGCTGAAAGATAAATCATTTATTTGAGCAGAATTTAAAATAGAATTTCATCTACACTTGGATTTTCCCTGCTGATTTCAGTGACAGAAATGTTAGGTTTCTTCTAAGTGTTCTTAGGCTACTTGCTCTAGGTGTATGTTATTTACTGCTGTAGATGAAAAAATGTTGGGGACAATTTAGAGCTCCCTGCTTAGCTCCCTTCTTTGCCCATTTTTCCTGCCTGAATGTCTTGTCACTTATACTATAGTCAGTATTTGGAAAATTAATGAGTGTCCAACAATGATCGGTGCTCTCAGAATACAGTCATTACTCATTCACACAAACTAAAGCTGCTCCTTAATTCTGTGGTTCTTGGGGAACAGTTTTCTTCCTAGGCCAAATGGGTTGGATTTTAACAGGATATTTTTTGTATTTCCTCCTTTTCGTCTGAAAGCTGTTTCTTTATGCAAGCACAAATATAAATGTTGTTAGCTAATACCTGAAAGTTGTAAGGCAGTTCTGTTTGTTCTGTCCCTCCGTATCAAAACTGCTGCAACAAGCTGCTGTGAGCTGGTTTACTAGTCTCATGTCCTTGGTAACCTTGTACTCCACGACTTCTATATCATCCTGTTGATTTTTTTTTTTTTAAATCTGAGGTGGTAATGAAACTGCTACCACCACTTCTCTCTGTCCCGTCACTCTTACTGAAGCTTCTCTAACTGCCTGCTCCAGCCATGTGTAAGCAGTGGCACAGAAAGGATTTAGATGTGGTCACCTCTGCTCATTTCAAGCACTTCTCTCTCCTCTGAGCCTCCTCTGGCTGTGGCTCTGCTCTTGCTCATCATTCATAAAGACATGAAGATGCTCCCTACAGAACTACAGGCAGAATGATTTGCAGCCCCTTTCTTCCAGCAGTCGTTCCCAAGGTGATTTACAGAGTTGGATTCCACTCAGCTTGACTAAAGGTGGGGAAAGACAGGCTCTCTTATTTAAGGCAGTGCTAAATAGAGGCTGCCCAAGGGGTGTGTGAGCTGGACTATTTGCGAGAAGCCAGACAACGAGTAGAATCACAGTTAATTCCTTGTTTCTTATCTACTGCCAGGGAATGGTTATTAATGATGTGGACTGGCTGTGATTTCTTCCTCTCAGGATAGCTCCTGGGCCATTAACTGCCAGATTCTCCTTGTTCTTACAGATGCATCCCTGTTTGAGGTGGGGAGCCCTAATTCTTCATTCCTTCATTCGCACATACAGTTCACTTTGGTGGCAGCCTAGTTGTTTGGCATAGTTGGTGTATTCTTAGGTACTGAAAGCATTTTGAAGATTTCATTTTTATATTTTTTAAGTGAATGATCTGTGTTTGCTACTGTTCAGGTATGAGATTTTCATCTTTAAAAGCAATTTCTTTGACTTGCCTTATGCTGTTCAGCAATCCTGCTTTTCCAGTAAATCGATCTGACTTTATCTATTGTTTTGGCTGCATCTTCCTGTAGGTTTGTTCTTTCCATCTACAGGACAACACTTTTTTATTACTTTATTATTCAGGACTACCAGATAACGTAACATCAGCACAGCCACCACTCTGATGTCATCAGGAAATTATGTTTTAAACTAATTGGATCTTGTAACTGTTCAAATGCAGCCTGATATTGCTCTACTTTGACAAGTACATTGAAGGGCTCTAAGAGAGAAATGGGAATAGAAATGCAAGTATTTTAAAGGGAAGGAGAAGTTTTATAGTACATTAGAAGTGGAAATAATTTTTACTGTTCACACAGTACCAACACAGCAGAACAACAACAATATCTTGGAGGAGGATCTGAAGTACTTGCAAGATGTGTGAAACCTGCAAAACCTGTAGCAAACATGTTGTTACCTACATTAAACTCTTGGAGAGGTGAGACAGGTAGCAGAGAGGAAGGTGCAAGCAAATACGGACTCTGTGTTTTTGACACATAGTGTGATGTAACGTGAGCTAATCTCATCCTTAACAGGGAGCCAGTTTTTTCACTGAACTTCATTCAAGACAACTTTTTTTCATTTCATTTCATTTTTCATTTTTTCATTTTCATCTACTAATTGCTTTGGGTGCTAAGTACCAGCTGTCCTTCTCCTGACAGACATTAGCTTTCTGTCAAAGATCAGGGGAAGGAAGAAAGTTCAGTGCCTTGAAATGAATCTGCATGCTCTTCAAGGTCAAGTATGTTATGGTTCTGAAAACACAGTGCCCAGCCTGGCTTTTTTTTAGAGGCCAAAATGGAAACAGTACATAATTCTACTTCTCTCAATTTCCATTAAGTAATGAGAAGTCCCCCGCGAATGTGCAGAGGCTGGTTTGTATGTTTATGTTAATGACAAGTAAAACCATTATTATTGCCTAAAAGAAAGTGCCATGCCATCAGAATTAATAAGGTGAGTTTTAATAGAATTCTGAGTGTAATTTAGACCTCAGAGTCCTTGCTACAAGCTGCTGTTGTTATGCAAAGACTGCTTTTCCCCTGTTTGGTGCACTCTGTACATTCTAGCCCTTTATATTTTGTGGAACACAGTTGCATAGGCTGGCAAACGGATAGAAAACACAAAACTTGATATTATACAAAGCAGCACTGTTCTGACCATGGTGTGCTTGCAATTACACCTACTAATGCTGCTGCCTGTTAATTTTTGTGTTCTAAACAGCAGCACCTGTTGTCTGGAACTCATTGCTAATAGAGTTCAGCTATGTGTTTGCTGTTTACTCTTAAGCTGCAATATCCTTGTCAAAAGTTCTGTCTCAGTCTACTTCTCTAGTTTTAGCAATAAACATAAATTAGAAAGACACTGGTAATTTGCTAATCATAGAATTATTAAGGTTGGAAAAGACCACTAAGGTTATCTGCCCCAGGCCCCACAGCACCTTGGTGGCTTCCTTTGGGCTCTTTCCAGTGTATCTTGGGTCTCTTCTACTGGGAGCCAGTACTGGGCCCAGAACTCCAGGTGTGGCCTCACCAATGCTTAGTAGAGGGGAAAGGTCACCTCCCTCAATTTGCTGGTGGTATTTTGCCTAGTACATACAAGAAGGATGTCACCCTTGTTGTGAGTAAGGATACACTGCTGTGTCATGTTCAGCTTGGTGTCTACCTTTGGGATGACAAGAATAGATTATTAAAGGCCTGAAATTCTTTTAAACTTGAATTTTTTTTTTTTTTCTCACTTCAGTTTTATGTCATTGAAGAATCCTAGTTTATTCTTTATGAATCTTAACTCCTTGACATAGAAACTACTTCAAATCTGTGATTATACTTTATATCCTGTTTAAGTTGGTAGGTTAGTTTTCTACTGTCCCTTATTGACTCTACCTATTGTCAACTGTAAGGTTATTCTCTTATACAGCTTGAAGTGCTTTTTAAGGGCTTCTTCATTTCTGTAACTCCTGTTTTTGAAGCAGAGTGTAACTCTTGTGGATTTGTTGTAATGTAAAAAGAAATTGTTGCAAAAAATTTAAATGGAAAAAAAAGAGGCTCTCCGGCAACTCATTCTTCCATTTTTTCTTGTGTTCCTATGAAAATACTAAAAGACTGCAACCTATGGGTCTGTTTACCTTCTTGTCATCCTAGTTAGGAAAAGGAAAATAGAGAAGGACATTTATGCAACTATTTCCAGTCTGTGGCCTACCATTTTTTTGGAAATACAGAATTTCCAAATTTTCATCCACCGTGGTGCTGTCAGTACAAATGTGCGTGCTCTGGCATCTTTTTGTGTTCTCCATGCACTCTAACAGGTGTTTAAAGAGCTCTTTAAATGCCAACACTTTGGTTCTTTTGATTGTAGTGATTTGTCACTTTTGTAGCATCTCTGCTTACTCTAGTGATGTATGCTCAATTCCAAAATCATATGATCCTTCTCAAGATAAAAAAACCCAGCTGTTCATATGGCTGATGGTTAATTAAGCCACAATTACCTACATACATGTTTCCAGAAGGGTTTTTAGAGGTACAAGAAAATGCAGCCACTTTCCACTTTGGAGGACACACACTTTGGTTATTTTCTTTCCGCTGGCCCTTCAGGCTTGCTCCTTCTGTCTGATAACATTGGCATGACTCCTCTAGAAACCTGTTTGCCTCTCATTCCCTTCTGAAGCAGGACGGATTTCATTGGATTGGAGGTAAAACTATTCACTTGCATCCCTCAGTTCCTCTTATACCTGCCTGTGCCCCCAGATTCACCCAGTTCATCTGCTGTGACCAGCAATAGGAAACACAGTTGGCACATGAGCTTACAAGTACTCTTTAAAAAAGGTAGTCATCTTGTCTAGATGATGGATATAGTAAACATTTGCTTCTGCATCAAGCTAATGCATGTGAGCTCAACTTCTGTTGTTGTTGCCTTCATGCACAAAAACTAGGGACTTTATTGACCCTATATGTTCAGCTGGAGAATATAGCACCTAATTCTGAGTTTATTTGAGATGTGTTATATGCTGATGGAAAAAAACTATATAGCATTAAGATATTCTAAGAGAGTAGGAGGAAATTATTAAGTTGTATTGTGAAAGTAAGCTGTAGAACTCTGCACTAGAAAATGCGGATACTCAAATTGACAAAGGGGAGACTTTGTTATTTAAAGGAAAACCCACTGAGAATGATTATTTACATAAAATAAATACTGGCTCCAAGCTATGAACTGCAGACTGAGGGTAGGAGTGATGGGAGGATATCATATGTGCCATGATTATATATTTTTTGCTAGTGACCAATAGTAAAAGCCTGTTTGAGGCAGGTTACTGGACTAGATGGACATTTGTTCTGAACAGTCTTGGTTATATACTATAGGAGATGCTAGAGAAAAAGCTGGAATTAAAGGGCATACCAAAGTATCAATAGAAGTAATATTTTTGTTAGACTTCCTCACATACTATTACTTTATTACATAGCCTTTAGCTATTGTGAATTGCCTTCATATGGAATTGCAGGTCCATTACCTGTTTCCAGACTTATTATAAAGATTTTTATGAGTGAAAATCAAGCTGGCCTCCCCTGCACCCATCGTTTTTTTTCAGTGATAATGTACAGGTGGCCCATACATTGGATCTGCTGGCTGTCCTTCTGAAAGGCACAGGCAGAACTACTGACAGCTCTAAAGGCAGAGTGCGAGATGGCTGGGAGCACTTTAGTCTCAGGAAGGTTACTGTTGGCTTTGCTAAGAATAGTCTGAACTGAAGATAGCACGTCCTTTTGGGCTTTTAGGCTGCCTTCCTCATCTTGCACACCTGTAGAAATATTCTGATCACTTTTAGATGGGCTGATTTGTAAATGTGTTATAAAAAGCCATGGCTGTGTTTGGCAAATGCTGATTTGAAAAGAGCAATGCAGAGGAAATGATGAGTTTCACAATTGCCATATTGTTTAAAATACTTTCTCTGGATGCTTCTCTTTGGATACTGTGTTGTGTTTACAGGAGAGGATTTACATCATTTTCATTTCCTTCCAAACACAGATAGGAAAAGAAACAGGTTAAAAGAAAAGTGTAAAATAGGAGATAGCTTGAACAACAAACAACAGTAAAAAGGCAGTGCTAACCTGGTGCCTAGAGTTAGTCCCAAGGACATCTGTCCTTGGCTGTGAACTTAATTTGTAAAATCTGCCAAAAAATCAGTTGCCAAAACTCAGATAAGATTCACATTGGAAGTTTATTCAGATGATTTATTCTATTGAAGTTTCCTCACTGTTTATTGAAAAATTCTGAGATTAGTTCTAGGAAAAGGTGGAGCAGAAAGAATTGGGAACTTGGTCTCTTTCTGGATGGAAATGAGATGCCAATTTGTGTTGATAAATCCTCTGTGCTCATCTCTCTTCTTTCACAGTGGTATGCATTGAGTTTTGCACTTGGTTCTCAGGACATATTTGCAATTTGATACACTGTGCAGTCATGCTTCAGTGTGCACCCTGAAATTAAAAAATAAATTTAAGAGGAGAAGAAAGAGAAGGGAAAGAAGAAAAAAAAAATTGGAGATGGTTTTTCCTCAAAGATATCCATTTATCTATGTCATTAAGCAGATAAAGCAAAAATAAGAAGAGAAGAAACATCACAGGAGGTTGCTACTGCTTCTCAGGTACATATAAATGAGCTGAAAAACAGCCTTTCTATTCCCATTCTAAAAAAAAAAAAAAATTCAAATTGTGTAACACCTTTCTTTCTGTCTTCCTCTTCCCCCAACCTTGAGGCTCTTCCTCTGAGTAGAGAACTTTTGTCTTAACTGCTATTTCAGTAAAAGTCTCCAAAATACTAACAGCATATATTTAGCATTGATTATTCAGGAACACACGCTGGAAGTTTCAGAATGCTGCATTACATCTTGGAAAGGAGATGGGGACATGTATGCAAGAAACAACAGTCAGGCTGATTTGTTGTACCATAATCATTTGCTCAGTTGCAAAGAGAAGTTTATTGAAAATCATTTTTTCCACCCATTTCTTAACTTTAAAAATATAACTGCATATTCATACATCTTACAAAGTTCTGAGTTATTCAGGTGAGATTTTAACCACTAGCCTCAGAACAAAAGAGAGTATATAATTCATGATACAGCTGCATATTGTCAAAGGCAGAAAAGGCACATAATTGCACAATTCCCAGTGTGTCAGCTGGGTCCCATGGTGGAAGATGTGGTAAGGTTCAGTGTCTGGAAGAATGGTCTTTCTACATAGAGCACAGTAAAGTTAACTTGTTTTACTGATGCAGACCGAGACCAGAGAGGCTGGTGTATAAATGTTAATTATAAAATCCAAAACCAGAGTTCTTGTTGGAATCTTTGTCCATTTTTGTTTTTTATTCATGTGTGTGGAAATTCCTGTAAAGATTGACATGTAAGAAAGAGAGACCAGTAACTTCCTTTCTTCAAGAGAAACTTAATAATGTGTTTCCTGAGACTTAATGCTTCCACTTGCTTATTCTCGGGGAGGAGAATGCAAGAAAAGGCATTCCCCACATCCCTTCTACTTTCTGTGTTGTTTGGACTCACAACCTTAAAAAAATTCATATTGCTGATTCTTCTGATTCCAATTGCATTTAGGAACTTCCATGTCTTTCAATGAGTTTATCAAATACAAACCTGTATTTGCTTATCTTGCCCAGAGATGGGTTAGGGACAGTAATACAACCCGGGTTTTTGGAAGCTTGGTGCATTTATAATCATCCTGAAGTCATCTTTTGCAAGTGGAAAAATAAAATGGTGCGTAGGGTGAAAGTCAAAGCCAACATCTGAGGAAGACAGTTGTTTAACAGTTTGTAAGCATCTGTACAGAGAATCTGAAATCCTAACAGGCTTTAAGAACTATCTGTCCTTGCTGTCTTTGCTGGTTATCTGAAAGCACTTAAACTATTTTTATGATGCCATAAGGGTGGCAATCTGAACTTACAGCAAGACCCTGAGGAAAATGATGTGGGCTGAACTGTAAGGTGGCCCAAAGCCATTTGGAAAATTGGTCGTTTTTGCTGTGATATTCATAAAATTTTGTCTTGGAAGCTATGTTATATGTGTTATATAAGCAGAAATAAGTTTTACAAGGCTTGAGCTGTGTGTGATGTTCATTGTGTTGGTCACATTAATCTGGAATCTAAAGATTTCCTGTGCTTTTAAACTGGTGTCCAAATGGAGAAAGATAGATCCTTGTAGTAGGTGAAAAATAAAGTGGGCAGCAAACAAGGTCTCTAGAATGATTTTTTAATTTATTTTTTTAATCATATACTTTAAATGCTGTTTACTGTTTTATTTTGTTTGTTTGTTTGTTTTAAGGTTTATGATTTATTTTAAGTTAGTGTAATTGTTTCTTATTTTTCTGGGGATGTGTCAGCAATCTTTCCATGGGTTAGCCTAGAACACAGACAGAAGGCCCCATAAGGAACTGGAAGCATCTTTAAATTCCGTGTTGGACTCATATGAAACTCCTCTGTGTTCCTCTTCATTGCTAGAGTATCAAATGACATCAAGTTTCATTCTATCTGATGAAATTCTGCTGATAAAATGAGGTATCTAAGAGTTAAACATGTGTGAGGAAAAGACCTTTCTAGAGACTGTTAGATATCTGTGCAATTTCTTAATACTCCCTCCAGATAAATCTAACCTATGTAGAAACTTTTGTATTATATGAGAGTTCCACTCAGCCATGAGCAGCTGATGTTAGAACCAGATAGGAAGTAGTGTAAGTTCTGGTGGGTGCAGCACTGGTTGGGAATTTGGAACTCTAGGTTCTAATCCTGACTTCACCATTTTTATACTGAATCCATATGAATCTTTATTCTTTCCTTTATTTCCCCTCAAATATTTTCTATTTATATGAAGTTACAGCTTTATGGATAAACAAAGCAAATATCTATTATTGCTAGCAGGAATTTGGGAATAGCAACTGAGCCAGTCCAGAAACGCATATCAATCATCAGTAAGAATCCTTTCAATATTTCACTAGGGAGTAAAAAGCATTTTATCCTTTTTTGCTACTCAGTAATGGCTTGGATGTTTGCTATTTACATTATATATCCATTATAAATACTGTGTAATGAGGTTGCCTTTGTTTGAATGATTGTTCAGTATCTAAGCACAAAAAGATATCGATCTCAGCTGGGGGTACAGTGCAAGTAATAGCAATATTAAATAGCCTGAAAGAACTTGATGCAGAAAAACAAATGCTACTATTTATTTGAGAACAATATTCCAAATTTAACCTCTCCTAACACCACTATGAACTTGAAAATGCCTTCTTCACATGTAAATGGCCCTAGAAAAGGCTGCAAGGAGTTGGTTTTGGAGAAAATTATCGTCCTCCTTTCTCTGCCAGAAGCCATGGAATTTTTATTAGACTAGTTTTCATTACTCAGCAATGAATGTCTGATCTTCGATCAAACTAATTTGAAGCAGTTGCACTTTGCACTTATGGATAAATCGGATTTATTTGGGAAAAAATATGTATGTGCACACATAGAGAATAAATGGGTGCATTAAATAATAAATAATACATTTATACTGCTTATTGGAGTGAAGAAATCTTCTGATTAGTTGGTGAATATTGTCCAGGAGTAGCAGACTTTTACTCTCTGCGATGTTCAGGGAAAGCCACGTTCTCTCCTCACACTTTGGCATTTCAAAACTCCAAAAGCAGATTAGTACACGAAGTAAAAAGCAGTTTTATTTTGTCTCAGATATTTAAACATACCAAAGACTCATCCTATTCTAATCTCTTCTATATTCTGATTTTCTATTTCCCTCAACTTTGCTCGAAGACATTCAGCTGTGTAAAATATCCAAAGAAGAGAAACATTTTTATGATGTTAGATCAGCTTAATTGGTATCTGCTTTGTTAAATTAAATGGAAAAAGAGCATGAAAGACTTTGATTTAAATATAGTTTACAAAAGCATCTTTGATAACGAAAGCCATGTTTTAGGTTTTCAAATGGGTGCGCCACTCCAGTGAGGAACATGTCCAGTGTTGGTCACATTGATCTGGGAACAGAAGATTTTCTGTATTTTTAAACTAGTGCCCAAGTAAAGATGTGTAAATTCTTGTGTTGAGATTTATCTTGGGTTCTTCTATAATGTTTGCATCTGATATAGTGACCCTCAACTCTACTTATTATTAGTAGAAGGTAACAGTGTTGAGTCAGCCAAATAATTCTGTTCGCTTTGAAGTAGCATGAAGGGCCCAGAAGGAGTTGACTACTTTCACTGCTTGAGGGTTTCAGATCAGATAGAAACTGACTCAAGAAGGAAGTTTTCTTTCCAGTGCTTTCAGAGAATATTCCCTTTCTGTTCAGAATATTTGGAAGGTTGATGTTTAGGTTCAAGGCATTAGTCCATGTTTCAAATGATACAGCCTTCTTATTGGCTTCTCTAGTGTTCTTCACTCTCAATCCCTTAATTTTAAGGTATCAGTAGAATGATTTATTTGGATCATTCTTTTCTGCTGGACGTAGGGCTGAGATTCCTCTCCCAGACAGAAGAAGCAAAGACTTTTATCCTAGGAAGTTAAACAGCACGAACTCTATAATAACTAATAGAAAGAGATATGTAACAGGTGGGATTTGTTTGTTATAAAAATGAAACAGGAAAGGACCTGAAAAAGTGTATAATAATGTATAATGCAGGAAAAAAAACTTGAATTTTTTTTTTTTTTTTTTTTTTTTTGTTATTCCTTTTCATCTTTAAATGCAGCTGCTCAATATTTATGTCATGGAATAACAAATGACCTGTGGCATCAGCCTTAGTGTGGGATCATCTGATCATCTTAGTGGCCCTCCTCTGGACTCATTCCAAGAGCTCTGTGTAAATAATTCCAAACAAGCATGAAGATTCTGTCACTAGTCAGTCTGGTATATGAATTGCCTGTGACGACCTTGACTGTTTTCATTATTCTTGAAATAATTTGTTGTTAGAAGAGCCAAGTATGGAGCTAAACAACTGCTGTGGGTTGATACAGTTCAGCAGCTAGGCACCTGTCTACTACTGGAACTTGGACTGTGCATCAATAAAACAGGATAATGAGAACTTCTGCATATTTACTTGCTGAGATCAGTGATATTGGTGCCTTTATCTTCAGTAATCCCAGATTTCCCTTTGGATTCATAAAGTTCAGGTGTAAGTACAGGACCAGAAATAAAAGATTCTGAAGGAATCAAATTCTGTAGACAGTTGCTCAGTGTGAAGTGTTAATTGCCTCATTGCATTTGTGATCTTTGTGAAGTTCTTTAGTTCAGAACAGTCATTAAACTGATGGAGAAAGTCATTAAAGAAATGCTGAGTGTATGCATCACCACATTTTGCTTCTGCTTCATAAAACAGTTGTGCGGTCAGATGCAGATCCTTGAATTTTATTGTAGGAGTTGTGGTGGACATTTCAGAGTTTTGTTTTTGACTAGCAGTGTGGAGATTTATCTCAGGTTGTTCAAATGTGTGGTGTCTACATCTGATCTAGTTACCCTCGGCTGTACTTATTATCAGTAGAAGGTAACATTAGTGTGAGTCAGCCAAATAATTCTGTTTGCTTTGAAGTAGGATGAAGGGTCCAGGTGTGCTCTCTTGACTACAGAGCTCAGAAGGACCAGGTCAGAGTGAAACCATTCCACATGTGGTGAATACTGCATGAGGATGATCCCACCTTATCTAACTTCAGTGTCCCATATGCAGCCGAGTGTCTTCTCTGGGTTTCTTACCCTAGTTCACTCTGTAGAAGTGATTCATGGAAAGGATATAGACAGAGATCTTAAACACCCATATGAAGAATCTGCAGGCCAGTTAGACAGGGGTCTAGATAATGTTCTTTGAACAGGCTTTAAGTTTGGAGGTAAGTCTTTCAGGTGAGAAATGCTATTTCTCCCTCAGATGTAAAGACAACCGTTACAACCAATATGTTACTCTGGATTTTGTATGCACTAAAAATATTTCCTGTTTCCATTGTAAAGAAACACAATCTGTTTTGGGGTTAAAATGCAATCTTCTGTTAATCTGCGTGTCACTATATTGATTAATTCCAGCTTGACAATCTATCCCATGCATAATGCCTCAAAAGACACGGGTTTTTTTTTAATTCTTTTCTGCTTTTCTGCTTTATGTCGATACAGGTGCAGTTCTAATTTGGCTTATGAGTCCAGAGAGAACTCATCTTACTCGTTTCCAGCATACATGTATTTTGATGGACAGTCTGTATACACCCTGTATGAGTAATGGAGGGCAGACAGTACGAGAGATATTTCATTAAAGAAATTTCACACGACAGTGAGCAATTCTTCCAAATGCCTTTGAAGATCCTAGCAGACTTGACTACATTGGAAGCTGATAAAATGGTTCATTTGCCACATTCTTCCATTTATCATAAGTCATTCATTTTAACGGGCTGTTTCCTGTTCTGTTTCTGAACTTTACATAAGACTTAGAAGTCTTTCCACTTTGTTTTAGTCAGAACTATTCAGAAGGAGGCTTAAAAAACAGAGGTACCCAGAGAAAGAAGAAAGAATAAAAATATGTTTATTGCTTATTGTTTATAATGCAATGTGGCCTATAATGCAATAGAGTGCCATAATGTCTTACGTGTGAAGAGTGAAAGAGTGGACACTAGAGACAGATCCCCCAAATCATAGTTACAATAGATAGGGGAGTGCTGTGTCATTGCAGTCATGTCAGGTGATCTTGGGTAAGTAAATTGACAAGGTAGAGTGTGGCATATTTTACCTTTAATGTCTTCTGGAAGATCTGTCCCAGATTCTTGTCTTAAAATAAGTTTGCAGTTAGACTATATGATAAAACAAGTATTTTATTCTGTGTTTTACAAATGCAACCAAATTCATACTATAACATGGTCTGTAACCTTGTGAAATGCTTATGCATCTCAGAGTACTCCAAAGAGTTATCCTGAGTGATTTACAGAGGGTAGCCTGAGTGCAAAGAGCTGCCTCCTTCAACCCAAGTTCCATTCCTGAACCAAAAACATGTCTTTGCATGTCAAGAAGGAACTCTATAATTCCTGAGAAAGATTGTGTGACATCAGGATGTTACACTTCTTCCCTAGAGTTAAAATTTTGACTCTCTCCCTGTCAAATTTCCCTGGAAGTAGAATAAAATAAGAATAATGGAACTAAGAAGTGAAAGGAGGTGTTTTTATCAGACAGACAGATAGATTGGTAGGCACATGAACATACAGGATACATTAAAAAAAAAACAAAAAACAGAAAGCCAACACATTCACATAATACAAATACATACAAACAAATATATAAGTGTTTCATGTGTAAAATACCATTTTGAGCTAACAAGGGTACCATACAGAAATAGCAAGAATTTTGATTAACAGTGATGAAAATACTTTTCCACAGTTGCTTTGATGGGTTGAAATGTGATTTGTGATTATTGAGAGGATTTGTACTTCAGATGATTTTGAGTTAATTGTCTTTATGCTTTGGAGCTTTAAATTTCCATCTGTCTGATAAAGATTTTCACATTACTCAGGGTCTACTCCATTAATTAATATGAATTGTACTATGGGGATTGAACAAGAAAGACTTTAGAATTTTCTTTTTAGAAAGTAGATGGGGCCTCTATGTCTTGTATTACATTATCCCTACATTTTCATAGAATCATAGAATGACTTGGGTTGAAAAGAACCATAATGATGGTCTAGTTTCAACCCCCTCTGCCATGGGCAAGCTTGCCAACCACTAGACCGGGCTGCCCAGAGCCACAGCACAGCAGAGCAGTCTTATTTCCCATAATGATATGTTTGACAATGTTACCACAGAGCCAGGTTCATCTGGTCTATTTTCACGAGTTCCTTCATCACTAGGCCAGATTGCACGTGGAAAATCTTGAGATGTCCAGTAATTTCCATCTGTACTGGCATTACTTCTTAAAAAGCTGCATGACTTGCCTAAGAAAATTTCAGAATAAAAGGAGAATGCTGGCTAGAGATCGTGTTCAGTGCTGGGATTTTGATGTGAACCTTGCCATTGATTCAGCCTGGGAAATGGCTGCCCTGGACTTACTGGACCCAGGCCAAACTGACAGCTGCTGTTATCAAGGATCTGAGTATCAGGGGGAGATGAAATTCTGTGCAAGGTCCTCAGCTCCATATGTTTTGGGACTGCTCAAGGCTTTAGATTTTATGTAACAAAGCAATTCAATGACAAGATGCAATTTAACTGTATTTTCTCCTTTCCTTGTTTGCTGGGAAGGACCAGGCTGTTTTAGGAGATGTTCTCGGTGATCACTTAGGTTGGTATCCCTAGTCACAGCTAATTACTAAGCTCTTAATTTGCTAGCACAGGGAATTCCCTTCAGGCCTCCAAAATTATTGAATCAAATCCTGGATTAAAACAATTAGATACTCTTGAAAAGATTGATTATGATCTCTGATAAAAATTGGGGATGTTCTTTATTTTTTGGGTTGAGAAACCTTATTTCCATTCACTGAATTCTGTGAAGACTATTTGAAAAGATTTATATCATTTTGTAGGACTGGTCAGTATTGCATGATAGTAAGGTTTTGTTGCCTTTGTGTTTGTTCTTTCCTTCACCAAATATCTATGCATGTGATTCTGTCAGCTAAGCCTGCTCAAAATGCACTAGTAAACCTCTCTGGTGCTCAAATTGCACTCTCAACCTCTCTTGGTTGAGAATACAGCCAGCTTAACTGTTTTATAGTTTTGTAGTATATGTCTGTTCATTTAAATTCTCCTTGATATGCACAGAAATACAGTGAGCATAGGAGGGTGGTATCTAAAGTTTACGTAGCAGGAGAAGAGGCACTCTGGCTGCAAGCAGAGAGACAAGGAGGGATTATCATTTATACATCATTTATACAGTCTTGTGTTCTCACAAAAGAACTGGACAAGGACAGGAAGGTTGCTTTCATTCTGCATGAGCAATATTGATGTTTAAGGTTGGTTGGAGGAGAGGGATCTGGCTAATAGTATCTAATGTCCAAGATAGACAGAGAAACTTTTGGATTTATCTTTGCTTTTATTGTGCCTGCTCCTGAATTATGATTCCCTGGATAGAAAAATTAGAGGCATACATATTAGAGTAAAACATAATAATCAAAATCACATGGACCTTTCCATATCTACAGTCCTCTAAATCATAAGTTCTTGCTTGACTCCATTGCATTTCCATTGTGGTCTAACATTGTTGGTGAGTTATACTTGCAGTAATAGCATTAAGCAGTCTTCAAGATTTGCCTCTGGCTATGTTCTGTGAAATGCTGTCTGGTCCTACTTAAAAGATCTACTCCCAACTGCTTCAACGTGAATTACAATAAAGCTGAGCTGTGTCACAGTTCATGAGGAAACTTAAACTAATCAGATTCCTTTGTAATACATAAAATACGTAACACCATGTTATGTAAAATACTGCAGATTCTAAGGCCGAAAAGAAGGAAAGTAATAATTTCTGTGGACTTAGGATATTAAAAATCAGTTTTCTCCTCAGGTATTTCTGCACCACACCCGAGAACTTAATGTGTAATTAAGCGTGATGTTTTTTCTGAAAGGGTCTACAGACTTAATTCAATGAGTCAAGATAGTTTTGAGTTGCCTTCTTCTTCCTCACAAACATTTCCAATGTTTGATTATTCTTGCATATTTTTAAAATCCTGTTACTTGATTAAATTTTGCAAGCACAGTTGTACTTGCTTTTCTGAAAAGCCTAAAAAAAAAAAAAAAATCAGTAAAAATACAAGTACTTCTTACATTTGAAATCTCTGGGGAAAAAAAAAAATAAAAAAAATGATGATGCCAGGAAGTATTTACTTCTTACCTCAGAAGAAGCTACACAAAAATGATAAGCAGGGCTGATTGACAGACGATAGTGACCTGGGAAACACCTTTTGGTTTACTTATGTTAGTGAGAGAAATTAGTTTTATCTCTTACTTTTTCTCCTGTCAGAGCTACTTGGGCAGCACAACAATGAGATTGAATTGAGATCATTTTCTGTCTCGTGAAACATCAGCACAATTACTCAATTCCGATCTCCTAGACAACTTCTGCTCAGTGTTATTCCCTTTTAAATCTGTTGTGGGCAGGATGGCTGCCTGGATGAAAGTAGGAATGAAATTTTTCCAGAAAAATATTTGTTATTGAAGATTATACATAAACATGAAAGTACAGAACTTGGCTTTCTGATAGGAACCAAGGCTGGGAACTGTTAAAAACACTTTCATATACATAATTTAGTGGTTGGGGAGTGAAATAATAGTAAATACAGACTCATACTGATACATTTGGAGTCATTTTTCAGAGACTGATGTGTTTTAAACAGACTGGGAAGATGATCTTTAAGGTCTTTTCCAACCTGAGCGATTCTATGATACATAGATTTTATTTAAAAAACAAACAAACAAACAAAAAAAGAAAAAAAAAAACCAACAACACAACTTCACAAAGCTGATCGTCCTGATCATAAAAGCCAGAGTAGTCCTATTCATTTTCATAGGACTACTTGAGTCTATTATGCCATGTTAGGATGTGGCTGTGTAGATATAAATACATTGGGAAATCAGTAAGTTCAAGTAGATATCAGCTTTGATTTCTTTAATATTTCATTAGTATTTTTCTCCTGACAAACAAAGCACATTTTGATGAAAATTTGTAATCTTTTTTGCCTATTTTGAAAATGAAAAAATGAAAAATGAAACTAATTAAAAAATGTTTTCATATCAGTACTTGAAGCATCCATAGAATAACCTGGGGTTAGTCTTCTAAAGACATTCCCAATGGCATTTGAACTCATCAGGTGGAATGAAATAGGTAAGAGCCTGGAGTTGTCTCTCCATTCAGTGTTTTATAGCAAGCTTCTAAGAGTCTGTATATCTATAGTGCTAACATAATGCAAGTAATTTGTGAGAAAAAGATAAGAAACCTTTATCACAGATGGTACTCAGTAGTCTAGTTTTCAGTCTAGTTTATTTTTTTCCACAGTCTATCCCGTTCACAGGCCAGAGTGTTGATATTAGGAGATGATGATGTAATTAACCTATTCCATTTTGCAATTAAAAAGACAAAGCGGCAAGATTTTAATCAGGTTCTGTTTTCTTCTGATTGAGATTATTGTTGTATTCTGCTGGTGCTGCTAACAATTTTAATAGGGTAACTATGTTTCATTATTTCAGCATTCATGAGCTCACACTGTATTTTCTGTGATTTGTTATTTAAACTGTATGAATGCCTGTAACAAATGTTTTATACCAGAAACTGCTCTTTGTAGTGGAATAAGATTACTTGCTCCGAGGATAAAACTGCTCAGTGCCCAGTAAGCAATTCTCTGCTTCATTATTAATTGACTACAGTTTCCTTCTCTACGTTATAACTTAATTTCAGGGTAGGATTTTAGATTTCTCTTCAGACTGTTAAATAAAGGCTAGGATTTGCTAAGCTGCAATGGTGTAACTGGATCTGTGAAAACAATAGTTGAAGACAAACAAGGTAAAAAGCTGAGAAGAAGGAAAGTTCTCTTGAACAAAGAATAAGAGAAAATATGCATTCCTGTTAATTTGTACTAATGAAAAGATACCTTAATCCGTATAATAAAGAATATTACTTTTAGCAAAAAAATATGAGTAGAAGAGAATAGGAATGATGGTAGAAAATTGATGAATTATTCTTAACACGGTACTAAATCTGAAGTCAAGAGTTTCATGTACGACATGAGTCAACATGGGAAAAGCAGATGTCATGAAAGCTGAAACTTTAACCCTTACAGGTGCATATCGTAAGTGCAGCATATTGGAGCAGGCAGCTCAAGTGTGGTAGTGACTGGACTGTAATGGTTAATGTACTGGGTGCAAAAATACCTTCTGCCTAAAGCCTGTGCTATTACAGAACAGATTATAGACAATAGGTGTAGAATTGTTTGAAAGAATGAATTACAGAACTTCGCAAATGCAGGAGCTGCCGGGGGAGTGTTCCAGTGAACACTTTTCCCTCAGCCTTTGTGTAATGTGTTGCTTCTTTGTGTCCTTATGTGCAGAGTGTGATGAACTACTTGAGTATTCCCAAGGCAGCTAGTGACTGTTATCTCTTCACCTTGTAAGAGCAGGTACCTGGAGCTATTCATTTCGATTTGTTTTGCAAGATAGTATTTTTAATTCTTTCCCTAAAAGAAATTTGGAAAAAGTGCTACAGAGTGTATATTTCTTGACTTAGGAGAACCTGGCAGCCTAATCTTATGAGAGGTGTTCCTGCCTATGGCGGAACAGTTGGGCTAGATGGTCTTTAAATGTTCCTTCCAACCCAAACCGTTCTATGATTCTCTGTAAGAAGGTAAAAGTTCCCTCTGGTATCCATCCCTGGATAAAGTTTGTGAAATTACAGTGAGCTACAGTGTGCTGAGCTCCTCCCAGGTGAGAGGGACAGAAGATGAAACAAGCTCAAGGAGTGATTTCATGCTAAAATTAGATCACTGTTTACTGTGTTGCATGTGAAGACTGTTGCTATTTAAGTGTTGATTTTTCTATGGGATAGAAGTGTCTTCTCCAAATGTAATGCTTGTTTTTTTAGAAGCCAATTGGATGCTTGAAAAGATATATGTTTGGTGGCATCTTCATACCACCCACACTGTAAGGCTTCTCTAGGCATAAACTGACTGCCAATTCCAACTGACCTGACAGTTCTGAAATTGATATTTGAATGGAAAGCCAACAGGGAATCAGATGCAGCCATTGTGGTGCTGTGAGTGTGCAGATGGATCCTAGAGATTGAGTGGGATAATGCATTTAGGCATATTTTAAATCAAAATGTAAAGATCTAATGGTCAGTTACATTTAATGAAGCTGGATGTTGGTTCTTTGAGGTCCTTCCCAACCCAAATCATTCTATGATTCTAAGCTGATCTTTTCCCAAAGGTCAAGTTCAATTAAACCCAAGATAAAAACTTATCATCTGGTGACTTGGAGTCATAAAATGAAGATTAGATATCAGATTGATCACTTTGCAAGTTTCATCTGCCTCCAAAATATAAGTCTAGGCTTTCCCCTTCTGAATTTAGAAATGCTGCCTGACTGACACTATTGGTGTTGATATAGTTTGCTGCATTGTTCGGTTTACTGTCGTAGAATTATCAGTAGAGTTCTATGAAATATTAAGTAGCAATCTATTCTTAGTGATTTTATGAGGACAACACTACGGAATGTCGTGTAGCATTACTTATACTGCATGTTAATCTCTACTTACAGCCAAAGTAATTCATTAAATTGTGTAAGTAAAATCAAGGGATTGTGAAGGGAAAGTACAGCACTCTCAAAAAGAAATGTACAACTTTTCAAGGTACAGTTTTCCAAAGGAAACAATTATTTTTCATAGATCTGATACGGATTTGGAGCACTAACTTTTTTTTTTTTTTTTAGAGAGAGCATGCTCTGCAGAGTAATGTCTTAACTTTTCATCTAGTTTTAGTTAATCTTCGTACTTCATCCTTACAGATGCATTCTAATAAGCAGTCTTGAGAATGAATGCCCATCTCTGATAGAAGAATATCATGCAAGCAGCTGTGTAATTCTGGACAGTTACTATTGGACACCAGCTAATGCCTTTTATCTTAGACTGAAAATCCGACAGAATCCTGAAGGAAACCATGATGAGCACTATGTGGCTTCCATGTTTTTTTTACGGAATGAAACAGTGTTTTTTGTTTGTTTTTTTCTCATTCATTGATGATATTTCATGTTTCTAATCAGTCATGTTAGATACTTGCTGTTCTAACAGTACAAGTGTATGGATATTTCATAGCAGATTCTTTTACTGAGATGATATGAATCGCTGGTAGGTCTCGTAAGGTCAGTGTTCCATAAATCTAGAAGGAAAGTTAAAGAAATACAACAGCAATATCAGAGGACTTGTATAGGTTACTTCCTTTCCTCTTTCTTTCTAATCACAGATTTTGTTCTTGCTCTAAATATGTTTTTCCATTGCTGTGGCTGTTTTCATTACCTCTCACTACACTGTAATCTCTGTGCCAGGCATGCATGCACACTTTCGCTGTTTTAGGCCACCGTTAAATCACTCATTCATCCATTTATTTGGACCTGCCTTTCTCTGCCTTTTCCCTCAGGCTTATTAGCACTGCTACATATTGCTGGCAGCCAGCAGCCCTGTTCCCTGCTACCTGTGGTCATGGCAGCTTTCTCCGTCACCTTCTCTCTCAATACTGGTGAAAAACAGCACACTGAGGATTATATGGAGCATGAAATGGTCCAGGAACGGCTTTTCTCGTGCTACTTAAACTTCATTTAATGAAGCTGAAATACAATGCCATCAGCTGAAATATGTGATGGGAATTCACCTCATCGGCTCAGGAAAACATCTGTTGTGGTGATCTGAAGCTGTCTTAGCCAAAGGCTAAACTGTGCTATTTTTAAAGCACATTCCCATCATGGAAACGAGGAAATGGAGTCAGTGGAGCAGTGCACAAAGGGATGATTGAAAGTTTGAGATATATGTTGCGGTGGAGAGAGCAGGAAGCCACTAAAGCTAATGTTTAGGACAAATCAAAATCTAACATTTCTGTTTTTTCAATTGTTTTAAGAATGTCATGCTCATCATTCTGTTTTTTATTAAAAGATGCTGGAATATTTTGGACCATATTTCTGATTCTTCTCCATCTCTTGTTTTGCAGTCATTTCTTACCAAATTGAACAGCATAGGATAATTGTTCCAGACAAAGTAAGAGTATCAGACTCTTTGTTCATAACACAGACCCATTCCAAACCATTTCATAATCAACCCAGAATGACTATTTCATCTCTGTGTCTGGGTCATAAGTTTACTGACCCAACACATGAAGGAAAACAAATAGAAATTTACTGCTCCACTGAAATAACTAATCACCCATGCATTAGGAAGGAATACAACTGCAGTATAATCATGAGATAAAAAAGGCAAAAGCTACTGCAAATGAGGGAAATAGAGATAATGATGCATTCCAGCTCCATGCAGATAACTATGGATAAGTAATTACAGTGAGATTATTGGAGTGTGGCCATTTCTTTTCTTTTGCTCCTTGACTGTGGAACATGCTTTTTATTGTTCGTGTTTAGGGTAAGAGTTGGATATTCAGAAATGTTGACAAGAACTCTAGACTGCTTCCATTGCAAGTCTTCCAATCACGCTGATGAGAGCAAAGTTTTGCACTAACAGTAAAACTCTGAATGTTCGAGTATTGTGTTCAGTTTTGGGCCCCTCACTACAAGAAAGACATTGAGGCCCTGGAGCGTGTCCAGAGAAGGGCAACGAAACTGATGAGGGGTCTGGAGCACAAGTCTTACAAGGAGCGGCTGAGGGAGCTGGGATTGTTTAGTCTGGAGAAGAGGAGGCTCAGGGGAGACCTCATTGCACTCTACAACTTCCTGAAGGGAGGTTGTAGTGCAAAAGGGTCTGGCCTCTTCTCCCAGGCAAATAGTAGGACCTGAGGAAATGGCCAGAAGTTGTAGCAGAGGAGGTTTAGGTTGGATATTAGGAGAAACTTTTTTTCTCAAAGGGTGGTCAAGCACTGGAATGGTTGCCCAGGGAGGTGGTGGAGTTGCCGTCCCTGGCAGTGTTCAAGAGGCACCTGGATGAGGAGCTACGAGAGATGGTTTAGTAGCTTGTGGCACTGATAGGAATGGGAGGGTGGTTGGACTGGATGATCTTGCAGGTCGTTTCCAACCTTGTGATTCTGTGATTCTGTGATAAGCCTCTAAAAATACATCCTTGTTTAGATACACATAATGTATTAGCAAGTACTTGTAACTGGGAGATTTGCTGTATGCAATTCTGATTCAGGTTCAGTCCTGAAGATGTTTATGGATGTGGTTAACTTTGCATGTGGTTTCAAAGCTAATAGCACAAGTGACAGTGTTTAAAATGAAGAATGCAAGCTCTAGGACCTTGCAAAATACAGGATTCATGTCCTAAATTCTATGAAATAAATAATGGCACAGAATTAACACAGTTAGGAAAAACAATCATAAGAAATGAAAATCCTCCATTTAATTCCTGCAGGGGGGGGGAAAAGAAGGAAAAAGAAGCAACAAAAAAACCATGGATTGTACAATGTTCTCTTCTTGCAGGGTCCTCAGGAAGAAGTTATAAATTTTTGCTATCTAGCAGAACACAGTGCAATTCTCCTTTTATAGCAAATCCAAGCAGTGACATTTTTGAAATCTTTGAAACTCTTGGCCTTCCAATGTTTGATGTTGGTGGTCCATTAGCAGTAATTAATTGGACTGTCTTAAAGAGGATATGAAACTGGAGAAACTGCATTCTCACTTTCAGTTACCTGATTTGAAAAATAGCAAGGAATGTTTTTCATTTATCACTCTGTGGTTGTGTGATAAAGGAATTGCAGCAATCTACCATTCACTAACCTTGCTTCAAGCTTGGTTCAATCCTGGTGGCTTGATAGACATGTTACTTTTTTATTTAGGCAGTTTTTCGTCCTATACCAAATTGGGATTGAGGTTGTCCTAGCGTGTATTTGTGACCATATGACTATTTCACCCCACTTAATTTTTATCAGTCAGGCTCCTGTACTGGAGCTAGTTGCATGATTAGAAAAGGGTGCTATTTTAGGGCACAATTCATCTAACTGAAAAAAAGATCCTAAAGTGGGTGACAGACTGTTCAGGTGGGGATGTCTGTGCTTCAGGTGCCTAAAAAGCACTGTGTGTTCCAGCTGCACAGATCAGAGAGAGCATGGCAGGAAGGGGACAGAGAGAGACAGAGGGTGAGCACAAAGCTAGGATGATGAAAGGATGTATTTTTTAATGCCGTTAAATGTCTTGGAGATGTTACACATGGCTTTAAAGCTCAAAAATCAGGCTAGATGTACAGAATGGGCTCTTCTGTGCAGTCAATTAGTTTAAGACCTGATACAATGAGTAGAAATCTAGGTCCCATTACAGAGCTCAGAAAATTCTTTCTCAGGTGGATAGAGGCCCTGTTTCTACCCCTGTACAATGGAATGGTTCTTTACAACAGTATGTACAGAAAATCAGCAAATTTTCAGTGGTGGAAGACTAAGGCTTGATCTAAACTCACTTGCTTTGTGGCTGAAAGAAAGCATAATTCTGTTTGGATAAAGAAGGAAGAAATGTGACTTTAGGAGGCTGTTTATGCTATTCGGTTCCTTTCATGTTTCCAGCCCTGAAAGCTGCTGCTTGGTTGAAATTTTAGAATAGTCTCAGGTGAAATGAGTTGGGCTGTGAATGGATAATTTCAGTTTCAGGGTGTGAATCTTAGGGCTAATCTGCTAGGACCACATGCTGCAGAGAACTGGGCTGGTGTAGAGCTGCTGTTCTGGCTCTGATGCAGTGAGTGGAATTTAAAAAGTGGACTTTTCCCTTTGGACTTGATTAGTACAGGTATGCTGTTCTTTTGATCATAACTTAATATCCATCTCTGTCCTTTTCAGTATAAAACTGATGTTGAAGTAAGAGCTGTTGAATATCCTGTACCTATGCAATTTTTTAGAGATGCAAAACCAACAGACCAACCCTGTTCTGCTGGGTGATTCATTAAGGAACAAAGCTGTATTAGTCATTAGGAGACCATACTTTTCATCATAGAAGCACAAGATCCTCAAGGATAGACAGACAGGTGTTTAACCTCAGCTGCTTCTGCAAATGGTTGCAAAGGAAGTATCTCCTAATCTTGGTTTTAACTGAAGGTCTACAGAAATCAGTGTAGGATTCCAAGAGGGTTTACTCTATCCAATAGGCGGGAGAGTTCTAAGCTGATTTTTAGATGGGAGTCTTACTCGAAATGCTGTTTGGTTATACTGTACATTTGATAAGTTGTGTGTCATTGATGTCACACATTTACTATTGGAAATCTGCATAGCCACCAGAATTTTTTTGTTTACAAGTACTAAAAAAATTTTCATGTGTGTTTGTCAGCTCAGCCATCCAACTTGTTGCATTGTTTAAAAAAGAAAAAAAAGCAAACACACTCAAGGGAAAAATGTACAGAAGAAATAAATTGATCACATTTACTGTACAGGTGTATCTATGAGTTACTTTCTAAATTGTGACACAGAAGAATCCACTGTTCAAGCAGCAGTGATGTACAGAATGAAAGGACTCCATTCTGTATGGAGGAATTATTATGAATTCTCAACTATTCTACAGCAGAAGCTGTTTGTTTGAGACAAATAGACACTATTACACTGTCATACTGAAAGATGGCTTCTTTCAGCTAGCTCTGTCTGTGAGGTGTTTTGTCTAAAATGTATAAAAACTGGATGTCTTTATAGTTTTCAAATGAAAAGAGGTGGTAATAATGGCAAGTGGTTAGAAACAATGAAACCAGTGCACCTTAAACACCTTTCTTCAGAGTAGGCAATTTATATGTTACCTGAGGGAGAAGGCAACCACCCATCTATTTCTCACGAGGGCAGTGTCGTTAGTATTTGTATTTATGACTTTGTATTGTTAAGAAGAGGTATGAAACGTGAATAAAGACAAAATTGTTGAATGGATGCTAACAGCCACAGGTCCCATAGGAAAACCCAGTAGCACCGTTTGTGCTTCACCTGCTACATCTGTTGACTTTCTGAGATTCTGAGCATAGAGTCTTTTTAGTTGGAAGGGACATTAAATGTCATCTAGTCTAACTCCCCTATAATGAACAGGGACACCTACAGCTCCATCAGCTTGCTGTCCAGCCTGATCTTTAGTGTATACAGGGGCACAGTACTCCAGGTGAGGCCTCACCAGCACAGAGCAGAAGGGCAGGATCACCTCCCTCGCCCTGCTTCTTTTGATGCAGCTCAGCATCGAGTTGGCTTTCTGGGCTGTGAGGGCTCATGCTGGCTCATGTCCTGCTTGGCGTCCACCAGTACTCCCAGGTTCTTTTTTTGCAGTGGCTGGATTCCTATGTTTTAAGAGCCTTGAGATTGGTGCTCTTGATACGTTTCTGCCAGGCTTATCTCAGAGTGGACTGCAGCAGAATGTTTATGCTTAGGCTGATTTTCAAGCACCCAACAGAATGCAAACAAATAACGATATATATAAATTTTCTAGCAGTTTTGCTTTTTGATATAAGAATAGAAATCATTAAAATTGGAAAAGTCCTCTGACACCATGAAGTCCTACCATCAGCTCATCCCCATCATGCCTAATAATCATATCCTTCAGTGCCACATCTCTATGGTTCTTGATCACCCCCAGGAATGGTGACTCCACCACCTCCCTGGGCAGCTTGTGTCAATGCAATGCCATCCTTCAGAGAAGAAATTTTTCCTGATATCCAACCTGAAATATATCCCTTAGGCTGTAAGCTTTCTTGAGGCATATAATGTTTTGAACATAGGAGCACAGGAACTGTGTTTCTGAGATGGATCTTGATACATCAGCTTCTCCCCATGTGAACACCCTCATGCTACATGCTGTGCACCCTGTGAACTGCTGATTTGTATCCTGTATTTCTTACGGACATCTGTTCACAACAGTGTTTAAAGTGATTTTCCTAGTTTAGAACAAAATAGTTGTCACAATCATAGCTGGATGCTGGCCTGGTGGCTAATTCTCATTAAAGAATGAGTAGGTCTTTCCCTTCCTGTCTCTTGTTCCTCTTTTACAACTGTTCTCTGTGTTCAGGTGTAGCTAAGCCACAGCTTGAACCAGTGGTTGAGCACCTGGTGAGAAGGCAGGGCCAACCCAGGGGAGCCCAGGTGTATGCAATGTCCCTGAGTGACCACAAGGAGTGGAGCCAGGATCCACCCCCTTCCAGAACTCATGTAAGGGTTAGCAGTGGAGGTGAGGGTATCTCTTGCTGGAGATCCCTGAACACTTGAGGCCTTCTGAAGGTAAGCAGCTTCTTTTTTTTCCACTGTATGCCCATGGCTGTTGTATTTGAGTAAATCTTCACTTGCTGCAGCCTGGGACCTTGCTGCTCTGCTGATGTTCCTGAGTTTTCCATTGCATTACACTAGGTGTGAATTTAGTTGGAGGAAAGTGAAGAAGAGTATGGAATCATTTGTGTATCATTTATTGCCGGTATGCAAAAACATTTCTTGCTAGGCTAGTCATGTCGGCTGTTGAAAAAAGCATTGGGGAAACTGTATTATTCAGCAAGCTAAACCAAGCAGGTCAGCCTAAGCGCCATGTGGGAAACTGTGCTTATCTGGCACTTTACCAGAAGAATATCTTAATCCACACCTAGGATAAAAAACAAACAAACAAAAAAAAACACAAATTGAGGAAAAAATCTTTTAAATTTGTAAATATATATACATATATATATATATTCATAAATATGTAGATATATATATATATATATATATTCTCTCTGTGCTTAAAGAGTGTTATCATTATTTTTAAGATAAGTTTTTTTCCCTGTGTGGATATGACCTAACTGATGTGCAAGGCTGTGGTGCAGCTCCACTGACTATCAGTGGACTTCTGCACCCTACAGGAACCTGTAGTCAAAGTATGATGGAAAAAACAGTTCGGTTGTTTGGAACAGAGTGATCAGGAGACAAGGAAGAACTTCTGACACAGGAGTTTGTTTTCTATGTGAAACACTCATAATCTGTTAAAATACAGGTTGCATTATCAATAGTTCCAGGGAAATGGGAGTATAGCATTAAATATATTGTTTTAATTATGGAGAAGAGGTACAGTATTATGTTGGCTTAACACCTAAACATAAACTAACGTGAGAACCTTTACTGCAAGATTTATACACGTGTTGATATTTCCCATTTTTAATCATCTGGGGATTGATTTTTGGCGGATTATCTTGTAGTTATTATTTTAATTTATGCCATCCACACTTCCTTGTGCAGTTAGTTTGACTATCTGCTGGAAGTGCTCATCTTTCTTAGTTTATGTTTCAGCTGTGGGTGCCAAGAGTGCTTTGGATTTTCTATCTTTGGGGCACACAGCCTGGCTTTATTCTGAATGCATGCCAAGAATAAAACCCATCCAGTGTAAAGGCAGCAGGTAGTGAAGCGCTATAAAATGTTCCTGGTATCAGACAACCAAAAAGGCGGGACCTTGAATCTAGACCTTCCCTGCTGCTACACAAACACTATTTGGTATTATTGCACTCAAAAGAGTCTCAACTTGCAATTTTTTATTTTATTTTATTGCCACTTACAATTTTACTTACTGATTTGGCAATTGAGAAAAAGAAGAACAGATAAACGATGAAGCAAACTGACAGGGACACATTTCTCCCCTTACCCATGCTCAGCTCCAACCCAGTTTCTCTCCTCTCCACTTAGTCTCAACTTCAATTGCTTTCACTGTGTGTTATACTTAGCCCATCTCAATCCCTTCAGTTAGGGAGCAGCACGGGAGTTTGGGGTTGTGCATATAATGGTTTCAGTCTATCATTCCTTGTTTTTTATACTTGTTTTCCTCTGCTCTGGTATGGGTTACCCATAAGTTGTCATCCATTTTGAATCATCCTTGATCCACTGTGGGATATTCACAGGACACAGATTCTTCAGAGGTGTCCCTGCCCTGGTGTGAGACATCCATGGGTTATAGTCTCTTTTGGACCATCCCTATCCCAGTGCAAGTCTCCCATGAGCATAATCCCTACTCGGAGTGAGGCACTCCCTTCCGTGAGGAACCTTGAGCTTCTCTTTTAATGTGCCTTTTGTATTCCTAACTCCCACTTTTCCCCCAGGCAGCTGCCACTCTTTCTAAAACATGTTTGAGTGGCCATGTGCTCCTTGGGCTGAGATTTGGGCTGTCAGAACTGCATGGAAGCAGCTGTGCATCACCTAGAGCAGCTCTTGGCCTTCTCATGCAGATCACCTCTGCTACTGAAATCCTGCAGAATTTCTCCTAATAGGCAAAGGATAATAGATTCTGGACTACAGCAGTCCAGCTCACTGAGGATGGATAAATCCTCCAAAAGGTGAAGGAGGGGGGAAAAAAAAAAAAAAAAAGCTACAAATATATATTTTTTTACCATTCTCCTATTAGCAACTTCTTCTAATATTACAAAACTATGCCATGTATATGAGTTTGAAAACAAGCAAAAAACATTCACAGATGATGACTATATACAGTGTAGAAAAACTCATACAGATAACTCATAAAAGTTCTAAATCTGCCATTTCCCTCTTGGTTCCTACAGCCTTTATAGATTAGATAATGAGTTTTTGCCTTCTAAAGAGATCTATTTTCAGGGCTGGAAACAAAGCATGCATTCTGTAACATCTCAAATAGTAACACTTTCTATTGGCCATTACTAACTTGAAGCTCTAAGTACCTCAGATTTTTCACATAAATCTTTCCTTTTACAAGAGCTGAAACTGCTGGATAAGTTCACTTCTTACCAGGGAAGAGACAGGGACATGTGACGTGGAAACTGATATTGTGCAGACTGTTTTGCTTTATTTAAGCTGAATGCCATCATAAGTTTAGGAAACGCTACAAGGAGACTTAATTTGAAAACATAAAGGTCACTGAAGGCCTAACAAATGGGAAGCCTTTGGCAAAAAAGGCTGACTTAGTGCTACCTCTGAAAAGGAAAACAAACCAATATATGTTATAATCAATTTAAATGCACAAATTCTGTGTGTATTTCTTAAACTGGCTGACCAGACATAATCTTTGCACTGTTTCAGCCAGCCAAGTTTATTTACTCTTGTATGATTATGGTGTTAATCACTGTAGTGATAGGAAATACAGATACTGCAGAGCTGCTGATTAGCAGAGCTGGACTCTAGCTCATGCAGTAATAGCTCACGCATTGCACAGCTTGCATTGAATCTACACCAGACGATGACTTTTTAGACCTATGGGATTACAGAGAGTGCTGAGATCTGAAAGCAGCGATCACCACAAGCTTTGAAACAGGAGTACAAATCTATTCTCTGGCCCTAATGAATTTTGTTTTATTAAAAAGCATAATATCAGATCGCAAACACCTTCATAAAGCATGAGTTAAAAACTCAGATTTTAGAACAGGATAAAGACATTAATCTCCATTGTAAGAAACAATGTGATTAGAAAAGATGAACAAAAAGAAGAATCAGAAGTGAAAATAAACCGTGCCTTTTCGTGGGTGGAAGGCAGAAAACAGACTTGACAAGTACTGTGGATACATTGGTATATGTGCATGTGAATATATATATAGGGGGGGGGGGGGGGGTGTACAAATATACATATATATATATGTATATATGTGTATATATATATATATATGTGTATATATATATATATATGTATATATATATATATATATATATATATGTATATTTGTACACCCACACATATATTTGCAAAATTGCTTATAGAATATGCTTAGGCAATTACATAGGGTAGATAACTTTGTTTATGAGTATCTGATATATATTAGTATGAGTTTTGATTAATAATATAATAAAGGATAGTTCTCTGATGGAGAGACTTTTCTGTCCCCACAGTTTAATTTATGAAGATATACCTATCCTCAGTGTTCCTCAGACATTCGCTAAAAATGTGTCTGAACACAGATAAGGTAGGTGGCATTTTTTTTTCTTCACACTGAATCTTCAGTGCAAAACATGTATTTGTGCTTTCTCATTTATTTCCTTTTCTGTTTAACAGATAAATATTTATAGAAGGGAGAGCAGCTTTTCAAACTGTCTGTGATATGACAAAGGGGAATGGCTTTAAACTAAAAGGTGTGTGATTTAGAATAGATGTTAGGAAGAAATTCTGTGCTCAGAGGGCAGTAAGGCACCGGCACAGGCTGCCCAGAGAGGCTGTGGATGCTCTATCCCAGGAGGTGTTCCAAGTTGGGTTGGATGGGCAGCCTGATCTGGTACAGGTCACCGAGCCCTTGGCAGGGTATTGGAGCTGGGTGGGCTTTAAGGTCCCTTCCAAACCAAGTTGTTGTATGGTGGTTGATTTTTGTGTTGATTTCATGATTGAAGTTCTTGCTATTTTGTTGCACTGCTGTTCATGATTCTGTGGTGTTGTATGCTTCTGATTATAGGTAGAGATTTTTTTTTTCTTCTTCATTGCTATGACTATGCTCTGATTTTAAGGGTGCCAAAGTGCAACCAATTTCCACGTTGCTTGATTAACTTTGGGATGATGTCTATTTTTTAAATATCCTTCCAGTGAAATTTCACATAGGTGTGCTATCAGTGTACGTTGTAGTATTTTCATAGATTTCCATCTATATATCAGCAAAGTACCTGATGCATCGCCTTTGAATATATCACACTGTAGATCTGTGAAGTGTCCCAGCTGTCCATGTTTGTGTTATTACAAAAAGGGAGCATGAGTGACATGTTATTTGGGGTTTTGAGACCATGATGTGGGACTATCACATCACAAAGCAGTACAAATGGGACATGTAACTGCTGATAAGGCAAAACTGATCTACTCCAGCAGGATACATTTGTACCTCTTTGAATGGATAGTTATTTTGTTTTCTAACCCAGAGACATTGAGCTTACAATTATGAAAAATTAATGCTACAAGACTGAAGACAGCTTTAATAAATGTGTTTTAAGTGCACGTGCAATTATCAAGAGATCTAAAGATCAAAAGTATTATTGTCTATGTACAAGGCAGCACTTACTAGAAAATAAACCTATTATTTTTGGCAAAAGTATTTTTCTCGATTGTATGTCTAGTAGATAATTACACATATGGCTTTGAGATTATACATTGCCAGTGTGTTGTACTGCCTGATGGTCACTAATAGTACTGAAAGAGAAGCAGTTCAGCTGCAGGTTGCAATGAGATTTTTGGAACAAAGGACAAACAAATTTACCTCAAAGTTCACCATTACTTTTAAAGTGGTTGAAGCAATGTGATATTCATATGGGATTAATATAATCTCCCTATCAATTTGATAACGCTGGAAAGCATGCAGAAATGTAAACATCTATGTACTCCACATTGAAAACCATGATGTTGACAAATACTATTCCAAACTGTTACCCAAGTTGAAAGGCAGCTTTATTGCTTAAGTACTGATGCGTATGAAAGGAATCTGATGGTAGAAGACTGTTCTTGCAAAAAGATGTGTAATGTGTATGTGCATTGGCACATGAGGTGAGATGTATTCAGCCTGGAAATAAGATTCATTTTTACCACAACTCAGGGAAATTAAACATAGAAACAACTTTCTGAGGGAGGCAGGAAATTAAATCAAGTTGATTTTCTTTGTAGAGGCTTGTATGATGTGTATTTTGGATTATTGGTTAAAACAGTGGTGAAATCACTCCACTGTTTTAGTCGCTCACTGCAGAGCAGTGCTGCATGGAGCCAAGGTCTTTTCTGCTTCTCATGTTCTCTTTTAAGTGAGGGATTGGGGCTGCATGAGGGGCTGGGAGGGGTAGAGCAGGATGGCTGACCCAAATGGGTGGAATTCCAGGAAGCTGTTCTGGAACAACAAAAGTTCCCATGCTGAGTCTCTGGCTCTGAATGCTAATGCCTGGGTTTAGCTCTGCTCTTTTGGGTAAAAAGGATCTGGTCATCCGTGTGAAGTTAAAGATGTGTGAAATTGTTTTCAAAGCTGAGACTTGAGGATTTATTTTCATGTGAAAGGGCAGAAAGGCAGGGAAAAACAGAAGTAAACAAGAGATGGAGACAGAAATAGGAACGAAATAGTGCGATGCTTTAAAAGACAACGACCCTTGCTTTGCAAGTGAGATGTATTTACTATAAATCACCCTATTTCTTTAAGTTCTTAACCTTCTCTGAGCTCAAAATCAAACATACATACCTCTATGTAGTGCCACATTAGTATTTACTAGACACTGTTATCCCAAGAGGAACGTGAAGCAGCTACAGATGGGACTTCTCAGATTGGTGGTGAACCTATGCTGTCATAGAAGTATCATGGCTATGATGGTCTCATTTTAACAACTGATGTTCAGAATGCTTAGTTACAGCTTTTGTTCAACAGCGAACAGAATGCTCTTTCAGAACTGGACATTGTTTAGCCATATTTAGTTTAAGACGTTTGTATTACTGCAAACATGTATCTCCAATAGTCTATACTGTGCAGATCTAAATCTTCTCTTACTTAATATTGACACATAATGACCTTCATTGAAAACACTGTATGTGTAATGCTATCCATCATTTGTTGATTTAAAAAAAAAAAGTCAGTATGCAAGCTGAAAGTAAACCGTAGATCAAACGTAAGTATTACTCTGTCCACATCTTAAAATGACTGTACTGTAAAAGCTCTCTCATTTCAATTAGCAGTTTTATAGGCCTAGGTCATCCAACTACAGCAGTGTGAATTTGAGTGCATTTTTAAAAATGATTATGCTCTTCACTCAGTGAAGAGCATGAGTATTTGTCTTAGCTGTGATTTTTAAAAGCACAATTTCCATAGCAAGAGACAAACTGGAAGCTGCCATTACACTTTTCGTTCTTAGTTGGAAAAAGATATTAAACATTTTTAAGAAATGAGAAAACTGAAATAATCGTGGTTATTCTGTTCTTCTGTTAATGAACTGAAGTGTCCAAAAGATCTGTATTGCCTTGATACTAAATTCATGATATGCCTACCCTGTAACTCAGAGTCTTGTCACCTTTAGTTCTTTGAGTTTGTAATGGGAGATCCATGAATGGATTCCAGATGTCTGCTCTGTAGATGAAGTTCGTGGCCGGAGACTCTGAGCCATGAAAAGGCAGATTCACATACACTGTGGGAGACAGCACCTACTCACCTTGTATGAAAAGCACCATAACATCTCATTCTACAATTGTTGGACCCCCTTAACAGGGAAGAATGCCTTTATTTCTTGGTTTGATTTCTAGTAAGTTCAAAGCAACTTTTATTTTCTGGTATCACAATAGACCAGAGCCAATAGTAAAGTGATTAATTTTGCTGTTGTTGCTCTGTCTCAGGAAATTGAAAGTGAGAAATGGGATCTGTATCAGTAAAAATAGAAGGAAAAAAAGAAAACCCTCATGTATTGTGTCCCCTTGTTTCTTCAGACACACCTTACAAGCACTGCTTGTAATAAAGCATTACAGGTGGGTTTTGCACATTGTTTGATTCTTAAACTAAGCTCGGGGTTTAACTGTCTGAAAAAAAAAAAAAAAGACTGTTGAGTTTTGACCATTTTCATCCAAGAGCTGTCAGAAAATCTGGTGTTGTAAGAGGTATCTGCTGAGTTGCCCATTAAAGTTCTGAGAAAATACAACTGTTGCTATTTCCTACCTCCCTTGAGCATTTCAAAGCAGCGGTGATGGATTTTAGCGCATTTGGGATGTCACAGGGTATCTTGGCTGCCTTCCAGCACTCAGGAGTGTGTGGGACCCTTTTATTATTTCTGCTGCCTCTCTCAGCTTTGTGCAGATGTTTGGAATACTCCAGGCATTAGAGGTCATTAGATGTCAAAGCATGTGAAGCTGAATCCAGCCCCAAGTTACCGTGGGATGAATTACCTCTGGAGATGCTTCTATCTTCCTTTGATACGAAAGTGTTAGAGACAAATAGCCTAACTGCCCTTTATTTTCTGAAATGTAGTTGCATATCACAGTCACAGTGTCTCTGTGATTAATCTCAATATGATATCTGGCAAGCCAACAATGGGCTTTCAGAAGCACTGTTTGCTTATATAATGCAATAGAGAAAGATACCTTAAGGAGGTTACGGTCCATGTAAAGGATGAGATGTGGATTGAGAATACAGCAAAGTACCAGTGAGGGCTAGGAGCTGGTGGACACTTGTGCTCTATGTTGTAAATGCAGCGCAAAGATCCAATGTGCATTCATTAAGCAAAGTGCTCTTATTCTTTTTGGTTAGCTTGGCTTTTGGGAATAGAAACATAATCACTTTGCTGATGCCTTTAGGTTGTCATCTCTAGTAGGCTAATATGAGAACAGAGCCTGACCAGAGTTTTCTGGTGGGCTTTATTTTCCTGGCATTCTTGAGATAAAAAAGTTACCTCTTTACAGTCTGAAGGAGTGATGTGTATCTTTTTTTATAGAAAATGCCCATCACAAAGGGATGAGCCTTCCTTTTTGTGTCTTAAATGTCTTCTATGGATTTTGACAACATATTTTTCAAGAGTAGCAAATTTTTTACTTGTTAGGTGTTTTTTTTTTTTCCCCTTTGGGAAGGTAGATTTTATTGTTACAACTGTCAAAGCCTGTTATTTTTGCCAAGATACTTGTGCAGAAGGAAAAAGGGAAAAAAAAAAAAAAAAAGGTACAAAAGCAGTAATGGAAGTTGAGAACATCTAATAGGCTGCTATTGTGAGCAAAACATTTTACTTTCGTCTCCTGGCCCTCCCTGTTTTGTTGCTTTACCTTTCCCTGACCTCTCTCAAATGTTGTTAGTATCTCTCTATAGGAGGACTATTACAGATAGATACAGAAAATGAAGGCGTGGGGCAATTGTTAGTCCCTTTCCTTCAACTATGGCAGTGTGCTCCCCTCAACCTTCTATTTTAGCATGGACATGATGCTTTAGACCTTGCTCAAAACTGATAATACAGTCCTGCTAAATAATATGAGCGTGAGCCAATCATTTTACCCCATAAATGGTGAATAACCTGAGAGCCCTTAAACTCTGATTTTCTTAACAAGGCTGGGCAAGGGGGAGTGGTATTAAACTAAAAAAGAGGAGATACAGATTAGATGTCAGGGTGAAATTTTTCACTCAGGGGCAGTTAGGCACTAGAATAGGCTGCCCAGAGAAGTTGTGGATGCCCCACCTCTGGAGGCATTCAAGGTCAGGTTGGATGGGGCCCTGGGAAGCCTGCTCTTGTGCTTGATCTAGTAGTTGGCATGTCTGCCCATGGCAGGAATGTTAGAACTAGATAAATTTTGAGGTCCCTTACAACCAAAGCCATTCTAAGATTCCATGATTTTTTCTTTTTGTTCTATGACTGCATCTGATCTCCCCGGTTCCTTCTAAATACTGAGAAGCTTGAGTGACTACAGTCACAGGGTGGATTATGTAGAATAATTATCGGAAATAACTTATTGGGATATATGGATATTCATCAGTAACAACAAAGGTATGATCATAGTCACACAAGCTCCACCTGAAAGTTTAAAAAAAGAGCATAAAAATGGCTTGAGAGAAGGGATTTTGGGGAAGGTACCATTGGAGACAAGTCAGGTAGCTTCAGGAACCAGTCAGTGAGCTGAGCCTTGCTTCCCTCCCCATCATAGCAGTAACTATTGGGTAAAGTTCGTGCACTCAGTTATACTGAGGCTTCCCCCAGAAAATATGGAAATTTCTATAGTTATTCCTTAGTTTAATGTGTTTGTGGTTGACTGTATTATTCGCATTATTGGTACTCACACATGCTTCACAGACAGTATTTATCACCAGAAATTCAAAAGAATCTGTTATCTGTTGCTACAATAAAGAGCACAGTTCTATAGGGTAGTCATAAGAGTTCTCATAGGCATGGTCAAACTTCTTAAGGGTTGTTGTATGAGTCCATTTGAATGCAGATGGAAGTGCTAGGCACGATGGATTAATTCATATAACATGAAGGTTGGAAAAGACCTTTAAAATCATCTAGTCTGATCATCCACCTACTATCAATATTACCCTCTAAACCACGTTTCTAAGTACTATATCTACAACTACCCTTTAGTTAAACACATTCAGGGGTGGGGACTCAACCATTTCCTTGGGCAGCCTGTTCCAATGCTTTACCACTCTTTCTGGGAAGAAATTCTTCGTAATATCTAACCTGAACCTTCCCTGGCACAACTTGAGACTGTTACCTCTTGTCCTATCCCTATTACCCAGGAGAAGAGACCCACCTCACCACAACCTCCTGTCAGGAAGTTGTAGAGAGCTGTAAGGTCTCCCCTGAGTCTCCTGTTCTCCAGAATGAAAAATCCCAACTCCCTCAGCTGCTGCCTGTAGAACTTGTGTTCCAGACCCTTCACCAGTTTTATTCTTAAGAGTTCTTACTGGGAGTGGCCAGCTTCCCTAAGGTTGGTTGTACAAATCCAGTCTGAAAACAACTGGGCTTGTAGCACTGAAGTAGGTATTAACCTTTTAATGCAACACCGCTTAACCTCTTCCTGGCTCTGAAGGTAAATTGGTGTATCTCATAGTCAGATACCCCTGTTTTTTTTAATTTTCCTTCTTACTGTTCCTCAGTGTACAGAAAAAGTGTATTCAATAAACATGTTCCATGTACTAAAACAGTCATGTACAAATTCTTATAGTGAGAGGCAAAAATCTGCAAAGTCTCTCTAGCCTAATGTGAATGCCATTGAGAGATACAACTATACAGGTACTACACATGAGAATTGGTCTAGAGCAGAATAATGAAGGGCAATGTGATGGCTCAGACATGACTCTGTGAGCCTGCAGACACAGATAATACTGAGCACTGGCACATGTTGTGATTTTGTTTAATTTGTTTTCTTTTTGCTTTGTTTGTTCATATACATGGTAGACCTCTTGGGTGGAATTTGTCTGACCAAATTTAACTATCTAGAACTCATCTAATTATCTTAATTATCTCTTCATAGTTGCAGAGAGACATTTGTGGGTGATTCATCTCTTCCTTAGATGTGATTCCTCTAAAATAGGTCAGGGAAAAGGTATCATTGACTGTGAAGAAAGAAAACCTGAAGTACTGGCTCAGATGCCAGTATCTGTTTTACAGAAACATAGACTAAATGTGGTTAAGCATCCTTCTCCTCTGGGCCAGAGAGCAGACTGTATTCAGGATATTCCCCATGACTTCTGTGATGGTCTTTTTTTTTTTTTTGTGGCTTACATATGTGGATCTGTCCAACTGAAGTGAGACACCCAGGGGAAATAAAAAGATTGGGATTTTAGGCATAAATAGAGGAAAACTGCTTTCAGTGAGATAATAAAAATTTTCCTTTCCTTTTTGTATTTTCCAACTGGGCTTCTCCTTCCTTGTATGTTTTTTGTGATGTCTTTTATTCTAGTCAAGGAATCTACTTTCTATTTTGGAGTAGAAGGTACATTTTTGGAGGTTTGTTGTAATAAAAAAAAAAAAAAAAGTCCACAGAAACTTCATGTCCTGGACCAGCATCTGACCTGAAATGTTTTAAGGTTCTGTCCTTGCCCTCTTCCAAAATAGTTCTAGCAAAGTGTGGGCAAAAAAGCTCCACAAAGTTACATTTAGCTCAACATAATCACTTTTGAATATTTTTGTATGCAACTCAACCATTAGCATCAATTTATGCTCAGTCTTGCTTATGGGAGAAGCAAAACCCAGCAAAGAATTGTCAAGTGCTTGAATAAGCTACAGTAAGCAAGAATGAAAACATTACTGCAATGGTAGATACCAGCCTTAGGCTACTGTGTGGTATTTGAGTATTTTTTCTGAAGGGTTGGTAAAGAGTGCCAAACATTTTTTGGCAGAAGCAGTGTTTGCACCCCAGCATTCTGCTTCATGGATTGTTTGGTTTAATGAATGCAATTCTGTGAAGAAAAGGATATTGCACTTAACAATTTTTAAATACATTAAATTATTATTTTTTTTCTATTCGGAGGGCTGAGAATTCAAGTCTCATCCATTGGTTGGTGCTAGGGAAAAATAAAGTTGATGCAAAGCAATTTTATCTTTGTTTCTGCAGATCTGTTTTCTGCTCTTGGTGTGTACAGGTCTAATTTTCCTTTTGTTTAGATGAGGGGTAGGAGATGTCTCTTATCTGTAAATAACACCGACCTTTAAAAACAACTCACCTGATATATTTCTCATGTTATCTCTTCAATGAAACTGGGCTAATGATATGTTCTTGCTGAGCTTGCAGGTCTGTGTGTTCAACTGCCAGGTAATGTAAAAGTTGGCTGTTGTCTGAAAGGCAGCAGGCATGGTACTGAAAGTCTGATATGATAGGAAGGCTTTTAAGCTGTGTGGCTTTCTTCTACTTAGCTGTCCCAGTTAAGGCTTTTATGGTTTGTTTTTTTGTTTCTTTCAGAAGAGTCATCTCACAACTGGAGATGTTTAACCAGTTTTGGTTATTGGCCTTAACATTGGAGAGCCTTATGAATTCCAGTGTTTAAGAATACACAGCTAAACATGCTGGACCAATTCGGTCCTCTCATTTTTGACCTTCCTAGTGCTATTGAGACTATTGAGACTCTCCAGTGCTTCAGCATGAGTCCTGTGAAAGAGTTGCTCTAAAGCAAGGGACAGTGAGGAGTACTCAAAACACATTGTCAGGAATGGAAGCCTCCATGTGCCTTGTTCTCCAGCTGAGTTAAAGGTTCTGTCAGGTTTCATTTGCTGCTTAATTATAAAAAAATCACACAGGTCCTGTCCAAGACAGTAAAAGCAAAGTTGTGCAAGTGCTAATTCTAATAGAATTTTTTTGTTTATATGGTTGAAGGAGTTGTGATGCATGAAGGCTCTTGTAGGCTGAAAGAGTGTCTCTGGGGATCCTCCATTACAGAACAGTGACAGATAAGCTTATTGGGGTGCCCTGATCTCACATTTGAGAAGCACAATCATTGGGACCAAAGGCTAATGGAACAGAAAATGAATCCTCTGTTTCAAGATCTGAGACCCATCACTATTAGAAATTTACTAACACTCTAGAAATGTTTTTTTCCCAAGATTCAAATGAAGAAAATACATGATGTCCTAGAAGGATTGTCTCTTTCCTCTCTTGTTTTTCCTTCACATTAAATGGAGAGAAAAACTAATCCATAAATATACACACACATGTATGAAAGCATGTATCGATTCTAATTCATTCAGTATCAAATAGTTGAACGTTTGAGTACTCAAACATCTTAAATACTACATGATTTAAAAAAAAAAATCTGCTCTGTGCAAAGTTCATGAGTCAAACTGCCAAACCAGATATCTGAGGTAGATCGATTGCTTAACTTTATTCATATTTCTTATGATAGTTTGCCTTTTGCTGAAATGCAAAATGACACATGAATGCTTTGTGAACTTTTTCTTACCTCCTTAGATCTTTAATTTGGAAGTAAATTTAAGCAATAGAAATTAGTAAATAAATAAGTAAAGATAGTACTTTAGAGAACGGAGAAGGAAAAATCTGTATCTGAATGTGGTCTATAGAGTCAGACCATGGACATGTCACTGCAGACAAAGTTGCTATTGCTGTCTTACAGAATTAACCTCATCTCTTTGTATCATTGAAAAATCCTACTTTGTTTCTGCCATGGGTTCCACGCAGAAGGTAACAGTGTCCTTCATGGAAATGGAAGGCCAGACAAATGGGAAAAACTATGGAATTATGGACTTGATGAGGAGAGTCTAACTATAAAAAAAAAAATCTCAGAGCTCACTGAATCCCAGGTGTTGGTTTCTGGCTTGGATCTTTGTCTGTGTTACTTGTATATGATCCTTCACTTGTGGAATATATAGAACAAGCTCAGTAAAAATAAGCCATGATCTCTGGCTTGTCAGTGATTATCTGGAAGAAGAATACAGAGAATCTGGAAGCCATCCAATCAAGAGAAATTATGGAAAAAAAAGACCTGGAAAATAAGCTACATTTTTTTTTTAACAACGCTAAAAACTACTTACTAATAACTTTATTATGCTTGTTTACTTCTCTCTAGTGCTTAATTATTATTTTTAGAGATTTAGGCTTTATTTCATCTTTTTAACATAACAACTGTCGCTTGAGTTGAAGAAACAGAAAGGGTGCAATCTGCAATGCATAGCGTACAGCTGGTTGAACTGTTCACAGCAGAAATTTACTGGCTCAGTTAAGCCTTATTATCTCACTGAAAACTGTCCAGAAACAGACTTCGATTATCATGAAATTGTTAATTACTCAGAACTATTTGACAAACATTTTACAGAAACTGAGTCTGACTTTTGGGCTGGTCTCAAGTTGTTTGTTATTCACCACTCCGAGCTACTGTGATGTGCTGGTGGGACAGATAGGATCTCTAGTCCTTTAGATGTAAATCGCCAGCAAATGAGAAGCCAGTAGATGGTGCTCAAGGATGTGGAGCTAACTTCTGTGGTTTTAGGGAGGAAGAAAACGTCTTGCTAAGCACTGCGAATGCCTTCACTTGGCTGCATTTTACAGCTGCGTTTAGCAGGGAAGTCCCCTGATTCTCTGGTTTCCTACACTTCTGGTCTGAAATGTTTGAAAAGAAGAAAGCTGGGAGCAGAGCAGTTGCTACAGAGTTCTGTATGTGAGCTTGTGTTGCCAGGAATACTTACAGATCTGCTGGAAAGCAAAATTCTGGTGTGGAGAATGGCAAACTACATCCAAAGATCACTGCTTTTTTTTTTTTTTTTTTTTTTTTCCTCCCCCCCTTAGTTCTACAAAGGCACTTTAAACGTTTTCACTTACATGATGGCAGCAGCATCAGTGTCTTTTCGGTCTTTGCTACAAACAATTCCCCCACTTCCTTCAAAACCCTTCCTCCATCATCTTTTAGGAGTGATGTGTACACTTTGTTACTCTTGCTTTCTGAAAGACTCATTCCACTTGAAAATTAATGCAGCTAAATCTACAGGCATTTCTGCAAAGAACTGCCTCAGATGTATGAATCCTTAACTACCTTTTTTCCCTCATTGCTAGCTTGAAAGATTTAGATTTGTGTAACCAAATCAGAAGTCTAAAGAGAAATTTGGTAATTATTTTGTAGTACATGAGAGGTTGCTGCAAAGCAGGAGTTCATGAATTCTCCATGCGTATTCCACACAGTCCAAGATTTAACAAGTTTAAGTGAAGCAAAGGATATTCAGTCTGAATGTTTAGAAAAGCCTTTATAACTCTACCCTTTGAAAAGCATCAGAGAGACCATGTATCAACAGATCTGAAAACATAGGCTAGAAAACTGTGTCAGTTATGGAATAAGTAAACTTATTCGGTTCTAAGGGAAGCATATGCATGTGTATCTAAGAGATCTGGATGAGTTCTTAAAATCTTCTATCCTAAGTTGTGGTTTGATCTTCCTAGTCACCTGAGATTGTCACCATTGGTTATTTCCACAGTTCCACAGATAGATTCTTTGATTATAAAATGTGGGCCAAAGATTGATCCTGTCCGTACAGGCTTTTTGTCTGATATTCCTCTACTATTCATTTCCTTTGTAGTCCAATACTATTCTGGAGTTCCAGCTTTTGGTAGGTAGGCAGGAGGCCTGCCCGTGTTTTTTTGTGTATGTGAACAGAGGATAAATGCACACAAAACTTTAAACATGCAGTTTGGTTGCATGTGTATTCCATACTGGTAACTTGCTGAGTAATATAGAGAAGATTTTTGCAGTCTGTCTTTATGATACAAACTCCTTTTTGTGGGTAAAGTACTTGCACTATTGATTTTAATAGAACTTTGAACAGTGAGGATAAATTGTGGTAATGCTGCATGATGCTACATAAAAATATGCAGCAGACTAAGACTAAAATGGCTGTTGGTATATATTCTGTGGCCAGAACTCTATTTTATGACCAATAGAGGCAAGATTCCATAATACATGGGTCCAAGTGCAATAAAGAGGGCTTTGGTATCATAGATTTCACCAGGATGCTGAGCATTAAAAATGTTTATGATGTTGAATATTATAGTAGTATATTGCTTAAAAAATGTACGTGAAAATAGGAAGAGGATTTTATTTGCAGCAGCATTTCAGGAAAGTTGTGGATTGCTCAGAGAAGTGTACATCCATGTTGTAATGTATGGAGTCACAGAACATTCCAAGTTGGAAGGGACCCATAAGGATCATAAAGTCCAACTCCTGGTTCTAGCCAGGACCACCAAAAAATTGCGCAATATGTCTTAAAGTGTTGTCCAAATGCTTTTTGAACTCCAGCAAGCTTGGTTCTGTGACCACTGCCCTGGAGAGGCTGTTCCATGCTCGGAAAACTTCTTACTGATAGCCAAACTTCTAAATAGTTTTGTATTCCTACTACTGTAACAGTTTAATCTGTATCACTTATCCTGTTTTCTCTTTCTAATATGTTGTTCAAAATATAGGCATGTGTAGGAGATGTGAAATGAATATTCCTGTACATTTATACATGGCTAATACTCATCTCAAGAAAAAAAACTGATTTCTTTGGGGTTTTACATGTGGTCCTTTGTAGGTTAAATAGAACTCAACATAAGTGAAGAGTTTTGACTCAACCTTAGCTCACAGTGAAGGAAAAGTCATGTGGCATCCTTAGATCTAGATGTCTTCAGATAAGCAGTGTCTTGCAGCACACCATAACAATATCATCAGACTTGATTTCGTTTATGGCTCTTCCCATTACACTCTTAGCAAGAGCCGGGTCAATGCACTTTAATGTTTGAATTTAAACCATCTGTTGGTATTAGATCAGATTTCATGCAAAGTCAAAATCCATAAAGCAGGTATGCTCTCAACAAATGGGCACTTTTTATGCAGTGTTGATTTGCATTAATTTTTTTGTTAGGATGATTTTATGTGTAGGTAGGGAGAGAAAAACTGCGCTGATCATATACCTCAGCATGATAACAGCACAGGCTGAAAGGGCAATGGATCAGTAGTGAAATTCTGGCTTTTGGACAAGGCAAAGAAAAGACTATGCTGTTTAAAAACCTGATTTGTGCATTTGTATAGATCTGTGTACATACACACAAATGTGCATATTGAGAAGAGCCGTGATGAGATCTGCATGTTCAATTTCATTTTACTGTAGTGCAAGATGAAGGCTGGTGTGGTAATGGTGTCATGGCAGGCTGAACAAAAGATTTGTAGGACTCTCTAGTTTAAAGGGGAAAGTGCTTAGTTGTGTACATTCACTTCTACAATGTGTTCTAAACAAGCACAGTTCCATGAAAAAAAAAATGGCTTCAATGAAGCAAGAAAAGAGAAAATCAGACTCAGAGAAGTGATTTACTCCAACTGATGCAAAATTTAGTAACTAGATCAATGCTAGAACCCAGGTTTGCTAAATCTTCAGGTCACACTGTCTTGTGACTGAAAAAAGGCAAAAGAAATTAAGTGTCAAAGGATTTTTAATTCCAAACTGCCAGTCTACAGACAAGAAACTTGCACACCAAACATGCAAATGGAAAATAAACACTTGAAAGAAAAGAAGTCTTGCAGCAGAATTTGTTTGAAACAGACTCTCGTGTCCTTGCTATCTAACCATCAATCTGTTTTGCTTCATTTTTACAGTGTTATAAATTTATGAGAGCAATTGTGGGGTGGGAAGAAGAAAGAAAATTCTAAAGAAATAAGCAGTGAGTGGATTGAACATAAAATTCTCAGGTGTTTCAGCATGAGTTGTACATAGTGACAAACTGTTCTGCATTGCTGTTGTAAATCTTATTTTTTGTTTAATAAAGTTTGTACAATCTGTTGGTTTTTAAATTAACTGCATGACTGGCTCAGATTTCAGTCATGACACTTAAGACCATGAAACCTAATCACTGGCTGTGAATGAACTGCAGGAATGTGGAACTGGCAGAGACTGCAGGAAATGTAAAAGAAAAACTTGTCATTTTACTGTCAAAACAAGACAGCAAGAATATATTCCTAAATAACTTCCCTACTGCTTTTTTTGTTTTGTTTTGTTTTGTTAAGGATTCTACATATAAGATAGTTGCTTACCTTTTTTTTCTACGTTTTCACTTCCCAAGAAGACAGCTATTTATCTTCGATTTGACCTTTTGATAGTAATATTTCACATTTGTTCGTATTTGGTTTTCAGTATTGTAAGTTAATACTGAAAAAAAAATATTAAAATCATAGGATCATAGAATTGCTCAGGTTGGAAAAGACCTCAAAGGTCTTCAAGCCCAGCCACAAACTAACCATACTACCCTAACTCTAACAACCCTCTGCTAAATCATCCAAACTGTTCGCAAACACATCCAGGGATGGTGACTCAACCACCACTTTAGGGAGCCTATTCCAGTGCTTAACAACCCTTTCAGTAGAAAGTTTTTTCCTGATATCCAACTTAAACCTCCCCTGTCATTCCATTTTCTGATTAAAAAAGCAAAAATGAACACGTCAGGTGAGGTTGGTAGATTTATATTTATGACTCTAATCTTTTAATCTACAATTAAGTGTGAAAATAAAGTCAATAAAATAAAAATAGGATAGACTTGCCACATTATTATTCTTCTTGTCTAGCTGATGTTGAGCACTTGTTAAAGTATACTCAGATTTCTTAAGTAGCTCATGAGGAAAGCCGGAAGAAAGACGTTCAGCTCCCATTCCAAGAAGCTTTCCTGTGTGTCCATTTGATTTTCCCTTGCATGCCAATAAAGGAGAAAACAAAACTTGTGCAGTGAAGGCAAAAAGCACATTTCTATTTAGAAGGGCATCCTCCGGACAGAAATGCGCCTTTGGGTGTCATTTAGATCTAGAAAATCTCCAGACAATGAAGCACCAAAGCAATTAAAGATTTTGTAACCAGGATTTGAGTCTCAGGTTTCATGCATTAATGGGCCAGAAGATGCATTGAAGATCCTCGTGTCAATTCATCACCCAAGGCAACTAGTGGAGGATGTGCATATTTTTGGACATCTACTGGCTTATTGTTAAGGGAAGGTTATGATAGAGGTTCTCAAAAGTTTATTGCAATGTGGATGAATAACTAATATAAGCTGTCATGCCACTTCGGAGCATAAATGCTTTAATACACTGCTTCATCCATTTAGTATGAAAAATTATAAGCTGTGTTGAATTATTTTGTTGTCTGTTACTGGTGAAAAAAAAGCTGCTGTTTAAGTGGGCTTTCATCGCATTTAACATATTGCATCATTTTAGTCCTTGTGTTGGAACTATTCTGGATTCTGGTATTGTTCCTCTATGCTGCTGGGTCAGGACTTCTCTCCAGTTGCCTACCTCAAAAAATTCTCTTTATAAGCCCAAAGGTTAGATCTCAGAATATCCTATCCTGTTCTGTCCTGTGAAAGATCTGCCACCTGCAAATTTATGAGCATCAGAAGTTCTAGTTTACATTACCAGTAAATTGTGTTACTCATTTAACACGTTCTCTATAACAACAGATAATTTCAGCATGATCTGAATAATACCTCTTCACTAATTCTGTAGTATTCATTTGTGATTTCTGAAGTGTTGAAAACCTTTTAGGAATTCTCTTCTATACAATTTAAGGAAGAGGCCAGAAGGCTAGAGTAATATAACCTGATTGAGCAGAACTGCCGTAATACTTCTGAGGGAACTTCCCTCTCTATCATTTGCTTTTGCATCATTTGTTATTAGATGCACAGCAGCAAAGCCAGGTATCTGAACACATATTATGGTCTCATTCCTTCTACAACAAGCAGTGATATATCTCCAGTAACTTTATGATGATGTATTAGTTCATTTTGCTTGAGGAAGTTTCCCAAAACTTTAATGTCACTGTGATTCTGAGTCGCGTGGGTGGGTCTCATCACTGTAGAAAACCAAGCCTTCTGCAGTCAGATGGTAAGGTAGCATCCTATAGTTAGGCATCACCTTAACAGTGTTGTTTGTCCTTTTGATGCTGGAAGTGTTTTTCTGAAATACTAAAAGTATTCATATACTGAAAGCAATATGCTACTTAACTTTACTTGTCTTGCTTCTACTTCTGCAGTATATTGGGTGCATAGATCTTGTCCAGAGAAGAGTCTTTCTCTTTTCACATCTATTTGGACATAAGAACTAGGGAGAGTGCTCCTGATTGAGAGATTCCCACGATGACTGCTTTGCATAGCAGAAGGAATCATTCGGAGTACAAGTGAGAAAGGAATGGCACTTATCTTTGTGTGCTCCTGAGGGTTCCTTCCTTCCACGCACAACACTGACTCTAGATCTATGAATTTGGCTACATACATACCTACCCATATTGTTTTCTTCTTATGGTGAAGTTTGCCTATTAAGTTTAAAGACAAACTTGCATTACAGAAGCAGAGAAGCTTAGAGGCTCAATCTAGTACAGGTCAGCTAGTTTTAAAGTTGTGGTGTTCTGGGTCTTAAGCAGGATGCAGTATGAGTGTGAACGTTACAGACAAGTGTTTTTCCTGGATCCATTCTTTACCTGCTGCCATGCAAGCCAGCTCTTCTTTTCTCTATTTCTGCTTTCATTGTTCATATCTATCTGCTTCACAAAATCTCTGATTTATTTTCTTGTTTTTTAATTGCATAGCTAGAAGGACTTAGCCTTTATCTTATCATCTGATGGGCATTGGTAGTGTATGGGGAAGAATTATTAGCATCTCACCAAAACCAACCAAACAAAAAAGAAATACCCAAAGAAATGCAAAGCCAGCAGAACATATTATCTTTTGTTTGTGGAGTCTATCCTTTGTCCCCATTTTGTTCAGTGTTGATTAGATGGGGTTAACATTCTCACTGCTAATAGAAGCGCTCTGCTACCTGTCTCAGCAGTGCTCTGCTTTGTGTTTACAGTCATAGTGTTTGCACTATGACTGTATTGCTCCAACAGATGCATTTTCTCACCCTCTTGGTTGTTATCTGAGCAGTGGTAGCCCTCACAAGCTGTACAGTCAGTGCCTGCTTGCTCCAGCAGAAATATGACAAAAGGCTTGCAGACAGAGTGTCTGCATGCTTTTACCTTTTCACAGAAGTCCCTATTTTGTCTAACTGTAGAAGAAGCCATTTTTTTCCTTCAAAGGATCCTTGTAAACAGCATCGAAGTATAAGGAAGTTTGTGTCTAAATGTTTTTTTGAAGTAGGTGCAATGAGATCATCTATTTTTCTGGAAGATATGTGCCCCCACCATTAAGGAAAAGATGCTGGCTCAGGCTTCATCTCCGTTAACAAAAGTTCAGCCCCTTTCCTCAGAAAAATTCTGCATCAAGCCATGGTTTTAACTTGCAGATGAGAGTTCTTATCTCAGGAGTGAAGTGCTGAAGGTCTCTGACCTCTGAAGGTGCTCTTACCTCGTGTGGTTATGATTGTCTGCTTTGCTTTCTAAAAGAGACACTTCAGAACCCCTGCATGGTCTGTCCAGAGCCCAGATAAGGCCCACCTGATGCTGAATTTATCCATATTCTACAGAGTCTTTTTTTAGGTTGGAAGCATGCTTAAAAATGAAACTGAATAAAAATGGGCATTTAAATGTAACCATGTTCTGCTCAGTACAACGTATACCTGTATTGCAAAATTTACTCCTTGGTATGGAAAAAAAATACAAAAAAGCTGTATGTACTGGAGGAAAGAATACTTTATTTTTTAAATTTTGGCCTGCCAAAACAGACATGCATGGCTGGCTGGCTGGTGTCATGGCCCGTGCCTGCCTTCCATGGCTGGCTGGCTGGCATCATGGCCCCTGCCTGACTAACCTTATCTATATGGCTGGTTGGTGTTGCAGCCCCTACCTGCCTAGCCTTGCCATGGTTGGCTGACTGGCATCGCAGTCCATGCCTGCCTAACCTTGGCTGTGTGGCTGGTGTCATGGCCCCTACCTGCCTAGCTTTGGCTGTCTGTCTGGCATCGTGGCCCCAGCCTACCTTGCATTGACTGTCTACGTGGCTTTGTGGCCCCTCTCTGCTTAGCCTTTGCTGGCTGGCTGGCGTCATGACCCCTGCCTGCCTGCCTTGGATGGCTGGCTGGCATCACTACCCCTGCCTGCCTAGCCTTTGCTGGCTGGCTAGTATCACAGCTCCTGCCTGTTTTGCCTTGGCTGGCTGGCTGGCATCACAGCCTGCCTGCCTGCCTGCCTTGACTGGCTGGCTGGCTTTATGGTTCCTACCTTCCTCCTGTGGCTGGTTGGCATCACAGTCTTTGCCTGCCTGCCTTTGTTACCTGCTGGCTTGTGTCACAACTGATGTCCTGGTGTCAGGGTCCCCATTTTCATAGTAGTTGTCAGGGAGGTGGCTCGTGACTTCATAAGGTCATGGTGTTGTGACCCTAAGAATGTCCCATGACAACCGAAACATGTCTGTGTTGTGCTAAGGGATGCTATGTCCTGACTGTTGCCCTATTTGTGACCAGTGGCAGTTTATGGGGCTCCATTTTAAGGCCATTTCTCTTTGTTTTCTCTGTTGTTTCCAGTAATGTTCCGGAAGTAAATTTCTGTGTGATGCTAAGCTGGGAAGAGCATTGACTCCCTTGAGGGTAGAGGGGCACTGCACCAAGTTCTGGGCAAATTTGAGGGTGGTTCCCATCTGAATGAAGAAGTGCTGGGTTCTGCACCTGGGATGGGGCAGCCCTGGCTGAATGTATGGACTTGGGAATGAGAGGCTGGAGAGCAGCCCTGCAAAAGGGAATCTGGACATTCCGGTTGCTGGCGTCTTCAGTCTGATCTCAAAGAAATTGGTCGCTTGCTCATAGTCTGTGACAGAAAAAGGGAACAATAGCTTGTATGCTCAGAGAGAGAGAAATAATTACCACAGATACTGAACTTTTTTATTACTAGAAAAAGAATTGCCTTGCCTCAAATAAATCCCTCTCATCTCTTACGTAATAAATTTTAATTTACCTTAAGTCAATCATTATTTGTTTAGACAGCCTTGAAGGCAGCACTGATCATGCTTCCACAAGATTGCATGTTGTGTAAGGTTAGAGTAGGAGCCACAAATGCAATGAAAATTCCTCTTATCCAAATTATGGGCTATATGGATTCAGGGTAAAAACAGGTAGGCTCCAATGGTAACTTTAGCTGATAATATAGCAATCTATCTGGGGAGACACCACAATAGAAAAGAGGACATTATTATTGACGAACCTGCCTGGAAGTAGCACCAGCCCTATTCCTGGCTTTGTTATAAAACACTCTAACTCTTTACGGCTATCATATAGACCATACATCCCCTGATTAAAAGAGAAAGAACTATGATGTATGTAGTATAGGTTAATGAAGGAGACAGGAGTTGTAATTTTGTAAAGCTATATTGCTAAATAATGTTGTATCCTCTATCTTAATACCTGAAATAGGAAAGGGGACTCAAATGCTGAAGTTAATAAGTAAGTCCCAAATAGACTGTCTTTCTTAATAATTACTTGACAAAGCTTGGGGAAGAAAAGCAGGCTTTAAAACACCAAATCAAAAACACCTGTTTGAATGTTGACATAAAGCAGGCTAAATTATTTTGAAAAAAAACAACAACAACAACAACCAAGCAATTGAGCAAGCAGTGTGATGGTTAACATCACCAGAGGGAATGTGTAAGGGCTAATGTCATGTTAAATGTGGTCAAGACTCTGGACTGAGAAAGTTGGTTCTTTGTTGAAGATAGGAGCCTACAGAGCTTGAGCAGTAAGGGCAGAGGGATGAAGGAGGACAGCAAACTGTGGTCAAACAGTGTTGAGTATCAGAGGCAACACAAAGACTTGGAGTGTCCATGAGCTCCAATCAATTTCACATTATTCTGGATTCTGGGATCAGAAAAAATATAGGCAGATAGTGAGACTTCCTTAACAATTGCAGGGCTGCAACATAGGAGATTAAAGGAAACTTGGGCAAATTTCTGCACATGACCAGACTACTTTAGAGAGGGCTAGACCTGAAAATATGTGAGCTATTCTGCAACAGGACTTACCTGGAATCTAGAGGTTACCTTGTGGGCAAATGTCTTTCAATATGTATATGTAGCCAAGCTCTTATCTGCATAAATACTTGTGCAGGGTATTGGGATGATGTCCAGCTCAATTATTTCAATAAGAAGGTCAGACACAAAGGGACTTCTTAATTATAATGCTTCCAATTATAATAAATCTTACTGGAACTTACATCAGGAAAAATCTATTCAATGGTAGGTTTTCCTGATATCTGATGTGCAGAATTTATCATTCTTTCTCACTATAAGTTTTAAAAAGAAACTCAGATGTTGCAAATAGACAATCTGGAAATGCAAGCTCTCTTCAGGATTGCCAAAGTTTCCCTCTAAAAATATATAGAAAGGAAGCAAAAGCCTTCTGGAATAGTAGAAGGATGAGAATATAACAGATGAGTGCAGCTGGTTCAATGCTTTATATTCTGAATTCTCAATGGTGAATAAGTTCTAAATGAAGCTTTTAAGCCCTCCTCCCCTTTTATATTGTTGTCTTGCACCCTGTCGTCTTTCTTTAAGCTCTTAAGACTAGCTGGATCCAAGAAAACAAAAACACGTGTGAGGGCTTTGTTCTTAAAGCATTAAGTCTGAAATGAACGATGAGCAGGTCAGTGTAGGCAAGACTACAGTTAAGCACTTGCTTTATTATGGACAATGTACTCATGTACTGATAATTCTGAGAATTCAAAAAAGCTAACTAACATTGTTCAGGTTATTAAACATATTTCTTTTATAAAAATGCTTAGTTTTCTTCTCTTTACCAGAATATAATAATTACAGGATTAGTAAAATTAAAGAAAATATATAAATTATTTTACTTATTCAGGCTTTGCCTCCAATTGTAACAATTTGCTTACAAAATTATTAATTCTTAATTAGTTAAACCAGCTGAACTCTTCATCCAATTTGTCTTTCTTGTCTATGTATTTGGTTAATGTTTGTTTTATTTAGTTTTCCAAATCAAAGAGTAGTTTCAATCAGTCATTTTACTGCCAATAACTTCAGGAAAAAAAAAAAAAAAGACTATTTCTGCAATTTAATTATCTAACTCATACTGTAACTGTCATCTGTAGCTGCTTGGAGGAATTTATCTGAAAGTGTTGTAGTATCATCCTGTTTCTCATTCATCAGAAAATCAGTTTATTACAGAAGTTAATGTTTTCCAGGACATATTTTTGGGTATTTGGTGCATCTTGAAGGTCAAATAAGACTGAACTTCCATGAGCTGAGTGTCAAATTACATCTGAAATATCGTTTGAGGATGTTTCTTTTGTGGACTTTGAATACATTGCACTGTTCAGTAACAACTAAAATGTCTGTGTGATATTGTCAAGAACCAGAAATACCTTTCACTTGTAAGTACAGAGCAGCAATGTGATTATTGATATAGAGATTTAACATAGTTTAGTTGTAAATAAGACAGTGGCTTAACAAGATTCAGTAACAAGGTACACCTGATTATTACCAAAGTTTTCAAAGTTTCAGCTAGCTATTAGTGATTTACATGGAATCTGTTGTGGGTAAGGAATCTCTGAACTTTGGGGAGAAATGTGTAGATATTGTACAACCATGATTTAGTGGGCAGCATTGGTAGTAAGTGGATAGTTAGACTAGATGATCTTAGAGGTCTTTTCCAATCTTAATGATTTTATGATTCTCTGGTACTGTCACACTTATCATTACTATTTTCATCAAAAATTCAAAGCACAGCACAGTATCTGCTACTTGGAAGGAAGCTACTGTATCCCAGACAGTCACTAATCGAAGGAGACACAGAAAACACTGAGAGTTTGTTATGGCCTTTTTTTTTTCTTTTTTTTTTTTTTCTTTTCAGGATGTGACTTAATTTTCCATCTGAGGTTGTGTATACTTCCACTTCCTTGTTTGAAAATACATATATTTCCCAACTTCATCCATATTCAAACACTAATAAACAGATGGTCAAATTAAAGAGACCCTATCATCCAGAAAATTAAATGAATTAGAAATTCACCAGAGCTTGTTTTCCAAACCATTCCTTCCATTAAAATAAACAAACCAACTTACTTTTCCCTCTGCTTTTCTTCCAAACACTTTCAGAACCGGGAGATCAAATAATTAAGCTGGTGGAAAATCCCTCGTTGGTATTAAAAGCAACCTCTACTGGGAGGAAGACTAAGATAACAGCTGGTTATTACGGAACAAGATATTTCATTACACTGAGCGTATGTGCTTAAGAAAAAAAAGAAAAGTCAGACTTTGAACTTACTGGATCAGTGATTACAATGGAATTGGGGCAGACAAGAATAGATACGTTTTGCATTGTGGAGAGAATAAGGAGATAATCTAATGGGATTTACTTGTTATAAAAGTTCAGATTATAAAGCAATTTGCAAAGGAGGAAAGAGTCTCCTAATACTTGAGGCAAAAGGTAGTCGAAGAGTAAATTGTATCAGGGCAGCAGTTCAACCCAGCCCTTATGGAAGATGGATGCTTGAACTAACTTCATCTCTGCCAGTCAGCTGTGTTCATGCCATTGGATCACCCAAACTACGTAATAGCCTCATTGAAAAGCTTGTTCAGGCTGCTTCTGCGTTAACAGATTGATACAGAACAGTGGTGCAGTATTGAAATGGTCACTGCTTAGTATTGGGGGGGGGCAGTTTCCTTAACTAATTATGCTCACTGGACATAACTTTCTGGGAAGCGTGAATACTCTGACTGTTGTTTGATCACAGAAATCTCAGTCTTTGAGCCACAAGCATAGCAGAGGCTTTTTCTCTATGGAACTAGATTAAATTTGGTCTGAAATAGCTCTCCTGAATCACATAGAGTGAAGATTTTAGCAGCAGGATCATTAACAGTTTAAGATCCATTCCTTTTGTACCAAATATCCTGACACATCCAGGGGAGCTGTAATATAAAATTCTTCTTGAAGGTGGTCGAATTTTGTGATTGTATCATTTGTTTCACCATATGGCTGGAGGATATCAGAGTTGCAGTTGAAGATAAAAGTGCTGTGGGGTTGGGCTTCCTTGTGCTGTTGTGGAGAACTGACATCCCTACGTCAAGTATAACCTTGCCATACATCCCAGCATTCCCCCATAGGAGCAGCAAGAAGAAGTAGAGTCAGCCTGCGCAGGGGAAGATAGGTATGCAATTTTGCATTTTGCATTTTGTAAGTCCCTGGTTATCTACTGCACTTGGTGAGCACCTTTGTTCCTATATTCCCCCTGTATGTACAAGTAGTTGAGATTAAAAATGTAGGCAAATGATATATTTTAGTAGTTGAGCAGAATGTGCTTTTGCCTGGAGCTGTTTTGCCCTGTCTTCTTCTGACATGCAATTAGATGCAAGCACTATGAAGAGGATGTTGACACATTACACATACGAGAACTGAATTCAAGGTGATTCTGTCACTTTCGTGGCAGCAGGCAAGGCAAGGTCTGGGAAAGGGGTTAGGAGATTGACAGAAGAAACCTGTAGAGGTGTTAATGAAAGAGAATGGTGCTACAGAAACACTGCTACCAGCTCACGGTCCAGCCAGAGACTGAAGACAAGAAATCTGGTTGGCTGCGCAGATACAGAGTGAATTCTGGTAATTTCAGGGAGTGAAGCTTACTTTGCTGATGAACACTGAGAACAGCAGCACCAGTGCCTCATCCCCCATATCCTCTAAAAGCAATCTGTGACTCCCCCAGTGTGAAGTTTATTAGGTAGCATTCACTCCATTCAAAGCACAGGCATTTTCTTTTCCACCGTCTGTGCAGCTGCCAACTGGGACATTTGGGAGTCTCCTTTTTGTATATGAGAAGCCCAAACTACTTGTGAGTTGCCTTTTACATCTCATTCTCCAGTATTTCAGATATCCTTTTGGAAAAGATGGCAAGTTTTCTCTTCTCTTTATCCACATTATTTTTCCTTCCCTGATTTTGACAACTAGATCATGAGATTTCAGAGAGCAAGTGAGCCCTGAACATTACTGTATGTTCTCAGTAATGACATTTAATTTATCTGCTAACTGCTGTTCAAACATCACAGAGCATGCATCCCTCTTGAAACATCCTTTGAACTACAGTTCTTACTTCTTCCTCTTATTTATAACAGCGCTTTATCTCTGTTATTGGGTTTGGAGGATTCTGAAGTGATGCTGTTGGGAATCTCTCTATCGTGTTCAGTAAACCACTGATTAGGCTTTGTGGAAGACTTTCAGACTAAACAAAAGGACATAAATTTTGATGCACACCCCTTCTTCATTTTTAGGTACTTCCATCACATGCTTTGTGTGTAAGCAGTCTGCTCTTTTATGCTGTGCTAAGGACATGACTACATGTCATGTCCTTAGCACAGCATAGAGAGATGCAAAACCAAACTAAAGCTCAGTTATTGGAGGCAATATGCCACATTGCTGAATTCTCTGCTTGGCTTAGAAGAATCTTGCACTGTTCTGTGCTGTGCCATGCAGACATACCCAGAGTTAACCAGAAAGGTACAATACAAAAATGATATTGAAAGCATTCAGAGGAAGCATCAAAGCTAGTACCAGGCTAGAGGCATGTCCCGTGAGGAGAAGCTGAGGGAACTGTGGTTGTGCAGTCTGGAGAAGTGGAGGCTGAAAGGCAATTTGACTGCTTCCTGCAGCTCTCTGAGGAGAGGTGGTGGAGGGAGGTGCCCGTCTCTGCTCCTTGGAACAGATGGAAGGAGGGGAATGGTGCAGAGCTGCACCAGGGGAGAGCTGGTCTGGGCATTGGGAAATATTTCTGTACCACGAAAAAGGTCAAACTCTGAAACAGGCTTCCTAGTTGGTAGGAGAGGTTCAGCAAGGGCAAGTGAAGAATCCTACCAACGGTGGAATAACTGCATGCATCTGTACAGGTTAGGGTCTGAGCTCCTGGAACAGAGCTCAGAGAAGGACTTGGGTGTCCAGGTGGCAAACAGGGTGGCCATGAACCAGCAGTGTGCCCTTGTGGCCAAGAAGGCTGGTGTTATCCTGGGATGTGTTAAAAAGTAAATGGCCAGCAGGAACAGGGAGGTTATGGATCCTTTCTGATTGAACTCCCTCTCCTCTCCTCTCCTCTCCTCTCCTCTCCTCTCCTCTCCTCTCCTCTCCTCTCCTCTCCTCTCCTCTCCTCTCCTCTCCTCTCCTCTCCTCTCCTCTCCTCTCCTCTCCTCTCCTCTCCTCTCCTCTCCTCTCCTCTCCTCTCCTCTCCTCTCCTCTCCTCTCCTCTCCTCTCCTCTCCTCTCCTCTCCTCTCCTCTCCTCTCCTCTCCTCTCCTCTCCTCTCCTCTCCTCTCTCTCCTCTCCTCTCCTCTCCTCTCCCCTCCCCTCCCCTCCCCTCCCCTCCCCTCCCTCCCCTCCCCTCCCCTCCCCTCCCCTCCCCCTCCCCTCCCCTCCCCTCCCCTCCCTCCCCCTCCCCTCCCCTCCCCTCCCCTCCCCTCCCCTCCCCTCCCCTCCCCTCCCCTCCCCTCCCCTCCCTCCCCCCTCCCCTCCCCTCCCCTCCCCTCCCCTCCCCTCCCTCCCCTCCCCTCCCCTCCCCTCCCCTCCCCTCCCCTCCCCTCCCCTCCCCTCCCCTCCCCTCCCCTCCCCTCCCCTCCTCTCCTCTCCTCTCCTCTCCTCTCCTCTCCTCTCCTCTCCTCTCCTCTCCTCTCCTCCAGATGTTTCTCCTAACATCTTCTACAACTGCTGCCTGGGATAGTTAATTCCATGTCTACACTATCAGGCAGTTTTCAGTGAAAATTATCATTACCTCCCTCTAAGAACATACAGCGGCTGTTCTTGAGCTTAGTAGGCCAGAGTTGCACAGAAGGAGTTGTGCCAGGTCGTTTGCTTTAGCTAGTCTCTCCTCTTACTGTCCTTTTCAGTAGATGAACTTCTGCTGAGAAAGAGCTTCTTAGCCAGCTTAAAATTCTCAGTGACTTTTTCTTCTCTTAAAAATATCCATGCTTATCCTTTCACAGAGTACAGGTACCTAAATTCTTTCTGTGTATAATATTTACATTCTTCTTGTTAATGCATAAAAATTCCAGGGGCACAATACATCTGAAAAAAAAACCAAAACTTAAGACTTTTCAGAAAAGCAGCGAAGGTTCTTTTATTATCACACATATGATACAGAGCTTGTTTTATAAATCAGAGAATATAAAATATTTCTATGATTGCATTAAACTACTGGTGGATTTCTTGGTCTAGACTATTCAACCTGAAAGGAAATACTTATTTTCATTTCAGATAATTACCTCTCTTTAGCCTATTACTTGGACTCCCATAACTTACATAAGTTACTAAAATTAGACATCTTTGTTAAATGAAAAAATTCCACAGTGAACTCAGAATTCAAAAGGCTTGTTTGGGCAATGTTAATGCAAGACATTTCAGTATTTCTGAAGTGTAAGGTTTTGCTTCAGCATTTACAGAGCAGAAAATTTTATTTCAGAAAAAGTTCATTGCCATTTTACTAAAAAAAAAAAAAAAAAAGAAAAAAGATGCTTTCACACTTTTTTTTCTGTTTATTTACTGAATCCAATATATGTTTTCAAATAATGCTTGCTCTTTAGAAGACTGATTTTTTATTTTATTGTTCTCAAAATTAAAGCACTATGTTTCATGTGCTTAAACTCAACTATGTTTTATGGACACTGCTTCCCTTGTCTTTCTTGTAATTTGCTTGAAAAATCTGAAGTCATCAGATACAATATAATTCTAAAAACCTCCCTCTGTAAATTATATTTTATAAGCTGCAATTTTGCTTGTGAGATAAAGGTACCTCAACCACTGGGCAAATTAAGGGGCAGAAATCCATCATCAAACAAGCAATTTTATTTTAAGTACGGCATAAGACCTTACATAGCATCCCATTGTTGTTTGCCCATCAGTGGCAAAACCATGTGATGGTACTTCAGCTCTCCATGAGGAGCATGTGGCAAGCCGGCAGCCTTAGTAATTTCTCTGGAGCAACGAATACTTTTTATATCCCTTTACATGTAAATCCTCAACATCTCTGTCCAGCATGCTAATTCAAGATGTTTGTTAATTAGTCTGACCTGAACATTTCACATTCAGGTTTGGCTGACCAATCAATAGCAGGTTTCCTGAACAGAGTGGAGATATGGATTGTGTGAACTTCTTCACTTAACATTAAGAAAACAATGTGTTAATCTTCCAACTTGTGTTATACCTGTATGTTCAAGTCACATATTTCTAGACCACAGTTTTGAGCAGCAACTGCTGCAACTTACAGCAAGGAAAATATAATTCTACCTCAGATATGTCTGACTTTGAAGGTTTCCTGCACCGTCTTTTGTTTAGATACCAGTGAAACTAAGATTCAAAATCCCAAGAGTATTTTTCTTTTGAAATACAGGAACTAAGTAAAATCAAAAATTACTTTTGCTGACTGCTTTTTTTCTCCTATTGTTTTGCAAACAGCTTCTCAGACAAACCATAAGATGGTTTTCAAACTGTTTTGTTTTCAGATTGTCTTTCAAAAGCATTCTTCAATGTCAAACAGTTTGCAGAAATGAAAGTTAAGGACACAAGAACCCAAACTGATTTAATTTTTTATGCCCAAAATAAAACTTAATTAGTATTCTACATCTAATATATAAGATGCTACAATGCACTTAAAAAAGAAAAACCCAAGACATCCCAAGAGGTGTAAACATGGAAAGACTGTAGTGCATGCAAAGTTAAGGGGAATCCCAAAAATCAAGGGAAGACTACCTGCAAAGTGTAGTCCTGAGCTGAGCCCTGGGCAGTGTAGACAGAAAGCATTTTCTGAGGCCTGAGGGGAAATATGTTGAATTTTATCCATTCTTTGGAGCCTAGGAAAGCTGTTGGTTTCTAAATCAGAGGGGAAATATTGGATTTACTCTTCAAGGACTTGGTGGTTTGGGAGAAGTTGAGTGTCTTCATAACCTCTGTTTTAATTTGCCCAAGCCAACAAGTCAAAGTTTTTATATTTCTATAGTAGCTTTAGAGATAAACCTTTTGTGACTGAAAAGAAAAGGTATAACAAATCCTCCTGAAGACCTTGGCTAACTGAGACTCATCATAAAAAGCTTAAGGATACTCTGCCCATGTTTGTGATCTATTCATCTTGTTCTATAGAAGAAGTTCATCTTGAAGTGTGAATGAAACTAATGAAACTACTTCAATCCATAGCAACTGAGGATCTGGGCCATATATATTAGCTTTTAAAACATACTCTTGGCAAGTAAAAATCTGGCCTTTGTTGTAGAGTCCCAAACCACATCTGTTTTTATGAATCAAAAAGCACATGGACTTTGGAAACATCAAAAGATCTCAAGCAAAACTGAAAAGGAACAGTATTTCCCTGCAGGGGAAACTTTGGTATATTATGTCAGAGCATGGCAGGATTGCAGAGAGAATCATTCCAAAGGGAAGTGTAGAAACAACTGATATTCATCTGAATGATACAGTTTGAGAGTAATAGAAAACTTATTTGGTGATCTGTCCCTTTGTTCTTTCTACCAAATCACTTTTTTTTTTTTCTTTTTTTCCCCCATGTGTAGAAATTGAACAGGTTTTATTCATTCAGTTTCATGATTTTAATTGTAAATAATTCTGCCATTCTTTTTCCTGTGTCTCATGCAATATAAGCCAGGTATTTTAACAGGCCTCATTCAGTTCTATGACTGAACTTCAATTTTTGTTTCTTACATCTGTCTACATACACATGCTATTTTATTCTTCTATGTGGGCATACAGACCAATCTTTTTTTTATGAAAGAGTCAGAAAGTACCACTGCATTAAGTCACATTTACAAGGACAGTTAATAGGCCTTGCTAGACTAAATTACACATGTGAGAAAAGCAAAACCACAGCCAAAACCAAAACAGAAAAGCCTTCTGACCACCAGCTCTTTCTCAGCAAGCAGGACATTGCTAAAAAGAAGATGAAGGGATGCATATTCAGATATCAGTTATCCTTCTAAGGGCACATTGATGTCCTGTACTTCTGAGGCATGATATAACTTTTGAAGTACAGTTTAAGAGTCATGATATTTGACTGTAATTTCTTGTAATGCCTTTTTCCTCCACTAACCCATAAATGCCTGACTTTTTTTAAATGGTGAGTGAAACATACATTCACCTGCCTAGAATTAATCTTATGATGTGTTAGGAAGCTTGTTACCTAATGTTTGTAAAGTACTTTAAGGCTCAAAATTGCTATGAAAGTATTATCATTACTGATAGTAGAAACAATTCTAGTGATGGCTTTTCCACATAGAAAATTGGCCGTAATTTAGATTAATTGAAGCATCTGTTGCATATTAACAAGAATTTCTAAATCTAATGGTGACTGATGAGAATGTTTTTATGTTTCATGTTATTCATTAGTAATCTCTTTGGGACTGAGACTGCATTTTGCTTGTTCATCTGCTGTCCAGCACTCTGAAATCCTGACAGATCCCCTTGTTTGCATCTATAACTCAAGTTGTTAATAATTTTCTTTGGTAATTATACAAAAAATGTTTGTAATAATTTTTCTACATATATTTGATCCCCATAACTTTTCTAACCTAAATGAGAAATATATTTAGTAAAAGGCACCAAGGAATGAGCTTTTTAATGCACTATACATATACTATAATGTGATGAATTTTCTTTATGCATTTGATACACTGTAATTTGTTTAGAATTATTGGACTCAGCTAATCAGTAAACATAGAGTTCCTCCATACTTCTGTAAAGGCTAATTCATTAGCTGTACTGAAATTTATCTGTAAGACTAAATCAATCAGATTATGCTTATCAGATGTTAGCTGATTTAAATAGCTTACACTTAATAGTTTACCATAATTTAAAGGAGAATTCCTTAAGAATTTCTTCCTAATATCTAGTACAAATCTACACTCTTCTTAAGAATCATTAGCCTTTCTGCTGTCACCTGACAGAGTCCCTCTCCATCTTTTCTGTACACCTCTTTAGGTACTGGAATGCCACAACAAAGCCTCCTTAAACCCTTCTTGTCTCCAGCTTCCTCAGACGTCTTAGTAGGTGAGGTGCTCCAGCCTCTGAGCATCCTCACAGCCTCCTCTGGACTCACTTCAACATTCTTCTTGTGCTGGTGGCCCCAAGCTTGGATGCAACAGTTCAGATGGGGGATCTCGAGGGCAGAGTAAAGGGGGACAATCACCTCCCTCTCCCTGCTGTCTCTCCTTTTTTGATGTAGACCAGGATACTGTTGGCCTTCCAGACTGCAAGTACACGCTGCCAGCTTATGTTCATTATTCATCCACCATCCCCCGCCAAGTCCTTCTCCACAGGGCTGCTCTCAATCTACTCATTTCCCAGACTTTATTTATGTTTTTCCAACAAGCCAGAATCATTTTTGAAAAAGGAAGACATTGTACATTGACATCTGCCAATCAGCTTGTGTTTGCTGACTGCTTCTTTTAGCATCTGTACAGCAGCATTATGGTGCCTTGAGTGGAAACTGAAAGTAGATACTGATGCTTGTCCAATGCTGACTATAACTTTACAGACAGCAATAACTGCCCTGAAGCACAAAATTTATTTTATCACCTGTCTTTTATAGAATTTGGCCCAACTGCTTTGTAATTTAAATGCATAGTCTTATGATCAGAATGGCTCCTAAACCAATGAAATGCTGTCAAAGACATAAATTCAGTACATATCCATTGGTTCACAGCTTTACAGAGGCATAAAAGTGCCTTAGAAAGAGTATGATAACACAAAAACAGGTAGCACCTCAGCTTATATCCAGATATTCCTTCCAAAGTGTCTTTCACAAAGAGAAGAAAAGCAGAACCACTTAGAGAACTTTTCCTTTAAGTTACAAAGTACTTAGCAGAGAATAGGAAAGAGATTTAATGCCTTTCATTTCTATCAAAGAAGAAGTTAAGGTGTTCTGTATGCTTTCTTGAAAAGTGAAGGAACGGTGTGATTTTCCTTTCCTTTAGGGACTGCTCACATTCAGGTTGTAGTATAGGTGGCAGGGTAGGGTTGTTACTTTCTGCTTACGCCATGCCATACAAGTTGGTGTAGCCAAAGCTCTGATGTAGGGCTGGGAGAAAGTCTTGTAAAGTGAAATATATGATGCTGAAGAAACAGCACAGAATCACTATTAAAATCTTCCTGTATTTACAGGTTGGAGAATTAAGCCTTAGAAATGCAAACAATTCCTGCCTGCAGGCTTTGCTTGCCAATATTTTTGGAGAGGAATGGGGAGACAAAATAGACAACCAACCAACCCCCAAAGTTTGCAACTTTGATGATCACAGCCTGAGATCCAGCTCACTGAATTTAGCAATAGGGAAGCTAGAAATAGTATTCTCCTAACCTAACCTTTAAAGTCTACTCTCTCAGTATCTATAACTGAACTAGTCATGTACACTTTTATTAGAATCAGAGGGCATTTAATCAATATAGTTAATAGAGTTTGGGGTGAGATTCATCTGATCAAATAAATGTAGGTGTCTGCTTGAGCATGAGATGGATTACTTGCTTGATTCTATTGAATGTGCTAATAAAATCTTCATGAACTCAAAAGGGAGTTCAGGGTGAACTGCTCAGGCGTTGATCTTACCTTTCTCAGGATGAAGTTAAGCCTTGGTGTGAAGTTCAAGCAGTTGTTTGTGCTCTTTAGCCAGTTAAGAGAGTCAATGATTAAACAGTGATCTTTGCCACTAGACACTTGTTTTAAGATGAGATGAATCTTGCTTTGTAGGGACTGAGTGTCAAGCTATTAGATGGTTAAATGTAGGGATGATTTTTCCTGCCATCAGCTTCAGCTGAAGAGATGTTAAAAAAAGTTTCAGGTTTATATCTATTTTCATAGTTCACACTTCAGTACTGGGAGGTTATGTTTTTTCCTTTGATGACAATGAACTTATTGTTTCTCACAATTTACTCATACTCAGCCCTGATTTTACATACCAAGGAAGGACTCTGAGTGTCAAAAATATTTGGATCTGTCTTCCAGAAGAGTATAAAAATATCCACCCCATCCATCAAGCCTGGCATAGCAAAACTCAGTTTGTCATGACAACAAAGTAATCTGAGAGCTCTCTGATAATGACTCCAATAAATGCCTTGGTGCATGAGAAGCATATCAGCAAAATGACAAATTGATAAAAGAGAAGGTTATACAGGAATGCAAATAAAAAAAGCTTTCTGTCTGTGTCAAGTATTTCTTTTTGCCTCGTAATAGCTGAATAGAAAGGAAATGAAAAAAATTCTCTTGCCTTCGGGATCAAAAACACACAGGGAGAAAACCCTCGCATCATGTGCAAGAAGTGTTTGATATAAATACATTTCTGGCACTCTCTGAGGAACAAAGGAGGGGTTCACATTAACTGAGGTACTTAACTTTGTCTACAGAATTAGGAATTGTATACAGTCAGTTTCCATTAAAATAGCAGTTTTTAGTTAAAACTGCATTAAAAATGCAGTGACTTAAGGACATAAATAATATGAAACCAAACCAAACTAGTATTTCAACTAGGGTCAAGAATCCCGGGGGGGGGGGGGGGGGGAAGAAAATAATTATTTTTTGTATTTTAATGTTTTTTCTGCTGTTCCAGAGCTAAAATAAATTGTATTTTTAAAACACCTTCTGCCCTAACTCTTTGTGAATTAGGGCAAAAGTTTGGTGTCACTTGAGATGTTAGGAAAGTATAAGGTGTATCAGTTAAATCTCATCAATGCAGTGTGTTATGAGGAAAGAAAATGTTTCAGCACCTAAAGGATATGTGTCAAGCATGTCAAGATGGTCTTGAGCAATGAGGAAAAAATACAATATCCGTTTATTTAAACAAAAAAAAATGGAGATTTGAATACGGAGTGAAGATTGTCTCCTACTTTGCATTCTTTTTCTTCATGGAAAACTAACGTGTTTTTAGCACCAGAGCACTCATTTTGTCTTTTTTCCCCTCTTTTATCAGAGGTGTTAATTTGGCTTACCTGCGCTTAGAGTCTCTGAGATGGCATGTGAGTTTCCTAATGCTTTTAAGATTATAAATGCAACTTCTTTAGAGCTTTTTTGGTAATCTTTTCTTTAGCTTCTGACAAGGGCAGAATGCTAGTCACCACGTTTGCACCTTAGTCTTTCTTCCCAAAGGACACAAGTCCCATGATAAATTATCTTAAATATGAACAATGTAATATGATTATCATATTATATGATGTCTAGCAACCATCCTTCATGTGCATTCTGCCTCAGTGGAATTGAGTCTTCAGTGTCTGTGAAGATTCTGCAACTTTTGGTAAATCTTTTGCTTTTGTTTTTGTTTTCTGCTTTTTTTTTTCTCCCTTGTTTGGTCGTGCAAAGTTAGTAATTCATTTCAAATGGTTAAAATGTTATCTCTGATGTTTTAGGAAAGTGCTGTACGGGGACAACTTCTTGGTTTTGATACAATTTGCACTGATTTATTCCAATGCACCAGAGAACAGTGAAAACTGTTCAAAACTTTTAAGGCTTCGCTGCATCTTCTCATTCCAAGCTTCAGATAGGCTCAGTTTTATTAGCAGAAAAACCACTTGTACAGTGTCTTCGTGCCACACTAGGCAGAAAGAAAAGAGTCCTTTAGCAATTATTATGTCTCAGTCAGTCTCTCTATGAATCACTCAATTTTCAAACACAATTAAAAGTAATGGAATATTTGGTTAGTTCTAACGAACTCCTGGGATGGTGCTTTCTTCTGAGATTACAGAAACTGTGACTTCTTGTTATCCAACATCTGGGAGATGAGGCATAGGCTGGTAATTTAATCCAGCGGGACGAATCAACAGATGGTACTCCAGGAGTGTAAATTTGAACATTAAATGATGCTGTAAGGCACTCTTGCATGGCTTTATTCACTCTCCACTCCTAGCAGCTGTACCTTCTCTGTCAGCATCCAGATGCCAAGCCTGCACCTGATCCAGTTGAGCCTTGTCCTCAGGAGAATTTTCCTATGTGCTACTAAATGGCAGAAAACATGGGACAGGCAAATGTAATTAAGCCGGGGAGGGCACACCCTTCTTCATAGTGTTGCTCTACTTACCCATTTTCTTCCCTGTTTTTCTTGCTCCTTGTCAAAAGCACGGATGAGCCAAGAGTAAAGTATTACTCTACAGTGACATGATAGGAGAACTGGGCTTGTTGCTTCAAACTAGATAATCCTAAGAATTGCCCTGTTAAGTCAGAGTGGAAGCCCAAATGGTTAGATGGTCACACCTTTTGGTCAGCCATATGATTAGCAGACTACTAATAGCATCGGTTTGGTGAGCAATGAAGTAGAACATTACCTGGAACAAATTTTCAATTGGATGTCTAACTAACAGTTAATATTTGTAGCAGCAATATAATCCATAAATAAAGTAGAAGCTTTACATGTGCTGTAGTCATGGAGCCACAAAGACACCAGCTTTCTGTCTGAGTTTGGACTTTCAATCAAGAAGGATAATCCTTCAGATGACTGTGATTGATTTTCATTGCCTAGAGCCCATGCTTGTTGTGCTAAATAATGCATCTACCTTGTGAAGCAGGCTGTAATTCTCTCTCTGCTGGAGCTAAAAGTGTTGTATCTAACTCCCAACTGGGAGCTAACACCCTTTTTCTAGCAGGGTCAGATAAAGAAATCTGGGGCATATTGTAAGAAAAAAGTGAGCACACAACTTTTCCTTTGCGCATCCTACCTCTCAGCTTTCAGCAGTCTGTGACTTGATCTTCTATAATTTTTTCTTCCATGAGTATGTCTATTCATTTTTTAACTTTCTTAATTAGGAATTGGATCACCTTGTGAAGCAGTGAGTTTTGCCTTTTCATGGGATGATGGAGAAATAGGCTGAAAGCATATATTACATGTGCTCATGAATACAAGAAAGGATCCTGCAGGCAAACCATTTTGATGCCTTTTTATGGAACCATGTATGGAAAAAGATGGGATTTAGCACAGCTAGGACGTCTTGTTCTGATCCCCTTTGTAAATATGCCCAGTCTTTATGGGGAAAATGTACTGGCCAGGAATGGAAAAAAAATAATCTTGATTCTTCTGCATAATCCATGGCTGTAAAATACTGCAAGGTAAAACTTATGCTTTAGTGCCTATGGTCTATCTTTTTTCCCTTTAAAGTGGAAAACAGAGTAGTACCTGAGAGATAATTTCATGCTCCAAATTACTTTTTGCTCACAAATAGCAAAGTACACTAATATCAATTCTGTACTTAAACTGAATGGTTCACTGAGAGACAGTTTAATTTATCACATTAATTATGTAATTAAAACATGAGGGAAGCAATGGTTTAATTGAATACAGGCAATGTTTGTTTGTTCACGCAGGTATTTTGCATCCTTTTAAATTCATCAAATGAACAGAATGTTTGCAACACTGTAATTGGTGGGGCTAATTTATCCTTTTTAAAATTTCCTCTAAATATATAAAAGTTGTTTGTTTGTTCATGCCAGGAAATTGAGTAATTTGCTTTCTAGAAAAAGTTAGAGTGCAACAAAGTTAATTCTTGTTGTATAAATTTGTAGAGAAATGCAGAGTGTACAGTTCATTCACCCATATCTGTAATTTTGCCATAAAGTCACACATGCTGTAGGATAATTCTAAAAGAAATTCTTACCTGCAAACCATATGCTTTATTTTGCCTTGTGCAAATTATTATTTTTATCTGATAATAATTATTTTTTCCAAAAAGCCTCTTACAAAATGGTGCAACCATTTTATTTGTCACTTTCATCTCTTATAAATCTACATACAGATATTTACCACTCTTGCCTGATACAGGATGCATAAACTTTAGAGAGATATGAAATACAGATGACCTTTCAGCTTCATTATTATACAATTTACTCCCTTTATACTACTATTATTTTCAGTCATACTAATCAGGCTGACATTACCAGCAGCTTAGTTTTTTATTCTTTCTAGAGACATATTACCAAAATAAAATGTAATCGCCAATGCAATGCAGTTTGCATCAGGAGGTACTTTTGCTGGTGATACTGCTGTTTGTTTTCCTTTTCTTGTTTTGCATTTTTGTGCTGATTATTGTTCTGAGTTGAAATCCCCTTGGAAATACAGCAGTATTTTGAAGGCCTGGTTCAGAAATTGCAAGGTAGTATATTCCTCAATGCCTTTGGTCCTTCCTTCACACCGAAGTCCAACCTGTGAAATGTGGTGTGAACAAATATCTTTAGGTTTCTGGGTTGCCGTGATTTGTTTTCAGTGGAACTAATGATCTTAGTAAAGTAATTAATAAATCAGTACTGTCAGAATGCAGGCTATGACATTTAGGCAGGTGGAAAGGCTACTCTCAATGGCAGAAAAATGATGGCAATGAATAAATAACTGAACTGCTACCTGATTATCTCTGTGTTGTTGTGCAATTTTTCTGTGGAAGTAAAGGGATGGGAGAAACTTGGTGCAAGATGAGAAACAGGATCAGCATCAAGGAAGACAACTGTGCATATTGCCAGGTTCAGTAATGACAAATTATTTCCCCGGTTTTCTCTTCCTTATATCATCCTCTTTCTTTCTTTCTTGTTTCTGTCTGATTTCCTCCATATTCTCTATTAGTTACATCTTTGTCACCTCTGCAGTTAGCATTTCAGGTTAGGTGACAGCAGCTTTCCAGGATTTATGATGCTATCTGAGTATTGTTGGGGGTGAATGAAATAAAGCAATTCATTGATGGGTTGCAACACTACAGTCTAAGGGTATCTGGAAAATTATTTGAAAAATTATGGTTATTTACTATCACCTCTACAGACAATAGCACCTCTCATTCATTCTAGTCACTACTCAGCATTTGAGATGGCGTAAATTGGCCATGCGTCTACAAGACTTCTGCCAGTCTTCAGAATCAGTGTTCCATGTCCTCCTTATTAGATTTTATCATGTCAAAATCTTGATAGAGCTTATGTTTACCAACCAATTAATTAGTAGCTAAATAAGAAATGGCATTTTCATCGTTGGAGTGTTTGTCTGAGATTTTTTTGAAGAGTGCTTATTAGTTTGACAGGTTCAAGTTTTTTTTTCATCAGAGAATCGTATGAATTCAGTGGGTGACAAAGTGGCATAGCCTGTACTCACTTCATAGTAGGAACCTGTTCAAAGAAAATGAATTTTAATATCCAATCAAAGTCATGTCTTTTGGAAGAGGGGATGAGAAGCATTTTTAGGAAAACAGACAGCCAGAAAATTGACTTAGGAGATGAAGTGGTCAAGCCATCAACAAACTGTTGTGGCAGAAAAGGACCATAAAAACATCCTTGACTATTTAAAGAGAGAAGAATATAAGTAATAAGTCTTACCTTTGTAAATAGCATTACTGAGATTGAAAATGGAATATTGCATCCAGTTCTAATACTGTCGTATTTGGGGGGGTTGGGATTTTTTTATTTTAGTTTATTCATTTATTTCTAAACATGATATTTGCCTTAGTAGTTTCAGTAATTTCTATTCACTCAAGTCAAACCATATGATTCAATGTGAAGTGTTTACTTAAGGAATTGCCCCATTCTTACATCTTTATAATATCTCTGACATGCAAGAATGAATGAAAGAAATCAGGAAACACAATTCTTTTGTGTGTGTGTGTATATATGTTGAGAGGATGAGGTAATTTCTGTTTCCAATCAGCTGTGAAATGGGTAACATAGATTGCTTATCTTATTTTTATTAAAAGTCCATTTTAACCTAACCTTAAAGCTGGGGGCAGATTCAGAGATGATCTTACTTGCTCTGAAGTGTTTCTCTAATCACTCTCAAATGGCAATAAAACAATTGCCAGGGAAAACAGAAGAGTAAAAATGCTTTCATATAAATGAAAAAATTCCACAAATGAATGCATTTACAGATGATCTGCATACTGAAAATACTTGAAAAGAGACAAGTGGCAATTGTTTTGCAATGTCTCTGCTGGGAAACTCCATACAATTATAATTAGTGTTCTGTTTCTTATTATTCTAACTTTGGTTGCAAGATAGACTGCAAATAATTTTTTAATAGCTTTGGTTGTGTATTTTTCCTTTGTGATCAGACCATAACAGCAACAAGAACAGTATTTTCACTCTACTCAATCTGCCAAAGTGTCCTTTGTACCAGATGGTTTTGGCTTCACTGAACTAGATTTAAATCATTAAATGATTGCACCGTATTCCATGTTATCATCCACAGACCTGGCAGATAGGAGTTGCATTCCATCAGCAGGCTTGGTTTGAGATAAAAACAGTCAATCAGGAATGATTTAAGTTCATCCAGTTATTTACGTTATTGGCTCTTCCTCCCTCCACTCATGCACATTCCTAACTTCATCCAGGCATCCTACAGCACAGTACCAGTGATTATTGTTTTTATTAGGTAGAGGAAGTTTGTGTTCTCTAAACATAAGATCAGTAAAAAGCAGTAGGTGATCATTTCTGTATTGTTATTATGTTCCTTAACATTTCCCAAAGTGAGGTCAACTGGGGAAATAGTGCAGCTAAACAAAATATTAAGATAGTTAGGAAAAATGAGGAGAGCAATGAAATTCCAGTCATTTGACTGATATGAGTGGAGCATTGATAATAAGTGAACGCATTTGGAGTATATGCTGTAATAATCTAAATAACATAATGAGGTCTCTTGTTAATAGAAAGTATTGAAAAATATTGAAAACAATTTTTTATCATAAATATGAGTGATTTCAAATCTTCTTAGTGTAGTTGCAGTTATGTGTTAATCACTATAATAATGGTACAAGGGTTTTTTAATTATTATTTTTCTTTTCTCCTTTATAAAGAAAATATTGTTTATATTTTCTAATTGTTCTAATCTGTTGGCTTTGTTGGCTGTTACTGGGGGAACAAAAGGTGAAAAACAAAAATCCCATCTACTATGTTAATATAATTTAAATGTTTACCAAGTGTGACCATACTGCATTGTTTCAGTATTAATATCATGTCATTTGTTAACTGGCCTTATTGTGTCACATTGCAAAAGTGGATGACATTTAAATGAAGAGCATCTCAAATATTTTTACATAAGAAGGAAAAAAATAATGATCTGGAGTAAGATATTAATAAAATTAGGAGATAAGATGATAAGTAATTGTGAGAAGAACTAAAATTCTGGTGTATGGAACTGTGCAAAAACAGTAACATTATTGGTTAATGATGGGATAGGCTGAACAAACTAAGGAGTAGAATGGTGAAGATGCTTTTAGCAAAACTCTCTTTGTAAGAATTATGAAATTCTTCTAATAAGGTGCTCTGCAGCTTAGACTGGATAGGAGGTGCTAAACCCCATGTTGGGGCTGTAGTTGCTGGATTTTATCACCAACATGGTTCATGACTGAATAAGCACTAAGATCAGAGAGTGGTGCTCTTATAGACTGAATTCAGGAAGAACTGAGAGTATGCTGGAGAATCTCCAGTAAAAATTAAACTAAATTATTTGGTTGTGAATTTGATATGTGCTGCATATTAGTAGGTAAAATTTTGCTACGCGCTCAAGATTACAAAGGAGTACAACTGAAGACATTAAGGAAACCTTCTAGCTAATCCTATCAAAAAAGTAACATACATGTACCCAACCTCTAACCAGTTATATAGCAAACAATTTGTGATGATCACACCATACCCCACACTTTGCCATCACTGCATGTGACCCCTTGGAATTTCACATCATTATTTTTGTTGATTTGTCATAAAAATGAGATTCCAGCATCCCAAGGGTCACAGTTCTTGCCCTCTGTCACGGAGTTGACCAGATCAATCTATGTCCGTGACAGGGGCGACAGGCCTCTGCCCTCCCCCCCCCCACCCCAATCCCACAAAAATGGGAAGGAAGGAAGGGAGGAAAAGAGCAGCGGCAACAATCTATGGAGGAAAACTTATTTTACTATAATATCGGAATACAAGATAACACAATATATACAATTTAATTGAAATTGAGATTAATAAATCAGACAAGATGAGAGAGAGAGAGAGAGAGTTCCCGGAACCGAGTCAAACCTGAAAAGCTTGGAATGGCTAGGAAAGCACCCTCCAGCACCCACTGCAAGGCAGCAAGAGAGCGCCCCCCCCACCCGGAAGGGCCAGATCCTGTGACTGCTGTAATGTACAGGGATAGGTACTTGGAATTGGGGCAGTGCCCCATTAATGCCCCATACACTACATGATGTTTTGATGTGGAATACTGAAACCCAAATACAAAAACAAAAACAAAAACAAAAAAAAACATAGAACCATGACACCCTCCTCATTCTTGTTCCCTCTGTTGAAGTCAGCTCTTAGGAACACTGTCAGCTGAGGTGCAAGTTGATCATCACTAATATGAAAGAACAGAAAAAGAGTGTGTGAAAAATGAAGATGAGAAGAATGAAAAGACAAGTTGTAGCAGTAATGAAAGCTGTTAAGTGTCCCCATTCCCTTCTTGGTTTGTATTGCCTGCCCCTTTTCATGGCATGTGACCATATGTTTAACCATCAACACAGTACAGATTTTCCTGTGCAATTTTTATTGCCCTTATGTCAATCCTAGGCTGTATTTTGCATAAAATTAGTCCCAAAATCAGTGGAAAGAGAAATTATCATTTTCATTGCAAATTAAAGTGCTGTGATCAATATTCCAAACATGCTGAGCTATAATATCAGAAGCCTTACTAAGAATAACATTTATATGCAGCCATTCCTTCCTGACAGATTTTCTGCCTGAATACTGTGCCCAATAAGAAAACAAAGACAAACAGTGAAAAATCTTTCTGTCAACACACTGTGTGATCAGGAGAACAATGCAGAAATCAAAGATGTCCCTAAGGGATATGTATGCCTGAGTCAGTTCAAAACCCTTTAAACTGATCTTTCAAAGGAACACAATGCTCTTATTTGTTCTGTTTTGCAGCAAGGCAATGTACTGATTAACGCTTGTGCAAATTTGCTAGAAAAATAGAAAAAATAGGGGTTGGCTTTTGTTCACCCCTTCTGTTCCCTCTTTTTGGTGGGCTCACAGATTGACTAAGCTTAGATGAAGCTTAGAGGTGATGCAGAAACTTGGTACTGAGAAAACAAAAAGTTTAGAGCTATATTGTAGCTCCATATTTACCAATTCTTTGTCATCCATCTTTCACTGGTACAGAAGTTTTGCAGATTTGAAAGGGTTCTCTAAGTTCATCAAATCTTCCCTTACCATATAAGTAACTGTGTCATAGAATACCATCCCTTAATTCTTCAGTGAATACTTTAAAAGCGATTGCATACCTGATACAAGAGAAAAAAACATCTGCTGTTTGTGGGTCTCTGCTGACCAGGATGTTATAAGTACCACGGTGATGATCTCAAATAAAAAATTCTCTGCTGAGCAGCAAACACCTAGCAGAAGAGGTGAGAATAGTGAGTTCAAGCTTTCTTCACACAGAATCCTACTTTTAGTTCAAAATATCACAGATATTTTTAGCTGAAAGCTTGTTTTACAGGGGACTGGTGCCACAGCCCAGAGTCTTGCTGCTTCACTTCTTTTTTCCCCCTGATCGTTTTAGTGTAAGTAAGCAACAAGGTTTGCAACACAACTTCTTCTCTCACAGCAGGAATGGGAAAAAGCTGTCTCTAAAATACAGCATGTCGTATCACCTCCTTGTGAGCCTGAATATTAGGAGACTGGGTTTCCTTTAGGATATTCACTTGCCTTGGATGGATTTTATGTTTTCAGGCAGGTTTAGAGAAAAAACTGCAGTCTGACATCTCTTATAATGAAGAGCTATAAGAACCCATAGTGAGTTACATAGAAGGAAAGCAAGTAAAGATAAAATGTCATTATTAAAAAACAACAACAAAGGGTATCAGGAAAACTGCACAGGATGAGACAGACAACATTTTGAGTGGAAAGGAAAATAGGTACAATGAAAAGGGAATGGTTTCTAATTTGACCCTAGGGTACAGAAAGACTAACTGCGCTCACAAGATATGGTTGGATCACACAGAAATTTAAGTGGAATATATAGTGTAATAGTTGTGGGTCTTAACTGAGTCAGAATGACAGCTTCCACGGTGCTGTGTTCCAGTCTACTGAGGACCAAAACAGAGGGACTGACAGCTGATTACTAGAGAGACTTAACCTTCTTGGGAGTATGTGTACTGACTGCCTAGGGGCAGGCTAAAAGCAAACACATGGACTAAAGCCTACATCTGAGTATGGAATTAAGCAGAAAACAGCCTTGTTCTGCTGTAAACCTTGCTAGGTCTAACCAAGAAGCTGTTCAGGACCTGGAGCAAAGGGCATTAGTGAAGCCAAGAAGCAATCAGACTGATATGAGAGCAAATTCAGAGACTGTTGTGAAAGTCAGGAAGCCAGAAAGAATGGATGGCAAGTATGGATATGTCATAAAAGATATGCTTCACATTGTCCATTCATTTTTCTACATTTTAAAGCAGTGTTTTCAAAACATGCACCAGCAGTGAAGCACTGGAACAAGTTTCCCTGAGAGGTGATGGTTTTTCTGTCCCTGGAGACATTCAAGGTCAGGTTGAATGGGGCTCTGAGCACCTGATGGAGCTGTAGGTGTTCATCTTCATGTCAGGAGAGTGGGACTAGATGGCTGACCCTTCCAGCTCAAATGATTCTATGATTCTTTTTTCTGATTCTATGTTGAGACCAGCACAGTTCTTCCCCTCATCTATTCCTTGCTCTGTACCTCTGCCGATTTCCTTTTGCTGCCAAGGGCAAATTGAGTCTGAAGACATGGTTTCTTGGGACGTGGTGAAACAAATTAACAAGCTTTCATGTTGCCAGAGAAAAGTTTCCTTGCACATTCTCACCTTCCCAGTTCACATGCTCATCTTCTGTCCCAGGACCTGGCCTGTGCCTCCTCTTTTCTGAAGGGACTCTTTTCTGAAACTTCTTCTGAAACAAAAGTCTGCAAACCGAGAGAAATAGAGAATATTTTTCTGCCTTTTTAGTGAGTAACATTAATTTAATAGAAGGTCTGATAAGTGCCAGAGGCAACACAAATGGTCGAATGCTAAAATTATTCAATCAGGAGTAGAGGAAGGGAGAAACAGGGCAAGAATCATAGAATGGTTGGAAAGGACCTTCAAGACCATCAAATTCCAACCCCATACCATGGGCTGGTTTCCCCCCCACCAGTACCCTGAGCTGTATCCAACCTGGCCTTGAACATGGGATGGGGCACATGCAGCTTCTCAGGGGAACCTGAAGAGGACCACACCAGTAGCTAACCCTGTAGTCAGTAAGGGTTGGGAAAGAGGAAAGGGGAGAGACAGGACTTGTGAAACAGCCAGTCTCCCAGCCATCAGGATCCATTTAAAGTTCTGATCTATGGACTGGAGATGAAGAGGTCAATCATGGGATTTCTTATTGATCAAGAGATCAATAAAAAAAGAAACTGGGGAGACCCAAGAAGGCTTAAATTGATTTTCTGGGAATTCTGGGAACCCTTAACTAGGAGGGTGGTTACAGATCCTGACTGTCCTGGCACAACAGAGTGGAAGGTCCTAGCTTGTTGAATCTGGAGCCTGGATGGGATTTCTGTGGCCAAGCGTATAACACAGTTATAGACATGCATCATGTGCTGTCAGTTGTCTGTGGGAGATGGGATTAATAGAATAGCTCACAGAAAGAAAAACATATGAATGAGTACAGAAGTATCAGGCTCAGCCTGGGGACAACAATGCACAACTGGAGACACAACAGTTTATGGAAGGAAAGAGGATGTGACATGAGTACTGCGTGTGATAGTGCAGCTGATTAGTCTCCTGCAGACACAAAATTCTTGTTAGGTGGGCAGGATGTGACTCTGTTGTGGATGGTTTTGCCTTGTTTCTGTGCTGCAAGTAAAGTCAGGACAATAAGGGAGATGAAATCTCTGCTCAAGGGAGAGGTTGTCTGTACCTTAGCAAATACTACAGCTAAGTGAAAACAGATCTGCAGGGTGAAACTATTGTGCTGGCCAGTCAGTGGCCACGCAGTGAGTTTTGAGAGATTATACTTTCTGCTAGCACAGCTCTAGTACTGCATAGCCACTAATTGGGTTTTACAGAGATCATCATGACAAGTGATCACATTGCTTCTTATCAGATCAATGTAGTGCCGGTACTCTGGGCACACTATCCCACTGCAAATGTAAAATCTGACAGTCCCATCTGTGGACTCAGAAAAAAAAAACCACATCAAAACTGCTTTTGAAAAAGGGTGAAGCTGACTTGCAAGGAAGTTGCAAAATCTAGATCCTGCAGTTTCTGAAGTTGAATAGATTTGGTAAAATATTATGTTATACCATAGTTCATTTATGGCTCTCTAGAATTACTGTTATACTGAGCAAAGTTGCTGCTGTACCATGAAAATATGGCTGCTCATGCACGACTTTCTGTGCAGAGTTAGTGCACGGCTGCTGGTATAGACCCTCCCATGTGACTTTGCCTTGAGGGAAGTCTGAGGTCTCTAATACTCCAATTAACATTTAGCTGAGACTTAGGGCATTCTCTGTCCAGTTTTCCATACTTAAGGGTGTCAGAGGCATACAATTTTTATTTTTATTTTGTGAGAGTGGTTCACCTTTTCAATTAATTTTCAGAACTCCTCTTACAGGAATAATTTATTCTCGCTGTTATTTATGTACAGAATTAACCTGGGGGTTTGGCAGCCCTGCAAATACTTGTCAGACCTCAGTAGGATAGCTGCCAGTGAAAGCAGGAGTCAGAGAAATGTCAATTTTAATTACAAACTTTATTTTCACATGCACTTCTCACTCTATGTGATGAGGCTTTCTTGTTTTTGTTTTAGCAGCCATAATATGCCTGGCAAATTGAGTGTCTTTTTAAAAGCATAGGCTGTTTCTTAATGCAATGGGATTTTGCTAGATAACGACACAGCACATAATCTTGAAAGCCTGAGGGTGCAGTTTAAGCATTTGGAAAAATGACCTTTTGTACTATTAAGAGAACCAGCCAGCAGGCTTTGATGCCTGAATTTTGTTCCTTCTGTACATAGTAAAGAAATCTTTGCCTATTGCTAAGTTATGGGATAACTTCCACCTGTCCCTGCCTCCATCTCCAGAACCAGTGTTCCAAGCTACCCATCCCTTGGATGCAGACAACCTTCCATGGGATTAATTCAGGAAACAAATGTCCTCTTGCTCACCCAACAATACAACAGAACTTCAAGTAACAATCAGAAAAGGGACAGAGAAATCTAGAGAGCTACAGAACCCTGACCATAATATTAAGTCAAGCCAATCTAGAGAGCTCTTAATACTCACCCTCACATGGGAGTAACTGCGGTGAAATAGAATCTTGCAGGGAAAATATGGCTGAATGGAGGGAGCAGATTTTGGATTTACCTTGCTCTCTCTTAAAATATTTCAAATATTTTAGTTGGTGGCAAGGTTAGGAAGGTGGGAAAAAGAGTCAATTTTCAGTGAATCTGGATTTCATCTCCGCAGAAGGGTACCAAAATATTTAACATATGGAAGGAAGTTGTTGAGCTTAGGTGGTCTCTCACTGTGTCTGAGGTCCTTAGCGACAGAACTGCAAGAGCACAACACAGCCCAAAGATACAAATAGATCTTCATTTTATGAACAGTGTCCCATTCTTTCTTCTGTATGAGAATCTTTACCAGAAACTTGAAAGGCCTTCCCTGAAGAGAACTCCATAGCACCTTTTTATTTTCATATGAAAGATGAAGAAATGTATCAGGCATCACGCACTATGTAGTTCAATACAGTCACTTAAACAGTTCAGTCAACCAAATCTGTCCTGCCTTCTTAGAAGAATGTTGGGAAAAAAAGAAAAAAGAAGAATCTTTAAGCTTCAGTTTTCTTCTGGTGGCTATTTTCCTCCAGCTATCTTATATAACTCAGAAAATGTTGTCTTTACAAAAGGATCCCTTTCTTTCTTCAGGTTTCTTCTCAAATCAGATGAACCTAGCACAATGTTTAATAATGAATTCTGCTCAGCATGCCACTAGAACAGAAAAGTTCTTTTGTCTGATCTCAGACAAGTTCTCTAATAGGTAAAAATGAGATCCACGGGGCAGAGTATGCTAATGTTTTGTGAAAAGAATTTATAAGAATTTTGGAAAGCTGTGTGACTTATCTCATGGCACATTTACTGCAGTTTCATGATTATCAGCCCCTTTCAGCTTGTTGCATTAGAAATGCATGAAGGGCTGCGGAAAACATTCATGGACTTTATTTTTCTCAGGTACTGTCCTCAAGAAACTATTACTGTACTTTGGCTTTGTACAGGGCTGTTCATCTTCATTAAGAGAATTGCAAAACATTGAGGTGGGGGCTCTAAACTCCCTATCCAACACTGTTAGCAGCGTGCCATAATAGCTCAGCTTTCTGGATAGTATCAATATTTATGGTAGCCAGAAACAATCCCATGAAACTTCTGGATTTTAACTGACATGTTTTGTCTGGTTGATTGGAAGATGACGTGGGGTGGCTCCCTCAGGAACTTCATTCTGTGGTCAACAAATTAATCTTCTATATTTGCTGCATTCATGTCATGGATCAATAGCCAGTCTTATGATTGACACTTCTGTAAATCACATGAACACAAGGAGGTATGCTATCAAAAGCAGAATTAATGTTACCTAACATTAAAGTTAGATATGTAGTGTAAAAGCTGGTGGTATAGTCTAACTGTATGATCTAAATAATTGCCTTGGCTTCTTTTATTGATGGCTGAGGGACAAACAGCTTCAGAAAGTGCCCAATGTATCTCTCTTTGGCAATGATGACCTTGTGATCCAGCATCTATGCATTTCTAATTGGCCCATTATGCAAGGATTTCTGACCCCAAAATTCTACAGAAAAGGACAAATAAAATGGGTTGGGGCAGAAATATGATCAGAGTTTGGATTAGTCTTGGTTTGTAGTAATAAAAACCCTATATTGTATCATACCCTGTTGGGCATGGAAATCTGAATTCTTATTTTAAACTTCTATTGTTTAGGAAGTGTTTTAAATAACCCTTACCAGCAATCCAACTCCTATATCAGAGCCAATATGTCTTTAAAACTCTAAATCTTAAACTTGTTTCTACTTTGCAAAGCACACATGCTAATGTTTTCCTTTCTCCTGCAGATTTTATCCTATAATAGCAGAATAAAATAGAGCCACATTCTTTTAAGAACATAAGGCTGGAAAAGGCCATGATCATTACAGAGTTCAGTTCCTCACAGTGATGAGAAAATACATTAATTGTTTAACCCAGAAGGAGTCAAACAACTTCCATGTGCCTGTGTGGAAGATAACTATACTGACAGTTACTGAGTTACTGTACTTTATAACCAAAAATTAAAAGGTGTCTTGATTAAAGTGTTACCGTGGAAGGTGTGTATCCATTAACTGGAGATTTTAAAAATCATTTTAAAGGTAAGACAAATAAAACCAAACCCTCTGGTACAGCAATACACCAACAACTCTCAAATATCTCCTCTAACATTTCCTGCAAGAAAAAGAGTTACAGCCTTTCCCTCAATATGGCAGAAAAAATCTTGGCCTTTTAGCACACTACAAAGCTAATTCAGGTTGTTGGGTTAATACTGAATTGATCAATAAACTTGATGATTAAACTACTGGTTGAGATCCTCTGAAGTAAGCAGTCATTCAGGAGAACAGACCAACTGCTGCTAAGAGTTTCTTCTGATTTGAAAATCTATGGATTGTTCAGTAAACCATATTTAAGAATTAACTGATGGACTAGAAAAGATGTGTGAAAGAAGAAGAAACTAAAAAGAATTGAAAATGAAATAAGGTAATAGGTGATAAAGCATTTATTATTAATTCAGATCAATTATTATTTGTGCACATGAAATCATTTGCAACTGAGTGTTAATAAAGCAGATACTTTCTTCATCTTTCCTACTCACTGAAGCTTGAAGCTATTCAATTTGCTCAAATGTAATCAAATCTTCCTATATAGTTTACCTCCATGGTGACTTTATTAGTGTGCAGCAGAACAGAAAAGATTTGTAAGCATTAGTTTTCTCTTGCAGACATTTGTCTTTTATTGAAGCCAGTACTTAGTTTTAGACATCTGCAAGCTGTTTAGAAGAGACAAATAGCAGTCTACTTGTTGATTCAGGGTAAAAGTTAAGTATTAGAAAGGTGAGTTGTTTGTAACAGTTACTGTAGCCTTAAAAATGAGGCATTTAAGAGACTGAAATTAGATATTTACCTTAATTTCATCTCTATCTGCTCATTGTTTCCTGAGAGAGCAATGAACCCTCTTTGTTTATTTGCATAACTGGTAATCAGTTTGAAAAACTCAAAGCAATTTTTTTTTTGCTGAAGGAAACCAACAAGTCTAATTTGTTTCACAACTCTCTGAGGTGTTTCACACCTCTGAATCAAAAGGTGCAACACTGCTGACTCTGATTTCTTTTATTTACCCCTTTCCCACCAGTAGCTTCTTTGTTCTTTGTTCTTGGGCCAAAAAAAGTGTTTCATTGATTATTTAGATCAAAACTAAGGAAACACTGAGACTCCCAGATCTTTGTTCACGATCGTAATCGTTATTGCTCAGCCCTATAAATCCAAGTTATCTAAGTGATTCCTGAAATGAAATCTGGAATTCCAATTCTGAGCCATCCTTGGAAATAGAAAAATGAATTTCTAGTATGATAATTTCTATATCCAATCCACTGTTGACTTCAGGGAGAGCTGAAGTGAAATTCAGTCACTGTTTGCTAGCAATATGCTCAAGAATTGAAATCTATGTGCCAGGATTCCCAGTGATGTCCTGGAGGGCTCAGGAGGATGATGTTTGATTTAGTTTTGTTCAGTAAAAAGGAGTGGCCAGGAATGTGGTACTTTGCTGTGATGTGTTGGAAGTGATCCACAACTGTAGAATCTCAGTGACAGAGAAATAGATGAAGATTAATATGACCCTTAGAAATCCTAGTGAGTGACTGAAACATCCACATTGACGGAAGAATTTTTTTTTTTCATAAGAGATTGTTGTTTCATTGCTTTTTCTTTTTTTTGCCTTGTGAATGCTTTACATAATATTTTGTGTCATTCTATCTAAAATACACATTACAAGCAATGATGGAAGATGGCTTTAGATTTAGATTTAGACACATTTGGATCTTCAGTTTTAATGTGTGTAAATTTTAAATACTGAGAACTTTTGGATGAAGTTTTAATTGTGAAACATCCCAAAATAAAGAGGCTCTTGAGCTCTGTGGTTTGGATGCTCTGGATTTTTATTTAAGGCTCCCCAAGAACTGTGAAAATATTTCTAATTATGGCATAGGGGAGCCTTGGTGATTCTTTGAGAGTGCTTGGGTAATCATAAATGTCGGACCACAGTTAAATGTGTTTATCACTACAAAAGAAACAGAATCATAGAACCGTCAAGAATCATTATAGTTGATATATAGAGATATGTAAATACATATCTGTGTTTTTGCAGAGGCAGGAATGAATAGAGTTCATACACCTCATCAGGCAACGTGCTCTCTCTTATACATTTTTAATGTATAAGTTGCCATTTGCAGTCTACGTTGTCACAGTATCAGAAACAGAAAAAAGCTTGTCTGCTGCTTCTTGCACTGACAGTTATTTTTTGCCTCTTGATGCTCTGTGGAAAAAATCAGCTCTTTGCACAACATTTGCAAGAAAATCAGATCCAGCCTGAAGGGACATACAGAATACTGCTTTTAGAAGGTTATGTGGTCCTGCAGGTGTGGTCACTCAGCAAAAAAATCCTTCTGGCAGAGGGATAAAGAATTATTTTCATAGCAAATGAGAAATTGAGACAGAGGAACTAGACTGCATATCTGAAAGAGTTTAATAATTAAATGAAGCAGAACACGAGGTCTACTGAATTGAAGGTGCAGTCTTCAGCTGTATCCAGCTGTAGTCTATGTTATCATTGCCAGAAAGCCCATTCAAAGAAACAGCATTGAACCCAGATGCATTGACACAAAGACGTATGCAATGTAACCTCAGGTGGGGACTCCCTCCTATTGTTGTGCATGGATTAATGATGCACCTTAATCTGATGTTCCACTCTAGGACTGGCTGCAGTGCTATGTAAGCCACTGTATTTGACTGCATTTATTTCTTTACATGCTGCGCATCTTTGTGTAAAGAAAACACTTACCTGGATACAAAAGCCCACATATGGCTGGAATTATGTAGTATTTGTTACCCAGATCTGAATGGAGAGAGAAGTTCGTGCCCTCACAGTGGTCTGAAAGGCTTGTTGCTCACATCTGATTCCAGGTGAATTAAATGGCAAAGCCACTGAGGGCCATTTTCTAGCAGTTGACAAAGAAGAAAGAAAGAAGGAAAATACATTTAAAATTGACATTTTCCTTAATGACTGCCTCTTTGAACTTCTTCTGGAAGCAGGTTCTACTGCCAGGGGCGGATCATTTCCAGGAGTCTGTTTCAAAACTTAGCCATATCTTGCAGCTGTTCCCAAGCAGTAAAACCACAGGGTCTAAGTATATAGACATACATTGATGTACCTCCACACAAGTGATAACAACAAACAAATAATGTCCCTGTTCCCCTTCTGTCCTTCTCCCATTATGTGTTTGGGCACACTGAGAAGATAACATGTGTTCTTATTTTTTTGATATGTTTTGCTACCCTGGAGTATTTTCCCTATTACTGTTTGATCCAGAGTCTTCCAGTCCAATTTAATAATTATAGGATATTTCTGTAAAAACATAATTTTTACTAATCTCAGTCACCTCTTTATGCTCTGTCCTATCCATATTAGCTATTATGGCACATCAGCCAAAATTTCCACATACACTTCCTTGTACCTCAGCCTTTCAGAATAAGAATCTGTACTCCAAATGCCCCAAAATCCAGTGATTTTTAGACCTTTTAATGAAAAAAAATATATATATATATATTGAACAACCAGTGAACACTAAAATAACAAAAATGAACACAACCACAGAACAAAGGTTAATCTCATAAGGAAGGCCTGATTGCTGACCAGAAAAACCCTGTAAGAGACTGAACTTCCACTGCTTGTTCCAGATTAGTGCATGCACTTGCTTTTCATTACAGCACAAAAATTTAATTAAGGATCCATGTCTCCCTACCTGGGGAGACAGCTTCCCTAAATATTCACTGTGGAAATGGAGTTGTTAGGCACTTAGTACATGCCACTCTTTTTTACCAAGGAACAGTTGTTGATGTTGGACTTTCTGGAAGTATCTTCTCTTCTTTAAAGAACACAATGATTATATTGAGGAACTTATTTATCTCAGTCCCACTGGCATTTGGACTAGATGATCTTGGTGGTATTTTCCAACCTTAATGATTCTGTGATTCTACAATTTGCTAAAGAGGGCTATTTTGTATACCCAGTTCAGAGACTTTCAGACAGACTGCTCTGCTGACTGCAGTCTTTATCCCTCCTTTCATACATCCTGCAGGACATCTATAGAACTCTCAGTGATCACAGCAAGAGTGAGATGTCTCTGGTTGGCAGATCTGCTAATTCACTTAACCCTTCTGATCTGCTGCAATATGTGGTCTTTTTGAAGACTGACAGCCCTGTAGTGTCATTTTAAGACTGACATCTGTGAGTGCATTAGTATATTAAGACATGTTTAAAGGAGGTTCACACCATATGGTCTACGTATGAAATTGCTCAAGTGTGCAAGAGAACTGAAGGAACAGCCTTGTATTATCTTAATTAGCAATAGAGAACAAAACTATCTGGTTCATTTCAGATAAGCTTTCAAAATGGAATAGTTTGTGTGGAACTTATCCAGTGTATCAACCAAATCTGCAAACTCAATTGTAAATCACATCAGAACATCTCTTTTTATAGCAGTTTGCCTTCCTTTCTGTCCATTGGTAACATGGAAATTACTTCTCCACTGTTTTTGTTCCTCTGTTTTGGGGCCTGAATCCCGTGGGCCACATGCGTGATAATGGCCTTAGTGAAACTGCAGTAAGAAAATCAGATGGCTTCTGTTTGCAGGAAGGACTGAGACATGCGAAAGTCTCAAAAGCTCAATAAGGTAATGAGTTATAGTAGGAAAGTGTTTGAAGACTGGAAAGATTTAAATCAATCACTAAGGGAATTGTTTGCTGTGGTTTGATTTGAATGATATCATCTGACTTCTTATCTCAAACTTATAGCAATTATTCCGGACATTGCCTATAACCTATTTATTTATTTATTTGTTTATTTATTTATTTATTTATTTTATTTTAATTTTTTTTATTTTAATTTTTATTTTGCTTCCAGTTCTGGACTCCCCAGTACAAAAAAGACAGGGACCTCTTGGAAAGAGTCCAGCGGAGGGCCACGAAGATGGTGAAGGGCCTGGAGCATCTTCCCTATGAAGGAAGGCTGAGTGAACTGGGTCTGTTCAGCCTTGAGAAAAGAAGACTGAGAGGGGACCTGATCCAGGTCTATAAATATCTAAGGTGTGGGGGGCAGAATGGCAAGGCCGGACTCTTTTCAGTGGTGAGTGGAGACAGGACAAGGGGAAACGGCCGGAAACTGCAGCATAGGAAGTTCCGCACAAACATGCGCAAGAACTTCTTTACAGTGAGGGTGACGGAGCACTGGAACAGGCTGCCCAGGGAGGTGGTGGAGTCTCCTTCTCTGGAGATGTTCAAGACCTGCCTGGATGCCGACCTGTGCGACCTGCTGTAGGGAACCTGCTTTGGCAGGGGGGTTGGACTCGATGATCTCTGGAGGTCCCTTCCAACCCCTACGATTCTGTGATTCTGTGATTATTTATTTGTACCAGAACCATTACCTCAGCTGTACAATTTTACAGGAGGGCACTGCAGGAAAATTCAGAACTGGGATCAGAGCTTTTTGTTTTCTGATTGTAATTGATAGAAAACTGGGAAAAAATAGTATGGCTTTTGTAAGGATGACCTTCTTCATTACAACTTTCTGCACTTTGCTTTGCATTTACATAGTAGCCAATCTATCTGGAAGACTGCATAAGGAATGGTTTAGAAATGGTTTTAAAGCAATAATTGTGCATTATTAATTTGCAATCGATTGCCATTCAGCACTCTTAACTAAATTCCCTTTCTGTGCCATGTGATGACACCATGTGCCTGAATAGTTTTAGAATCTAGACGATCTGGTGCCAGAGATCTGCTAAAGATCAAGATTTTTAAATACATAAATGGTTTTCTGTCTGGACATTCCTGATACGCAGTTTTCTTCCCTTCTCTTCTTACTCTCCTTTCCCTGATTCAGTTGCACTGTATTAACATTTGGATTCAGCTCCACACTAGATGATTTTAAATCTCATTTAGTTTTTCTTTTGTCTAGTCACATCCACCTAAGTTCCTGATGCAATTTGTGAGTGGTTTGTAAATCATTTATTTTGTTGTTCTGTGAAGCACAGGGAAGCAGCCTGCATATATTTTTTTTTACCTCAGTGTAAACTGATGTGCTGTTTATTTATGTTCAATGAGATTCCTCTAGGATGAGGAGAGTTCTGATGGTATCAAGTTTTAGAGGCATAAAGAGGAGATCTGTATCTCATATTACCAGGAGGCCTTCACATAGCCTGAAGGAAGAGGGAGGCCTTGTTCATAACAGAGAACAAAATTCCTGTATTATTATATTCATCATTCCCTTCTTGTGCCCTGGAATTGAGTGAGAAAATAACACAGAAGTTTTCCATCCCATGATACTTTTTGAAATCTGCTTAAGTAGGCTTTATCTTGATTCTAAAACTGGATTGCTCAAAATGTCAGTGTCTGCTAGCTGCAAAGTAAGGCTCACATCTATATCCATTTTCATTCTGAAAAAGGGAAACAAGATAAATATTCTCCTTATTGCACATTGTACACAAAATGGGGTTTAGATGAAGCAAGCACACTTGCTGTGATATATGAGGGACAGGAGAGCTGTCTTTCTGAGGAATTCAGCTGATCCACTTTTCTCTGGATTCCAGAATTCATTGGTTGCAAATGTGACATTGCCATTCAGTGAAGAAAGTAACTCATCCTTAGTCAGTGACTATCTGGATTCTTTCACCTTATTGCTTCTTGGGAGAGCAACACAGATTAGGCAACAAAGGCACTATCTACCTGATAAGAAGAATTTAATTATCATCATCTAAATTGGTGCTTTAAATTCTTCAAACCTTGCTATAATTTCTAGGATATTGTGGCTGACATTCAGATTGAGAAGGTCATCATTCAAATGTCAGTATCTACACTGTAAGACAGATGTTTAAATTCCTTCTCTTGCCAGTGAGATTTAGGAAATAAAAAAATGAAGTTTTGGAGCTGTTTAGCTTACCCTCAGTATGCATGCATACTTTGTCACCTTAACAGTTTCTGAGGTTCCAGACTTGCAGAACTCCTACCCTCTCTCTTCTGACTGTAATGAGAGATTAGATAACTGGATCATTTACAGTCGTGTCTAATTGTGAATATACCTCCTCTTTTGGGCTCAGTTCACATGCTCAGCCATAGATTTCCAGTGCTGTTTGAGTTGCCCTATGCTTCTTGAGACACCAAGATGTGACACGGGACATACAGGAATCCTGAGTACTTCAGTGGCTGAAGAGCAGGTGTCTTCTGAAAGGCACCTCAGGATCTGAGCAATAGACAATTTTGAGGAATTGCATTGTGTTCTTTAGATCTGTATTTCCATAAAAAGCAGCATGACCGTTTTTCGTAAGTTTTTCTAAACCCCAAATCTAATCTTTTCCTCATAGAACACTTAGAACAGATTTGTCATCAGTTATTAAATACTGCTTAGGAATTGGTAAAAGAAGAAAGTAGTAAATGGTAAAATAGAAAAAAAAAGTAAATGCAACTAGGAAGGAAAAGATAAGATAAACACAACACCCCCAAAAAAGAAAAAAATAATCTCCAATGTGAAAAAGAAAGTAACCCATCTTTGTCACTTTCTTCTTATATGCGACAGGACTGATGAAAAAAGTATGTATAACAGATTGTCCAAATTGCCAAAATTTCTCAAAGAATTACTTCTAGCAACTGGAAGGTGAGACAGACAGAAATAGTATTTGGAAACAGTGGAGGTAAGGGTCTCTTTCACACCTGTCTGACAAAGAGGCTTCAAGGAGGTGGATCGTCAAGAGTTAAAGTGATTATCCCAGTATAAGCCCTATAAGAGTCCTTTCCTCACACTGTGTGCTCTGAAATAATCCTATTAAATGGAGAAAATTTATAACACACCTATCTTCACAGATTTTATCAATATTGAAAACTTTTAAACTGAATATGTGATGAAATAAACCCCACTCACCAGTGTGGTAAAATATAATAGACATCAAAGTAGCTAAAAGGCCTCCTAAATCAATGTAGCAGCTTTGCAGCAATTTCCAGAACACAAGGTGAAAATCCCCTTAATATTTGATAAATGAAGGAAAATGTATAGAAGCAGATTTATAGGACACCACATTTGCACTCTTAGAAGACCTTCATTATGTCATTAACACCACAGTGATAAAAAGTACTTCCATCATTCATCAGCCACACTGTGCCTGTCCTGCAGTTAACAGATGGAATAGTCCCTGATCCAAATTCCCCAAACTTTTAGAGTATGCTTAGTTTCATTTTCTTGCCCTAGGCCAATCCATTTAACAGCTCGTCATAGCCAAGTTGGCCAGGTCTTCTAGTTGAGTGTTATGAATAAAAAACAGTTTGAAAGTGACCTTTTTTCCTCTCTCCTCTGTAGGATACCAAAGCCTAGCATATAACATCCTAAAGAATATAAACTCTTTCAAGGACACTCATTTTGGATAATTTTTTATCATTTAGGTTCAGTTTGCCAGAGTTGATAAATAATCGCGTTCACTTCTATTTTGGGATCAATTCCATTTTTTTTTCTTCATAGTTTATAATGTGCTAATTACTAACACTTGCTAGATCTGTGCACAACTTTGTTGTATAAAATTGATGAGCCATTCTCTAAGCCATTTAAGAATTGTATTACATCAGATTTTGTGTTGTACTGCAACATGCAGAACTAGAGGATACTTTCCAAAGAGGGACAAGGAAAGACACAGAGCTCAAACATCAATGTGACAGGAAATACAAGGGAATACTTTACAGCTGTTCCCAGTTTTTCAGAGTAGTTAACAGGGATATAAGCAGCCCATGCTCCGCTCACTATAGACCTCTGAAGGGCAGGTCTTCATGTCTCAGTCACTGTAGTGATTGGATTGTATTGTACTACAACAGTAAATCTGCTGCCTCTCACCTGAATGCTGCTGTGACATAGAAGTTGATAGTTATGTACTTTTTAACAGAACTTTTCTCTTCCTAGGTAAGATCTCTATGCTACAGTCTCTAAAACCAATTATTTTCTCTAAATCCCGGATTATTCACTTAATTTCAAAACTGAATGATCAGATAAAGAGACTGAACGTGTACTTTCTTAATTGGACACCAGCGTGTAAGCAACCAGAGCGATTCTTGGACTTTGTTGTGCTTTTATGCCCTCTGTGAGCTGCTTACAGTGCTCAGCTGCAGCAGACAAGTAATGCTCCAGATTCAAGAATACCCTGTTCATTTCCTCTTCTCTCTCCATTTTCTTCTTTTCAAACAGCTACATAAACAAATGATGTGGTTAGGTCTGGAAAAGCAGGAGAAAGTTAATATCAGACAAAAAACTGTGGCAAGAATTTCAGGTAGAATGGGTTTTAAAGAAACTGCAGTCACCCAAAACACATTTCCAAGCTTTGGTGCTGGAGATGTCAAACACCAGATGATCTTGGATATGTAATTAAGAAGGGCCTCTTCTTTAGTGCAGAGTCATCCACCATTTGCTCTTTCACTTTCAGATGCCTTCGATGACTTGTTCACTAGGTCTTTATGCAGCTCACATTGAATTCATCTTCCTCTTTTCCTAAGTGGGCAAGGAACCAAAGGGCTGATGAGATGGGAAGAACTGATTCTTATTCCTGTAACTGGCATTAAGCATTCTTTTTGAAATACAGTGCTGTATAAGTATAAGATGTCCATTAATGATACAGATGAGCTTCCATCTTGTGGCTGGAATAACAATATGATATTAAAATTCTTGGAGAATTATAGGTTCTTCTGATGGACAGATGTCCCTTCCTGCTTTTTTTCTCTTTGGGGGAATTTTTTCGCCCTCTTTTTCAAGGGACTTGATTCTCTGTTATTTATCTCTATTTTAAAGTTCATTATCTCTCTAGTTTCTTTCGTTTCTGCTTTCAGATCCTTTCCTCTTTCTTTCCTTCAGGGCCCTATTTCTCTTTGTTCTGTCTCTCATTTTCTGTATCTGACATGTCTGCTTCCGCCTCTCTAAACGAGCAGTGTGATAGATGGAACATGACTGGAGAAAAAAGAAACTTTCCGTTTTCCCAGTGAGTGGAAAGGTGACCTGCAAATACCTGAGAAAACAGTGCAGAAAGTTGGTTTTCGTGTGCTGAATATTCTGCATGGCAAGAAAGCACACAGAGAGACTGCACAGGAGATGGTTTAAATATCATCTCCATAGTCCAATTACATTCGTGCCCACTTTCTTCATACACAAAGATCCACTGTTCTCAAAGGGTTCTGGGTCCTCTAACTAATTTGGTTTTCTTTCTAGGAATTCAGTAATACAGCATTTGAAGAATGAACCAAAAGATCTGATCCTTTTGCATTTCTACTAGAAATATTTGTAGCAGCTTTTCTTTGTGTCTGTGCTTGAAAATTTCAAAGTCTGCTTTTGGAAAAACATTAATGATTTTTAACTATATCAGACAAAAATTATGCAATATAGCTGAGTCAAAAGCTTTTTTCCCCTTGAATATAGAAAGGAATTAAAAGTTTTTCTACTTTTGTAAGTAAGTTAGAAATTACTTCAAGCTCATAAAATCTTTCCAACCCAGGGAAGTGCTGGGGTCACCATCCTCGGAGGTTTTCAAGAAATGTGGAGATGTGGCACTGGTGTGATGGAGATGGGCTGATGTTTAGATTAGAAGATCTTAGTGGTCATTTCCAACACTAATGAACCAATGACTCTCTGTATTAGTTTTGCATACCATGATTTAGGTGAGGAGGGTCTGCAGATGGCAACTTGATAGCTTTGAAGCTAGAGCTGCAAGGCCCTGGCTATCAATTCAACAGCTTTGAGATGCAAGGTGAAGAATAATGGCAGCAGGCTATGGCTGGACGGCCAGGTGACCTTTCGCAAGAGTTGTACTTCCCAAATAGTTGATGTTCTTTTTCCATAGCGGTGATTTTGGAAACTCAGTGCAGAAATAGTTGTTTAAAAGCTGACCTGGAGTTGCACACTGTGAAAGCATGACGATGATTGTTCTGAAAAACATTGCCAAATAAGATTTTGTCAGATTGAGGACTTGTGGGGGCTGTTACCATAGTGGAGCACCTAGAAACCACCCATGAGATCTGTCTGCATACCTGGAAACTACTCCATATTTTGTCATACCATAAACAAATGCATTTCCACAAAGTATATTCATCTTGATTAACAGGTAGGAGGTTTATTTGTTTATTTAATTGTGAAAGTGTTTCAATGGAAAATTTCAACAAGCTCTAATAGAAACTGCAAATTCCTTTCACATATGCTATCTCAGAGTCACCAACTGGCATGGTAAATAAGTAACAATTTATAATAGGAAGCAATCTGAGATCTTTCCCTAGCAGTTAAAACATGGAAGGCATGAATATGCATGAACCATTTGCAGGTTGTTATGTTGCACATTTTCATTCTGAAACAATTATAAAAAAGTATTATTAGAGAGATGTTAAATGTGTCAGAGAAGCATTTGGCATAGTCATTTTCACAGGGCTTTATGTTTAGCTTTCCATGGATTTTTTTTTTTTAACCATAAAATGGTATTGAGCAAAAATTTTTATCCATAATAATAAATGGATTTCCAGTGGGGGGATTCAACTTCAACTCCATCTGGCTTTTTCCACTGAAAGCCTTTGCTCAAGAAATCAATGCCTGTGCTTTCAGAAGGCATCTCCAAAGGTTTGAATGTGACCTGTGCTGTTCTTCACTGGGTGCACTTAAGGGGATATGTGCTCAGTTCAGCTAGAGGGCTGAGTATGGCAGAGTGATCAAGAGTGGAAAGAAAATGAGTCATAAACTCTGGGGACCTGCGAACCCCATCCAGCACCGAGCTACCCAGTCTCCAGGAATGTTAGCAGCAGTTTGGAAGGATGGGGCAAGAGCTGTTAGAACTGGAGTACAGAACTTTGCTGAGTACTGGCAGAAGTGGCTTAAGGTTTCTCAGCAGGATGAATTCCTATTATTCTGCTTCCTAGCCCCAGCCTGCTTATACAACAACTTGCTGTTGATGAAGGAACAATGGATACTCTGTTGCCCTAACACCATCTGCCCACTTTGTCCATGCCTAGCTCCAACCTTTGCTTTGTGCCCTGCATCCTAACCTTTATAGATACCTTATTCTTTGTCTCTCAGATTCCCTCTCCTTCTCCGCCACTTAAAGTTTTCTCAACATTTGTTTGAGCCAATTTGTTTCTTCCTGTCTGACATCTTTCTCCTTTACTATTGACAACACTTCCTGACGTGGTGCCAAACCAAAGGATCAATTTCCTACTTTTTGTATCAGGGTCACAGATGAAAATATCAGAATTAGTCATGAGGCCAATCCTTGAGAAATGTATTTAAACTATGGTTCCAGACAGGAAGGTCTCCCTGTTGTATGATTTATTTCCATAAATCATTTAGCAGAGTCTCTCAGACCTGACAGCTTTCTAGCCAACCCGTCTTGACCTGATTCTCTAAATATTCTCTATGTGGTCCATTATAGGAAATGCTTTACTTAGGTCCAAAGAGACCTGAGTACTTCTTGTCTGCAAAAAATTATTTCTGTCACAAGAATAAAAGCACAGTGAGTTAGTTCAGCTTAGTCTACTTTTGGTAAATTCATGTTTTATTTTATCCTATAATCCATTTTGCTTCACATCTTTCATTAATTTTTCACCTGAAAATGTGTTCTACATCCCTAAGATATTATTGAGGTCAGCTTAATTGTTCCACACTGGTTAGATTCATCTTTATTCCTTTTTATAAATAAAAATACTGTACCTGCTGAAGTGTAGCCAGTGTCCCAGATTTGTTGGATTTCTTTTTTTTTTCCTGAAAATCCAGCAGTTATGTCTGTCAATTCTGTCACATTTTGAGAGGTAGTCAACTAGAGAGCTTTCTCCAGCTCCCTGAGCTTCACTTACATCCTTGGATAAAATCAGTTCTGAAGCTTCATCTCCTTCAGCCATTATTCCTCTAAACCCAGTATTCAATCTTCATCATTCCTAGCCTCAAAACCCAGTGTTCTGATCATCATCAATTTCATTTTTACATATTTTCTCTACTTATTTGTACAGCTTGATTTGTTTTCTTCAGAAACTGATGCAAACCTACCTTCTCAGACTTTTTTGAATTGCTTCGGAATAAGATATTCTGGAAAATGATATCTTAGATTAAGGCAATATTCCTACTCTGGTCTGCCAATTTAGTAAATGAAAATTACTTCTCTACACAACTGCTATCAAAAAAAAAAAAGCCAGGCAACCTAAATTCAGCATCAGCGGCGAGGGGAGTGTGAAGCCAGGCCAGCATGGTCTTGTCCACAGCGTGTTAACCACTGAGTAATTCTCTCCAGCTAAATCTGAAATCAGTAAGGGAAGAAACTGGCATACACCCAGCAATTGAATGTATTACTTAGGAGAACCAGCCCATTCCAGTGCCTTCCACCTTTTCAGAGAAAAAGCTTTTCCTAACGTCCAACCCAAATCTCCCCTGGTGCAACTTGAGGCTGTTCCCTCTCATCCTATCACTGCCACATGGGAGAAGAGGTCGACTCTCACCTCACCACTGCCTCCTTTCAGGCAGTTGCAGAGAGCAATGAGGTCACCCGAGCCTCCCCTTCTCTAGACTGCCTCAATGTGCTTCTTGCAGTGAGGGGCCAAAAACTGAGCACAGTACTCCAGGTGCAGCCTCACAAGAGAGCTGAGTAGGGAGGGAGAACCACCTCCGAGCTGGCAACACTATTTCTGATACAAGTCAGGATGCCATTGGCCTTCTTAGCCACCTGGGCACATGTAACATTGTGTCTGGTGTAGAAAAAGGCTAATAATAAACCTAATCCTTCATAATCACTTGCAGACGGCCACTGTAAAATAGTCAGGTCCTTCAAGCAGTATTTTATACCAAATATCCTCCCTAGAGGTTTTCAGATGACATATCATAGAGCTGTACTTCACCTGATCTTCCTTGAACATGGAGGCTGTGGCTTTAATTATTGCAATGATTTATCATCTGATAAATCTCATTGATGCTTTAACTTCTTCAGACTCCAAAAGTACCATTAACTATACTGAAATCAAGTTATTTCTTGGTATGGGGGAAAAAAAAAAATCCAGAACACTGCTATGCTGAGTCTGAAAATGTTCACTCTGGGAGGTGTGCTGAGACTTTTCAGCATCAGAGGCAAAATAGTTTCTGCTGCCCACGAGTAAGGGACAGAGACCAATATGTGCAAAGGAAATAGGAGGTAGAAAAGGGTAAGGCTTTGACACCATACAGCTGTATCTTTTGGCTCTGGGCAGCCAAGCTGACCACTGAGAGCACGAGAGCTCAAAGTACAGCAGTTCTTTAGCTGCCATCCAAGGTTTATTTGGGTGCCAAGGTGAAGATGGGAAAGGAGGCTGGTATTGTCTCAGCTGTGTGACCAGGATGGTCCAGAACTCGGCTAGGACCACTTTACACCCTTTACATACTTCATCCTTGAATTTCTCTGAGATGTATAAGGAGTATTTCTATAAGCATTCAAGAAGACACTTTCCTTAAGACACATTTCAAAGCTGAAATAATTTAGTGAGCCTTCCAAATATGCAAACTGCAGAAAAGACTGGGAGTGCTACAGTTGGGCTGAAAAGAATGATGAGGGCTTCCGCTTCCCATTCACTGGTGTGCAGCATGAATCCCTGCAGCTGTTACACTGGGTGACATTTTACCCTAATATTTATTCATGCGTGTTCATAGATGTTCCCTACATCCTCATCACAAGTGGGGACATAATATTGCTATATATGATGGGCAGGGGAAACACTTAATATTCTGATTCTGAAAAACACTTCTGGAAATGCGTTCCTGTCTTTGCACAATATTTCTGTGAGCTTCCTTTCCCTTCTGTTTTCTTTATTAAAAATCATTTTGCTAAGGTTTTTGTCCTCATAATGTATGTAGAAAAACCTGAAAATTGTTTAACACCAATGAAAAATCAGGTTTTTTTGAATCCAAGCTATAGAAATAGACAATGCAGCCAAAGATGCAGAGAACAAACCATAATTTAGTATGTTATGAAGATGAACTACATCTTCCCAAACACCACAGAAATCACTTCCTTACATTTGTGTCTGTGGTTTATATCACTAAATGGCCCAAACTCTATTTTGTTGCATCCCCAATGTTCCCTTCTATCTCATAAACTTCAGTGAAATGGAAACAACTCGTATTTTCAATTCATAGAACTGCAGTGACTCCGGGATCGGATTGCAAATCACTCATATTTTCTGTAGGCTGAAGTTTTAGTATATTTCTCTCGCTTCAAAAACTTCTGAATCTCCATTCTGATATTTCCTTTAAAATTAATTTAATCTAATATTTTACAAGTATCATTTAATCTGCAAATGAATGAGAAACTTCATGCCAATCTAAATGATTGGAATAACCTACCATTGCTGAAGTAGACCACAGAACAGACTTTTTGTATTTGTTTCTGTTTGTTTGCTTAGTTTTGTTTGTTTTGCTTGTATTTTTTTGTTGTTGTTGTTCTTTTACAAATAAGGGCATTTTCAAATTCCTTAATGATCTTTCACTTAAAAAAAAGCAATGCACAGAATTCTCTTAAAGAACTAAAAAACAAACACTGCTATAATTTACAGAATCATGCTAAACTGCTTGATTGAAAAAGTGTCATTATTGATTTGATCCATTTTGATTTCTCACAGGTTTTATCACAGCCTCAGAAATCCGATTCTAGATAAAACTTGCCAATTTTCAGATGTAACAGTAATCATTACCCATTCTAGACTACAGCTTCTGATTCACCTGATGTATAGAAGAATGATGACCAGTGAGAAGGGATGTGATATGATTTGGTCTTAACTGGAAGATATTTTAGCAGTAGGAAGGATGAAATGGAGACTGCAACAAGTGAAAACTTGAAATAAGCTTGAAGTGATTTGTTCCACCTTAAGTGAAAAGTTTCACTTGTGAATTCATTTACCTGTTTAGTTCACTGTTAATTTGCCAACTGAAAAGTTAAAGTGCTATTTTGAATTGGAAAACTAAAGAATATTCGCTGGATAATGTGACAACTTCTCCAGGCCACAAATCTATCAGTCTTATGAGGGCTGCTCTGAAAGTAATGCCTCCTATTTTATTCAGTTGCCTCACAATGTCAGAGGAAGATGCTAGTGATATGACAGTAATGGTTGAAGTTTCCCACCAGTATTCCATTACATGTTGCTGCATGATGACAGCAGAGGGGCAGTCTGATTAAATGGCATCTGACATGGAAGTGTTACAAAGCAAAGGTGTTTCACTGGATTCACCCATGCAGAAAAAATGGCACTCACTGACATTCACTGACACATGCTTAACATTTATGGAGATCAAGCAGTGGATGAGAGCACAGTGAGGTGGTGGATGGTGCGTTTCAGCAGTGGTGACAGTGGTCATGCATGCAGGCTCTTATTCATTGCTGGCAAAAATGCATAGCTAATAGTGGTGACTATGTTGAAAAATAGTTTTTCGTAGCTGATAATATACTCTATCAGACAATATTATTGTGCTCTCTGTATCTACTGTGTTTTCCATGGAAATAAATAGGAGGCATTACTTTCAGAGTGATCCATGTATATATGGTGAGGTATGAAAATAACGTTATGAAAATGAAAACTAGATTTCAGTTCCTATGGGCAAAAAAGAAAAAAAATCAAAAGAAAGCCTTGATGCAACAGTTGTAGACACAACCACAGAACACAAACACCATCCTGAATATTTGTGTGTCCATGTGAACTGAAAGAAACATGGTGGATGCATTCAAGGTCAGGCTGAATGGGGCTCTCGGTACCTGACAGAGCTGTAGGTGTCCCTGTTCACTGTAGGGGAGATGGACTAGATCACCCTTAAATGTCCTTTCCAACTCAAACAATTCTATCATTCTATGAAAATCCTGGATTGTAGTACAGTATGCTGATAGGAATGGAAAAATAAAAATAAATCCAGACTCATATGTTCCTGTTGTTAAAACTGGACCTGGAATGATCTCCCTGCCAGCTCTCTGCCATCATTATGTGACAGTCAGCAAGCTCCATGTCTGATTCCTTTTCCAAGCTGCTGGGATGATGAACTGATAACATTTGGAAATTGTTTTTTTTTTCTCTCTCATGGTGAACTGTGTGCCTTACACTGATTACTTCCTATGCCAATGAGATATAAAATGTGCAAACACAACCCATCAAAGAGCACGAGCAGATCTGCCTGCTTTTAGCAGTTTGCAAGCTCTGTAGCAGCACTTTGTACATTCTGTAGCACCCATGATGCATAATGAGACTCCATATTAACTGCTGCGCTTTTTCAGGGCAGGTTTGAACAACATTAAAGCATCCACTGTGACATTTACATCCTCACCTTTAATTCTGCAATGCAAGAGTTTCATATTCAATATCTTCCCTGTCAGATTGCATGTAGCTTTTGTGACAGAAATCACACCAAGATGTGCCACAGACATCAAGGCATTCATGACTAACATATTCTGCTGCAGTCAGACTCTTCAGAAAAGTTTTATTTTGGTATCTCTGTCACTCTTAGCCCACAGCAGAATTGGAGAACTGCATTTCATTTTCCCCTTTGCTGCATTCCTGAAATTTTCTCAGAGAAAAATGCTGGGGAAGGCAATCAAACTTTAGCCCCTGTATCTTTTTGCCTTTACTATTTGCTCCATAAAAGGTTTAATTATTTTTACAGGTTCATATCTGTCCTTATAGAAAACAGTGGTAACTTACACTGGTGAACTTGAAAAATTACTTCGTTAAAACAAATTTTCCTCCTGGTAGTTTTTGGTTTTGGTTATAAGATACCACCTGGACATTTATTTCCATTCGTAAAATGTTTTCACTTTAGTCCTTATAAACTCCAAAGTTTATAAAGTTGGAAAGAATGAAAATAAGAACTTTCTTTTTGTCTTTCTTTCTCATGTACTCGTACATCCAAACTCATGTCCCTGCTTATTGTCCACACCAACATCTCCCCTGTGCTCCAGGTGGATACTTTGGGCAGTTATAATAGTTCTCCCTTTATCTCTGATTTTTCAGGTTTTATATCAGTTCAAAGACTGTTTCTTCTATGTCATGACCACAGCTTTCCTGGAGGTGTGAGATTCAAGTTTAGATCTTTATTCTGTGTGCTTTTCAAACTGAGTTTTCAACATCTTAGACATATTTCTGGTTTTGCCCAGAAAATCTGCAATGGCATCCTGGTTTTGGCTAGAATAGAGTTAATTTTCTTTGTAGTGGCTGGTAAGATGCTATATTTTAGATCTGTGTTGAAAATAGTGGTAATAACAGACCTGTATTTTAGTTGCTGCACAGAACCAAGGATATTTCAGCTTCTTATGCTGCCCTTTCAACAAGGGGCTGGGGGTGCACAAGGAGCTGGGAGGTGGCAGAACAAGGAAGGCTTGCCAAAGGAATATCCCACACAACATGATTTCATTCATGTGGAGCAATAATGGCTGAGAGGGAAAAGGAGGAAGGCAAGACATCTGGCATTACAGCATATGTCTTTCCAGATCCTGGGAGCCCTGGTTTCCTGGAACTGGCCAAACATTTTCTTGCTCCTGGGAAGTACTGGATGGATTCTTCATTGTCCTTTGCTTGTATGTATATTTACCTTTTCATTTGCCTCTTTGTTTTTATCTCAAACCACAAGTTGTCTCACTTTTTCCTGTTCTCTCACCCATCCCATTGGTGGGGAGTGAGTGAGTGACTGTGGGGTGCTGAGCTGCCTACCAGGGTAACCTCAGCAACTCAAGGATTATTTTTTTTTTTACAAATTAAAGTCTCAACTGAACTGGTGTATAAGAAGATTTTTTTGTCAAGAAATCCAGGTGTTGTCCAAGTCCTCTTGAGTTTAATAAGCTATCCATGGAGCTAAAGAGAAGCATAAGTTTTCTTGCCATTTTCCAACAGTGATATCATCCATCATGTCACCAAGAACTGCAAATGACCAGAGAACAGAAATTAAAGATCAAAGAGGTTTATGATTTATTTATTTTGATTTTTACATGCTGTAGTAGAAGAGAGCCAAAGAAATGTCTCTTTGCCCTTGGGGAAGAAAATCCATGCATGGAAAAAAAAAAAAAAGAAATACACAAAGGAAGATACTGCCCTTTTAGTTCTGACAGAACAAGTGATCTGGTTCAGTAACAGATATATTAAAAGAGTTCATGGATTTTTCCTGCATGGGCTACAGGTTCTATGTAACAACACCTTTCAAGCTCACTGACCACCACTCTGCCTTAGAAAACTAATTTGGAGAAAGAGCTATGGTGAAAAAATCTCTCAAACTGAGCTAAGAATTAATAATAAAAATAAACATGCTAATCCAGTCCTTACATGTGTAAAAATATATCAAATCCAGATTGTCAGATATGGAAATAGTTTTTCCTTTGGGTCTTATGCTATAGGAACTGATGCTGCATAATGGTCTCAGTCTGCATTAGAGATGATGTTCCATAAATTATGAAGTTTAGGGTATAAATTGGATTTATTTTTCAATAGGGGACCAAAAGAAAATAATTCTCAGAATGAAACTCTGCAAAAGCTCACTGAAATACCAGACTCAGAACTGCTGTGATCCCTTTGAGAAAGATGACATTATATTGTTAGATATGATGAACCTTTTGGTTTGTTCTTACAAGAGATTCTGGCTTTGAGAAGACAGAGGCTCAGACTGCTTTAGCACAGCAGTCTCTTCTGAGCTTGGAAGTTGGGAATCTAAATTGATTTTATAAAATAAAAAAAATTATGGCACCTACAAATCAACATTAATGGGACAGTTTCAGATAAATGTCATGTTTCAAGAGTTCAGTGAAGGAGCCAGCAAGTCACTTGGTTTTCTGTCTGCTCTATCTTTCTAATCTCCCTAAGTCTTTCTCAGTCACTGTTATAGTCTTGCTGCTAATATAAATGATCTTTGAGGTCTTTTTCAACCAGCTGTTCTATGATTTTATGATTTTATGATCCTCTGATAATATTGCCCTACAATTATGTTCATGTTTAGTCAGGGAATTTTGGTCCCAGAAGATTCAGTAGTGCTTGTTGGTACAGATAACTTATTCACGTGATGTCCTCATACCCCATCTTCCTTTTTGGTACCACTTATGTGGTTAATACTAATCTGCACTGAGTTATCAAAGTATCTTACTGATTTTGTATGTTTTACTGAAATTCTGAGATGTCTTGCAGGGTATTACCACAAGTCGACATTCTGTTCCCCCATCCTCTTTTCCAGCATTTTCATTGAATAATTTATACATGTAGACTTGTCTCATCTATGCATTTCTGCTTAGCCTTGTGTACTCATATGGTCTTGCTTATTTTATGTGTCCTAATACAGCAGGACCTCACACCTGGAGACAGTTTTTCATCAACTTGTTTTCATCCGTTTTTGAGTAGATGACGTTCCTGAAATTTTCCTCCTCGGGAATATATTATGCCAAATCTTGTGGTTTTATGACCCATCAACTTTCCCCAAACTTTTCTTTTAAACTACATCCACAAAGCTGTTTGTTGCTCTTGTCAACAGCATTGTTCTCTTTTCCTTAAGAAGGTGAAGTAAAAGGTAGAATATTATCTAAACTGAAGGAGCACATTCACCTGACATTTTAGAACTGTCAGACACAAGCAATCAAACAGAAGAGTGTGGCTGGAAAAGACTCACAAAGATCAAATCTAACTGCCTGACCACTCCAGGACTAACCAAATTTAAAGTATGTCATTGAGAGCATTTTTCAAATGTCTCTTGAGCGCTGGTAAGCCTGGGGCATGAGCCAGCTGCCCTGCCTTAAGAAACAGACTGTATAGACACCTGTATATGAATCACTCACTAAAAACAGCTGAACTGGGACCTTGATTATTTTCATTTGCTTCAAAATTTGTCCATAAAGATATTTTTCACACTTGTAGACTAATGGAGAAATTGTAATTGCCTGGTACTAAATATTTACATTCTAGTTGCTTTGTAAGCTAACAGTTCTAGATAGACCCACCATAGAAAATAGAACTTACACAGAGTTAAGATATTGTGGCTGAAATCACAGTGAGACAATGCAGATTTCATGGTCCTGTGGAACTGTTTCTTAACAAATGCTTGAAATTGTTCCAATAAAGAGATATGTCTAATAAAACCCTGATCAGATTGATATATAGGACGTATGATTTAAACTATAAATAGCTTCATGTTTTAAATAATCTATACATATTTCAAACCAAATCAAAATGTTTTCAGAACAAAACACTGAATTTTTCAACTTCTTTGATCTCTGGTCTTCAATGCAATCTTGCTGATTTTCAAATCACTGAACAAAAGCAAAGCAAGCAAAAAAGACTATATCTCAAACAGTGTCTTTTTAGTTTTATTCCCTTACAGTTATGCTTATTTTCATTTATATTTGCCTCATGCCTTCAGATGCGTGTGACTATGAAAACTATCTTCCAGTTAAGAGAATGAAGTCATCTTATATGGTCCAAGAGTTTTTCAGTATTAACTTATTGCACTTTTGAAATGTGAATTTGGAAATGGCTTTAGTTTTGATAGCATTCTCTGGTAACTCCATAAAATTATGACCATATTGAAGCATTTATTACTATTTTTTCTACAAGAAGAAGTTATTTAATGTCTTTGATGGGAGGAAGTGGTGCAAAGTAAAGAGATTTGAAATTACTTGGTAGGTTATTTCCATAGCAAAAAACTTTGAGACCTTTTGTACTTCTGGTTCTCCCTTCTTGCATATGGAAACTCCATAAAAACTCCAGATGTTAGATAAGAAGAAGAACATGTCCTACAGGCTTATTCTCCTGAGTGATAAACTTTTCTAACAGTATAACATCACTCCTTTTCTTTATACATTTTACTAGAATGGATCTAAATCCCACTGAAAGATATCTCTGAGACTTGATTGGGAATTTAGCATGAGATTTATTTTTTTTTATGAAAAATACACTGAAAACAAATCATCTACCAATCTAGAAAAATCTTCTTCAATTTCTGCCACAATAGGAAAAAAAAAAAAAAAAAAGCAATTTTCTTCTAGATGGGCAGGATGGAAGATAAGTCTTTGGTTGAAATGAAAGAATCCTGAAATTGACTTTTAAAAATCTCTTTTCAGGGAAGATATTTCCACTTGAAATAAAAAAATAAATAAATGAAATTAAAAGGAGTTGCTTGTTTTTTTGTTTTTTTTTTCCTCAGAGATGGAAATTTCACTTTTTCCCATCTTTTCTATAGGCTCCAGTGAACTTTGGATGTAATTTGAAAGAACATTAGAGACTGGAAATGGTGCACATAATGTCACCAGTAAAAAAAGGATCACTGCTGGGATGCTGTTCATTAACTGGCCTCAGTGCATGGTGTGATTTCAATACAAGAAGTACAGAAGCTGAAACATTAATGCATAAGGGGAAAATATATCCCTGTACCTAAGGTGTGATTCAGGGTTCAGTTCCCGACTCTGCTTTGTGGATTAGTTTTGCTACTGAACAATCCAATTAGAAGTATATCCAAAAAAGCTGATTAGAGTTAAGCATCACAGTAACTAACAAGTGGTCCTGTGGGCATCACAACTAATGCAACCTGCTTTGCTCTGGATTTTTGTCTTGTGCTTTGGTTCAATAGTTAACCAATTTGTACTACAGGATGTATGTTTGATTCTAAGCCTCTCTGGATCCAATTTTATTTTTTTTACCAACTTTTGAGATTTTTACTTTTTTTTTTTTTAATAAATCTGAAATCAGATTTTGTGCTCAGAAAATTAAGGGTTGAAAAATTAGTAGCATTAAAAAAATAATAAAACAGAGGTTAGAGACAAATCATTCTGTGTCAGTCCCAACACATCCTCAGACTTTTGTTGTTCATTTTACTTTACACTCAGGCTTAGATTTCATGACCAGCTCTGCAATTTCCTCCTACAGAGGAGCAGATGGAGAGAAAAGCTGAGCTAATGAAGACTCACAGTCCTAAAAACACTGAAATCAGGACTATTACCCTTGCTTGCCTGATTTGTCTTTAGAAGACCTGGATCAGTGAGTGTGTTTAAGCTGATGTCTGCCCTCACACTGCCCTATCCACCAGACTACATGACACTATGATGGAAGATCCACTGCTCTTCCTGAAAATGAGACAGGGGAGAACACAGGTAACAAAGGTAGACAAATAAAAATGCTTTAGATTCATAGAATATAAAACCATGAATCCGTACTATATCCATTTTCTTCTCTGCATTATGGAGTTACTGTGATTGATAAGAACACTGACGTGGTTCTTCAAGCAAGCAAGCTGTATCAACAGCAATCTTTCAAGTCCTCATTCTTCTGTCTGAAAAGGATTTTTAAGGGAAATTCTTATTTTAAATTAGGATAAAGCCATCATGGAGGAAGGCTGTGACAGTTTCACTGCTTAAATGGTTTATGAGCATGTTTTACTTACTCCTCAGTGGGAGAAAAAGCTGTCATAGATTACTAAATAAACCTTAGCAAACTATAATCATATGAAGAACAAGACAGGCTAATCCTCCGAGATTATATTGATTCATACTGAGTACATTCCCTAGATGAAAGTCAGAAAGAAGACAGAAAGTAGACAGTGAAGACTTTATATGGATTTGACATGGGAGTAAAACTGTTTCACTAGAGGTTTACAAAGAAATTTCTACTGTTTTCTTGTTTATGCTACAAAGAGCCAGAAAGTTAAGTCAAAAGTTACTGACAGAGAAAAACATGATCATATATAGGAATATTCTATTTCATATTCAGAAGGTAGAAAAAGTCTTTGTTGCACAGTAATTCCAAGGAAAGGATTCAACAACTTCAGGATAGCAAAATTCAAATATTGTGTTTTAATAGAAGAAACAGTACAAAGAAATGGTGATCTTGATTCTGAATTAAATTTAAATTAAGTTAAATTGATTGAGAATTGTGTAGCCCTCTGTTCATAGTGTTGCCTACAGCATACCCTTTCAGTTTAAAATGTCCATTTCCAGAAAACTTACAGTACTTTTTGGGTTGAGTTATGTACAATTTTGTAAACAGCTACTGTTGGTCTGAACTGAACTGCAGGCAGCATTGTTGGGTAGAATCATAGAATGGTTTGCATCAGAAGGGGCATTTAAAGGCCATCTGGTCCAACCCCCCTGAAATGAACAGGGACACCTACAGCTCCATCAGGTGCTCGGAGTCCCGTCCAGCCTGACCTTGAGTGTCTCCAGGGATGGAGCATCCACCACATCTCTGGACAACCTGTGCCAGTGCCTCACAATCGTTATTGTAAAAAAACTTCTTCCTTATATCCAGTTTAAATCTCCTCTCTTTTAGTTTGAAACCATTTACCACTGTCCTATCACAACAGACCCTGCTAAAGAGTGTTCCCTTCTTTCTCACAGCCTCTCCTCCAGGGGTAGGTGACATAACAGCTACAATTGATCTGAAAGCATGGAAATGGATCCCTTAAGTTGTTCACACTTCAGAATACAAGTTTGCTGTTGCTGTTGTCTTTGTCTAAAGGTGATAAAGCTTCTTTCCCTTCAAGAGTTTCTTTTCTATTTTCTCCCTAGTTTTTATTTGTAGTTTTGGCACAAAGTGAAGGAAATGGTGGGGCTTTTCAGAAATGCATAACAGCTTTACCTTTTGATCTGGATGCTTTTTCTTGCTGCAAAAGTTATTCTCTGTAACTTTCTTTGATGAACCCACAAGAACATATCTTCTGACAGAAGTTTCAGCAGTGGATTTTAGAGGGCACTAGGTACATTTTTGACTGGACTGAATTGAATGGAAACACTCACGCTGGTGTTCTGAGAGCTAGAATTGAATTTATTGTATTTATTTTCCCAGAATCTTTTACAACAAAGCCTGAAATCGTTAGTTTCTCTCTTTCTCTCTCTCTCTCTTTTTAGGAGCACAGGGGAACAGATTTAGTGATCTCTTTCTGTTGAACTCAAAGTTGATTCTTGTCCTTTCTTGTCCTTAACACATTTCTACAGACAGTACAAAATAGAAAATTCTCCCTTTCTCCTACCGGTAGCACTTCATACCTCTTGTCATATATATTGCATTGCAGAGGTAAGAAAGGGCACGAAACATGACATGTTTGCCTGACTGTAGGCAACAGACTCTTGTTGTGCTCTAATATTCTCCTGGTTCAGTTGCCAAGGTTGAGATAGTGACCAACTTCAAAATGTCACGGAAAGGTGCACTGTAAGTTGGGTGTATTCATCCTTCTGTTTAAAGGATCAGTTTCAGATATCCATGAGAGCTTTGCCACCTACAATATACTTACATTTGGAATTTTTTTTTTTTTTTCCTCCATAAAGCTGAGGAACAGCCTTTCAGAGGTCAGCTGGGGAAGATTTTGCTTCTGTTAGCTCTGTATTGTTTTGTGTCATAATGACTCACCAACTGTACCATCATATTTTTTACTTCAAGATGGGTTCTAAGAAGACTTCTGCCCAGATAAGGCAGCTGTTTCACTGATTTTTATAGTGCCAGAAAAAAAAGGGAGTGCCCCCCACTCCCTTTTTTATTTCCCATAGAAAGGCAATTATGCTTTTAACAAAGAACACATAAAAAAACAGGTGTAGGTATAAACCAAATTCATAGAAACCATCCAGTGGAGTTTCATCCTCAGACCAGTTTACCAGCATCAACTAATTAATCCTTGTGATGTTGAAATTAGTTACTGTGAATCAAGACAAATTAATTGCCTGAAACTGTGCTGAGAATGTTGTTTCCCTATGCTGATATTTGTTATATGTGCCTTGAAATGTCAGGGAGAGTCATTACCATTGAGACTGCATAAGTAACCTTTTCTGGTACAGGATAAAGAAAATGGAGGCTGTAAAGACAGTCAAGTCCTCCACTGAGCTGACTAATGCACTGCTTGCTTATTCCTCATGATCGTAAAGTAACCCTATAGAAAATCATTTCAAATCTGGATTGAGGAAATTAAAACCTTTACATAGCACATACACAGTCAATCTCCTTGTTTTCATCTCTATTAGACTGAATACATTTGATCCTGCTTCTGACAACTGCAAACTAACAGATTTCAATACAAAAAAATAAAAACTACTTTAAACCAAAGGGACAGATTTCTGTAAATCGGCTATAAATTTTCTTTGTTGATAACTTCTTAATTCTGTAAAATCAGATTCTTACAGTAGAAAATGACTTTACAATTGTATTGTTTGGAAACAAAAAGAACTATTCAGACAGATGCCCAGTATTCCAGTATTCAGCAATCTCTGATTGCTGATCCAACCACCTGGACCCTAGAGGGAATGGCTTCAAGTTGCGCCAGGAGAGATTCAGGATGGATGTTAGGAAATAATTCTTCACCAAAAGAGTAGTCAGGTGCTGGAATTGGGCTGCCTGGGGACACAGTGGAGTCCTCGGCCGTGGAGGTGAACACGAAACAAGATATTGTACCAATGGCCATGCTTTAGTGGGGAAATACTGGTGATTAGTGGATGGTTGGACTGGATGATCTTGGAGATCTTTTCTAACCTTGATGGTTATATGATTCTTTGATTCTAATATAAATTCAAGAAACAGAAGTAGTTAGATGGATGACATGAGTGTCCAAAACATTCAGAACTCCTTTCCACTTAAACATGTATTACTGCCTTTGTGTTTTCTTTCAGTACAAAGCATCTTTGTTTACAGCCAATATGTTTTCTTAGCAAAAGTTTCCATGTCCTATAATTTACATTAAGACCCTAATTTACAGGCTTAGACGACAGGAAAGGGCTGAAGACTTGTGTTGCCTCATGCATAAGATTAGGTATTTTTGTCAGTGCGTCTTCTTTTGCCTCAAAGTCCAACAAATGGAACTGTGTCTATTGAGGAATAAATTCTGTACTTAGTTGCTTGGCTGATCTGTATGATGCAAATCCTGTTAAGCTATTTCACTCACACCCTTTGACTTCGGCATTTAGCCTTTTTCTCAAAACGTGGCTGTGGGCTGTCTGTATGAGTCAGGAGAAGCCAGACAAAAGCAGAATTAGGTCACCCATTTGCTTCCCTTCTGTCATGTTGAAAACTTACAAATTATTCTGGATTGGCAAGAAGTCTCCAAGCTTTATGACGATGACCTGGTGATCTTTTAAGCTGCTGACCATGCTTGGAACATGGGATATGTGGGCTGATGTATGCCCTATTAGCCAGGTTCCAGTTGGGCAGGAAGCTGTGCTGACACATCTAATGTCTAGGTTGTTAGAATGTTGAAAAAGGACATATCCAAAATGTTGGTATTACTGTGTAAATGAGTGATTTTTGTTTGAGGAGCTGACCAACCTCCAGCAGATTATTTGTTGGAATATTATTCACTGCTTGGCACTTATGTGAGAACCCTATATTTAGGGCTCCCTGGTACCTGAGCCCAAGCAAAAACCTCTTATTTCTCCTTAGAAAAAGATTTTTTTTTCTTTCCATCCTCCTACCCACCTCCCCCCCTCCATATATAACAGACAGTTTTCTCTGTCAGAATCCCAAGGACAACAAGGGACAAATAGCTATGCTATAATTGATGGCTCAGTTAACTGCTATAATGTATTGAGTATAGGCAAAACAATATAATGAATAATTGGGAAACTCAGTCTGCCACTTAAATACAGAATGATTGAAATACAGTGGAATTTTACTACTTCTTTCCAATGCAAACAATTAATAATGATTTTATTTACATAAAGAGGAGAAAAAAAATACCCGATTATATATTCAAATGTGTGAATCAGGAAATTTGCAATAATAGTATGACTCAGCTTCATTTAGCAAGCTATGCTGAAAAAAAAAAGAAAGGAAGAAGAGCCAGCCAGCCTGTTATGCTTTATTTCTGATGGTCACTTGCATTTGGGCAAAGAAAACCAAACTGGGACAGAAACAGTGAAAAAGATAAATGCTTGAGTCATCTCTTATCTTCCAAAAAATGAAATGAACGTATGCTTTCAGAGGTGCCAGTGGTGAAATTCAGACACTGTTTATGCAAATGTCACTGTTCAGTTTGTCAGCCTCTTTCAAAAATCGGTGCAGCTTAGAGGTTTCTGTTTGATAGCAGAAGCAGCTCGCAGCCCCACAGCCCAATCAACATAGATGACCACCGCTCCTCCTGGCACTGAATGAAGCTAACTGGAGACACCTGAGCTGGTCAGGATTTTGTCCAGGCTTGCTTCAGTTTTCTTGGAGCTTTGTTTTCCTGGAGCACCGTAATTCTCTTGCTGAAGGCCTCTGAATGGTGGCAACTCACAACAGTTAACAGTCTTTCACCCCCACCCCAGGCTTAAACTGCTGGACTCAAAGGTAAGCGCAATGTAAAATGCCTTCTCTAAATTTTTTATTTATTCACTTAAATTCTGTTTTTAAGGTCTATTATTCAACAAAAAGATGGATATGCTTTTGTTTTGAATCTTGCTGATGTTGTGCATTTCTGGAAAATTAGTCTCGTGGTGTATTAGCAGATAGTCAGCAATCCCTAGAACAATCAATACCTGCATTTGATTGTTAATAGATTAGTTAACTAAATAAACACATTAGTTATTTAAAGCCCTTCTCTCCCTTGAAGTCCTGAAGCAATATCCTTTAAAAAAACATCCAAATTTAGCAGAGGACTTCAATGAAATCTGCACTGTTGCCATTAAGAACAAATAGAAAAAGGAGTGAGCTTGTAAGCTCGTACCTAAATTGTGGATATGAAGGAAGGGTGGTGAACAGGCATCGGGAAGGAGAGTAGGCTGAGAGCACAGCACTTTCCTCCATTAGATATAACCCAGTGAGTACAGAATATCTGTCATTCCTCTGATGTCCGCTTGGCAGCTGTGAACTGTTTCCCCTTCTGATCCGCATTTCTTGGGGATATAGTTGTTGGAAATATCCAAGTAATGTTTGTCAGGACGGTATCTCTGATGAAAGCAGACTTTATTCGCGATTGCAATGGCGGGCGTCCCGCAAGCAGGAGCGCACCTATGGACACAACATGACAGCCTTTAGACCCTGTTTTCTCCCCCTTGCCTCCCCCCTCCCCTGTTTCCCCAGTGGCTGGGTACTCCAGGTTCACAATCTTATCAGAAGGTTGACATTTGCTATTTACTTGTTAATTTATTTGTTGTCTGGTGTCAGTCAGTAGTCATCCTGTTGATTCCAAGATGTCTTGGTGCTCTCCTTGACGTATTGATATGGTGATTTTCTTTAAAGTCATCATTAAACAAAGAGCACTGGGGGATGATGTCAGGCCTTCCGATGTCTCTTCAGGCGCTTCCTCGGTCGTGCCATGACTTGTTCTCTGCTTTGATCTCGTGCAGGATATTCTTGCAGTGTGTATGACAAAATATACATCTATACACCTATATACAGAGTGTGCGTTCCTGGGAAGGTTCGTCTATACAATAAGTGATGTAAACTTATCAGAGATCTTCCCCAAGTTAAGTAGAAGGACTCCCAAAAAGAACTATGATAGCAGAGATCATGAAATAAAAATAATATTATCCAATTCTAACGCAGAAACAACATTTGATTCCCACATAGTTAACTGCTTTTTCATTTCTATTTTAGTTTTTTAATTTTTTTCCAAGTGTAAAAAATATGTTACCAGATGAGTCCTGCAAGTGCCTTAAAGCTCATTTGAATGGAATATAACTTCAGGTAGCTGAGATACAAACATCTACACCCGAGCTCATTATCCAGGGATGCCTTAATAACCAGCAGAGAGAAATCGACCCTAGACAGCACAGACTGTTTGACTTATTTTAGACATCTACTTTAGAGTGAACTGAGCCATGCTCTACAAATTTCCACTTTTCTTCACTCCCTATAAAGCAGATTCCACTGGCTTAAGTGGAAGTGGGGACAGTTACTCCTTAAAAAATAGGAATGTTTGTGTTGCGATGGGGTCCATCTGATCCAGTCTATAGCAGTGACTTGAAGTAGATGCTTAGGAAAGCAGAATAGCAGCTCAAGAATATATTATTCTTTCTACTGGTGCTCTTCCAGTATTCAGGCATTTTCTCTTCAGGAATTTCCTGAGATGGGTATAGTTTCTACATATTCAAAATCTGAGAATAGATTTATCTTCTATGAACTATAAACAGCGATTCCTTGTGTCTAAGAAGGCCAATGGTATTTTGAGGTGCATTAAAGAGTGTGGCTATCAGGTCTCCATCCACACTGCACTGGTGAGGCCACATCTGGAGTACTTTGTCCAGTTCTGGGCTCCTCAGTTCAAGAAAAGAAAGGACAAGGGGCGCTGTGTACAGACTGGATCATGAGAAAAAACTTATTTACTGTGAGAGACACAGCACTAGAAAGGGCTGCTCAGAGAGGTGGTGGAATCACCTCTGGAAATACTCAAAACCTGCCTGGATGTTTTCCTTTACAACCAGCTGCAGGGAACCTGCTTTAGCAGGGGGTTGGACTAGATAATCTCCAGAGGTCCCTTCCAACCCCGGTGATTCTGTGGACTTGCCCACTTTCTCCCTAAACTTATAATACTGTATGGCTGATTTTTTTTTTTCTTTTTTTTTTTCCTTCCCTTTTTCTCCTTACGTTTCAAAAAGACTCAGCCAATCTCAGTCACCTAAAAGGTGCATGGTCTAACCTAGTACTATAGGACTTCTTCCCCAGTAGCAGTAGAAAATCAGTTTATGCCACCTCATGTGCCTTTGGATGCAATAAATCAGCTTCTGGATGTATGCTTCCATTCACTAGTAGAGAAGGAGGATGCTCACACAGAAGTGGGGATTGTGTCCCCAGGATAAAACATAGTGATACATTTCTGTGCGTGTGTCTGCATGTGAAGTAGGCACTGATGAGTGTGATGTCACAGCCATTCGAACCCAGGGAGCAACTGACCTTTCCCTAGAGAGACATTTGCACCTGGCCAAGTGAATATTGTTGTAGGGCTTAATTCAAGTGCCTGAATGTAGCTGTCTTGTACTATCTGAGACACCTTAGGCTATACATGACATCCACACAAGTTTGATGGATGTTTCAAGTCTTGCAGAAGCCGATGTCCTTCTGGGCTGGCAGACAGCTAGAAGCACGAGGGATAACCCCATGTCTAAAATGCTGGCAATATCCTACTGTTAACATATCATTACAAAGTTCTGCTCAATTTTGAAAACCAGATGAGCACGTTCTTAGACAAAAGCTGTATAATAAATAACTTAGTTTAATATATTTATATAAATGAAAGTTGAGATGCTGCAAAAAACAGCATGTAGAGTAGGATAAAAATACAGCAGTTTCTTTAAGTAAGATGGAGGTAAGAGAGAAACTATTACACTGATGGACATTGAACAGTGAACATAGGCATTTTACAGAATCATAGAATGGCTTAGATTGGAAGGGACCTTGAAGATCATTGTGCTCCAACCCCTTGCTATAGACAGGTTTGCCTCCCAACAGATAAGGCAGCCCAGGGCCCCATTCAACCTGGCCGTGAATGCCTTCAGAGATGCAGCATCTACAATTTCTCTGGGCAGCCTGTGCCAGTACCTCACCACCCTCTGAGTAAAGAATTTTTTCCTAACATTTAAATTTTCCTAACGTAAATTTCCCCTCTTTCAGTTTAAAGCCATTCTTCCTTGTCCTATGACAGTCAGAGCGTGTAAAAAGTTGATCTCCCTCTTGTTTATAAGCATCCTTCAAGTACTGGAAGGCAGCAATAATGTCTCCTCAGATCCTTCTCCAGGCAGAACAAGCCCAGTGCCCTCAGCCTTTTTTTCATAAGAGAGGTGCTCCAGCCCTCTGATCTTCATTGCTCTCCTCAGGATCCACTGCAACAGCTCTGCATCATTCTTGTGCTGGGGCCCCAGGCTTGGATGCAGTACTCCATACGGGGCCTTACAAGAGCAGAGCTTATGTGCACAATCGCTTCCTTCTCTCTGCTGCTGCCTAGTATCCAATAATGGGAGACTGCAATAAAAAGAAAAAGATAAGCTATGTTGCTATTTCTCACCCTTCTCTCTGTAGATGTAGTAAATGCTTAATCCATATTGAAATTTTAATGGGTATGGGAAAATAGAAAAGGATACAGCATGGTTGTAGCAGGATATACTGTCAAGAGGTTATTATAAAAGAGAAGTAATGAAGAACAGTGAAAACAAATGAAAGGATTTGAGATACATAAATTAGATTAGATGTGATTAAAAAAAAGTCAATATGGAGTTCAGAATGGATCTTTACACTCCCATGCTAACAAATTCACTTTAGTTGTGAACTGAGATATATTGCAATACGCTGTGCCTGCATTATTTGATTGGAGGAATCATTAGTACCTTGGCATTCAGATAAAATCTGGGCCAATGTTGCAATGTTTGGGGGGAAAAAACTACAGAAAGAAAAACACTTTTCCCAGTGTTTGCAACTGTACCCAATTAAAGAAGTGCCTTTTTGTGGAAGTTAAACCAGATTGTAATGAAATTCAATTATACACACTGCATGAGGAGATGATTGTGCTGCAGTGAATTTGTAGAAAGTATGGAATGGTGGAGCTAGCATGGGAGAATGCCAAAGCAGCTCACAGTTCCTTTCCAGGTCCCCAATTCTACAGGAATTAGTACTTTATTCCTTGCTAGTCTCCAAATCTCTACAATCCTCAATGTTCCCCAGCCTCTTTTGCATATGTTTATGTTAGGCAACAGAATTATATTCTGTTTATATAGGCATTGAATTCTAAGTCATGGCTACTATATTTCCTGGTCACCTTCATTTTACCCAATGGAATGAAGAAATGTTCAAATACTTGAGCCAGCAGAGGTGGAAAAGACAAAAGAGCAAAAATCCACTTTCCACTCAATGGCTTTATCCCATCCAATCTTTTCTTCACATGCTTATAGGCCTTGGCTGTCCTCACAGCACAGCTGCTTCAACAGAGCTATATTGGAGGTGCCTTAAGTAGATTCAGTATGCAGCAATAGAAATAGCTTCTTTGATTGCATGGTTTTTAGGGGATAATGTTAACAGTTCCACACCACAAAATAGCTTTATCAAATTGATGGATCTTCACCTATGCCACTACACAGTCACCTGGAAGTCTGTGAAAATGTATGGATTTCTTCCAAGCATAGTATAGCATAGTATAATGATGGTGTTGCTCTAAACATGTGAACATCTATACTGGTGTCAGTCCTCAGCAGAGTCAGAACTGACAAGATGAGGTTCATCAGACTAGTATCAAAGAAGGCATCTCTATCCCAGCTAGATATCATGGGCTTCCTTTATCATGAAACTGAAGGGTCATCAGTAGAGCTGATGGAGCCTAAAAGCGATTTATTTTACTGTGAAGTTTTCATATGTGAGTGAATGAGCTATGCTTTTTGTTTTCCTTTTTTTCCCTCCGTAATGGAGTAAGGAGTATCTGACAATATGATGCCATGATTTGATGATAAGGCGATACAAACAAAAGTAGGTTTACATTTATCTCCCCAATTATATACTGCTGATTTTGTACTAAGGAATGTATCTTCATTTTGTGTCCTTATGCAGTTTCTCCACAGACTAAAGGCAGTTTAATCACTATGAAAATGAACAACGTTTTCACCCAGAACTTAGTTCTGTTTGTTTGTTACCTATTTCCTTGCTTAATACTTCTTTCTTTGTGTCCATCCAGAGAAAACAAAACAAAACAAAAAAGTAGATGCAACAAATGGTCTCTTTATCATGATGTGAACCCTAAACAGAACAGAATTTTTACTTCATCTCTTCATTAGTTTAGCAGATTGAATTTACAGTGTGTAGTCAGTGGGAACAATTTTATATTCCCCTAAAAGTGCTTGTGTTTTGTGATCTTCAGGCAGTCTACTACTGCATCCATCAGAATAATGGTATAAGTGGAAAGATTATGTTATCTTGTACTGTATGGTATTTCAGAGTTTCATTTTATGTTTACACTCTTTTTTTCTTTTTTTCTTTTTTTCTTTTCACTCTGCTTTCCTTATTTGAAAAAGTAGGGTTTCTGATTGCATTCAAGTTCTTGAAGGCAATTTGAAATGTCAGATTTCACCCAGAGCCCACCCTGCTCCTTCCCTATGGACTGGGAAACATTAGAATGCAGGCAGATACTGACTTCAGATGGCCGCTCAATGTCCTTAACAACCTCCAACAGGCTTTGAAAGTAAAATGACATGGAAGAAGGATGGAATACCCACCAAAGGTCACATGAAATCTTGATCAGATGCACCTTATTTCTGTGGCCAACTAATTAGGTGATATGTATTCAAGTTTGAAAGGTACATAGGGACGCAGTACGTTTGAAATGCAAGGAGGAGAAGGTGGTAGAATAATCAATATAGATATTTGTACTCTGCAATCAATGTAAGTTGTACTTTTAAATCAGTATAACATTGATTCCTTGGGCTTTTTTCCTAAAAAAGAAAACATGTATGAGACACATTTAAAAGAAAAGGCTGCATAATTTGACTTTTCATTCTATTTTTACTTGCTGTCTGGTGAGCAAGCTGCTCTGAGAAATCCTTATCTGTAATATGGAGAAACATTCCTGGAGCACTTTGATCTGTGTACACTATTTTTTACCCATCTCTAACAGACCTAAACGACATGAGTCATCAATTATAGTTCAAAATCCAATCTATCAGTGCAGGAAATGAATTTGTTTGGATATAGCTGTGTAAGTCTTTGGAAAACTTTTTAATATGGTAGATGTTACACAAGTGGCTCTGTTTTCTAAATGCATTACTGTGTTTAGAGCTTTTAAAAACCAATTTGTCAATAATGTAAAGACAGCACATATACGTCAGTGGTCTTTCTGTCATCCTTAAATTCCTCCTTAATCTTCTCATTTGAATTTCTTCTGTTACATCTAGCCTAATGGTATCACTTGGGTGCATACTTCTTTTGACTTGGTTATTTCCTATTCAGAAAGGAATACTTAGCAGAAAACTCTGTCCTTAGTTTCATGCTGTCATCACTTGCTTGGGCTAATGTCTTGGCCTTTCTGCAATCGACTGTTTTTGTTTGTTATCCAGGGTTCTCCACTTGTTTTTCAATAGATGATAAAGTGTACTTATAGTCTTCAACTTTTTTTCCCCAGGCCTTCAGTGTGGTATAACTCCTTAAGTGTTTGTTCTGTTTATTGTGTAATACTACGCATAACAAAAACTGTTGCAGAGAGAGTGGGAATTAATAAGGAATAATAGGCTTAATTTAATTGCCCTAGTGAATACTAGAGTTCAAAGGAGATTTATGCTAATGACAGATATGATGAAACACTGTTGTAGATTGCCTAAAGAGTCTGAGAAACTCCCATCACTTGAGCTTTGTAGAACAGATTAAACAACAATCTAACAAACATGCCGTGACCATGTTTGATCCTTTCTTTGGGTGAAGGAATGACCTTTCAGGAGACTTCTGATTCCGTGAAAAGGGCTTGAAGATACTTGGAGAGTGCTCACTTGATGGGAATGGAGTCTGCTCAGGGGGCTGCCAGCATGCTCTGGGATCAAACTCTTTGTTCAAAGAAGTTTTACAGCTGACTAGCAGATCTCATTAAGGTGATGTCTGAAGCCTCCTATGTCCTGACATACTTCTCAACCCTGTAGATCAGAGGCAAGTGCTGATTTATAATTTCAAGTTGCAGATTTTTTTGCTAATTGCTCATCAGAGAACATCTGCCTCACAGCTTGAATCTGAGTATCGTAAAGTTTGAATTAAGAACACTCTTCCTCTCCTTTTTCTCCAAGATGGGAAACACTTGGCCTCTGTGATCATTTTAATTAGTTATTTATTTTGTGCTGATAGAAAAATGGCTATAGTTATTTATTTTTATTAGAAGAAAAATGGCCACAGTGTCATTATAAATAGAAGAAGCAGCTAGATGTACCGTCAGTGAAATAGCAAGTTTGGGCTCCAAGTCTAAATGAAGCACACTGGAGAGGACAAGATCTGATGAAATTGCAAGTTAGTACTGAATGGAACTAAAATGAGAAGCTGAAGAGAAAACTGCTTCTTTTTTTTTTTTCCCTCCAACTACTAGCATAGATAAGGTGCAGAAAGTATATTACAATGTCATCCTGTTTCCCAATGGGAGGGTAGTACAGAAAAATCAATCTTGGAGTCAATTTTCTTTGGGAACATAATACAGTGGCTTTTTTCAGAGAAATCTCAGAATGTCTGTGAAATTCACTAGCATTGCAAAGAGGTGCAAATATAATGAAAATAACTGAAGACCAGGCTTTCCTCTTCCCCTCCTCTACTCTCCTATTTCCTCTTTTTCCTTTATGGGATAATGATGGGCCTGAGTTGGCCAATAGAATGAAAGAGTAACACATCTATGTTGTAAAAGGCTACATTTTGTCAACTATAAAAAATTTTTAAAGCCCTGATGACCTATTAGTTATTTTCTTCACATACAGTAGTGCCTGATTGCAGTAGGGCTACTGATACATGTTCTGTACAGAACAAGGTGAAGCTGGAATCAACTAGCTCTCCAAAAATAACTTTTTTTTTCTTTTTAGATTTTGTAGCTGCTTTATGAGTGTTCTGTCCTTAATTATTCAGCAAGGAGATTAAAAAAAGGAGTTATTGTTTGCATATTACATGCTTTGTATTGCCTGACATAGATGAGTCTTCTTTGCTGTTGCAGATCCATGGGCATTGAGGTGGTCCAGGAATTAAATGGAAACAGCCTCGGAGTCACAGCTGCGTTTGTAGTCTGCCAAGATTAATGCATTGTCCTATGAGCAGCTTATATCCACAACATACTTAGGAGCACTGTAACATTGTCCTGAGTCTAAGCTATCTACCTGTCCTCCCTGCCTTTTGGATAGGAAGATGCATGGACATCTTCAAGACATGACAGTCTCCATAAAAAAAGCCAGTTTCTACACAGTTCAGTGCAGGCTCCCTTTTTCATTAGAAGGACACAGACTGTTGGAAATACTTATGTCTGTTGAATAGGGTCTTTTCACTCCTTAAAGAGTTAATAACTCTGCATAAAATATTTATAAATGTTACCCACTTATTTGCATTGTGGAGAGGGATATGTGTGCATGGAAATTCATGCCTCAGAAGCCTTTGCTCCTTCTCCTAGCCTTACTCACTGCTTCAGTTGATGCCAGAATGTTTCCACGTTGAGCAAACCAGCTTTGCTGTTTCTATACAACAATTTTCATAGTTCCTGGCTATCATATGTTGAATTTAAACAGTGTTGTGGCATGAGGGACTTCGATATTTAAGATAATAATCCATTCAATTCTCCCACTACAAACAAGATTTTCTCAGTTTCCTCTTTCTTTGTTCGTGTTTATGGTCTGATTCAGTCAATTTTTGTACTTTCTGCATTCATGGTCATGCTCCTGGTTTATTCACTTCATGTAGCCCCTTGCTCTTCAAATTACTCATAAGCATATATGGTTTGTTTTTGTCTTATTGCTTTTCTCTTTCACATGAATATCTCATTATTTATCACCCTTAACACCCTTGAAATCTGAAGCTGTCCTCATTTAAATTACATCTTAACTTTCCTCTAATTTCCTTTTGAAGATGTAAGTCCTGTGTGGAGCTAGCATTTTTAACGCTGTTAATTGTGTTATGTGCTTTGAAAAAGAAATGTCTTCCTGATCATCCTCCTTGGTTAGTTTTTTTTATCTAGCACATAAGCCCTTTGGTTGCTCTATCAGGATAGAAGTCATCAATATTAGAGGTACGTTATCACTGTGATATGATCACCTAATTAATTGCAGACAGGCCCTTGGAGATCACTTACTTTTGTGGCCTGATTATTTCTAAAGACAGGATTCCTCTTCTCTTAAAGCTATGCGTGTATCTTATATAACAAATAAGCCTTTTAAATGTGTGCAGTAAAACAAATTCTACTTTCTCAGCAACATATATGTAATCCAGTGAGTTAAATTTATTCTCATCCATATGCATTGTAATTTATTCTTGTATAGAAAAACTGTGTTATATTTCATTAATACTTCATTCAGTAAAAGCATACACGCATACCATTTGTGATTGTGTTAGATTTGATTAAAACTCATTAGTGCAATTCTGTACAGATCCTCCAATCCCATGCTTTCTGCTTACTATCCTGATATCTCCATAGCAGCTTTGGCTAGCACTTGCTCTTGAGAAAGGTCACTTTCTTCATTGCTGACGGACAACATATATTCTTTACTGTGAGAATGGTGAGGTGCTGGAACAGCTGCCCAAAGAAGCTGTGGATGCCCCATCCCTGGAGTAGTTCAAGGCCAGGTTGGATGGGGCCCTGGGCAGGCTGATGTGGTATTAAATGGGGAGATTGGTGACCCTGCATGTCACAGGGGATCATGATCCTTGAGGTCCCTTCCAACCCAGGCCATTCTGTGATTCTGTGATACAGATGTTTCATCGTAGTCATTTGGATATATGAGGCCCTCAGTGTCTATGGAGTGAAATTCTGGCAGGATTCTTTAGCAGAGTCTGTGGTGATGGAACAAGTGGAAATGGTTTCAAGCTCAAAGAGGATAGATTTTGGTTAGATATAAGGAAAAAATCTCTTACACTGAGGATGGTGAGGCACTGGAACTGTTTGCCCAGAGATGTGGTGGGTGCCCTATCACTGGAGACTTTCAGGGCAAGGCTGGATAAGGCCCTGGGCAACCTGATCTAGCTGTGGTGTCCCTGTTCGCTGCACGAAAGTTGGACTGGATGACCTGCAGAGGTCCCTTCTAACTCTATGGATTCTATGATTTTATGTTTGATTCTTGCATCCTTTCAGCCTCTTTATGACCAGTTCTCCACAGTATTACTCAGGTATTCATAGGGATTCTTTTCAGAGTTGTGTAGCTGGCTTTGTCTTCTTGGTAGGTGACAACATCTGAACAATAAGCTCAAGTTCCCCATTTCAGGCAGCAGAAACGTGGTAGTCAGTATAGGTAGTGGGAACTGTATCTTAATCAGAAATATGCATGTAAAACAGGTCATCTGAACTACGCTCTTGAAATATCTATTTCTCTAGTTCTTATCATAGCCATAAGAAAAGTAGAGTGACTGGGTGAAGAGTAGACATCTATGGAGTACATATTATAAATTTTTATATGATGATCAGTTCACGAGGAGTTGTTTATGGGCCAGTAAGATTGGCTGTGCTTCACTGTTCTCAAAAAGGAAAAAACCCCACACTTTTAGTCTGTTGCTGGATTCTCAATAGAAAAGATAGTCCAACAGCACCAGACAGGGAAACAATTCAGTTACGGTTTTCAGCTATACTTTATTATGTGCTTTACAATTGTAGGACTTGTGGATTTCCCCCAAATTCACCATTAAGTCTATTGTAACGGGGTTCTGAAGAAACTCAATTTATAATCCGCTGGAGGTAATAGTCATGTAAGACACAATCTTAATAACCACAGAAATCTCTGTATTGTGTAAGAAAAGTAATACTCTCCCCAGAAACTGACATTCTGTCCACAAAGTGGTTGTCCTTTAATAGCATGTTTTGCAGCTGGAATTGGTAGAGAATGTACTTAATTCGAGTAGGAGGTGTTTAATATTGTGTAGAGTGTGGAACTTTGAAAGCAACAGCTCTTCTGACTCTCCTTGTCTGCCAGCTGAGAAGCTTTTTGATAAAAGGACTTTTGAGTGTACTGATTTCACTGAAACTGTGTTGAAATAATTCTTTAGCGTGAAGTAGGCTGAAAATAATGAACTGTCTAGGCTGGTGTACCAAATATTAACAATAGAAAAAATAAATCTTGAAAAAAATGCTGCTTTTACTACCTTTTCAAATGTCATTTAATAAAGAAAGGGGTTTTAAAATAGTCAAACTGTGGAATATTGACAGTCCTTAGGGAGCATTGGCAAGAGTTGCAAATAATCTGCTAAGCTTAACTCGTGATAAATGGTGAATGCTTCTCTTTGACCAAAATACAGCTTTGATATGAATAGTTATGGCATCTTACTGCCTTGTGAAAAACATTGCACAGCTTCAGGTTTTATTTGACTCAAGCAGATGCTGTGTGCCACATAGAGCTTTGTGTTTTATGAGCACCAACCCTCATTCTGTCTTTACACTGCTGCCTTCAATAACAGCAAGAAATAATTCCCAAATAATAATAATAAAAAGGAATAAAAGGAAGTCAAAATCATCTATTGACTTTTAAAAAACTCTATTTTGACCTTTAAAATGATGGGAATAGAATGGCATTAGTAGAAGGTCACATAGTAATAAATGTACAAACACTACAGTTCCAAAAAGTTGGGGACTGTGCATTGAAGTTTCCCATAGTCACCTTCACTCTGCATTGTTATGTATCAGCCATAGCTACCACGAGAGGAGGAGGAGATGGATTGCCAGGCCAGGAGAATTGAGGATAGAAGGCACTTTTGCTGGAAGTGGAAGCAAGCAATGCAAAACTTGTTTTTCAGATTGGAATTTCCTGCAAGGAGCAAGTTGCTTTCTCGGGGCATTATTTCCTTCCTACTAGAGAGGAGATGTGTAAGACATAATCTCATGCCATCCCTTACTGTCTTGTAGTCTATCACCATAGTTTTAAAGCAACGCCAACATTTCAGTATGTTCACACTCACAGGGCAATTTTGGGGTGGGCAGCTGCCATTGTCTTCATGATAATGAAGGTCTTGGGGGCTGAAAGTTCAGAAAGTCAGAGTACCAAATGTGTCCCAAATTGAATTATTATAATAAAATCCAAGCTATCTTTTGCTTTTTAAGATATACAGCATCGTTAATTTTAATAGTCAAAATTAAACCACAAGACAATTGTTCAGTTTGCATACTGTTATGATCTTGTTCTTTCTGGAATTCTTATTCATTAAAGACTACTGATGGACACCAAGAAAATATCCAAGGATGAGTGGGAAAAATAATAAGCCGTAGTCCTTTTGGTTGTTTGTTTGTTTGTTTTTTCATGCACTTGATTATTTTTGAAATATGTTTCAACAATTCTGGTTGTTCCTCCATTTATCCGAACAGTCAGAATTTAAATTCCTATTTGCTGTCTTTGCTAATTCCCAAACTTGACTAGAGAACGTTTTGTCTGTGAGCATAACAACTATATCCTCTGCAGTTACCCCTGCTTGTGCTGCAAGAAGGGAAGTGCTGTGTGACGTTCAGGAACTTTTTATGGAAGTTCTCTTCATGAAGCACTCATCAAGTAATTCAATCAAGTAGATCATCTACTCTGTGATTATAAACTAGATATTGTAATCATTTTTTTTTTTTAATTAAAGATGTTAAAGAAAAAAAAAAAAGTTTTTCATGCTAAAAAACAAATGCCAAATTTGAATACATTGAAAATGTGCATGCATGTAGAAATCACTTCCCTTGTATAAACAATCATCTTTTCTGAAGATATTCAATGCTCTTTTTATTTTGAAGAATCTAATGAGGTGTAAAAACTATATTCCAACTGGAAATTGAATTGTGTACTCTTAGACAGTTGTAAACTATTGGACGATTAAAGTCCAAGCACCACTTCTTATTTCAATATAGAGGTAAATTAATGTATGTGCAAACACTGTAACAGAATTTAGAGGAAAAAGCTTTGTCATGTATTTTGCTATCCAGATACATGCATAACCCTTCAGAAGGGCTATGAACAGTTTATACTTACTGATGCTTTTTTATTTAGATAAAAACAAAGTAAGAAGTGCAATTAGAAAACAGGGACAGCCATACACTGGGGACCATCAGTGGGGGCACTCCCTTTCAAATACTCAGAGACAGGTAAACCCAGTTTAACTTTCTGGGTAGACAAAGCAAAGAAAGTGAGAACAGGGCTGATGTCAAGACTTTTAAAGATGAATGAAAGTCGTTTTCTAATAGGACCCATCCTGGCTGAATTCCAGCTGAATCTACAGTAGAAGATAGTTTGTAGAAAAATTGTTGTGCAGTCAAGCAAGAAATTACAGTTGGAGAGAATTGTTTTCCTATCCTTTTAGACCAACTTCTCTTAAAATATTTACGTTCCCTATTTCTGAACAATTGTGGAATCCAATTGATTTTATTATCACACATAAAAAAAAAAAATACTATGGAGTTTCTCATCTGGCTCGACTGGTAGAGGCAAGCAAACAGAATTAATATTTCTCATATGGAACACCACATAAATGATTGTATTCCAACCTAGGTGATTATGATAATGATTCACATGCATTATTTGCATGAAATGGCAGTAATGGAAGCAACTGCTAAAGCTATCAGCTATCCATAAGTACTTGGAAACCAAAGTTGATTTTCTTTTCAGTCTATGCAACTGCTTTATCAAAAAACATAAACTCAGGATGCCTGCTACTACAGTACTCATGCTGCACTGATTCAAGTTACTTTTCTCACCTTTGCTTTAGGCCTGCAAGAGAAATGCTAGCTTATACCAGCTCCTATATTAGCCGTATTGTGCTTTATCTTGTTATTTCAGTATGCACTCTCTTTTTAGAAATTCTTATTATCCATGGCCAAAGCTGTGCTGTAACCTCTTACTTCCTGTCCTCCAACTTACCTCTGGCCTGCATTGTCCCTTGCTGTTGCTTCTCTTGGGAGACAGCAGAACCTTGTGTTTCTGGGATCTTTTTCTTTATTTGCATTGAAGAAAAAAACAACTCTGAAGTCTTAAGGGTTAAAAGGGAAATAACTTTTTTTTTTTTTTCCAACGTGTAATAGAAGTATCATTCATTTTTCCCTTTTTATTCATTTATGGTACAGTGTTCACTGAAGGTTTGCAGTCAAGATAGTGACAGAATCTTTGCTCTGAATAGAGCATATAAAAAATGCCAATATTAACAGAATAATTATTTAGATGTGAGTTTTCAATGTGAGTTTTTTTTTTTTTCCATCCAAACTACAGATCACAGAATCACAGAATACCCTGAGTTGGAAGGGTCCCACAAGAGTTAACAAGTCCAACTCCCTTGAAGTTCTGGATATTTTAAAGAGTAACATACTACAATGTAAGCTCTGAGGATTACATTTTTAAGTTTCTTTTCATTAGCTTTATAGAATGGACAGAAAACTCCATAAATAGGATATAGCAGCAGAATTTTGTTCAGGTTTCTCTTTTGCTTATTGGTAACTTTTTCTGCAAATGCTTAATTCTGGTTAAACCATAATCTGATGTGGACACCGTCCTGATGACAAGAAGGAGCACAATCCAAAGATTGCCAATTCTTTGGCAAAGAAGTCAGAATCTCAGATTCTTTTCTTCCTCCTTGAAAAATATTTTTTTTTCATTTCCTCAGTATTTCCTCAGTAACTCCTCATGTTAAGTTGAAACATCTGCTAAAGAAATGAGAGTAAGCAACAATGATTGTAAGAATAATACAGGTCCTAAAAATTATTTTTCTTCCCATTGAAATCTTAATGCCAGGAATCAAAACAGCTTTCACCAGGGAAAATTCACTTCTCCCCCTTTTTTTTTTTATGCCACAGCTCTATGAATTATCTGATAATAGCTAAGGGAAATAGAAATCTCAAATCAAACTTGGATAGTTGAACGTATAAAATACAAGATCTATGTTTAGTCAGCTTCCAGTCACAAAGAAAATGGAACAATTGAGGACAGGAGGCAAAAGAAAAAAAATCAGAAACTGCATGCAGAAATCTCTGCAAAATTTAAATTAGTAAAATAGAAGTTTAATTAATTGTCAAAGTGGCTTCATTACTTCACACCCCACTAAAGAGATTCACTACCTGATGGTCACAGCCCCTCACTTCTCCTGGCAGGTTTTGCATGGGGTACAGGGTGCAGATAGAGACCCACATCCTAGCTGATGAACAGTACTGTGTATGCACAAGGAATCATAGAATGGCTTTGGTTGGAAAGGACCTCAAGGATCATCAAGCTCCTGGAATAATAAGTATAACTTTAAATAAAGAAGGAGCATCAAGGGGATCACTAGACTACAAAAGAATACAATTTATTTTAGATTTTTTTTTCTAGTCTTAATTTTTTCCATACCAATGATTTGTCTGTATCTTCACGTTCCCCAGGAGGTACTGATCCTAGCTGATCTCTAGAACTTGACATTGTTCTAGAACAAGATCACTCTGCTCAGCAGACTTTATTACCAAGAAATTAGGCAGTGGCCTGAAAAATGAAAGGACCATGCAGCCCAGAGATTTAATGTTAAAGATCTATCCCTGTTTAATTTCACGTTTCGCCTAATCAAAATTAATTCTTTCATTTAGAAAAAAGTTTAAGACTAGCAACTTAGTAGAATAATTCAGACCCAACATTTCATTACTGAAAACCCAGGCTCATAACTCTTACATAATTTATATTACCCTTTCTTCATTTGTAATTGTCTAGAAAGAAAAATGTTACAACTCGAATCTGAATTATTTAGTTCAGTTGTAGGTCTGTTTTGACAGAGTTTGAATTCAAACGACAGGCTTCTCATTTGAACTTATAATCTGCTCTGAAAATTACTTTGTAAAATATGTGTACTTGAAGATGAGCTATTTGTCCCTTGGGAGTACTAGTAGATGAAAGGCTCAACGTAAGCTAGCAGCCCAGAAAGCCAACAATATCCGGGGCTGTATCAGAAAAGAGATGGCCAGCAAGGTGAGGGAGGTTGTTTGTCCCCCTCTACTCTTCTGTTCTAAGACCTGCAATACTGCATTGAGGTCTGCAGATGCCAGCACAAAAAGAAAGCAGGTCTGTTGGAGAGCGTCCCGAGGAAAGCCATGAAGAAAATCAGAGGGCTAGAGCACATCTGTTATGAAGAAAGGTTAGGGGAGCTGGGCTTGTTTAGCTTAGAGAGGAGAAGGGTCTGAGGAGACCTTTTTGCATCCTTCCAGTGCCTAGAGTGACCTACAAGAAAGCTGGGGAGGAGTCCTTTGTCAGGGGGTGCAGTAATAGGACAAGGGAGAATGGCTTAAAGCTAACAAAGGGGAGATTTAGATTGCATATTAGAAAGAAATCTTTTCAGTGAGGCACAGGAACAGGCTACCCAGAAAAGCTCCATCCCTGGAGGTGTTGAACACCAGTATGCTTGAGCATTTTACTATCATAGAATCTGTCTTCTTAAGTATTATCTTAAAGATAATCCATTCTTAGAGAATGGATTACTCTTTCAAGAGATTTAGATCCTGAGGATAACCTATTTAAAACATGGAGACGTATTTACCCAGACGAGGTAAGCCAGGAAAGGAATATAAAGTATTTATGAGTATATACCTAGGGCTTAGTTGTTGTAACATCTGTCCAGACTAACTTTGCATTTATTTACTTATTTCCCTGTTACATTTTTTTCTCCTTTTCTTCAGATAAGGCTATCAAAATCCTCCTCCCAGTGCTTTCTAACATACCAGTCCAGCTCTGCTGTTGGTCCAGACATCTATTTCCCTGAAAGAAATGATCTCTTCTCGTGTTTACTTCATAAAAAAACTACTGTAGAGAAAGAAAATGTACATTCAATGTTTCTTAATATACGCCCATAGGGTTAAAACAGATTGGTATGTACTGGATGACATACCAGTATTTCAAAGCATCATCTGTTAGCACTCTGGCAGATAAAAAAAGAGCCTGTAGAGAAAAAAAATTATTTTTCTTTCTAAATTTTCATTTCAAACGTTATATTTAAATACAGTCATAAATATGTATCAAAAGGGAAACAGGTCACCTATAAAATTTAAGGAAATCTCACAGCTAGGACATGTTGTTTCCTTGAAATAGGTAAAATACAGGTAAATACAGTAACAGGTAGCAGTTCAGAAAGTTAAAGACAAAAAGTCAAGAAGCAAAAGCCTCCTGAGAAGAGATTAAAAAAACCTAACAAAAGAGCTCTTCTAGAACATATCAAAAATAGATGCTGTGGTTGCTGGATAAAAATAGTGTAGCTTTAATGATTTCTTCAAACAGATGGCTCTTAAAGCTTGAGATGACAAATTATGATTTGTACAGCCCAAAAACAAGTCTTTCCAAAGACTCTGTGAATTGTGGAAGCACTGCCAGAGCTGACCTTGAGATGGGTTTAGATGTCCTCAGTTGCAAAATCTTTGTGAAGACAGATATTAAGAGCCATTTTCGACTGGGAAAATCACAGAATGGCTTAAATTGGAGGGGACCTTACACATCATTTGTTCCAACCCCCCTGCCATGCACAGGGTTCCCAAATTTTTGAATTCTGGCTAACTTAGGCGCTTTACTAAAACTTGATTTCTTGTCATTTGAACAACTAAGGTAGAGAGAATCATGTTTTCAACCCATTTCTTTCAGTGTAATATCTACAACCGTGTCTAACCAGATAGTCACCTGAAGTTTCACTGTTCCCCATGGCAACAGCCCCTGGGAAGCTCTATTCCACTGTAGAAAGACTTGAAGTATGTATGTATGCATGTATGTATGTATGTATTTTGCTGGTCTGGCATTTTTGATTCAAATACAGAGGAAGAGGAAGGGATGAATTTCTCATTGAATTTCTCATGTTACTTATTTTTACTTTTAGGTCTTCCAGCACTTGTATGTAGTAGCCATTTTATGAAAATAGAGGACTACGAAAAACATATAAACCACTTATGAAGCTTTTCAGGAATGGATTTTTCTACATAAAATGATCTGTTAATAGGCTATTAGATAGAAGCATTGACTAGCAAAATGCTTAATAATCCCTAGCAGCTGTGCATTGTTAATAGCCTCATCTTGTTGCAGATGCAAACAGAACATTGCAATGTGGCCATGTTTCCTTAAGCACCCGTAAGAATTATGGATGTGATTCACTTCTGTGTTGCTCCAACCTTAGTCTTCTGCAAACCCAGGTTGATATCATAGCCATACGGGACTGGAATAATTCAATGGCAAGTTAGCTGCAACTGTTTTATAAGAAAAACACTCACTATTAACCTTTGCCACGTGCGGATTTTCTTATTTTCACCGTCTCAAATTAAATAAGCTTCAATAATGGTTGTGTATATAAACAGCTTAATGTTTCTACGGCAACTATCTTTTTGCAAAAGGCTCCATGAGCATTAATTATTATTAATCGTATTTATTAGTCTTGTGCCTAAGGAATCAACCAATTCCACCGTGTCTAAAACTTAATAAAATGAATTATGAAGACCGTGCCAGGCTGAGGGCCAGGAAGACTATAACCACTCTAAATGGAAGCTCTGAATTAGTTGTGAATACTGGTTCACTCTCCCTAAACTCAGCATTGTTGTCTCTGTTCAAAATGGAATATAGCAAAGGAATCAGCTGCTCTACTGTGTTGCACAGGCTTGTGATTCTTGTTCTATTATAAGAATATGTGGAGAAATAATTATCATAAGCAACTGCTTGTTAGTGGCAGGCACCCAGCTGCCATAAAAAAACTGGAGACTGTATTTTCAGAAAAAAAGAATGGCTTTACTAATGAGATAGACACAAGCTCTCTTTTAGCATCTGTGTTCTGTGTCTCGTGGTGGTCAAAATCAGATTCCTAAGGAAAGGTATAACCAGGAAATTCCGTGTTGTTGTGTAATGTTTTGCTATCTGAGAGTAAATCGACTGCTTTAAGTATCTTTCTGGTCTGAACTTGGTAAAGGTGGAAGCCTCACATGGTTACTACTGTGGTTTGAATATCCAGGTTTTCAAAATCCCCTCATTTGTCTTTCAGTCACATATTTTACGAAAAGTTATCCATATGATCCATTGAAATGAATTGGGAACTGAGTTGCATCTTATCGCTCTCTGCTCACTTACAGGGGCAAGGATGAGACATGGGTCATTTCCCCTGAGTCCAAAACTCCTCCAGCTGTGCCCTATGCTTGATGATCAGGAGAAGAAGTAGCTTCTGGCAGCAGCCAAAATTTGTCTGGTTGTAAACAGCATGGTGATGTTCTGCCCAATTTGTTCTCAATCATATCAGTGGGATAAAGCAGTGAAGTTCAGGGAAGACTCCTCGGTGATCTACTGGAGGGTTAAGTGATTAGTGGAGGGTTGTTAGGGTAATGTGGTTAGATTGTGGTTGGACTTGATGATCGTTAAGGACTTTTCCAACCTGAGCCATTCTATTCTATGATCTAGATGAGTGAATGGGAGTTTGATTACTAACCCTAAAGGCTGATTGAATTTCATTCCCTATTCTTCACGAGGTCATTCACACAAGCTCACGTCTACATCTTGTTCTTATTGCTTGGTATATAATTTTCAAGCTTTTGTTAATTATGCATGGTCTGAGTTCAGCAGAGCAAAACTTGGAATCCAAGGAGCAGAGGATTTCTACTCTCCAAGCTCACTGTCACTCAGTCTGATGTGTCACAGTGTTTGGTGTTGAGTTTTCCTAGCACTGAACAGAGATTGAACATGTGCCTGTGTATAATAACTGTACATATACAAGTTGACAAATTGCTCTGTCATTGAAGGGTCTAAGGAGTTCTGTGATTTAGGCAATCAGGGAGAGGACGGTTATGAAATAGTACCTTAAATTAGAAAAGCAACTAGAGAACACATTATATGTTTAGTTCACTTTATTTTGTGTGTTAAATGGAGCTATGCAGTAATAACAGACTTTGTATTTTATGTGACATTTCTTTGCATCAGCTAATTACCTATGTTTTCCTGGTGTTCCAAGAGCCCCAAGGGTATATCAAGATTTTCAAAGGAAATCAAATTGGTAACTGGGAACAATAACATCTACTGTGTTCCCTGGGGTCAGTAACAATGCATCTGGTGATCCTAAAAAAGGTCTGACTCAGCTCTCCTGTGCTCACACTCAGATTTCATCAGTTGCATTATAAATTTGTTGCGTGGTATAATTCCTCACATCCTTGCTCAGAACTTAGTAATCACTTGCTCATTTGCTGAATGTGCTCTACTTGTTGTCACACCAGTGTTCCTGGTAGAACTCGCAGACAGGAAACACAGCAAGTAAAATTCAACCAAACACAGAGAAAAGCATGACATGTAAGAGGGAGAAGTCAAATATGCAGAAGCAGATGGAAGAGTGCAGGCAGGCAATGTCACGGCAGAAAAAAGTCTGGCTAACTTAGGCAGCAGCGTAGAATTTTTTTAATTGTCTTTGGTAATCAGCATTGTTTTTCAGCCTTCTAACGCAGGTCTTCATCTATATACAAAAAAAGATGAAGAATGGTTTCTGTATAACAGTAGCTTCCACTGGCACTCATTAGGTCTATGTTCAGCTATCTATTTGTGCAGTGTGGTGTTTCCCCTGTGACATGACCTACATGTTAAGCCATGTCTCCTTTCAGCCTAGAAGTCAGCATCACATTTCTTCATTAGAAACTCTAAAAATTCTGTAATGCAGAATTTCCATCGTGTCTTGTGATTTCAGACTTTTTTTTTTCTTTGTAGCTAGACCCAATTACTTGTTCCATTATACATGGATTTTATTTAATTCCAGCCTGGCATTATTTTATGTGTCAGATTACCAAACTCAAAAAGAGTTGATATCATAGACTGGGAGAGACTGATCCACAAAGGAAAACCAAACCTCCAGGAGCAGCAGAATGAGTGTAGAAACTGTTACTGGAATGAAAAATCCATCAAACAAGAATGCTGATACAAGCACAGCCAGCTTGACTTCCAGAAGCAGTTAGAGAGCATCATGAAATAATGGGGATCACTGAAAGAAGAGGCTTATTTAATGGAGTTATTGAGTTTTAGCAGCAGGAGTCCTGCCCCAAAAACAATGAAACCTTTTAATCTTTGTATTACAGTGCTTTTTGTTTTCTGAGCATTGCACTTTCCCTACTCTGTTCTACGCCCAGCACACAGGTAGAAAAGTCAGAAGCTCAGTTGAATTATGACTATGGAGAAACATCTGTGAAACATCTCCTCTAGCTTAATAAATCTTACAAGCTTTCATTATTATCTTCTCTAAAAAGAAAAAGAAAAAAAATATAAAGAATCACCTGAAAGCTGCTCTTGTGGGAAGTATCAGCTCATTAATCAGCAAGCTAATCCTTTCCTGATAATTTGGGAATGATGTTTTATTTGCGAAAGAGTAATGTATCATAAAAAAGAAAAATGAAAGAAGATACTAGTTCAAGAGACAAGGAAAGCTAAATCAATTCTTGTTAAAGTCTTCCTGCGTTACTTCTTCAGTAATTCTGATGTTCTGTTAGTCTGTTGTTCCTGTGTTCATTTCACTGGCTTCTTGGACAACAGTGACTGCAATGCTTATTTGTAGTAATGGTTTAAGTTACAGAGTAAGAAAGAATACTGAAATGGTGGGTTATAAAACACAGCCTGCCAATAATTTTTTTTTTTTTTTTTTTCTGAGATGCCACAGTATGCATATGTGTGATTTTTCAGTATATAACTGCAGAAGATCTGTATTTCTTGCCAATTTCCTTGGATGGTGAGCTTAATTTCCTGAGATAGTAAAGGTTCCTTCAGGTTGAGTTCCTTCAAGTGACGGTAACTCAGTCTTTTCTTAGTACAAGGAACTTTAATATTTATATTCATTGCATCTAGTCGACTGTAAGAATATGATCATATGCAAGCATTCAGAAACACAGTGAATGCATCTATGATTCAAACGTTTTTCTGACTTATCTGATCCTCCTTTGAGCATCCAGCATCAGTAATTTTGGGTTAGATAGAGATGTAACATTTTTAGTGGTTTTGCAAATAGTTCTGTGTGATGTCTACACTAGAGATGCCAAATGGTAGCGGAGAGGAATGAAGTATGTTTTAAACATTTGCTTCTCTTACAGGCATTTACTGTCTTGAAAACCTCTGGTGCAGTGTACAGATTCATTCTGTGTCTATTCTTAATGTCTCATGGGATTTCGAACATGTCCACAGTTCTGTTACTGAAATTGTTGAATGGATTTGACTGTAATGTGAAATTGGATTACTTTAAATTTTGTGGTGCATTGAGAGAGCCTTCCATTCAGAAAGAAAAACGTAATCCATAGTCAAAGGTGTGTTCTTCTTTCTAGTGGGTGCATGTTTGCTGAGAGCCCATCTCTTTTCATCTTGTTAGTGACAAGCAGTGACACAGTGGTATCTCTCACTTTACAGAAATTCCCAGTATATCAGTTACCAATGGATCAGATCCTCAGTGCAATTTAACATTGTTCCAAGGAAGCCAATGAAGCTAATCTGATTACACCAGTTGAGGAAGTGGTTTGTTTACTATCCAAAACTGATAAATACTTTTTAGTTAAACCACTGGGATTTGAACACAGCATGTTTCAGAGTTAAAAGCAAAAAAATGCAAAGTTAGGATTAAGCAGAAATTACCCAACCGCAGCTACAAACACAGCTTTTCTGTGGGGTGCCATAGAATACTTCGGTCACTCATGTGGGGTTGGCAGATATAACAGGTGATTTACAACAGATACCCATGCATTCTGGGAGCAGCAGTTGCAGACTAAGCATAGTCTCATCTCCAAAATGGCATGAAATACGTGTGTGAACTTCTGAATCAAGCTGTTAGTTGTTTTCTTTTGTTTTCTATTTTAACTAGAAGAAGTCGTACAACACTTACTACCCCAGGCACTACTGTAGGTCAGCCACGACTGCATAAAATTTGAATCTAACTGTTTTACATCAGCTTAGGAAATGTCCAGACACTTAGGGAACATCTGCAGTGCAGAAGGAAACCCATTATATTCATACTGAGGTTGGCACTAACTCTTGGCCATTGGTCAGTGTGGTCCTAGTAGGAGAAATGATGCCCAGGTAGATAAGCAAAATCAGAATACAGGACATACAGGAGCCACATCAGCCTGGCCTTGAATGCCTCCAGGGATGGGGCATCCACAACCTCCTTGGGCAACCTGTTCCAGTGCATCACCATACTCTGTGTGGAAAAATTTCCTCCTAATATCTAATCTAGATATTACGTTACTATCTCTACCCCAGTTAATTTTTATGTATCCAGGGCAGGTTGAGAAGTCCATGGTAATAGAAATATATGTATTCAGCCCAACAAATATAATCTGTGTTAATATTGTGCATTCCCAACATTAAAACAATGCTTTTCTGCACTTCAGTTATATTGTACCAGCTGTTGTATCTTAAGAAGTTTATTTCTTGTACTTCTCTAAATTTGTACTAGCGTAGGCTGCCTTGAGCAGAGGATGTTTTACAGTCAGACTTCAAACGAGGTTATTTTTTCTTCTTTTAGACTTTGAGAGTACTGTTAAAATATAACTTTTTAACATATATTTGGTCATTGTTCATAAAGGTTTAATTTTATGCATAGAATGTGTATCCAGCTACACTTCAAGGAGAATTATAATAATTTTTCCCATGCAGAAACAATAGGAAGATGAAAATGGGATTGAATTAGAAACAATCAAGCAGAACAAATATATTTCAATGAGTATATTCAGACAAAAAGAAATGATTTCAACCAACTGGCCTTTAGAGTCAGCCTGCGCTTCTTCAGGGAAAAATGATACAAATCTAAATGACAGAATAGCTAAAGTTGGAAGTGACTTCTGGACATCATTCGGTCCAAACTCTCTGTACCAGCAGGGATGCCCCAAGCTGGATGCCCAGGCTGGTATCCAAGCAGATTTTGGACATCCCCATGGAGGAGACCTCAGAGCCATCTGATCCCTTTGCCAGCACTTCAACATTGCCCAGCACAACAGTGCTGCCTGATGGGCAGGGGGAGCTCCTGGGCTGCAGTCTGTGCCCCAGAGCCTCTATGCCTGGCCCTGAGCACCACTGAGCAGAGCCTAGTTCTGTCCTCTTACACCTCCCTACAGGGATTTATGGACATGGGTGAGATCCCCCAAGGCTCGCTCTGCTTCAGGGTGAGCAGCCCCAGCTCTCTCAGCCTCTCTTCAACAGTAGAGTTACTTCAGCACCTTGGTGGCCCACTGCTGGACTCTTTCCAGTTCATTCAGGTTTCTCTAAATAAAGTGATGTGGCAAATAGGAAGCAAGATGGTATCTTTAATTTGCGAGAAGCCATCACTCAAAAAAAGGAGAGAGGTGGGTGGGAAGAGAGAAAAAAAAATCATGTTATGTATGCTCTTTGGCATTATCCAGAGGGGTTTTACTTAATATTTTTTTGATATGTCACTGATGTGCCTTAAAATGTCATAATGTTATTGACCTTACGTCAGGTTATTGGCATAAAAAAGCTTTGGAATGACAACTCGAGAAGAGGGATTGTTAAATTTAAACTGATGTATCTATTCACCTTTCTGTCAAAATAGAAAACTCCTTCAGCTCATCAAGTCACCTAACTGACTAGACCAAGCTGATTTCAAAAGGTAATGCATCAGTCAATATTTTTGGAACCAGCTGTTTTGTTTTTTTTTTTTTTTTTTTTTTTTGCTTTGAAGCTTTCATTTTTGTTTTTGGCTGTCACACTTTCTTCAAATCTAAATATCAGTTTACAAAGATATGTGTTTCACTTTAACATTGCCTTTGAGAATAGAAAATATGTTGACAATATTAAGCTGTAGTTCAACTTACTAGATAACAAAGTAAATAACTAAAGCTGCTGAGACTTTATTTGCTTAGGGATTCATAGAATCCCAGAATTGCTTCAGTTAGAAGAGGTCTGAAAGACCATCCAGTTCCAGCCCCTTGTGTTGGGCACAGACACCTCCCACTACACCAGGTTGCCCCAGGCTCCACTGAACCTTTGAGCACTTCCAGGGGTGGGGCACCCACAACTTCTCTGGATAACTGTTGCAGCATCTCACCATCCTCAGAATGAATAATTTCTTAATCCAAATTTTCCTTCTTTTATTTAAAATGACTTTGATGCTGTGTGAGTTTTCATAAAGTATGTCAAATCATGATGTTGCTTCATAGATGGATAAATAAAAAACCTAAATATATAGGAAATTATTTCCTTCTCTTTCTTTAAATTCTGTTTCAGGTTAAAGATCTTCTGAGATAGACTCTTAAAATTTTTGAATTAATTCTTCTCTGCTTTCCTCCACTGATTAGAAAGGCAGTTTAAGACAGCAACCTTTGGGCAAATTGGTCATCTAGTTGGAGGTGTCCCTGCTTTTATAGCAGGGGCTTGGAAATAGATGATCTTTGAGTCTCTTCCAACCCAAACGATTTTAAGATTCTGTGGCCTTCTCAGAAAGAAGGTGTCTGTTCTACAGACTTTTGTATTTGTTCAGAAAGAACTTGATCCATCTTACCAGCTGAGGATGCTCCTAACTTAAGTTTTGTAAAGATGCAGGTAGTCAGTAGAGGGTTGTTTTTGTTAGTCAACTCTTGTGTTGGCCACTAATATAATTACTAAAAAAGCAGGGTTCCTCCTCCAGTTTTCTTTTTCCTTCAACTATCATCAGTGAAGAAGGAATAAAAAATGTCTTTGTTTTGACATTTTTAACAGAAATATTCTCAGTAGTATTTCAAAATAGTTTTGTCAGAAAGTTTATTGACATTATTTTTAAAGTATGTAAAAAGAAAATATTTAACTTCAATTGGAAAGAGAATGTGTTCAAGCTTACTTTCTGTTTTGCTAAGAAAACAAAAAGTCAATGGATTAAATCACATTTTGCTTAATTTTTCAAAGCAGCTAGAAAGAAAAAAACTATTATCCACACTTCTATTATACTTGAACATCAAGGAAAACTCTTGTCTTTCTTTTGTCGAGCTGAGCCTGCTCTCTGTAGCTCATCACAATCTCCTCTGAGATAATCTACTACATTACCTTTTCGTATGTTTCTTTCACCAAGATACCTGAGCTGACATAACTTAAGAATCAGTTTACTCTGTTAAAAAGCTGCACAAATTGCTTTTCTGGAGAAAATTTACCATATTGCATTGTTGAGTCCGTTATACTATCTGTCGTGCAGAAAACAGCTACCAGCTGACCAGCTGAATTGTTTTGGATTTATTCAAAATTCACTTCCAAATGGGATAGTTTAAAAAAAAAAAGTCTCTAGAATTGCCCTAATTCTAGTTGTTCTGTTAATAACTCAAAGGGAGTAAGAAAGAAACACCTACTTCCAGGCATTAACCTGATCTAGAGGGAGGTGTCCCTGACTATAGCAGGGGGGTTGGACCAGGATAATCTTTAAGGTCCCTTCCAACCCAAACTATTCTATGATTCTATGAATCAACTCTTTGAAAGGGTAGATAACTGCAGGATGAGGGGAAATGGTTTTAAGTTGAGGGAGAGAAGATTTAGGTTCGATGTCAGGAGGAAGTTCTTTACAGAGACAGTGGTGAGGTGCTGGAACAGCTGCCCAGAGAGGTTGTGGATGCCGTGTCTCTAGAGGTGTTCAAGGCCAGATTGGATGGAGCCCTGGGCAGCCTGGTCTAGTGTTAAATAGGGAGGTTGGTGGCCCTGCATGTGGCAGGGGGGTTGGAGATTCATGATCCTTGAGGTCCCTTCCAACCCTGGCCATTCTGTGATTCTGTGATTTTGAACATATGTAAGACCAATGCAGGAATCAATTATAACATGATCCTTCTGGAGTACCAGAATTTAGACCTGCATCTAGCACCACCTAAACTCTCCTAATCAAAAATGTTCATCAGTCATTTCCACAACAGCCCAGTCCACAACTTAAACCCTACTGATCTGCTGTTTTAGTGTCTGTTCCTGGCATAGTCTTATTCTGAACAGTAAATCCTTGCCTGAGACACCTTTACCAATAAACATATTTACATGTTTACCAATAAACATAGTTACAGTGGAATAGCACACAGAAAAATGAAGATCCACTTTGCCAATTGTCCTATGTCTGGTGGTAGAGTGTAGTGGATGTGTAGGAAAAACAGGTCTCTTAATTCAGTGAGATGGGTATGGAGCAGAGCTTCATTCAGTTACCCACATGTAGACATATATTGTTTCTTAAGACTGCTATCAATCTGTTTGTCTATCTGGCCATCAGCTGCCAGTACAGCAGGTGCAAATACATGGGCATGTGACTGGATTGTATCTGTAACTGCTGATATCAAGTGCTGTAGATATCTATGTATAGGAATTAAGTTGAGACACCAAGATCTTCTAACTCTATTGTGATCATTCTTGACTGCAGTGAGGTGCTTAAACATCTGTTTCAGATGTGGACCCCCACAGAGTATGAAACTGGAATCAGATCTGATGGAAACCACGTATATAAACATTTCATTCATTACTCCTCAGTATTCTCTAGAGATCTCAGAAAAGCTGTAACACCATTCTTTTATTCCAGCAAGCCTCACAAGCCATCATCAACTCCAACACAATTGAAATAGTGTGGCTTAATGAGTTACAGCTCATCAGCCAGACTTTGGTAATTGAGTGCATGATCTTAATGCAGAGAAAACAAGTAGAATACCTTAACCCCAAGAGTTAATGGCAGAGGTTTAAACTTTCCTTTGTGAAAGGACAAAAATGCACATAAAGATGAGCTACTACAGTTCAGTTGTGGAGCAACCACTCATTAAGCCACAGTAGCTCATCTCCACATCTGAGCCATAGCTCACACTTTCAGGGAAGTACACTGAATTAACTCCTTAATGTGAATGGTGAAATGGCAGCCCTTTGTGTCTCTATGATACAGAGTTTCCTTTTGTGTGCACTCTCAGGAATACTCTCAGGAATAAAAGAAACAACTTACATATTTGCTGGTATAAGGCTTTGGAGCACATTTTGAAAGATTGAAGGTCGAATTGCTTGGCTGTTTTCAATAGTTATATTTAAAACCATTACTTCAGTCTGTCGTTTTCTTCTAAGGAGCCTAGAGAAGATCTGTGCTGTCCTAGCCTAAAAAACTGAGCCTTTTTTAAAGGGTAAAGAGATGTGCTCTTGAAAGATGATTGGAAAATAGTGCAGGAAAGTTGTGATGTGTTCTCCTGAAACGATATAATCAGAGCTGTAACACTGAATGGCTTCCTAAGCTGAAGTTACCACTGGTGCTCCTGCCACCCCATCCCACCCCAGCTGCTTCCACAGAAATTCAGACATCCATTCATGCACAAAGAATCGAGTTCTGTTGTTTTTATAGAGCTGCCTTTAATTTATTTGTGCTCACAGCCTCCTCTTACTGCTATGGTCCCTTATAGAACTTAGGGATATGACTTGCAGGGACCCAGTCACCACACTGCTGGCATTACTAACGTTTGCATGCTCTACAGGATGTTATCACTTGGATGTTTTGGCAGCTGAGGTTTGTTGCAGCAGTAGGCTTCTTTGCCTGGCCTCATGCTGTTTTACAGCATGCCAAAGCTGCGCACAGGCTGAAATCTGATGGAACAGATAGAACTGCCAGAAGAGCAGCCTCTTCTTTTAGGGTTTGCAGCAAAAGGGACTCAAACAGAACAACCTGGTTATAGGAAATGACAATAGAAGTAAATAGGTTCCTTTCTAAGTGATATTTTTTTTTAGTTATACAGTCTTTGTTATTAGTGAAAAACAGGAGTAGTTCTGGAGCTCTCAGAAATTAGAGATGATCCATCTTTCAGAAGTTTCCAAATTTGTCTCATCAGATATATGAGAATATTTTACTGCGTACTGTACTGGGAAGAAGAAGAAAAATGAATGCACTTTAACTGTTCTTCATGTGATAATTTCATATCATGACACCTGTAGGATGTGCCTTGGATAGATGGCTCCTATGATATGTGTTGGTGCAATCCTGATGACTGTGTCCAATCCCCAATGCTCATGGGGAAAGCATAATAAAAATGAAAGAAACTGTGTGGCCAAAGGGAATTGTCCCTCCCCATACTTGTTAGGTAGAAGATTGTTTGCAAACTGGAATGTGAGAGTTTACATCTCCAGACCCTTTATTACCTTAGTATAGTCACTGACAGTTTCTCTGTCTTAGCTTTGGCAATTCTAATGATTTTCTCAACAAACTGTTTTGAAATGGATAGGAGGAGAACAGGAGGGTAAGAGGCAATGATAAAAAGAGTATTTAAAGACTATTCTTACTCATGGACTATCCCGTATATGTTCTATGACCATACAGATATTTCCCAATACTGACAATGCATAAGATCTAAGATTTGCTTACAAAACCTTGTAGAAATCTATTGACCAACAAAGAACAAAACATAACAAGAGAACTACACTGCAATATTTGGAAAATGGCAATGCCTGTATGTTTAGACTTCATGCTGGGAATAGAATCTTAAGGTGAACTACTGTTATATTTTGAGGTCTTCAGTGCTTGTTCATGCTGAGATTATTTATATTTTTCAGCCAGTAATTTTAACTTATTTATCAACAGCCAATTTGTTAATTTATTTATGGAAATATGCGTATTGTATGTGTATGGAATATGTGTATAAATATATAATTTTCCTATATAAAGAAACAAGCAAACTACTGGATCATATACATTTTCACCAGCAAAACATACGCAAGTTTTACAAATGGGAGATTTCACTGCAGTGCTATTGAAGTCAAAGACAAATGTGTAATGTTCCAAGTGGCATTATAAAATAAATAAATTTACTACAGCCAAGGGTAGTTTCCTAGGTCTGTTGGTTTGATAGAACAGTAGAACATAGAACAGGATAATCCAAATAGAATATCACACTCATTTAAACATTATCTGTTGATGCTTCACATCCTGTTATTTCTTTTTGTAAGGAATGCTTGCACAAAAATGAACTTAAAAGATCCACCTATTGCTGTCAGATCAACATGAGGTTAGATGGATTTATTTAGATCATGTGTCAGTATCACGCATTCAAATGAGCCATGTGCAAAGAGAATGAAGCTTGTTATAAATAGATTAATTGGAAGTGCCTGTTAAAAATAATTATTACATAACATTTAAGCAAATATAGGAAAAAAAATTGGAAAGGATGAATCTTGTCCTTTACTGTTCCTGTGAAAAGGAAATAAACCTAACAAAGGAAAGTCTGGACAAACTCTGGGGTCCTGCATGAAGGCTTATTGTAGATCAGAAAAGACAACTGCATTTCATAGAATCAGAATCATAGAATAGTATGGTTTGGAAGGCACCTCAAGGATCATGAGGCTCCAACCCCCCTGCCACATGCAGGGCCACCAACCTCCCCATTTAATACTAGACCAGGCTGCCCAGGGCCCCATCCAACCTGGCCTTGAATACCTCCAGGGATGGGGCATCCACAACCTCTCTGGGCAGCTGTTCCAGCATCTCACCAATTTCTGTAAGGAATCATTATTTTCCTCTCTACTGAAATTTGTCCCAAACAATGTCTATATTGGAAAAGCTGAGCTGGTGTGCTCAGTAATGCAAGATTCATGAGACCATAGAGACATGGGGGGAAAGCAGCTTGATTTTGTAGTGCAATGATACAGTCATTCACATGAGGGTTTAGTCTATGTTGCTGATGTTGTTTGCATGTTTTATTCAAAGTCTGTTTAATTCAGTCTTGGTAACAGAATTTGACATTGCTAGCTCTGGAAAGGAAAGACTAGCCGTGATGTTCCAGCATTATGCTGCTTTTTGTTGTTTGGAGAAACTCTCTGTCTTTCCTGTTTTTTGCTTTGCTTTTTTTTTTTTTTTCCTTCTTTTTGGTAGCAGCATAGCGCAAGAGCGATGGAATGTGCCTTTGATCCAGACTATACCTGTAATTACTGCATTATCTGCACTAGTAGAAGGTGTGCATTTGAATGTCTACAACCTCAGAGAACAGGGAACTGCTTGATTCAGTGTCCTGAAAATGGTTTAAGTTGAAGGGGACTTTAAAGATTATGCAGTTCCATTCCCCTGCTATGGGCTGGGTGTTCCAAACCAGCTCAGGCTGCCCAGGGCCCCATGCAACTTAGTCAGCACCTCCAGATATGGGGCACCCACAGCTCTCTGGACAGCAGTGCCAGGGCATAACCACTGCCTCCCTCAGTGAAGGATTTTTTTCCCAACATCTAACCTAAATCTACTCTCTTCTAACTTAAAGCCATTCCCCATTGTCCTGTCGCTATCAGACATGTAAAAGGTTGGTCCCTCTCCTGCTTGCGCACTCTTCAAGTACTGGAAGGCCACTGGAAAGCCACAATGAGGCTTCTACACTAATTGTATCTGAGCTCCCAACTAACACAGTGCCCACCTCTGCAATCCTTTTTTCCTTCTCGGCTGCTGCTCTGCTGGCAGTACAGTGAAGCTGCACAGTGCAGCAGCAGGACTGACTTGGAGCCCAGATGCAATGCAAGATGTGTAAGCACACTATAGTGAGGCAGTTTATTCCCTTTGAGCTATTACAATTCTTGTCTTACCTTGTCTTCTTTTAAACAAACTTAGCAGTCTTCATCTCAACAACCTCAAAGGCATATAAATTACTTATTCAGTAATCAGCATTCTGAATTAGATTAGACAATAAGAACAAAAATAAAAGAAGCAAAACAAAACGAAAACAAATCTATTTCAGTGAGTGTAAAATTCAAATGCATTTTAGGCAGTAACTACATTAAAGACTCTGTTAGCTCATTCCACTGTGAAAGTAAAAGTCACTTTGCAAATTGTCACAAATTTATATATCTGTCTGAGAAGCAAAATTACTTAGTGAACAAACCTGTAATAGAGCTGTTTTGCTTCTGTTTACCTTGCGTTCTCCAGCCCTAAAAGGCACTCAGGTTATATTTTGATTTAGAGAAATACTCAGCTGACATGAATTTATGTGGCCTCACTCACTTTCAGTGGTGTGGGTGCATCTGAATCACATGGTAAATGAGTAAGACCCAGACACTGCTGAATTACGTGTGCCATTAACTTCCATAAAGGAACAAGGATGCTTGCTTTCTTCCGGAATAAAGACAAACTCGAGTCTACTAAAAAAATAATTGAGGAGAAATTGGAAACGTTTTAGAAAAAGACATCAATTAAATAGAAAATCAACTCTTGGTTTAATGTGAAGTGAATGTTGCTACTCTCTAATAGCTGTTAGATAGAAAAATAACAACTTGGGAAATAATCTTGGGAAGGAAGAAACTCTTTTTTTTTTTAAAAAGCAGGTTAATGGGAAAGGGTAAGTTAATGGAGAAGCCTGTAAAGTCCCTGTCCTCACTGTGTCAACTCTACAGACTCCATAGAAGGACTGGCTGTCCAAATCTAGTACTTCACATTTCTTCCAATTATAGTTTCAAAGAAAGGTGAAAAACAGCAAGCAAATATTTTTAGGAACTAACTCCTGTGCTTTTGGGGGAGTAACTCTTATTTAATGTATCTATGTAAGTTTCCATTTCATTGAAAAGTATAGAAAAAAGTGAAGTTATTTGTGAAAGTGAGGATAAATGAAAGGATAATGGAATAAGTACTTGTTATAAATGTCTTTGCCAATGCAACATTGAGACGGGATTTACAGTTACATGCAGAATATAGGAATGCTTTCAAAGCTGTTCTCTTTGCTACCAACATGATTTAAGGTCATCTGAGATAAAACCCTCAGCTGATGAAAGTAAACATAGCTTCAGTGGTTCACTGCTTTTTGAAATATGATAGTGAATTTCACAGGTGATTTGTATCAGTGCTCTCTACTGGCCTGCCTGTAGTTCTTGCTTACTGTTGTTCTGAAATGAAGTATGGCAACATCTGAGAATCAAGATTGTGCTCACAAAGCCCCTTGTCCTTGGCTTACTAAGTGGCATTGTTTTATTGGGTGTCTATCTTTCCAACTGACATCGTATATCTCAGTCAACCAAGACTTCCTGTGTTGGTAATCAGGAGCTTATTAAATAACTCATGTGAGAAGGAAAGATGCAGAAAAGGGGCTAAATAATGTCCATGCCTCACCACGCTAAAAACTGATTTCATTGGTTGGTCTTTGGTTCACCTTGTTCCTCTGCAACTTGTACAGTAATTCTTTGTAATAGTAGGACCAAGTTTTTCCTTTCAGAATTATGTGAAAATAACATTATAAATTGTGAGACCTTTTTTTAGATTCCCTAGGTGAGTTTTCTTTTAATGAAGAAAAGCAGTGAATTTGAGATCAGAATCTTCAGACTGAATGTGGCTCCAAAGAGTACTGTTTTTATATGCTGATTCAAAATCAAACTTTTGTTAAAAGAACAATAAATAAAATGAGTTATTTTGCAAGCACAGGAATCAGCATTTATTTTTATTTTCTAGTGTGCATGAAATCGAAGAAGACTAAAATAAATATTTATGCACTGAAGGTGCAAATTTTAAGCACTTTCTTTAAAAGTCTTCCAGTACAAAAAAGACAGGGACCTTTTGGAAAGAGTCCAGCAGAGGGCCACAAAGATGGTGAAGGGCCTGGAGCATCTCCCCTATGAAGAAAGGCTGAGTGAACTGGGTCTTTTCAGCCTTGAGAAAAGAAGACTAAAAGGGGACCTGATCCAGGTCTATAAATGTCTGTGGGGGGGCAGAATGGCGAGGCCAGACTGTTTTTAGCAGTGTGTGGAAACAGGACAAGGGGAAACGGCCAGAAACTGCAGCATAGGAAGTTCCGCACAAATGTGCGCAAGAACTTCTTTATGGTGAGGGTGATGGAGCACTGGAACAGGCTGCCCAGGGAGGTGGTGGAGTCTCCTTCTCTGGAGATGTTCAGGACCCACCTGGACACCTACTTGTGCGACTACTGGTGTAGGGAACCTGCTTCGGTAGGGGGCTGGACTCGATGATCTCTGGAGGTCCCTTCCAACCCCTACAATTCTGTGATTCTGTGATTCTATGAAATACTTGGAGGGAAGAAATCTTCACAATCAGCTAAATTGGTCTTTAAAAGTTGATTGTTATTTTCCCTTACATTTCCCTTTTCTTTTTTTCTTTTTTTTTTTTTTCATGGAAATATTATTTGGATGCTTTTTAACAATGATTTTTCATGAGGGTGGAAAAAACAATTGAGATGTGTCAGGGTGTTGGACCTACCTTTATAGTAGTCTCTTCCTCTCCTCTCCTCTCCTCTCCTCTCCTCTCCTCTCCTCTCCTCTCCTCTCCTCTCCTCTCCTCTCCTCTCCTCTCCTCTCCTCTCCTCTCCTCTCCTCTCCCCTCCCCTCCCCTCCCCTCCCCTCCCCTCCCCTCCCCTCCCCTCCCCTCCCCTCCCCTCCCCTCCCCTCCCCTCCCCTCCCCTCCCCTCCCCTCCCCTCCCATCTGTTCCAATAACCCATTATCTTCCAGTTTCCATTCTCCACGAACGTGGTTTAACACTACTTATTCTGAATATATCTTTTCAAACAACCTGTCCAGATAAATTTGTCATCCTAATTTAACTTTGATTTCAAAGCAGTGTCATTCCCAGTCCTGTTGTAGGTGAGGGCTGATACACTGAAAATCTGAGCTTTAGAAAGTAAAACTGCTCTGAAGAATTTCTATACTTTCTAAAAGGGAGCATCCCTATATTCACAAGTCTGTTAATTCCCATTCCCGCTTACCCTTCGCATTTGTGAATCACAAACTTTTTCTCTAAAAGGTTGATTCAAAATCTTAGGGAAGTTGCTATTCATGACCTCTGTGTCTTGAAAGACACTGAATAAGTGTTATTTACTGGTGAATTGTTCCTTCCTTGTTACTACTGTAAGATGTTGTGAAGAATTACTGAGAACTGTGTTGATTTGAGCATGGATTTTTCAGATATCTTTTTTGAAGTTTAGTTAAATTGCAGTCATGAATGTCGTGTAAGATTTAAAAACAAATCAATTTCTGTCACACAGAAGAGTGGAGAACACATGCAATAGCAACAGCAGCAAAATAATCATTCTGGTTTTTGATTAAAGAAATAATGGAAAGAAGATGAAAGAATGCATAGGTAACTAAAATGATACACAAGAATAAATGGGGAAAAAGATACAAACATTTTCAAAAGTAGATTAGCTCACTCTGTGAAACATCTGTTAAATTGTTTAAATTCAAAAAGAAAAAAGAAACAGATTTTTTCTACTCATTTGCAATGGCTTTGTATTTGTGCAGTGATTTCTTAAACATGGGAGTTTTATACAAGAGTATACATATACAAGTCTATGAAGCTGATAAGAGCACAGCTAAAATTGTCCATTGCTCCTGAGACTCTGTACCTGAGAGCCCATTGGCTTTTTCTCAGTGCGAGCTGAAGACTGAGCCAAGATGCAGGCAGAGCAATGGCAGGGCAGTTTGGCCATGGGCATGGAACTCAAGCTGAACTGAAGTGACAGCTATTTTCATCTGATATTAAGATAGCCCAAATTTTCCAGTGCTGTTACAGGTTGGCATGTCCTCTTTGGCATATAAAAGAACATGATGAAATTCTGGCCTAAACACATAGCAAATTTGATGATGAAATATCCTGAGGTAGATTAAAATGGAAAAGTCTGTTTTTAGAGTTGAGAAAAAGGAAATAAATGGATGTGGTATCAAGTACAGGTTTTTTTTGTTGTTGGTGGTGGTGGGTTTTTTTGGTCCAACTCAGAATTGTTCTAGAGACGTACGAAATAAATTTCTGAGGCCTGCCTCCCACAGCCACATTTTTAACAGTGCTTTTATGGAGAAAGACATTGCAGGCTGATCCTTATGCAAAACTAGGAGAGAAGGAGTAATAAGAAATGAAGTCTTGACAGGCAGTGTAAAGTCAGGTAGAAGGAACAACCCACCCAAAGAGCAGCAGTAGTCACACCAAGAGGACAGAGCTTTAGCAGTCAAACAAGATATCCAGTTCCAAATAAGAAGGAAATGTTTTTTGTAGTGCTATAGTAGCTGATTTTTAACACTTTAAGAAGTTCTCTTTTTCTTGCAGTCTTAGAGGTTAAGAGCCAGAGTTTATAACTTTATATTTTCTGATTCTTTATATATTAATTGTCCACTAACTTTTTTTTTTTCCAGCAAAATTATTTATCTATTTGAGACAGTGCATTTCCAATGCATTATAACTTGGGCAGTCTCAGAGGTATAAAACATGGGTGGATTAAGGCTGAAGATAAAGGCACTTGGAAATATCACCTTCAAGTCTAGATCCTCAGTATATAAAAGCCAGGAGAGCTTCTCCTATACTCACTGGCACTTGGATAACTAACTCATTCACAGGTCTCGCATTTTCTATGGATAGGCTTCAAAGTTCAGGTCAATGCCTAATTTCACACTTGCAGTGATATGCTACCGTATCCTTAACTCTAATTCCTTCCAAATGGAAAGAAGGATTATAGCAGGCAAACCAGTGAGAGTGTAAAAGAGATTACAAGGCACTTCCTCTTGCCTACCTTTACACTTATATACGGTTATATTTGCTGTCAGACAAATTGCTTCTTCATTTTTATATCTTTTATAAATTTATCTTATTGGAGTCCTGATCCACTGGCCAGTTACCTTAATATAAAACCATATAGATGCCATACAGTTCTTTTAGTGTGTTTATAGAAAAATATTCAATTATATCTTTTTAAATAGACAGATATAAATCCCTCCCCACTGAAACTATAAAATGTCCCAGTAAATGTCACCACCAATGCTGGCCAGATGTGCTCAGCAACTGAAACTTGGGCCTCAGGAAAGGCCTTTATTTGGGAAGCTCCCAGAGGAAGCATTTACCAGGGAAATGCCTTTTCTAAATAGGAAAAAAAAAAAACCTTCTTTAGAAGCATTATTGCTTTCCTTTACTGATTAAATGGATTCCTCCTTTGGTGCCACACTAGAATTCAAGCCTGACTGATAAAGTAAATGCAATACATCTGTATGTGGAGTGGGAAGAGTAGTGGCAAGGAGGGTAGAAGGAGAACAGGTAAACAAAATTCAATTTTACAAATATATTTATATATTGTATGTACACCTATATATACCAAATAGGAACAGAACATGGAACAAGTTTTGCATTTTGTGGAGACTACAGGGAAAAAATCTTAACTGTATTAAACATCAAAATATAAATGAGGGTGAATTTGTAATGGTGCTGAATCTTAAGGAAGTACATGCCACACAATGCCACCTTCTGGAAACCATAGGGTTTTTGTGTCTCAGGAGCTAATACGGCCAGTATTTATAACTGGAATCTAAATGGGATAAAGCTCTGACAGAGAGCATGCTCATTACTCTGAAGTTGAAGAGTCTGGACGGAGTTGATAAATCATGAAGGAGAGCCTGGTCAAAACTAGGAGCAAGTTACTCTATTTAGATACCCACCTGAACGTTTTGGATTCAGCCATTTTGATGTGGATAATATAGATGAATGGTAGATGACAATAAACCAGTGGCCCCTTTCTCACATGTAAGTAATAAAGCTATCTCTTGCCATAGTAAAAATTACCACCATAATCAGTGTAATCTATCTATTTGAGATCCTTCATCTGTATTTCAGACATGATCAGAGAAAATGCCATTATATCGACTTTAAGCAGTTTTGAGACTGCAGTAGGTTTAAAAACCAAATATGAAATCTACAGACCTCCCTTTGAATTAGCAATGCTTTCCCATGAATGCTAGAAAATGCTCAGGTAAGATTGGTGTAATTTCTCCTGTTGAGTGCTGATAATTCTTGTTTGAGCCTACATGCAAGCAGAACACATCTCTCTGACATTGTGTGTTCAGTCTTTGTGGCTTCAAGAGATGAATAAGATCAGTAAGATCTGATCAAGCAAACAGTTTGAATGCAAAAACAAACAAAAACTCCCATCAAATTATTTATACGCATATCTGGTCACATATCAGCATCCAACCTAACAAATATAATGGGATGAATATTCTTCAAATAGCTGAATGTTTGTGTGGTTGTTAATAAGTCAGTAAAAGAGAGCCTAGAAGTGAGCTCATCACTTGGTCTCTGATTTCAGAATCATGGAGTCGAAGAATCCTTAGAGACGGAAGGGACTTTTAAATGTCATTTAGTCCAACTCCCCGGTAGGAACAGGGACATGCACAGCTAGTTCAGATTGCCCTGGGCTTGAAGGGTTTATAAACTCTTCAGCTGTTGACTCATTCTATTTTTCTGTTTTACACCTCTCCAGACATCTCCCAAACAAATTATATTACAGCTTGCAAAGGAGTACAGATGTAAGCCAGCTATTGCTACAGTGAGGCTGTTTCCTCCTCCCTTTTTATTAGTAGTCATAATCAACAAAACAAATGAGGAAAATGCTTCATTGGATGTAATTTACATTTTCTGGGGGTGATGGGAGCAAGGATACAGATGTGTGAAAAATGTCACAGAGTGTCTTTCTAGATACTTTTAAAATATCCCGTTGAAACTCCTGTATCATTACAAAATATTTGTGTCTTCTTTTATGGTTTTGACATAATAAAACTAAAAATTTACTGAAATGCATCTCACAGAGATAAAGTGCTCCAGGGGTTGGGAAAATATTTTTATTGAGCTTGCAGATAGAGAATACAAGAAAAATAGCACTGTGTTGAGGTAACTATTGATATGATACCTGATGTGAGGTAACTGTTGTAGTGATACAAAATGCACTGAGCATTTGAAACTGTACGTTTCAAATTGGTCTCCTCATCCTCCTCCTCTCTACATCTCCTCTCTAGATTCTGCTACTTTATTTTCTGTTAGCTAGTTCAGTTATTGATCATGATAGAAAAGAATCCATTTAAAAACTACTCATACAAGAAAAGCTTAAAAGTCTGAGATTACTTTGTGCATTTATTCCAAGTTTATCCAGTGCGATTTCAAGAGCTTTCTGATATGCATTTTTATGAGCTGTTCCTCAAGAAAAAAGTATGAATGTGTGTTTCCTGTCTTTGCAATATGCTGGTTGATCTTTGAAAACAAAACAAAATTAAATTAACAAAATTTATTTATGTAATTCTTTTTCTTTGGTAAGGGCAAGAATTTTTATAGAATATTTGTGTCAGTGACTTCTATAGGCCAAGACAGATCCTTGTGTCATGTGCTGAACAAGCATGTAAAGTTTATATTTGGATTAGCATGCTCACCATCTAAATACACTGGTAGTCAAATATTAGCTGGGATTTTACTACAGTTCTTTTTGAAAATGGAGTTCTATCTCATTGGATAATGATGTGTTGACTGCTAGCTTCAGTCTCTTAAGTATCTAAATTTATGAGAAGTGTAGCTGATCTTACCAATACAGAGAGAATAACCCAATCAAAGAAAAATCATCTGTAAATGTTTACTTCATGCATTAGTATGGAGATCCTAGGAAATGAACAGTGAGTGTAACATGTGTGCATGCAGTGAGTGATCACTACAGACCTTCCTCTGTATTGATCAGCAGACATTTGCTATGCCATCAGAATACAGTCGTGTCTCAACTGCACTAGCTAAAGTCATGTCCATGGGGCATTTATTGCTTGTCTCTGAGAAAGGATGAATTAGCATGTGCAATTGTGAAGAATAAGTAAGACTCAGACTTGCTAGGGTGAGTCAGGAGGTTGACATCTGTTGGTAGCTCTTGCACATCGACATATCCCTTGGAAATGCAGGCTGACACACTCAAGTAACGCGGCCTCTTGGGGAGCCAGTTGCTTTTCTGGAGAGATCCAAATGTCTGGGGAAATTCTGCAGTAAAAGTCACGATGTAGGTTTTGGAATAGTGGGCAGGAAATCTCCTGAAACAAATCACATCTGACAGATTTCCAATACCCATTGCTCTGGTCAAGCCCAAAATAGTCTCAACATGAAGTCTAAGTCCATAATTTGTCAAACGCAGTATTTCTACAGGCTTGTATGATGTGGTTCATATTATGAAATCACTGATACTAATGTGAGCCAGAAGTTTTGTGTAGAACAGAAAATAACATGCTGAAGGACAAGAAAGACAAAACCATTTATTTATTCACCTTTCCCTTAGGACTGCTTGTGGTTGAACACTGTTGGACCAAAATTCTCTAGCCAGCTTGCAAAGAGCAGTTGAAATGATACTATGGCTTCATTTCAGCAAAGCAATTGTAAGCTAAGACAACTGCTAAATTGCTAGCATCTACTGCATCAAGGTAAAGATCCATTCATTTCTATCATGCTGCTTACATAGCCACTTCAGCTCTTTTCTTTTTTCTTCCTGTTATTTATGCAAACCATTTTTTAATTCTCTGTAATTTTAACATGATGATTCTTGCAGACATACTGGAATACTTGATGGAAAATCTGTATCCATGTCATTCCATGATTGTCCCAGAACATCATCCACAGAAACGTTAGAATATAAATATATATATATATAGCATATAAATAAACAGTGAGGAAAATTACAAACAAACAAATAAAAACTAAAAGTGGTAACTCCAATAGGAGAACACTGGTATATTCATGAAATCTTTTTGTTGCTAATGTGTTGTAAAAGAGAAAGCCTTGCTGCAAAGAGGAGGATATGTTTTTGATCACTACAGTCAGAAAAGAATTAATGGGATTCACTTACAAGAAATGTGATTCAAGTCAAAATGAAGGACGTTTTTATTTATCTATCAGTAGAAGATAAACTAGTGACCTTAGCAGTCATGAGATCCAAATTCCTAGTTTTGTGGCCTAACTTGAAGCAACAGCAACTTCTGCTGTGCAATAAAATAGGCGTCTGCACATAAAAGACTGCATACAGCTTGTCCTGTGGATTTATTCCTGTGTTGTGAACCAGGTCTGCTAGCTCTCAGGCAGTTTAAAAAAAATTTTAATTAGAAAAAAGTTAATCGATTTATAGTTTTCTTTATTGTAGTGCAAAGGAATGAGGCATTGTTTTGGAAGGCACTAAGCATAAAGCTGTGAAATGTACTGAGATTCCTTTCATAATATTCATGGGGAAGAAAAAGACCTTTGTTTCTGTAACCCAAGGATTTTACAAGTCCAGTGACACAAAGTGCATGTAACATTTTTTTTACTGTGAGCCATCAGACTGTTGCATAACTTGTTGTGCAGCAGGTACACCTGCTCTTTGGAGAAGGGAAGATGTTAATGAGGTTTCAAACACTGATGCATGAATTCCTTCATTCATGTTCTTTGTCAGTGACCTACTTAGCATTCAGCAGAAAATGACTGTTTTCCAAATCTCAATGTATAAGGGTAAACAACAAGTTTTTCTCAAAGAGACGTGCAGAAAAGGTTAACATAAATAGTTTGAATGAAATGCCAATGAAAAGACTGTTGGTATTCTTAGGAGAGATATTTCTTTTGTAACACATCTCACAGCAGTGAGCCATCCAATCCCAGTTCAGAGCCAATCACCCGGCATATTAAAAATTGATTTCAGTCTAGCTAAGAAAGTAAGGGTACATATAAGTCATGTCTTCCATGTTCTTCTAATTGATAAAAACATTACGTGTTCTTTAATTTTGGAATGCTAGCACCTTTGGGAAAGAAATGCAAGCTAATATCATCTATAAATCCACATTCTTTCTGTCTGATGCTATTAAGATAATGATCTACTATTTTCATGCAAATGTTATCTGAGGACATTAAATCTCTTAGCCAGACTTGCTTGTGATTTGCAATCCAGTTGATTTTGGAAAAACAAATTTCAGAGTGTGGGGTGGGTTGGACGTGATGTATTCTCAGGAAGACTGCTTAGATCAGACAATTACATTTTGAAAAAAAATTACGTGTTTCTCATTTCGTTGGGACTGTGTAGGCAATCGTACCTTTTCTTTTTCTATTGTCACATTTGAATAATGTCCAAATTGCTCTCCGGAGAATGCAAGGAGTTCTGTTCCTTCAAAATTTAGATTTTTATTAGATTGAAAACTGAGTCATGCTGAAAATAAGTTAGAAAGAAAAATTCCAACAGCTGCAAAACTATCAATTTCACCTGCTTCATTCTCTGATCTCTGTTACTTATACAGCGCTTTACTTAAACAGAGCTTTGGAGACCATGTGAAGCATAGTGAGCAAGCATAAAGGGAGTTTTCTTGAAAAAAGGAATGTAAAAAGTAAGAATATAGTTAAGCTGGCTATAAATATGAGCTCTGGGTCAAAAACTGAAAGTTATTCAGTCTTAATTCCACGTCAGACTTTCGGACTAATGTTCCTTGTTAATTAAGTCCATCTGGAATCCTGGAAACAGTTGATAAGGAACACTGAGCAGAGGAATTTAGATCAGATATACATTTGGGCATCAGAGGAAACACTGACATGGCCATCAGCTTCATGGGTCAGCAGTCCAGGGATACAGCCTGATCTAGGCTTCATGGCTTTCCGTTTTGGCCAGTTAGCTTGGTCATACCTCAAGAAAGGGAGTGAACTACAATACCCTCTAAGATTGTACATTGATGAGAAAACTCTACATGGTCAAGATCTATGAGCATCCTAGAAAATAGTGTTTTCAGGTGTGTTAGCTTTTATAGCAAATGAAGGTATAGGGGGACTATGTCTTCCCCATGAAGGCAGGTACTTGCATCAATGATCATGGAAGGTTTTGAGGTGCTAAGAATAATGAAAGCCCTTCTAGTTACTGCTGATGCATTCTATTGACACATTTGTATTGCATTATGAAACCCACCACCGCATTTGAAGCTGTGAAGTTACTAAAATATTTTTCTGTTCACTTGTCATTCCAAGTAGGATGTGAACTTCTCTTTTTAATGTAATTTCATACACCTTTTGGGCAGCACATACATGAAAATTGACCTATATTTTGTGTGGAATATTGTTATAAAATCCATATTAGAAATGGAACATAAAATTATACTAATAAGTACAGAGAAGCCACATTTTTTTAGTTCCAGGGCCTTGTTTCAAGCCTGTTCTGTCTACCAGGTTGATTTTCAACATAGATCTTTTTAGAATCATTCAATGAAGATTCAGAGTTTAATTTTCGTCTCACAGAATTCAAATAACTCCATTGCTCATTCCTGTTCTTATATCCAAGCAGATGACTTACGAATTAGGCCCAGGCCTGGGTTATTATCTCGTTAGAGTTGCAATCTGAAGTCACAATTGGATTCTCCAGTTTCAGCTGTGACATCTGTGAGTACTAGACACAAAATGATGAAATGTATTGAATATTCTCCCTTTGAGAATCTCCTTTCTTTTATTCATAAGACTGGAACACGTTGTTAAATCTTGACCAGAGCAATTCTAGGCCAAAATCTTTGTTGGTTTTTTTTTTTTTTTTTTTTTTACAGTTTTCTTTTTCATTTTTTTTTTTTTTAACACTTATTTCAAACTAAGTAATTGTTGCTAAAATCAGAAAGTTAGAAATGTTGTATCTCTCAGCAATTGAGAGGGAGAAAAAGCTGTTCCTGTTGGGAACCTCATCTCTTCATCCCCAAACTGTGTGAGAAAAATCATCTCTCGCTTCTGAGAAAGCTCTGGATGAGTAACTTAGATTTTATCTCTAATGTTTAGCTAACTAAATTTTTGTGAGATATAGAAAATCCTTAGTGTCCAGGTCCACAGAAGTGTATAGATACTTAACTTCAACTGAATCTAAAGGATTTATGCATATAAATTTCAGACTCTTTGGGTTTGTTTCTGTTCCCATGTAAACTTTAAGGAAGAAACCTCTTAGTTCTTGCTAGCATGCAATAATCATATATTGGAAATGAAAGACTTGAGTAGAAGAATCAACAAGGTTTGTGGGTTTGTGTACAAATGTAAGGCTTAATACTATACAACTTCTTGATTAAAAAAAAAAAAGGAAAATTCACTTGGACCTGAGTAATATTTCCAAATATTGGAGATGAAATTAATTTGTGCATGCTTGTATTACCTAAATCTTCCTATATCTTATATTTGCTTATGTTCGTAAATCTTCAGCAAAAATAGAGATCCAGTGATGTACTGAATGGCTTCAATTTCCAGGCCCTTTTTTCCTGCTTTCTGAGGAAGCTTTTACATAGTGCAGTAGGACTGCAATTGCTCTGTCACTGCAGAAATGTACTCTTACTAAAGAAAGAATGTAATTATCCTCCTCTTCCCAGCTCGTCCTTCTTGGTGCAGCATTTGAAAGGTTTGTGTCAGAACACTGTGTGTAATCATACACGATCAATTTCTGTCTATCTTTAGGTTGTGGCATAGCACCTATGTTGTATTACTGAATAACTTTGATGAGATATTTTATAATTCACATATCTGCAGCAGTGTATACCAGACTCAAAAGAATCAGCAGAGAAAATGAAATACTCCAACATTCAGTCAAGCTGCATAGAAAGCAAATATTTACAGAAGGTTGGAAGGATTTAATGATAGGAAGAGGAAAACCACTAAACCCACACGTTTAAAATATGGTGAGATTTTAAGAACATGGCACCATTTCTTATTCTGTTTTTATCCATGTGCATGCATGCGTGTGCATGCATATAGGTGAGTGTGTGTGAATGGGGAAAACAGGCAGATGGAAATAATCTTTGCTATTTAGAGAAGTGACTTTGTTCTCCAAAGAAAAACATGAAAGATTCTAGAAACTATTTTTCTGACTTGCTTCATGGTAGATTTAAAACACTAGACAACTTTTTCCATGGAAAATAATTTTTCTTCTGTAATTTGGTGTCTGGGACACTTTGGAGACAAATCTTAAAAACAGACAAATCTTTTAGGGGAGAAGTGTAGATGTAGAAATTACACCTGGAGTAGTACTGGAAAGTGGTCTGGAATTAACCTTCCTTTTTTCCAAGGGGCTAATATACAGATCCTTTTTGGAAAGTACGTGATTTTGATTGAACATTTTCAGGCCTACCAATACCTTTTGACATGGAAAATTCTTACTTCATATAAGCTGTTTCTGAAATCTGCACAAAGGAATACAATAAGCAAACGTATTCGTTCTCCTATCCCTTGCGAAGAAAAAAAAATAAATGTTAATTCTCAGTTCTTTTAATTCAAAACATTATTGCAATTCAAGTACAAGAATAGGATCTTAGTAAGAGTGATGCTGTGGTGTCCTACATTTATTCTCTTCCATATATGGCTGTTTCAAATTTAGCCAACTTGCTGTAACTGGTACTGCTTCAAACTTACTCTACTATCTGAAAATCAAGCTATTTTGTTCTGTGTTTTGTATCATCATCAGTAATAAAGAATACGAAATTAGAGTTCTACTGGCAATTTTGCTGATGAATGATGCACGAGACAATGTGTTTCATTCTTCAGTCTGTGTTCTGGGAAATTATTCAGAGGAAAAAAATATTGAAGGCAAAAAAAAAAAATAGACTTTTTGGTAATTTAAATGCTAAATAATTAATTTAGCTAGTTAAGAAATATTCAGTGGTGATTATTCTTAAATATTGTATTTATAGAGCACATTTTCTCACAAACTCTATCAAAATGCTTACCAGCAATTAAGAGATACTAACATGACATAATGTGAAACTAAGTGTAATTTTTAAATAATAATTGTTTTAAATGTATGGCTGTATAGTAAATGTTCACCAACATGTATATTTTATCAAAGATGGAAAAATACATCAGAAGAGGATATATACCTTCTCTATAGAGGATCATAAAACATAGTGCATATATCTTGAAGTATGGTGTAGGTATCCCATGCTGATTCTTCTGGTTTATTTTTCCTGTGATCTGAAGTGGTAGCCTGTTACTCCTTAAGGTGAAAATGCAGAAGGTTTAGACATTGCTGTCTGTATAAGTAGATTATCTACTCATCAAGTCACAAAAATATGTTATTTAGCACATTTTGCTCTGCTACAAAACGTAATATTGATTTGGACTGATTTTTGAGACGCTCATTAAAGATGGAAATTTCTTCTCTGGACAAAGCAAAGCTGTAAGACTGGAGATCAGCAGTAAATGCAAGTCCATCAACATGAAGTGTTCTGAAGTAGAATTAATATATTTTCTGCCTCACACATACACCTACATCAGATTTTAGGATTCTCTCTAACTTTTCTTTTTACCAAGTGGTTTGCACCTAACTAACACAAAAACAAAGCAAACCCCTCTGATTGCTCTTACATTCAGACTGATCAGTTACTGTGCATCTTTAATTGCAGACCATAATTTGCAAGTATTATAAGAAAAGAGTTCTTTACTGCAATTAAGAGACTTGTCTTCCTATGTACTTAATCTCTAGCATGAGGATCATTTCACTCATTCCATCTTTTTGACATCTCATTCTCCCCTGCTCAGCATTCTTACCAAATATGCAGTGCGTGTTTATATGAACAAACACAAGACTGGAGTTAGAGGTCATGTGTTTGTTTCATTACCTGCTCTTTATGGAATAGCTATCGTGATCCAACTGAAAAACCTGAACCTCATCTGTGGAGATGATCACATTACAAGAATTTATTAGATCTTTCTAAGGGGCGCTGTGATATATCATTTTACTAGAAGCAAATTGATCTTATCTCGAGTGCTTTAAATTCCCCACTTCCTCATTTTCCTGTTGAATAATAAGTTATTTATGAGTTCTTTAAGAAGTAGGTTCATTTTTATGATACATTTTATTTATAGAATGATCAAAAACTGTTTCTTTGTAGACAAGTATGGTGAAGAGAAATCCTTGCTTCACAGTGTTCAGTCTGATAATCTAATTTGATGAAATCACGCCTTCTGAATTTACTGATTCAAGTAGTCTCATTGAATTCAGTGATAAAATTCATCTTTATATTTAAACATACAAACAATTTTTGAATATTCTGTTTCAAAATGGCTGTATTTTTTTTATTTCATGACACTCAGTTTAAAATCCAGCAATCCTAAACAAGGGAACAAGGGCACAGCCAACAAACTTATGCCTTGTGAATCTAATACTGCTGTCATTTTATTTTATTTTTATTTTTAATATTAAAGAAAAAGATAAAATATGAAGAAGATTCTTATACTCAACAGAACTAATGAATATACATATGTGCTAATTTCACCTTGAGGGAGGTTGCACCTTAAGGAATATAGCATGTTTCTCTGACATTTAAACAACCAAGGTGAATGACTGAAATCTGTGACCCTTCCCCTCCCTGTTTCTATCCTGGCCTACATTTCTGCCCATCCTTAAAGCATACATTTCTAGTGCCAAGGCAGAAAACCAGTCCCTTCAAATTAATAGGATCTTTGACACTGAATTTAAGAACCTTGAGTCTTTCAAGATGAGAATGTATCTCCATTTAAAGTCATGTCAGCAAATGAAGACTTCAGTGTTTTAATGTGCCTGTGGCTGAACTGCCAGACAGCAGACGTTGCACCTCAATACGGATCTTAATGCATGACCTCCCCTGCTTGATATAAGGAAAACCTCTATTTGCTCACTGACCTTTATAACTGGGCCAGCAAATGTGAGCAAGGAGAAGAAGGCACCATGACAGTTAGGTTACAAAAGGCAGTCCCAGCTTAGAGACAGTGGGTGAGATGTGTATCAGTCATCAGAATTGTGCTTCAAGAGGCAGAGGAGAAATGAGCATCATGAGAACAAGTAGCCCTGTAGTCACTGCAGACAAAGGAGAGAGGAGAAACAGAAATATTGCTGAGGGAGACTGCTATGAGATTGCAAGTTCCCATGCACTGCAGTACGTGTCTGCCTGTATCTGTTTCCTGATGGGGACAGAACTGTGTTGTTTTCCTGTCTCCCTACATATACAACAGCTTCACAGTTTCCAAAATGTGAGTTTCTTTCTCCAGCTCTTACTGTTTAACTGAAAAGTGTTAACTCAAAAAGTTAACCGTGGTTTTAAAAGGCATCATGTAAATCAGAGTGATCTTTCAAGAGTGAGTATCAGAGACGAAAATATGAACTTGATCACCAAAACTACTCTTAACTCAAATCTGCTCCCAGCAAGATTCAACCTTATGTTATTTTTCACACCATTCCTTCATTTCCTTCTCTCTGTACTGTCTTGGCTTTGTGTTTTCTCCTGGGAGCCATCATACCCAGAAGACCACTCACATATTTATAACTCAGTAAATTGATTCATTCAGGAACCTGAGGTGGTATGTGGGAGGGAGTGTGAGCGCTGACAAAAGGAACCTAGGTTCAAGAACTGTGCAGAAAGCACAGTTGGCTTCTGGATTGGCCTTCAGAAGCCAGAAAAACATATGCAGTAACACTCATACATGTGTGACCACAAGAGAATGATATTTCCACATGCTGCCTTTATCTGCTTATGTGTTAATTTTCTTTCTTTTGTGAACTGTTTATTCTTGACTATTAAAACCATAGCATCTTCAATTTACCTCTATTCCATTTTATGTTTCCTCTTTTTTTTTTTTCTTTTTGTCCTTATCATGAAATGTCTTCAAGATTCAGTACAAAACAACAATCAAAGAGAAATCAAAAAGACCTACTGTTCATTATGTTTGCTGATTTAGAGAGAATGTCTTTAAAAAAAAACAACTATTTGTTAATTGAAATAAATCAGGAACATTGCAACTGTTAAAAATCAGCAGTCAGGGTTTCTACTGGTTCCTATCATACCCAACTGGGGCCGGACTCCCAGGAAGAAAGGTCAATGGTCAGGGTCTTTGTCAAAGGGTTGAAATTCAAAGGGCTCTGTATCATAACTGTGAATAGCTCACCTTTCTTTCTATAGTACTGATGGTTTCCATTTCCAGCTGTCTTCCCTGTAGAGATGAGGCAGCTATTTGTGAAGCCATTGCTTGAAATTACTGCCTCAAATGTATGGATAAACCAGCACTTGATTGTGCTTAAAATCTGAACTCTAGTTGGTTCAGCAGCTGCTATACAAGTAAATTAGTTTTTCAGTGGCAGAAATGAGGTCAGTGGGGGAGCAGAGAGGGAGGCCACAACAGATGTGTCATCATGTGTTGTCATTAAAATTGGTTATATATGGAGAATAGAGATGAGACAGATGAATGAGCTGAAATGCTAACATTAAAAAAAAGAGATATGCACACAAGTCCTGTTTGTGTTATAGAACAGTCAGCATCTCTGATTTCTAAATGATGTCAAGGCATATAATCAAGTAGTTGACCATTGCTTCTTACCTTCATTCTTAGTAAGGTGTATTTGGATATGTATTTTGCAAAAATTCATGAGAAATAATTTATCTGTGCAAGGCAACACACAGACTGATATTATTTGATACCACTGAATGAAACAAAGCAATGAAATATAACACACACGTATGTGAAATACTGCGATGATTCTTTAGCTATTGTATCTGCTCAGATGAATTGGGAGGACTGACAGCTAATGAGTGTACATGTAGTTTTGTGTATTAGAGTGCAGAACTGGTTTTATAAAGGACTGTATTCCTCCTCAGCACGTATCTCACAAACCTGTCTAAAATAGATGTCTTTAAAAATCTTGAGAAAGTTGAGCTTAATATCCCATCGTTTTTTGTCCATTCAGAGTTAGCATGTAATTTTGAGTAGTCAGACCTCTAAACTAGTTGTGTAAGTTTCATTTAGAGTTAATGGTGATCAGGAAGAACTAACAGATGATGAGATGTTTCCTTTTGAGACAGGTACACATAAGTGAATTTGGAGCTTTGATTAGTATGGTCATTAATATTAAATCTTTGCAAAAGCATTTGCCAGAGTTGATCTCATACATGCATTACTGACAGATGAACCTTCCTAGAAAGAATGTGATAATGAATTCTGGTAGTGGGTACAAGGTGGATTTTGGTGCAGAGAGGGAATGAAAGGGAAAAGTTTATGAACTGCAAGGAGGATTTGTATATCTGTGGCTCTGTGCCAGTGATAGAATAAGTCCTTACAGATTGTATGAAGTTTATCCTTGTTTTGCACCATTGTTTTGACCACTTTATAAACAGAAAGTCAGGAAACAGATAAGCTTTACATTGGCTTTGGGATTGTAGTTTTGTGGAAAGGTCATGCTACACATCGTGCTCACACATTTTGGAATAAATGTCAGGACTGTGTCCTGTAGGTGATAAATATGACTGAATCTTAGGTAATTTTCTATGAAATAAGTTCAGCATCAAATAACATCAAATAACAGGCAGCATAATAGTAAAGTAGCCTGTTACTGCAATTCACATATACTGCAGAGAACAGTAGTTGTTATGACATAATGTTGAACATAAATTAACTGAATCAGCCTATGGAAGCCCCTGTATTCAGGGTGATGTATTCTCCATACTCTTCTATTTTACATAAAAAAAGAATATGGTGTTTATATAAGAAATATATGTGATGAGAACTAGAAAGTATCAGCTGCCTGAACCAAAGGGCTTAAATGAGGAATACTGAAAAAGAGGAAAGCTCTGATGAGAAATAAGTTCACCTACGTGTAAAAGAGATCAACCAGGGCAGGGCCAGACTACATGAAATAAGGCAGAGATTCACTCATGAATTCTGTGTCTGCTTTGCTACCATCTCCAAAACAGAAACCACATGTCTCTTTAACCTCAGCGTCAGGTTATACTGAGGTTATAAAAAATTGAAATAGATTTCCCTGGTTGACATCTCTAAATGATTCAACCTTCCCACAGTACATAATGGAATTTCTAAAATAAATTAAAAAATCCCAACCAAGACCTTGTTGTGCTTTAAAATCTTTTTCTCCTTTTCCTACCACGTTTATATACATAAATATACTTGTATAGGAGTTCAGGAATATTGTAAAGGATATATATTTTCTTTTGTGAACGATCTCCTGATTTTGAAATGTAATTATTCTGTTCTCTATCATTTTCAAATGTTAATGAAATCATATTTATTGTTCGATTGGTCATTCATACTTCATATTGCATATTATCGTAAGTGATAAAAATAATCAGTGAAAAATTTAGCTTTTAAAAAGTGAACATGGGATTAAATATTTTTCCCTCCCCTTTTCAACCTCAAAATGTCAGGAAAATTAACACTTTTTAGAGAACATCTCCCTTTTGATAGAATCACTGTTTCAAAAAGCAAATGGTTCAGTCAGCAAATTTTTCACACACTCTATTGCTATATCAATCATTTAAAGTTAGAAACTATGTTTTGAAGCAGCTTTTTAATATAATCACACTCTGATTTTGTTTGGGTTTCTGGTTTTTGGTTAGTTGTTTTTCTTTTTCCCTAAGAATTCCTGTCTTTTTGTAGGTACAAAATAGAAAAAGGACTATTTCAGATGCATCATTTGTCTTCATTACTCATGTGTGTTTCTGTTCCTCATTATTTGCCTGCCTGGATTTAAAGGCAGAACTACTAATTACTCACTAGCCTTTTCTTTTCTTTTTATCCATCTCCCATCCATGTTTCTAAATTGTGAAAAAAGGCATCTTCATGACTTCTCTGAGAAGCGAATAATGAACTTTTTCCCAATATAGAGATTATGCACTAAGAGACAGAGAAGTAAAAATTATGCTGTATGTTAATTTAGAATACCCAATTCAAGAAACAGATTTTTCAAGATATTAGTTGTTTTGGGAATTAGAACAGAACTCTTACTTTGCCTCAGACTATGACTTATAGTGCATAACACTTTTGAAAATCAGATGCTGTTACCAAATTAGGAACAGAAAATGAAGCTCAGAGCAGAATGAAATTTTAGTTCATTTCGTACATACTTGTGTCTCATCTTGGTTCCAAGCTTCCTTAATGCATGTTTGGATTTTTAAATGATGCTGGCATACTGTCAGTGATACGTGTCATCTTACAGCCTCTGAGGATAGGACATGCTGATGTGCTATCCACAGTGACTGGTGCCTTCCTTGTATTTTTTGGGACAGTAGAGAATAAAACTCCCAACTCCTGCTTAATTCATTAGGGATTAATGTAATATAAGAAGTGAATAGGCATTTATTCCATGAGTAAGAAAAGCTTCTGTGGTACAGTAAACTGCTCATTGTATAATCGCTGACTATTTAAAAATGAATAATCATTCATATATCCTTCCTCATCTTTGGAAGCAAGTGAAGTCAATAGATGCACTTACCAAGATGGGTTGGTAAACTGGCCTTCATTTTCTTCTCTAGGTCAAGAACCATGAGACACACAGAAATTTAGAATTTTGGAGGACAAACATCTTTGATTAGCTGTTTTATGTGCTCAGAAAAGACTTATTTGGGGGAATAATAGATAGCAAATGATAATCAACAATATGTGCTATCTTCCCTGGAGAAGATTTAAGGAATTGACCCATGTGTATAGGAATATAGACTTATGTAACTAGCAACATTTCTAGAACTAAAGTGGATTTTTAAAATATCATTGTGTAGTTAGTCTCACGGTCCCAGAAGGGGTATGAAATTTTCATCCAGGAGATTATCAGAATGTTAAAATATTTCTGAATATAGAAGATTGCAGTACTCTAAGTACTTAATTCTAGATTCCAATTTCTATATGTTTCCAAAAGTACTATTGGTCAAGTTATGCAAATTGGACAAGATATCACATCAAAACATTTTAATTGAATTTGCTTGTTACTAAACTGGAAGGAAAATGCTTTTATAGGCTGGAAATAAGTAAAATAATAGAAAGCTTTTCAGAATGGGGACACATCAGTACTGAGATTGCATGGGGAATGCAGCTGGCACCATTCTACCCAACATAAGTGACAGAGGGAAGGAATTGCATAGAGAACTCTGCTAGTTTGCAGGTGACACTTACTTTTTGTAGTAGTCAGATTGCTGGTATTCAGCAAATCCTACAATGTGAAGACAAAGTTCCTCTCTGTGAAACCAGTGGGAATATTGATTTCAAGAAAAACTTCTCCACTCAGCAGGTAGTGAACTTGTGAAAATTTTTGCCACAGAAAGTTTTGAAGACAACCTTTTCAGATTCATGAAAAGATTAGATAATTTTACAAGCAGGTCTGTAAAGAGAGCCTGAAAGAGCAAATGTGGATGTAAATTATAGCATCCCTAGTCACTTTGAGAAGGAAGTAACTAGACTATACTCTTAAATGTCTTATCACATTACATTGTCCTGAGCCAAATGGATGATTTGTCTGATCCAGAAATACATTTCTTATGTTCTTAAAGACAAACTGTTGTACTTCTGGGTTATCTGAGCCACTGTATCACTATGGACTTTTTCTATGGACACAAAAGTCAAGTCCCATGATTTAGTACAGCTATCTTTCATTACAGAGTTAACTATATTATATTACCTCACTTCTTCTGAGGGTTTAAGAGAGCAGAAAGAAAATTACTGCCTCTCAGAGGACAACAATACCTTATTGTACAGACATAAATTGATTGCAAGTGAATTCTAACACAAAAGATACTATCACAGTCTCCAGGTACATTCAGACTGGTGAATAATACCTCTTTTGTGTTTTGGGATGGCACATTGCTGTGCATTTTATGCATCCTGGCAACAATAAATTCGTACTGTAGCAGAGCACTGAGGGATCCTTAGATGTTTCTTCAAGATTAAGTAATGAACACTAGCTCTTTCCCAGTACAACTTTTCAGCTCACTAAAACTTTCCATCCACTCGCAAAATAAATGGAACATAGGCTGAAGACGTTTAAGGATTCCAAAGAAGAGAGTTTTAGTCTTAGCCTTAGTCATCTATCCTAATTAGTCATTTTTATTTTAGTTAAAATGCTATGGACTCTTTATAATTTTATATCCAATCCTTCCTTAATGATTCAAAATTTTCTTTGTATTTTCTGTGTATTCTCTTTTAAAATACTCCAAATTTTTCTATATTGACCTCATTGTGGTTTAGTTGGATTCATCCAGTCCTCTCATTTATTTATAGCCTGTTGTAATTCAGATTTGTTTTCTGCAGTTATTAGTCATACTATTTCAAGAAGTCAGGAATTTGTTACTCTTCTTGTAGATGACATACAGGTAGAGGTGTATAGTTATATACCCAGAAAATCTCAATTCTCATGTCACAGGTTCATAGGAAGGAATGAAAATATGTGAAAAAATAGACAGATTTTTCCCAATTGAGTTTGTACAATTCTCTCTCTCTCTCTTTCTTTCCTTCTTTTTTTCCTTCCTTCTTTCCTCCCTCCATCCCTCCTTTTCGTTTTCCTGAGCAACTTTGTAGAATCGAGAGATGTAAATTCACTTTCCCAGCTCAGCTGTTTTGTTATTCTGTGATATGTAGGTCATGGGTCTTCTTTGCCCTGAGCTTACGGGAATGCCTAACAGGTAAACATATTTTTGTAATACTTTCTCCACTTCTTTCACGGATTATCTCATATATTCATTCATTGCTTGCTGATTTTGCTCTATTTATGCTTAGTAGAAATAAGCGTAAGTCTTTGAGAACACTTATTGCTGGAATACCTGCTTGGTTGTTCAAAGCCATTTCTGGATATTTCTCCTTATGTTACTGAGCCATAATCTTTATGTACAATCTATAGGTCAGAATTCTGATCTGATAGCACTGTAAAGATCATTCTATTTACAGTTAGAGTATCACAGAACTATGGAATCATTTAAGGCTGGAAAAGATGTCTAGCATTGTGTAGTCCAACTGTTAACTCAGAATAGTGATAGGATGAGAGGTAATGTATCTACCACTGAGAAGTTGTTCTTTCCTTCAAAATTTGAGATTTTGCCTTCTTTTCATCTGACTGGAACTGTTTTCCTTTTTTTCCTTTCTTTTTTACTTTTTAATCCAGCATCTGTTACTTGCATTTGATTGAAGTAAGCAGGTTATTGTAATAAACAGATATTATCTGAGAAGGCTGACAAAATTTCGTTTCTCTCTCCAGTCAAAACTCAACGAATTGTAATGAAAATAAGTGAATTTTTTCACTGATGCAGAGATTCTCTCCCATGCAAACAAGATAAGACTCAGTCTGATTCATTCAGTGTTCAGCAGATTGTAGCCTTTGGAGACTACAGGGAATTGCTCAGAGTGTTAACAAGAAGTATATGGCTACTGTAGGAAGACAGAGCTGCTGTTTGGCAGCAGGGCTGAAGAATAGGAAGCAAATGAAACGGAAGTCATAAAAGATTCAGAAACCATCCAATTCCTATCCTTGAGTGAGCTGTGGGATAGGCAAAAACATTTCAGTCATCACCCAGACAAACATGTCATCAACTGATTACACCAGTGCTGAGACTGGAGCCAACAGTAAGGAAATGGAGGGCAAGCAAGCCAAGCAGTTGTGATCCCTTTCTAAGGAAAAAGCCATTGACAAAGTGATTGGAAAATGATTACAAGTCCTCAGACTCTGGAAGTGACTGCTAATGAGTGAAAAGGAAATTTATTCCTAAAAGGAAGATATTGTTAATTTCCAAAGAAACTGGACCACCATAGAAGGAGCTATTCAGAAACTGAGGAAATTAGCCATTCTGGAGATGATTTATACTGACTTGGACAACGAACAGGTACCCAAGGATCCAGATGGAGAACCATCCTGCAGCCTACGTGGCAGAAATTTGTACAGAGCACAAGCTAAGTTTACAGATATTTACTAGAATTTCTGCAGTGCTGCAATGGAGCATGAAAAAAGGATGGTAGTAGAGGTCCTCTTTTGATTAAAAAATGTCCTTCAAAATTCTTTTGCTATAGCTCAAGAAACAGTGGAATTAAAATGCACATTCTCTGTTCAAAGATTCAAGGCTTGCTCGGGTTGGATTAAAGTGTTTTTTTAATGTCACTCTACTCCCAACAGCCTTAAGTCCCAACCAGACATGAGCTTTGTTGTGGTTCCGTCCATACTGATTTATTTATTTTCTCTTCTTTCTTGTACCTCAACCCACTGATTCCTGTAGTGGAGGATGGATTCCAGCAGAGATCTCTAAAGTTAGCTCTTGTAAAGAATTGAGGACAAACTGCATGGAAATTCTTCTCTGATTTACCTTCATATCCTTTGATTCAAGTGGTATCCTGGGACCATGATAAAAGGAGAGTGGCAAGTACAACGTGATAAAGCCTCCCCTTAGTACATTTTTATTTCACTTTTAGAGGAACAGAAGTGAAGAATTATAAAGACATAACACAAATCCCTCTCCACTTGATAAATTCACAAGACAAGCTGATGGCATTTGATCTCCAGCTTCCTGTGGAAGCAGTTGTGCTTTGAAACGACACTGTCACTTCAATCTTGATTTTCCTTGTGTATAAGCAACTGTCACCAAATCCAGCACTGAAAGCAAATCACCTTAGCTGCACTTCTTAGGGTTTTGAGAAAGTGATTGCTCCTGGGCAGTATTCAAGAATGTCCTCTTGAAGGCATTGCTAGGTGACCATAGCTGCAAAACTCTTGAAGTGACTCACTGAAATCATCAGTTATGCATTTCAAGTTGTGAAATAAATTCAGGTTAAAGCATATAAACAAGAACAATGAAAAGGGGTTTACACCAGTTTCACCAAATGTCAGCTCTTGATGCAGTGTCCTTCCCCATCTTTGGTTTAGTACAACAAAGTGTTCCTGTGTCATTTTTGCAACAAAATCAGAGGTTTTCAGAGATTTAACTATGCTTTATCTTTTTCTAATTCAGTGTTAGGCTATATCTCCAGAAAGCTAAGTCTAGGTTTCTTTATCTAGCTTTGGTCATGCCATGCTGATCTGTGGCCATTAAAGGTGACACCCTCAGCTCTTGGCATCAGAAGAGTAAGATATATAAGCAATTTTTGGAAGATTGATTCTGTATGTCAGTGTCAGGGCCTCAGCAGAGTTGCAGAGTACCAGCTCTAAACTCCGTGTTCAGCCTGGGACTTGACATGATTATTTTAATAGTTTACAATCTACCACAATTCCAGTAATAAAAGAAAGCTACTGAGAGAACAGCTACAAAATTAACCTTTTCTATAATTGTCTGAAATTCTTTTTAGAAACTTAATAACTTGAGTTTAAAGGGTTTATGTTGTATTTAAGTAGGAATATCTGCAAAGTTTTAAAACTATATTTTTAACACTAAAATTGCCAGTCATTTTTACACACACACACACACACACATATATATATGGGGGAAAACATTTAAAGCTCTGATAAAGATACGATATTTCCTTTCCTCTTTTCCATTTCATTCTACCTTCTTACAACACCTCTTCTCACCTCAGAGACTAACTTTTTTTTAGTAGTAAAATCTTTGATGTTCACCTTTTATGTCCCTAGCATATGTACTGCAAAACACATCTGTCAGGACGTTATAATCTCCGAGACAGTAAATTCAGCACTGCTATGCATCACCCTAATGCTATCAAAACAGTTATCTGAGAAATTTTAAGATCTAACAATCCAGCTCTTTCATTTTGATATTCAGCTCTCCATCATCTGAAAAAAAAAAAAGAACAATTATTGTTTTTGCTAATATGCAAATATTTTTTGCAATGCTCTGTGAGTGACCTATAAAAAATAACTGATCTAAATTAGCACTTGTGTGGATTCAAGTTATCTGTTGAATCTGTTCCCAACACAGAAGGAATTTGAATGGCTGAATATATTCAACTTTCTCCGGGGCTCAGGAATAAAGAGCAGCTCAGCAGAACTGGCTCAGCCTGCAATACAGCACAGCTTTCTGCTGCTGCATCACAGAGGTGGTTGCAAGTTTCTTCTCCCCACTCCTTCCTCTGCTCCGTTCCCTCCCTCCTCATTTTATTTCCAAGGTATGAATGGGAAGGAGAGAATGTATGTAAATGTTGTGCCCATGAGAAATGCAGGAAGAAAGTTCCCAGTCTTCTTCTCAGTGTGTTTTAAGATCTACTCTGAGGTTATAGTTTAATGGCTGAGACAGTTTTATCTGTTTTCCAGTCAGCATTTTACATCACTGTGCTTGATTTACATAGCTATATAAGTCAATTGAATGAAGTAGGTAAAGCTCCTCCATCCCCCTCGCCTTCTCTGAAAAGATTTTTAAAGCAAGATTTCAATTCCATTTTGTCTATTTTCATCTGACACGTGGGGTACACTGGGATGATGCTTTTGTTAGTGGTCAAATAGCAGCAATAAAGGGAAGAATTGGGAAAAAGAATGAAAAATAAAGAAAAATTGCTGAGAACTAGATTGCATTAATGCACGTACTTCAGTTGTTCCTGAGACTTTGCACTATGAAAAGACTCACTGTAATGCATCTTTTCATGTAGTAAACAGTGAGTGAAGGGTGAAGCCAAGGATAGATCTTGCTAATAGCTTTCAAATGTTGCTGCCCATAAACTTGCTGCACTGACAAAGTGTATTAGGATAATTATTAAGAGAAGCAACTCACATTTCTTGAGTGAATATCATCCCCTCAAGAGAGTCTTGTTGGATATAAAGATTATGAGACTGTTTTAGGAAAGTAGAAAATAGCAGAATTAGGTGTAGGGCATGTGATGAAGGCATTTGGATTAAAGTAAAAGAACACCTGGGAATGGATGTGACAGTTGTTTTTGTGAGCTGAACTTCTACGGGAAAATAGACTAGATTCAGCACTGGGCAAAGACAAGATATCTGGGCAATCTGAGCTCATGAGATTTGAATTCTTCTCTTGGATTTGCCAGTGAATAAAGTGTTTCACATATTATTTCATTTCCATACTTTTCCCTATCTGTTTAGAATTAAAATGGCAGTTGCCCCTTTATGTGTTCATATAACAGTGTGACTCCAGCACTGATGTCGTCATACTCATGACAGAAGTTTGGTCCACTCAAATTACAGTAGTAAAGCAGATCTTCATTAGTTGAAATTCTGTCAACACGTAATTAATTTCTTTGACATCTTTGACTCTTTTAAAACTTTTTTTTTAATTGCCTTCAGAGTTTGGGATTTTTTATTTTTTATAATTTTTAGGGTGACAGGCTGCCACTGTAGCTGGAGTTGAATATTATAGCTTTAATTAGCTAATTAAAGGCAAATTAGAAAAGTGAAAATATGTGAAGTACATTCTGAATTTATATACCTAATTTTTACTCCTTCCTGTGGCATTTTAAAATTCTGTGATAAAAGCCTCATCTGAAAAGGCTGTCAGTTGTTCCATACTTTAATTTTCATTTCCCATTATTTCAAGCTCAGAAGCTTTCACCACATTTCCTTCAGCCCTCTCTTCACAATGATGGCAGTCTGTGCCAAGGCCTCTGCACTGGGAGCCTGAATAGAGGCAAAATAATAATCCCACCATTTGCTCTGATTAAATATCCATCTTCTGTGGATTTGCTTACACTCCATTCACAGATGTGATGGCCATCTGTACTGAGCTCCTCATGTTAGCCTTAACATAGCTGCCACCGTGTAAACATGACCAAAAAAGAAGCATTTAGTATAAACTATTTAAAACCTCTCAGGACTCTAAGTAAATCTCTGAGAAGAGAGCCTTTAAATCCTCACCATTAAGGTTTTAATTCACTTGTGTTTACTGACCAGTAGTTGGTTAAGTATGTCCTACTTGTACCAAATCCACAGCCTGATTTCAGTGCAATCAGGTAAAGGTAGATCCAGAATTATACAACTAAAGGAGTAAGGCCTGGGTTTTGGCATTCAACAACGCACAAATTCAGTTGTTAGACAGGAAGCAGCAGGGTCTTTGGTGCTCAGTGAACACACATCTGCCACCTGAGTTGTGCCCAAGCATTTCCCAGCAGCCTCACATGGATGAGCAGCCACAGAAGTGGGTTGAAGACAGAAATTCTATTTATTTTTTTTTTTTACTAATTGAAGAATCACAGAATCACAGAACTGTAGGGGTTGGAAGGGACCTCCAGAGATCATCAAGTCCAGCCCCCTGCCAAAGCAGGTTCCCTACACCAGGTCGCACAGGTAGGCATCCAGGCAGGTCTTGAACATCTCCAGAGAAGGAGACTCCACCACCTCCCTGGGCAGCCTGTTCCAGTGCTCTGTCACCTCACTGTAAAGAAGTTCTTGCGCATGTTTGTGCGGAACTTCCTATGCTGCAGTTTCCAGCCGTTTCCCCTTGTCCTGTCTCCACTCACCACTGAAAAGAGTCCGGCCTTGCCATTCTGCCCCCCACACCTTAGATATTTATAGACCTGGATCAGGTCCCCTCTCAGTCTTCTCTTCTCAAGGCTGAACAGACCCAGTTCACTCAGCCTTTCCTCATAGGAGAGATGCTCCAGGCCTTTCACCATCTTCGTGGCCCTCCGCTGGACTCTTTCCAAGAGATCCCTGTCTTTTTTGTACTGGGGAGCCCAGAACTGGACGCAGTACTCCAGATGAGGCCTTACCAGGGCAGAGTAGAGGGGGAGGATCACCTCCCTCGACCTGCTGGCCACGCTCTTTTTAATGCACCCCAGGATGCCATTGGCCCTCTTGGCCACAAGGGCACACTGCTGGCTCATGGCCAACCTGTCGTCCACCAGGACACCCAGGTCCCTTTCCGCAGAGCTCCTCTCCAGCAGCTCATCCCCCATTCTGTACTGGTGCATGCAATTATTCCTCCCCAGATGCAAGACTCTACACTTGCTTTTGTTAAACCTCATCCGTTTTTTTTCTGCCCAGCTCTCCAGCCTGTCCAGGTCTCGTTGAATGGCAGCACAGCCTTCAGGCATGTCAGCCAATCCTCCCAACTTTGTATCATCAGCAATCTTGCTGAGGGTGGCCACTATCCCCTCATCAAGGTCACTGATGAAGATGTTGAACAAGACTGGACCCAGCACCGACCCCTGAGGAACACCACTGGTTACAGGCCTCCAACCGGACTCTGCACCGCCAACGACGACCCTCTGCCAGTCAGCCAGTTCTCAACCCACCTCACTGTCCACTCGTCTATTCCACACTTCCTCAGCTTTGTTATAAGGATTTTGTGGTTTTAAAATTAAAAAAATTACTTTTTTTTAATTTGCCATGGGATGTTTCTCTTCTTAAGGAAAGTGCAGGAGACAGGATTGGGTTTTTGCTTGATCTTGGTATATGGAAGCTTCACTATACAACCAACAAATAAGCAGTAATCAGTGTTGCAATAATATTTTGTGGGATGCCCAGAAAAATTAATTAAAAACGTCTTCAAAGAGTTACAGTAAAACAATTATCAAATCTATAATCAAAAACACACTGAATGTCTCCACATGCCTGTTGAGCCCAATGCATTCGCAGAAGGCTCTGTGCCTTTTGAAGTCAGCCTTCGAGTGAAATGTGCCTTCCTGCTATTGAAATAACCCATTTTGTGCCTACATCAAACACAGGATGCTCTTTTCTTCTGATTATTAAAAGTCTTAAAAAGAAATGGGACAGTTGGAGAATGCTTGAAGCATAACAGAAGGCTGAAGAAAAACTTCCTTCTCCTTTGGTTGCAAAGCACTAAAAGGCATCTGACATTGTACCTCAGAGTCAGACCCTGCTATGTACATAAAAGGAGGAGGAGAAGGAGACAGAGATGAAGAAAGTAAGACTTGAAAGTGCTTTGTCTGTTAGGAACTCACTAAGGAGCTGTGGATGAGAGTTAAAAAAAAAAAAATCTAAAAATTTTCTCTTTCCTCCCTAAACTTACTGCATTCAGTCCTTTCAGTTACTTTCTTTGCACCCTCTGTAAAGCTTCAGATGGCTTGAATAGTTTTGTGAGGGAGGTTAGGGCACTCCATGTGCAGCCACACTCAGAAACTCTCCAACTTCACTTTGAACAAGGATCTCACGTTTTAGGCAGCCTTGGCTGCCTAGATTATTCTCTACTACACTATTCTTGAAACGGCAGATAGATGATTTGCTGCATGTGGGTGAAATTGTTGCTCCATTGAAGTCGTAAGAGCTCCATCAGTTTATGCCTGTGGAGGATCTGTATCTGTATCACTGTAGTAGTAACTTTGCAAATAGTTTAACTGTGGCTTTTTGGTTTTGATTTTGTGCCTTATGTGTCATAATTCTTGCATGTATGAAAATAGTTTAAAGTGTAGCAGAGAGCTGGTGCACTCAGCATAAATTATGCTCTCCCCTTCAGCATGAGGCTATTAAACATATATAAACAGACTATTTGGAAAGAATTCATATGTGATGTTAGTACACATAGGTGCTTCAGATATATATATTGTATTTTCTACACACAAAAATCAAGATAAATTAGGACATTCTCCACTTACAGTGAATTCTAAACATAAAGATATGGAAATGGACCTTCAGTAGAATTACAGCTTAATATTGTCTTTTCCATTCTTCACATATCATAGCAGAAAATTCCTTTAGATAAAAAAAGAATACTTATGCCTGAGGTTGAAGAGCCTTGAGGTTTTTTTTTTTACTTACTTATTTATAATTACAGAAATTACCTTTGAAATTCAAGCATCTCGTGTCATTTGTTAAAAGAATTAAAACTCAAGCACTTAAGCATCCTAAATTCTCTTGATTTTTTTTTTCTTGAATTTTTTGGGGGGGTTGAAAAGAACCACAATGATTCTCCTAAGTTACACCTTGTAGATGTGGACTACTTGTGAAAGAGTGATATGAACAAGCTCTATTCAAATAATCATTAACTTCAGACACTGACATATTATAATAAAGCTTAGATAACTCTCCTTTCACCTTTCCTTTTTCTTCCTTTTTCCATTCCTTTTGCCTTTCCTTATTCCTTTCTTTTTAACTTGCCTTACCTTGCCTTGCCTTGCTGGAAAACACTATTTTATATGTTGGTAATAGAAACAGATATCAAACATGATGAGAGTACCTCAATGTGCATCTTTGCACCTACTGTATGACTTTGACATCTTTCATCAGTGGAGAGTTGAGACCAGATGTAATCAACTAATCTACTGTCATATGATGATCCAAGATGTAATCTGTTAAATCGTAGATTTGAGTAAACCCATGGAGGTGAAGTAATTGTGGTTCCTATATTATCAATCTACATTTGATGCTATGTAAGTGGCTGGAGCACAATGTCCCACATATGCAAACAGTAGAGCATTAAAAGCAGGTCTAAGTCAGTATACTTCTAAAACAACCTAATGTAAAATCTGTTTAATTCTACCCAGTCTATAGTCTTGAAAGTACATCTTCCATAAGGAATGTGTTACAGTCTTTCCCATGCTTTTGATCTGAAGTATTTTCTAAATATGGGCTTTATAATTTACCAAAAATATCCATCAAAGTGTTGTATATTTTTTTGAGTTACCTGTCGCATAGTTCATGGAATAATGAAAAGATATCTTGATGAGAATATGTCTCCAGGAAGGATAAGACTTAACAAGGTAGCTACTCAAAAGTACAGATGTAGCTTGTAACCACCATAAATCCTTCTTTCCCTACTTCCCTATAACTGCTTCCAAGCTGTACACAAAGCAATAAGGAGATGTAAATATGATTTGTGGTTTATATCTTCTTTGAAGTTTATTCATTTTATTTGTCTTATCTGCAGATACTCATTGTGGTTTCCTATTATATCTGAACATTTCTGCGAATGTGATAAAGATGTAGTGATGTTTCTGTAGAAGAAGCCAAAAATGTATCTCTGTGGATAACACATATTGGTGAGGTCAAGATGAGCCCAAGACAGAGATCAGGTGGAAAGCATGATTCAAATCTGAAAATAATTGTCAGATACATTATTTGGAGTGTGGCGCAGTACTGCTTTCATTGGTGACTCTGTCTTTGCCTTTTTCCAGCTCATGCCAAGTCATACAAGTCATTATGGAGGTCTCACCTTTTCTCAACCCCTCACATTACTCATGTAATTCAGTTCAAGTAGCACATCTTCTGCTTTTGATATCTCTTTTTTTATTATCTGGTAGCCACACTGGGCAGAAATTTTAAGGTTTCTAACCTTGATTTGAAACTTTAAAGCAACTTTAAAGTGGTCTCTTTCATTTCCTGTTAGATACTATTTCTGAGCAATTGGTTCCCTTCATAGAGTGCAAGTCTCCCACTCGCTCGCCAGTACTTCAATTAAGCCTTTCCATCAATCTAAATAACCTTACCACTGATATTCAGTATCACAGTACTTTGTCAAACACCTGGCAATTGAGAATCTCTGTTTTATGAGGCTAATATCATGTCTAGCATTGAAAATGGTGAAAAAGAAGTGTGGCACAGCTAGAAATAAATTATTATGTTTCAGAATAAAATGGCAATCAGAAGATAAGTCTACCACTAAGAAAACTAGCAGTGTGGTGGCAGTGCAGTGTTTTATATGTGATCCTTGTGCAAGAACATGATCAAAATCCCTACTGAGCTTCATCCCTCCAGCTCAGTAGAGTGCAGAAACACTGTTATAAAGAGGTGGTAAATCACAGTTTTGGAAAGCAACTCTTCTTTCTGACCCAGTCCCAACCTCCTGGCCTCAGTCAGGGTTAATCTGTCAGAGAAGGAGGATGCTCCATTAGGATCTTGTTGGAAGAGTTTGGTCTGGAAATCTGATTCAGTTCAGATAAACACCTTTTTGAAAGAAAGGAAAAAAAAAGAGGCAGAACTCTTCTTGCTTCCATGGCTTAAATCTAAAATGTTAGGAGTGCAAAATCCCTCTGTTATGGGATTTCTGCTCCTTTTATTTAGACAGCTGTAAAGAGAAATGTTGAGCAGAGAAGACAGATGCAATAAAGGTTAAGGTGGCACAACCCCTGCTAAATGTATTTCACCAGCATGTCATTTCTGAGGCAGATCTGGCTGTGTCCACATGCCTCAAAGCATAGGCAATATACACAGCTAGTTTCTTTCTGTTGTCCTCACTGGCACTAGAATTCCAAAGAGGAGTTGCTGTTTTAGTGGTGCTGTCAATATGACATTAATGTAATGCTGAAAGCTGTGTGTTTTCCTAGGTCAACAGCTTGCCTCTATGGATGTGCAGAGCTGCCTGGGGGTCTCCAGCCCACACTCCACTGTTCTGTGCTTTGCTTTCCCTTTGGCGTTTTCATGAGCAGCCACTTCTTTTTGCTGCCTTCTGTTGGTTGCTGAAATGGGGCCAAACAGAATCCTCCAGCACTTTTTTTATTAATGATCTGATGTTCAGACATGGCTTCTTGCGCGTTTCCCTTGATCTCCTTAGACTTTTAGCAGTTTCACTAGTGAAATAATCAGCGCCAGGGAGCTGCCTTCCAACTCAGCTCATGATGGCTCATACTGCTCTGTTGCTTGCATGCTACCTGTAATGATTTGTTTTTTCATAGAATTGTAGAATCATTTGAGTTGGGACCTTTAAAGATTATCTAGTACAACACCCCTGCAATGAGCATGGACACTTACACCTAGATCAGGGTGCTCAGAGCCCCATCCAGCCTGGCCTTGGATGTCTCCAGGGACAGGGCATCCACCACCTTTCTGGATGAATCACCTCCCTTGACATGCAGCCCAGGATGTGGTTGGATTTCTGGGCTGTGAGCACACATTACTGGCTCATGTCCAGCTGCCACCCACATGTAAGCCCAAGTCCTTTTCGACAGGGCTGACTTCTGTCTTTTTGCCCTCCAACTTGTACTGATAGTGGGGATTGCAGCAACTCAGGTGCAAGACCTTTCACTCAGATCTGTTGAACATCTTGAGGATTCAACAAGTGGTCCTGTGCCCACTTCTTGAGCTAGTCTAAGTCTCTCTTAATGACATCCTGTCCCTCATGTGTGCCAACTGCACCACACAGCTTGATGTCATCCACAAACTTGCTAAGGGTGCATTCAATTGCACTGTCAATTTTTTTGATGAAGACATTAAAGAGCATCAGTCCCAGTACAGACATGACTCACTGCTGATCTCCCTCCAGATGTTGATTCTTTGACTATAACTCTCTGTGTACAAACTCACATCCAGTTTCTTGTCTATTGGACACCAATCAAATTCATATTTTTCCAATTTGGAGAGAAGGATGATACGGGAAACCATGTCAAGGGTTTTCCTGAAGTCCAGATAGATGATATCAGTGGCTCTTTTTCCCACAGATACAGTTACACAATCATAGAAGACTACCAGTTTGGCCTTCATTAATATACATTCCCCCAGACAGTGCCCAAATATGGTTTCCATGATAGTATATGCTGGAGAGGTTTATTGGTAGACAGCATATATATAGCAACTCTGTTTTCAAAGGAGGGATGACATTTTAAGCCACTGGAGGACATCATCACATAGCATGGTATTTCAAGGACAGAGAACAGGCTGTTATATTTAAAAGCATAGATATTGCTTCAGATAAGTACTGCAGAGGTCTAGAAATGCTGCTGTCATGTTTACAGCCTTCTGATTTTACTAGTTCTTTCATAACCTGCTTTGAACAGAGGTGTATCTGCTTGCTCCATAGGTAATATGAGGTGAAGAATGTGGCAGTCACCACATCTGCACCCATTTCAGCAGTCAGAAGGATCACCGCAGGAAACTTCCCCTTGCATGACAGGCTACTCATCTAGCAGCTTCTGTCTCCTCATCTCTAACCTTTCCTTCCCTTGATAGTCTGCTTCAGCAACGCAGCATCACCCCTGCTTAAGTAATCTTCTCATTTCCAGTGGCAGACTGAATCCATATTTTGGTGTGTAAAACCAGTATATTGCAATAACCAGTAGGTAATCTGTGTAGCACAGTCAGCACTTTTGTGTGAATAAGGCTAGAAAAGGGGTAAAAAAAATGATCTATTCAGAGTAGTATAAAAAAAGACATTTAAATAATTCCTTCACCATTCTCTGCTTTTTCTATATCTTTGGGAGTGGTCTGTAGCACACTATGTATATTTTCATCATACATCATAAAGTCCTGATTTAAATAAAACACAAATTTAATGAAAGAAAATGAACAGCTCAGATTAGACAAATTAGTCCACAACTAATTAGTTCACAAGACTGACTGGAGAGTGTTAGAGAAACTTTCCTCTAAAAGTTTGAGGTTTGTGTGGTTTGAGAAATGATGCATACTTCACGTGGTGTCATTCTGCAGTGCACTTAACAGAAGACTGTCAAGTACTTGAAAATGTGGGGAATGAATTTGCAGCCTTGAGAGAGCAAGATGACACCCATTTTGTGTTATGATACAATGCAGTGTAGTCATCTATGTGGTACAGTGATGAAAGGTTACTGTTTTATTTATAAAATCAGTAATGAGCTCAAAAATAATGGTGTCATAATTGATGTAAAATTGCTCTATTAAAATGATTTATGCTCATTATACTAGCTCAAATTGTTTTTAAATGAGGCATTTGGGGTTCGTTTTCATTGTCTTTTGTCTAATTTTAAAAGACATTTAAAACACCTTAAAGCAGAAAGTTAATTGAGTAGGTCCAAGAATACAAAAGCAGTCTTGAAATGAAAGTAAAGTTTGTTTTAGCAATTTAGTACATACTTCGATAGATATATAGGGGTAGGAAAGGGGAAGCAAGGTGACATTGTTTATCTGCAATTTATAGGTTTAGATGAAGGAAAATGGAAAAAATCTCTATATGAAACAAAAATAGTATTTGATTTGATGTAAAAAAGAGAAAGAGTAATTTCTCAAATAAAAGTGGCAATTTTGTCAAAAGAAGAGCATGGTAAATTTCAAAACAGCACAGTAGCCACAGCAGTGGTTTGAAATGTGTCTGCTTATTGGGCTTCGGTGAGTTGCTCTGAGGCACAGTGGCAGTCGGCCATTTCAAGGAAGCCCTTCTCCAAAAGTCTCCTTTCTGCTTCCTCGCATGGGATTTTACAACTGTTGAGCTGTTCATGAAATTAAATTATTATTTTATCTATTCTGAAGCAGTACCATAAGAGGATTTGTAAAGTAAATCCAGCCTTTATTGCATCCTGTTCTTTACTAGACATAATTCTGGCTATAATTCTGCTCTTGATTTCAACAGTGGAAATGAAATTACTTTGAATGGGAATGATTTTAGTGGAGGTTAACATTCAAACTGAAACCTTTCCTATTGCTGGAAAAGATGCTAGTCTCCAGTCATCTCAAATGTCCTTTAAATGGGTTTCATGCTGCAGTTGTCTGTCAGCTAGAGATTGAACTGTCTAGAGAAAAGAGAAGAACATAGTGAATACCAATATCCTACGCTGTGCTCTGTAGGATGTTTTTCTTTAGGAGGTCCAAAGTGAGGTCAGCAGAAATCCATACAGCAGCAGACAGCAAGGATTTTAAGACAGCCATAAAGACATACATTTGTGAGAGTCATGCCAATGAATCATCGAGTTAGAGACTTGATGCAAACTTGTTATTTGTGCCTAAGGGAATCACTCTCTAGTCTCAAACACCGTCAATGTCTAAGCATGGTAATGATTGTACTTATATCAACAAGAAACACACAAGTGCATTGAAAACAGTGAGGCCTAAGAGCCAAATACTGTCCTGCAGTGAAGAATATTTCTGCTAACAATGTAAGAACACAACCAAAGAGTGGAATGGCTTATGTAATTAAATTATACAGAATTCTATGTTTAGAATCATAGAATGGCTTGGGTTGGAAGGGACCTCAAGGATCACCTAGTTGACACCCATTGGATCAGGCTGCCCAGGGACCCATCCAGCCTGGCATTGACGCCTCCAGGGATGGGGCATCTACAGCTTTTCTGGGTAGCCTGTGCCAGTGCCTCAGCACACTGAGTGAAAAATTTCCTCCTAATATCTAATCTAAATCTTAGAATCATAGAATTGGCTTGGGTTGGAAAGGACCTCAATGATCATCAAGTTTCAAACCCTCTGCCACAGGCAGGGCTGCCTGCCGCTAGATCAAGTACTAGATCAGATCAGATCACCGAGAGCCCCATCCAACCTGGCCTCAAACATTTCCATGGATAAGGCATCCACAGCCTCTCCATGCAACCTGTTCCAGCATCTCACTACTTGATCAGTAAAAAGCTTCCCCCTGACATCCAGTCTAAATCTCCTTTCCTTTAGTTTAAATAAAACTGTTGTAGAACATTGGTCCCAAGACAGATCCCTGGGGGACACCATTCATCATCAGCCTCCACCCAGACACAGAGCCATTTATCACAATCCTCTGGCTATGACCATTCCACCATTCCAGGCACAGACATGAGGGTCTCTGGCCTATAGTTTCCTGGGTCTTCCTTTCTCCCTTTCTTAAAAATGTAGGTGAGACTTTAGAAAAGAAGATATAGCTGTCCGATACAAAAAATATATTTTGGTGAAGTATGCAAACTGCTATGAAGGGATAAGAAAGGAGAATTTAAACAATTCCTCCCTTAAGATGTGTCAGATAATTCACTATCAAGCAAAGCATATGTCCCAACACTTCCCAGATGTTCACTGTGGGGAAAGTATCCTTGGATAGATTAAAATAGCTTCAGTCAGATTTTCTGTCAGTTTTCCAAGCAAATTTCCAGCAGTAGATATTTTCAGCTGCTAAACACTAGTTACAGTCACACTAATGGGGGAAAAAAGGACCTTTGAACCCAAAACAGACCTAAAACTTATTATGATTCTGAAGTGTGCTATGCCACTTCAATGATACATAATTAACAGGTAATGAGAAGTTGTTTCTACGACAGCTGCTAATTTCAGAGTAGACCCTAATCTATCAGGGAGGGAAAAAGGCCAACTTTTTATTTTTTTAACATTGAATGAAATCTGTACTTTCTAGTTATTACTTCAACTTTGAAAATTATCCCATATCATCACAGTTTTAATGTGCATGGGTTAATCGAGAAGTCATAAACTGAATACTGTTAACAAAATATTTTAGAAATACCAGAGAATTGTCAAATATAATTGATTACGTTTTATACAACAAGGGCTAGTGAGAAAACACCTTTGCTTGTCTTTCAGTTTTAAAGGAAGGAAAAGGAAAAAGAGTACAAAGTTATTGTAAATCACTGTTAGTTACGACCCAGTAACTGAAAAGTTGTGAAGGTACAGGCTATTAATAACCAGAGCAAACCTGGAAAAGGAATTACTAAAACTAAGTTAGGTAACTAATTTCTGTCTAATACTCAGATGCAATTAAATATCTCTCACATCATCTCATATCCTTTCTGTCACTTTTTCCAGAACACAGGCTTTTCATTTATTCAGAAAATTATGTTTTGCAGAAATTTTTCCCAGAAAAGACAGAAACTGAGGTGGAATTTCATTGTTGTTCCTGAGCACTGCAGTGCCTTCTCTTTCACAGGAGAGGAAAGGTTGAACCCATTGCCCTCCATGCACATACTATGCATCAAAACTATTTAGCAGCAAACTGTCTACAGCTAGCACATCAGAAAGCAGTAACCCAAAGTGGGTGACATTTTTCAGTGCTTTACAAATTCATCTTCCATAAAGAGTATGGTATTGTTACACTGTGTGATATTGGTTTGTGTTTATATTGATTCCTGCTGCCATCCAGGCCAAAGGCACAGATACTGTGGTTTACACTGGACCCAATGTTATCAAAGAGCATGTCTTCAAATTGAAATGAGCATATTATTGAAGAGCCACTTTATATGATTTAACTAACATTCTCCCTTAACGTATTTCTTTATTCTGGATTTAGTGTTACATAAAATACCATGCCAAAATAGCCCAATGATTACTGCAAATATGGCCTGGTAACTTACTGTAAATCTTAATGTTAAATTTGTTTTATTCTGTCATTTCATTAGGGAAAACCATCACCACAACAAAAACCTAATGTCCTAAGGTAAACTTAATAGCTTTGAAACATAAAATAGGAAACCTTTCAAAACTGAATCCACTCTTCGAGCCATTCCACAGCTTTCCAAGTATTTCGCCACCAGCTTCTTTTAATGGCATAAGGCTTTAGTTTGTTTGGCTGCCAGGTTATGGTAATGAGCTACAGCTTCTTGTATGATCTTTTTAAAGAGTGAGATAAAGACAAACTTGTAAAGTTCAGAGTTTTGACTGTGAGGTTTGTGGTTTATAATATAGATTTCCCCCCCCACCTCTTTGTCAGTAGAGTCCTGCTTAGCATTTTTGGTAGACAGCAGACAGCCAGGAATAGGACCTAAATAATTTGACTGTGAAGAGAGACATCAATATTGTTTGATCTTTAGACAGAGTGAATAATGATTATTGGGAATAACTTATTCTGAGTTTGGCAAATGTTCATGAAGCCTGCATCCTAGCATCCAGACCCTTCTTGAAAAAATGCAAGTTCAAACAGGTAATGAAAGCACATTTTCATCATAATATCAGTAAGTGATGGGCTTATTTCAGCACGGCATCCTTAAAATATCCATGAGTCGTTGGTTTTTCCAAGCTGTTTAAAGTGTTACTTGAAGTATCTCAGATCTTACAGCTCTAGTATTTTCACCCATTATATACATTGTCTTCAATTTCCTTTCACAATACTAAGCATAAAATAGTATTTGCGTGAGTGAAGCTATATTCTTGCCTGAACTCCTCCATGATGACAATAGAGGGCCACAAATTAAAAAAGCTGTAAGAAGGAGGGTTGCTGTCAATGGTTCTAACCACCTGTGGTCTGTATTCTCTAGCATGGGAATGATCTTTCGTGACGTGGAGAAGACATGAGTCTTCTCACGTCTTCTCATGAGCTGGAAAAGGGACATGGCATCCCTAAGTGTGAAGAATCTACCTAACAGTTTTTCAACATTAATTCAAGAACTCTTGGCATTGAGCATGCTGCTATTGTACCAACTTTCTTCTATATAGTCCTCTGGTGCTTTTTAAGTTGTGCTGAAAGGAGTTATGCAACAGACTAGGAAGAGCCTGGCAGCATTAATAAGCATGAAATTAAATGCTCTCAGGCATCTCAATGCATTTGGAGGATTTGGTTACAATTCTGACTACTGGGAGTCTGAATTGCTTCTGAGAATCCTCTACAGCTCCAGCTCCCCTGGGGGGGAAAGCTTCAAACTGAGATCTGTTTTAGCGTTTGTTTTGCTGCTGCCATAAATTCCAAACCAGTAACACCATGTACCTTTTTGCTCTCCTGAAGTAATCTCTCTTCTGGAGGCTAGTTCTTTATATCAGTCTCTTAGGGTCACATTTCTGCATTTTGTCTGACGTAGAACAGGACCATATTCTTCACCTTGAGAGTTCAGAGTTACTGAGTGTGAGCAGCTGTCGGATCTTTCTGCTGCTCTGGGGTGCAGACTGGACTGACTTCTTTTGAGTCTGATTTTACAACTCTGGCATTGAAAATAGATGTGCACTTTTAACACTGCTATTAATTTCCATGGACCTACTTGCAAAATAGCATACTTCTGGAGTAGAAGTGCATAACCTTTGAAATTTCCATGACACTAAATGTGGCTTTGAAGCATTTAAATAAATTATGTTGAAATTAAACATCCCTCATCATGCATAAAAGCCTCTTCTATTTTTTTTTTCCCCACCCTCCGTACTGAGAACCATTTAACAGCTGGCTAGTACTTTATCATTGATTATGAAGGAGGAAACCTCAACTCACCTGCAGGTATCGTTTCTTTGTATGTGGTAGGTGAGGGCTGGATGGAACTTTTTTTTTCATCTCGGTAGGACACTGTATGTTCTCCCCTTTTCTGAGCATAATTGTCATTGAAAAACCTTACTATGTTTTGTGCTTGAAATGTCAGTTAAGTAAAAATAACTTTGAAAACTCTGTCTCTTTGTGTACTATAGCTGGAGGGAATGCAGTGTGTATCTTGCTAGCTCAATAGGGATGATTATAGAGCAAGAGCTATTGATAGGAAAACTACCAGCCATTTGAAAATGTTATTTTAGGAATTAGAGCAAAAACAGGTAAAATAGAGACATTTTGGAAACATCTATGGAGAAGAGGTGCTGTTTAAGAATTGTTTAAAAATGTTGAAGTCTACCACTTAACACCCAGGACTTGTAAATTATTTGAGAGTATGTATGCCTTAGACCTTTTTCATTAGCTCAATCCGCTAAAACAAGTAGTCATGTTTTTGCTGTAGTGGTTATCGGTTGTTGGCACTGATAACTGGAGAAGCTGATGACTTTGTGAGTGATCATCCATGATCTGTGTGACCTTGAAAGTCGGCAGTTTATTAAAAATGAACCTGGGGGAAAAGTACAAGGTACAAAGGCTTTTTTAGTACACAAACATATAGGAGCAGTGTTGGACTTGAACAGATAGCACACTGATCATGAGTACACTAAGACTGTTAATGTCTAAATTTCTTGCTCCTGTCTTCCAGTCTTGCTGAATTTCATTTGCCAAAAGGGAAAAACAAATCTATAATCTGATTCCTAGAGGGTCTTGTGCATGGAAATTAGGAGTGTGGCAGGAATTAAATGTATACTGAAGTAATAAAAGGGTTTTCTACAGACTAGCACAGATTATTTGCACAAGGAAGGATCCTCAAATATTAGAACAAGTGCTCATTTAGGAATACAGACCTCCCTGCATCCAGAAATTGTAAAGCATGCTGAATTTTGCAGTGATTTACGAAGAATAACAGAAAGAGCATCCTCTTGCCTTCTCCTCCCCGAGGTGCTGGCATCTCCCCTGTGACACTCTATCTCTTCCTTCTTTAGTTCTCATCACTCACAGAAAACAGATGTTTGACACTGGTAAATCCTCAGAGGATGAAGATGTTTCTAAGTAGGTTTGCTGCTCATGGGACCTTTCAGCCTGAAGAAAAATGTTGTCATTGTTGTCATAAACATTTCTCAAAACCTAAAAAGTGAGAAAGAAAAGGTCAATACTTTCCTTTTTTTTTTTCTTTGTTTGTTTGTTTGTTATTATTATTTGTTTTTCTTCTGGTCAGCTCAAATGAAAAAGAAATAAATCACTCTAGGATGTTAGCTGTTATTATTTTGGGGGGAGAGGGGACAATAAAGTTTTTGATATCAACAAAAAAGCTGAAGTGCAACCAAGAAAGGATATTTGTGTAGAAATTTATCTGACATAAAGGCATTTTTCCCTTCCCTTCTCTTTGATTTTCTAAAAAGTTTAGCAATTTTTTTTAAAGGCAGAAATAGAATGGCCTGTGTTCCTGAATGTCCTGGATGTTGTAAAATACAGATAAAATTGGTAGAAAGTTAACTGTAAAAGAAACAGAGTTAAACTGCATCTTATGCCAGATAGGAATCTTTGGTAAGCTTCATGCACAGAGGTAGGTTTAGAGGAAACGCATGAAGAGATCAGCTCTGCTGAGCATTAAGCAGAGTGCCATGAGCCACAGCAGGGAGTAAGCACAGGAGTGGGTCAAGGACAACTGGGCAATCTACCAGTGATGGATGAGCAAGCTCAGACAGCTCATGGAAAAAGCAGCAGCTCGAGACCAAATATGCTGAAAATAGGAAACATTCTCTTTTTTGGTTTGCAATGTTTTTTTTGTTTTGTTTTGTTTTTGTTTTGTTTTTTTTTTTGTTTTTTTTTTCCTTAAAATACAAAATAAAATTGTTGCTTCAGAGGGTGTGGAGGAGGAGGAAGCAGGGAGAATGGGAATTGGCAGTAAGCTTTTTGAAATACCCATTATATGATCATAAAGCTATTTGTATTGCTGCTGATTAAATTATTTTAATAAGCCTACATGCCCTATAAAAAGGATTGGGAGGATATTTTTAAAGACTTCAGTCTAGAAAAGCAAAAGCAATTTCTAAATATTTTATACACAATGATAGACTTTATTATAGAAAAAATTACTAGCAAATGCTACTAGCTATTGGATTATTGTGCTGCTCCCTGTAAATGAAAACAGTTTGATATTTCTCTTTGTAATTGCTTGGTTGCTTTATGGAAGATTTCCTTTGGAACTAGGGCTTTCTCTGCTGTGTACAGGGTTTCATAGTGGAGTTAGCTCACATTTCAGCAAACGTGACCAGATCTCATCTGGGGACATGCTGCAACATTCTGTGAGACAGCTTGGTGCTGCCTGGGGACTTCTGGGCAGGATGCTCTTCTCATGCCCCTGCTGCATCATGCTTGCCATACGCAAGCCTATGGGCTCTTGCTAGCTGCCTCATATGGTCCAGCAGAACCATTTCCATCCTAAAGCACTTGTCTGTGAAGCCCCAGAGGCTTCCTGATGTTGTTTTGTCCCAAAGGTCAAATGGACCTTAGGTGACTTCTGCTCTTGGGGTGATGTGACCCAAGAACTGCTTGCTAAGTGGCCTCACTGGGAATCAATTCATGTTTAGAGGGCTGAACTGCTGCTTAACACATGGTGGTGCTTTGCTTTTCTTGGGCCTTATTCCAAATTACTGAATTCATCAAGACAGCTTCTATTCAGTTCCAAAGACCCTGAATGAGGTTTTCTGGTTATATTTTTAACCAAGAGGTCTTTGACATTTTAACAAGCATCTTTATGTTTCGTGTTTCATTCCTTGGTATTGGTGATATTATTTCTGCAGACTCTTGTCAAAAATGTATTATTTTGACTCTTGTCAAAAAATGTATGTTCCCTTAATAATGTATCTTTAGATCAATCTGCCTGGTTTAAGAGGAAAGCATATAGAATAAGAGAGGATGGAAATTATTACTATGGAAAGTAAGGGTGTTCATTCTCTTTGTAAGCTTTAGGACTGAGTATATGAAATAGTCTCGAAATATACAAAACGTTTTTCCCCCCATGTTTGCAGAGATTGGCTGTTTGCTGTTTGTGATAATTGTCAGTGCAGATTCTATAAAGCTGTGCTTAACGTATTCATCTATTAAGGTGCAGTTGTACACTCATGACAGTGCCTGAATGCAGCTTTTCTGTCTACAGGGTACTGTGTCCAAGTTTGGTCTGCGGCCCCCAGCACAAGAGGGATGCAGAGCTGCTGGAGCAGATCCTGAGAAAGGCCATGAAGATCAGAGCGCTGGAGCACCTCTCCTTTGAAGAATGGTTGAGGGAGCTGGGCTTGTTTAGCTTGGAGAAGGTAAAGCTCTGCGGACACCTCATTGCAGCCTTTCTGTACCTAACATGGCCTGTAAGAAAGCTGGGGAGGGTCTTTTTGTCAGGAAGTATAGTGGTAGGACAAGAGGGAATGGCTTTAAACTGAAGAGGGGAGATTTATATTAGGTATTAGGAGGAAATTCATTACTGAGGGGATGGTGAGGCAGTGGAACAGGATACCCAGAGAAGCTATGGATGTTACACTAGAGCACAACTCTGTATGGCCTGAAGTCTCTTCTGCACTGTCCCCAAAATACCTGGCAGGACAAATGAACACACAGGGGAGGATCTCTACATTTAGAGAGCCTGGCCCAAGCCATTGCTAAACTCTATGACTAGTTCCACTTTGTTACAGCCACAGTGTTGTAGGTGGTTTTAATCATATATTACTTCTCACTGTCACGATTCTTTGTTGATATTGAGGACCAAACTTTCAAAAGCATTTATGTACCTGTAACCAAATATGAATAGTTTCAAAAATAATTTAGAAGCAAAGCACCATACTCTTCAGTGGGAGTTGGATGCACAGAAAAAGAACACCTGACTCCTATTTGCATGGGTTGCCTTTTTCAACATCATAACCTGAAGCAGTAAGTACCAGTTGTCAATTTCTTGCATACCGTGAACCTTCAAGGTCATGCTGTGAAAAGATCCATGCAACAGGTGAAAGCATCCTTTGGTTACTGTGTTCTCCCTTCTGCATGATTTTCCTCTGATTTAAGCACAAGGAGCCCTGCAGCAAAGGGCAAGCTTTGCTGGGCTGTTTCCTGTGGATTTGTGGTGAGATTGCCATTGAAAAAAGTACATGCTTTAAAAGCACAAACAACTCAGCATCCAAGCAGTAATTCAGGTCTAATACAGTGCCACTTTTCTCATTTAAAAATGAGAAATAACATAAAATGTGAAAGCAATATGCTGCCATCAGGATGCTAAATACAGTTTTGTAGCTTGAGTAAATAAATCTTAATTAAGAATTTGAGTGTATATTTTCATTTATTTCCCTCCTCCTTTTCCTTCCTCTTCTACCTCCAAGAATTTGACTGGAATATAATGAAAAACTGCAAAAAATTAAAAACCTAGGGAAAAAAAAATCCACACAAAACCCAACCAGTAAATGAAAATCATGAGGTTTTCTTCCTCTTAATTGTAGAACATTCCTATGTGTGTGTGCATGCACATATGTCCTTACAAATATATGCAAGTAAGCATATAAAGAAGAGATGAACATGTTCAAACGTTCTTAGCTGCTTAGGGGGCAGACATATCCATAAAAATCAAATGGCAGTCTTTTGTAATTCAATTTGTTTTGTAATGAAATCTAAAGCCAAACAAAGTATGTGCATTGTTCTATTTAGTATGGCCAATAAAAATTTATATCTTTCCCTTGAATTTATTCTGAATTACATTATTGCAGTAAATAATTACAGCACATCTGATTGAAAGAGGAAAGGATCAGATTTGGTTTTCATACAAGCTTTGGGCTGTGATTGAGCAAGCTTAAGAGTGAAATGTCTTTAGCAGAGCAGCATTATGTACAGAAGATTTTTTTAGACCTGAGCCACTTAAAATAATTCCAGTGGAGTGCTAAGGGCTAATTTCCAAGTAAGGAGGATCACTTGGTATTTACACTTACATAAGAAGTTGCTCCCGATAGCAAATGTAACATTTCAACTACAGCAACCCAAACCATAAGATGTTTGAGTTATTTTGATTCAAATGATTGAGAAAATTAGGTTTAAAACATCTTGAAACAAAAAAGTGGGTTGTCAGACAAGGCACTGGTGTTCCTGACCCTACGTACACATGCTGGTGCTCGTGTACACATACATGCTTTGCATTCAAACTGCTATTGCAAGTGAGATGAGATTATCTGTCACTGCCTGTGACAGCTGTAACTCCAAAGCTGAAGAATTTGTCACAGTAATGCACTGTTGGCATCTTCTTCAGATCTCGTGTCAAATGTGAGAGTCCTCTGGGGATGTGTTGGATACCCTGGGGAATGTCAAATGTGATTAAATTTCAATGCATAAACAGCTGAATCCCAGCAAAATCTTCATTGCCTTTTACAACTTAGGGGCATTACAGGTGATTGTGTTTATGCAGTTAGATGTATACATCTAAACCTGCTAGCTGAATCCAGCCAAACTGGCAAAAAGACTTGAGAAAAAAATTAGGTGCAATAGAAGATCTTCCTCAGATATATAGAATTGCTCAGATTAGGAAAGAATTTAGATTATCAAGTCCAACTGCAACCTAACTGTACTACCCTAACTCTAACCCTAACCCTCTGCTAAATGTGGTCACTGAGCACCACATCCAAATGGCTTATGCTAATCTCTAACCAGAATATATGAGTTAACCAAGAACTGCCTCAAACAAATATATATTGGAGAAAATTTGCTACAAAATTGTAACAAAAGAGGCAAAATAATGCAGGTGTCAGGATTCTTTCTGTTTGATTCTATGCTATGGATATGAGTAAATGTAAATTCCAACACTATTACTTACCTGTTTAGCAAGATACTGTGGTAGTGTTTGCAGCATTTTGCTGTCTCTTCTAAAAGTGTATGCAGACAGCCCAACTCATATAACTCAGAAACAGATCTAACATATTAGGGATAATAAGCCCTACACAAGGTGTTTAATTTTGTATCTAAGTCAGCCTAAGTGCTTACTAAATTTGGGCATTTCTGCAGTGTGATCCACTATGTAATGCAAACAAACAAAACAGGTTTTGCTTTGAAGTCTTTGATGAAAAGAACTTCTGAAGGAAGGCATTATTGTTTCTCTGCTGAAAAATCTGCTTACTCCATGTAAATACAGGGTTTTCACGCGTGTTAAAATGCTAATTGAATTTGCGGTGAGGATTTTTTGTCTAGTTAAGCCAAGGACACACAAGTTTATTTCCTCAATTGCAATTATTGTCTGGTCACAATTTTGTATCCCAGAACATGCCACACCACATGGCTCTCCCTGCACTTCAGAAAGGTATTTTTCTTCTATAGGCTCTTAATATCTCCCAGCCTTGAGAATATGTTACAGATACTGTAGTCAATGCAGCTAATAGAGAAAAGGTTATTCTGTTCTCCCTGAAAAAGAAAACTACTTTTCTTCACTTGATCAGCATCTCAGCTTGCTACCACCTGAATTAATTAGATTTCCATTGAGTTGTTAAACATACATTTGCGATGTATGTTAAATGTATGTTTAATATTTCAACTGTAAAAACAATCCGTATTGGGAAGTGGTGCCCAGGGACATGATTTAGTGGAGTGTTGTTAGAATTAGGGTAGTATGGTTAGGTTGCAGTTGGACTTGATGATCTTTAAGGTCTTTTCCAACCTGAGCAATTCTACCAAGCCATAACAATGGATACTATAGAACATGTATGGCATATAATAGGCTTTAGGAGGGTTGCTTTTTCTAACTGTAGAAGAAAGCGTGCTTTGAGTTATCCCTAGTTCTATTTCTAATGCATTTTTTAAGTTTTGAGTGCTCTCCATTTGGTTACAGCATCCTTGGCCCAACATGAAGTTTGATTTGTATATGACTGTTTAGCTCAGGCTGCAAAAGCGTTTGAGTTGCTATCACTTAAACCCTCTCCATAAATGACTTTTCATAGAATTATAGAATATTCCAACTTGGAAAGGACCCACAAAAATCATTGTGTCCAGCTCCTGCCTCCACAAAAGACCACACCACCCAAGGATCAATCCATACTTCTGTGAGTGTTGTCCAAATGCTCTTTGAACTTCTTTCACATCCTTTAAAATCACCTCTGACATCACTTTCCTATCTTTAAAGATCACCGTAATGCTCTTAGAAAACTGTCATTTGAAACCCATGGAGCAGGAGATGAGCTATGTTATTGCTGCTGTGTGGTTTTGGAATTGCCTACACACCTAGGCTGTGCTAAGATACATCTGTAATATTCCTTATTTTTGACTGTGAGTTCACAGGTACAGCTACTATCATGCTTTGTTGTGCTTTTAACAGAACAAATCTCTAATTTCTTTGTCTCTCTTGTCTACCTAGGGCTCCTAACACAATAGAAATAGTGTCAAGCCAATAGGAATGAGAGAAAATTAGAGGGCAGGTAGGGTTTGGCTAACACCACCAGGCTACTCATTTATAGAAAGACTATTGATGGAAAGACTATTTTGTTTTACCCAAAAAAGAATCTGTATAGCTAATGAATTACTAATCTTAAAACAACATCCTTACAGTGTTGCAAAGGATCCAGCAGAGAAGAATAGCTGAGAAGGAAATTAAATGTGACATAAAAGCTTCTGAATCTTGATAACTTGTTTTAGGCTCATCAGAATTTAGTAAATAAATAAATAAATGGAGAGGAGGGGAAAAACAGATTGGAGATGTGTTTATTTTCCCCGGGGAGAACTTGAACATCCGCTGAAGCCCAGGAGAGAGTGTTAATGAAGTAAGGAGCATCAGGGGAGCTACTTGACATAATACAATCTTTTATTTTATTTATGGGGAACTAATTTCTCAATCAAAGTATCTGATGTTAGTTTTCAAAGAGCATCCATAAGGAGAAGAGAAAAAACCTGCAGGGACTCTCACCTTATTACAGGCTTTTAACTGATCAGTTAGTGATTTTATTGGAAGTGTACAAGGAAACTCTGTCAGGAAGCTCAGACTCTAGGTACAGCTTTGGATGTGAGGCTGAAAATTAGACAAAGCAGCCTGCCTGTGCTGCTTATAACATCATGGATAGCAGTGTGTTTCTAACGGGGACATCAGCTACTGAAACGAAAATTGAAAGTGTGAGAGAAATCCATGTCTGGAAAACAACGGACTGCATCTGTCTTGGTAAATAAAACACCGTTTTCCTAGAGCCACTGCCCTCCTCCTAGAATGATGTAGTCTTGCTCTTAGTGCTGAGGATAACCTCCAGCCCCTTTTGAACTTAACCTCATCAGGCATTTTCAATGAAAATGCATAGAATCATAGAGTTGTTTGAGTTGGAAGAAGCCTTTTAAGAACAACTGGATCAACTCCCCTGCAGTGAATAATAACATCTACAGCTCAGTCGTGTGCTGAGAGCCTCATCGTGCCTGACATTGAATTTCTCTGAGGATGAGGGATCCATCTCCTTTCTGGATGCCTCTCTGGGTAGTTGGTGCTTCACTAACCTTAAAATCTTAAAAAATCATAAATTTTTTTTATATCCAATAAAGAAGCCAATAAATCTCCTCTCTTTCAATTCAAAAAAATTTCCCCTTGTCCTATCATGTCAGCCCCTGATAAGTGTCTGTCCGCCTCCTGTCTTATCTAAGAGGCTGGCATTAAAACCTTGCCATTTGCCTTATGCCACTGGACAGTTCAGATGTAACCACATAGACTCAGGGCTCCAGAAAAGAAACAGTAAAATGTCTTAATGGCCTGTGTGGTTCCAGTATGTGTTCCGGTCTATGCTTGTCTGGAGCTCCTGAGACATAAGAGCAGTGCAGAGCATTCTGAAAACTAAGCAAACTGAAGTGTTTGTTTGTTTGTTTTGTCAGGGAAACTTTGCAAAGAGAAATAGTATGGAGCAAGTAGTGAGATGGGAAAAATTGACATTGCTCCCCTCCTAACAGACAGTAAAACAGTATTTTACTTCTGGGGAATACATTCTAGAAAGAAAATGCTTGATTTGAACTCCTAAAGGAAAATAAAGTAATTCCTTTGTCTATCTAGTTGGTGCTACTTATGTCAGTGAAAATAAGCTGTAACATCCCCTGTAGCCTCAAATGTGCTTGGAACTTGAAAACAATCATTTCCCAAAGCTCAATACAATTGCCAGCATGGAAGGTGAGAAGGAGAAGTGTTATGAGACAGCAGACAGGTGGATTCCTAGAGGAAATCCCCTCCAAAATCCAGCCTAAACTCCTCTTTGTTTAATAAGAGGTAGGAAAGAATTAATAGAAATAAGTGAGCACATGTGCATGTGACTGTATGCAATTTAATGCATGTTTACATGTAAAGTTTAATGAAAATGGAAAATATAAAGGTAACAAAAGTGAATACAAATTACAACCTTGCCCATACAGATAATAAATGAAAATTAAAAGATTCATTTGAACACAAATGACAGTGGAAAAGTCTTCATTGTAGGTTCTAATGTCCTACATTATTATCAAGCAAAAGTAGGAATGGAGAAGGAAAGGCAAAACACCAAAAACAAATTTCTGTTCAATATCTAGAGTAACACGGAAGGTGCTTTAAGTCCATCTGATAAATTGAATAGATATTTCTCTATTGGAAACGCAGAAGATGCAAGGTGTCATAGAATAAAGCTTTATGTTTCCTGAATCAATTGTTTGAAGTAACATGTGCCCACAAGTGTTGTAAAAATAGCTGATTCAATTTAACCACTCATTTCAAGTATATATAACCCTGAAAATCCATTGTGATGGGAATGAGGGAAGTCAACAAAGTAGGAAGTTCAGACCAAAGCAAAAATAAAGGATTTCACAGAAAACAGGATGTTTGTAATGCTTGTCAGCATGCTGCCATGAAAATAGGTATTGTCAAATATATTCTTACTGTTTGTTTAATAATCTGTTTTTTTAATCAACCAAAACAAACAGGCCACTGTTCTTATTCTAGGCTGTAATTTATTTCTTAAAAGAGAAAGAAAAATAAAAGTAAAAATACTCATAGTATGGTACAAACACTGATGGAATAAACTGTCAGACTGCTAAAAAAAAAAAATCCCGTTTTCTCTATTTCTTGTTAAATGCTATGTTGTAAATTAGACCTCTTGCCTTCCCTTCTGAAACTCATGCACTTCTAGCATCTTAGTGCACATATCAGGAACTGTTTGACAACAAGGATTTCTGTAGCAATTCATTTTAAGACTAAGCATGCTGTGTCATCTTCTTCTTTCACCTCACTTTTTCATCTTTTTTTCTCTTTGCCTTTTGCCTTGCCTTGCCTTCCCTCTGTTTCCCTTCTCCATCCTCCCCCATTTTCAAGCTAGATATCAACACATGCAGAAGTCAGAACAGCTAGGTAACTTGAACTCCTGAAATCTGTAGAATGTGAAGTTTTTAAACCATTCCTTTCTTTTTTTTTTCCTCTTGGTGGCCTAGTTTTCTGCCCAGTTAGGAAAATGTTCAGTGAAGGTCAGATGAGAGCCTGGTCTGATACAAAAGAAGTTGCAGGAGAATGTAATCAAAAGGAGAGAATGGGGAAAGGGCAGGGAAATGGGACCACAGCAGGGATGTGTTAGATCAGCTCAGCCAACTCACTGAGCATTACTGACAGATGTTTGGTCAGGATTACACATCAGTACTCCAGATCTGCGGCAGTGCAGAGTAACTTAAATCCCATAACAGGATTTTGCTTTTTATGAAACTATTTATTTATTCCTTCTTTAGAAGACATTTAAGAAAATATCTTTGGTGATGGCCATTGGAACAATCTCTCTATTGAGTTCTGTGAGTGTATTTTCTTTCTTTTACATCAGTGTTAACAGTCACCAGATCTTCCAGTACTTTTGAAATGCATCTCCCTCTGCATTCCAAATCTGTACTAAAATCAATCACAATACACAGTACACAATAGAGGTGTGCACTGAAATAAATTCATTGGCTTTCATCTGGAAACAAGTCTTAAAGAGGTGACATCAAATACCTTTTAGAAAGTCTTACATGAAATCATAATATCATTAGGATTCGGAAAGAGCTCTAAGTGAAAGCAGATTTAACCTATGAGTTCTATGAACAAGTGAAACACTAGCTTTGTCTGTATACAACATTTGGTAATCTGTTGTGTTCTTCAAGAATTTTCATGCAACTCTATTAAGAAACTCAATGGAAAAAATTGGCTCTAACCCAACTAAAATCAGGACAGCTTTCAAAATTGATTCTGTGTCAGTTTGTTCTATGAAGTCTTACATTCAATTAAATTTAAACCAGGAATATGTGATTTGTAAAGAGAAGTCATATCTTTTCATAAAACTGGAAAAAAAAAAAAAAGATCTATTGAGCATACAAGTCTTATACAAGTCTTTTTTTTTCTTGAGGACAGAAGCAAATGTCAAGCGAAGTACAAATTGGAAAAGATTGTTCTTGTTTAACTTAATTAGCATACTTAGACAATTTAAGTCAATTTCCCTGCTGTGGAGCAGGGAGGATATTAACAATCTGAGAGATGCTCATGTTATAAGGTCTCATGGGACAGGGATAATTTAGCACCTGTGTAGCAGAGGGGAAAAAACTTAGCTTCTGCTCAGATGACAGAGTGAGGAAAAATAGTGATTATGATTAATATACAATAAAATCAGAGTTTGGAGAACTTATACTACAGGAATTCTGTAGAATTTATTTTGCTGTCATCAATATTTCTTTTAGTGAAAACTGGAGAATGGTGACTTGTGGCATTTTTGGACCAGACATAGATTATATCCTTCTCTTAGGTTTACCACCAAGCTGAACATTTACATTTACATTTGGAGACCTATGGAAAACATTGTTAGAAGACTCAAGTTGGAAAATTCTCTGATCCTGAAGTCAGTTTAAGGCATCTTAGGAAGTGACTACAGATAAAGATGAAGATTTGTGAAATTGTATTTTTGCAGTATTCACAAATAATATGTAATATTAAAACATGGTTTCTACCTTTATACAGTAATAAAATTATAACTAATGAGCTTCATAACCATTCCTGTGCTACAGAAAATTTATAATTTTTTAAATAGTTATAGGTTATGTTCAGAAAACATAGGTAAAATGCTACTGACGTGTAAAAATCTATTTGTCCTGCCCTAACATCTCATACGTAAGAAAATATGGCATGTTCACAGGTCTGATGTAATGTCCACTTCAGTCTTGCTACTGGGTAAATAAAGCATCACATCCTATCTTAAGTATATCCACTGCTCACCTGTACTGAGCATTTCTACCACTGAACTGTAGCCAGAGTAATTTATAATGCAAAACTGGTGAAGATCCAAATCTAATATAGTACAACTGAGCATGGCTTAATAGAGTATTTGCTTTGTGATTCTAGTATATGACAACATCAGTGTCCCTGGTAATGTGGAAGAAAGTGCCAGCAATGAGAGATGATTTGTCACGGACAGTGAAGGCGTAAAGTAAACAGAACAGCAGCAATTCTATGGGTTTTCATTGCATACCATTGGATTATTACTTAGGTTCTATGAATATATGAATGTGAATATATGTGGCCAACATGTAGTTTCTTTTGTTGTAATTTTGCTTGCTTAGTAGTATAATTTTACATACAAATGAATAAATTACGGAGTAAAACACCCATTGCGCTTTGATTCATCTCTTTCTTCTTTCCCTGTAATCGAGAAAGAAGGGTAAAAACTTAATAGGAACAAAAGCAGGATAATGCAAACGCTCCTGAAAAAAATCTGTCCCTTGGAAAACTCTTGTGCACTGTGTTCTTCTTTCTCTCATCTCACTCACAAGACAAAACTTCTCCCCAGGCACTCTTGATGTAGCATACGAATTCTAAGCTAGTAAATATACTGACATCACTACCATTGATAAAGCCTACTAGACTCCTAGAAACAATATTGATTAGTTAGTGAGATACTTAATCATGTTGTCAGAATTAAGTGTTGTTTTAATAGTACCCTTTACCCATTTAATTGTTTCTCTTGTTCATTAATAGTGTATGAGTCCTAAGGATAAAAATGTGGCACTCTTTTCAAAAAGATTAGCAGTTTCTGCAGAGATTTGACTAGTGTCTATGCCCTAGTATTGAGATATTTTATCAGGGTAATCAGTATTCCAGTTTGCTCTTGGTTTGTGCTTTGGTTGTGTTCCAGTCCATGGCAGTGTGACAGTCCTCAGATGTGAAGTGTGAGCTCTGATGGTCTCAGACTGATTCCCATAAATGCTGGGAAATGCCCTGATTGTTATTGAATCAACTTTTTTTTTTTTTTTTTTCCTGTTTGAAAAGATTTATTTTGTGGAACAATGCTTCATTAGAAACTTTGAAGCTTTTGAATGAAATATTTTCCATCCTAAGAAAGATCCTGTAAATATTTTATTAATGATCTTATTTTAGCAGCAGGGATGTTTATCAATTTCAGCAAAAATAGAAGCATCTTTCATCATGCATTGAAAGGATACAGCAGCCAAAAACTACTTTAATCCCTTTGCAGTTTTAATGGGTTTTATTCTGACATGTTGCTCACACTTCCTACACGTTTTGCATAACCTATTGACATTTTTACACAATCACTTCTCTGGATATTCCCTCCATAACCTTCCCCTTTCTATTTACAAGGAAGTTTCTGATACATGTAATATGTCTTATTCAGAGGAGAATATTTTGTGACTTCTTGCCATCTCAGGGATGACCATGCTGAAAGGCTGTTGCCTTTGCCTTATGATATTTTCATGCACCTTTATAACTTATACTTTATAACTTTAGGTATAAGAAAAGTAAGCAGACTTACTTTCCCAGGTCTTACATGGTACAATTTTCCATTTAACAAGGATTATTTAGTGACAACAGCATGACAAGCAAAAGTGATTAAATGATTGCATCACTCAATCAGTCAGATTAGTTTGTCTCCTTTGAAACAGCTACGGAAGCTCTGAAGAGAGAAGTCCATCAGTTTTCATGCCTTGGACTTGGTCTCTCTTAGAGATGGAGCCATCAATGGAGATTGATGGGCCAACCTAAAGACTGTAGACAGGACAAGTAGTGTTTTAAAATACGAGTTTTTCTTTTCAAAAGACCCTTATTAGGGTGCATTGTTGGATAGCTATCCTTAAACCATCATCTCTGTATTTTGCTCTATGGACTGCAAAGTTTGGAAGCAAACCAATCACATTTATGTGTAGGATCTGCCTATCTATACAGAAACCTTCTAAGTCTTATGGCATTGATTTAAAATCAGGGCACAGTCCAAAATATGTACTGAAATAAATCTGTATAAGCCTAGCACCGTCTTGCCCAGGGTCTTGGGACATCTGCAAGCCAATTAAACTTTGTGAAAGTCTTGAAATTCCACAAGGACCAGGCTTCTGGACAGAAAAGAAAATAAGTCCAATCCGCACTCAAAACAATTTTCTCAGGACCATGTCCAGTTCAGTTCTGAATGTCTCAAATAGGAGATGGAGTATAGGGATACCCATACTTCCGTGGGTATCTGTGCCAATATTTGATGATCCATATAGCAAAAGAATTTACCCAATATCTTGTGCTCCATCCCATATGCATTGCCCCATTCTTCCACCATACACCATGAGCTGTCTTCCCATGACACAGTTGTAGATAGCAGTAAGATGGCCCATGAAACCTTCCCTCCACTCTGAACAGATGAAGCTCACAGCATCTTTTCATCTGTCCTGAATTCCAAGGTCTGTTTTTTTTTATTCCGTTTTTTTCCAAACCCCAGCCTGGATCATTGGAATGAATTACTCTGTAGTTTTCTGTGTCTTTTCCTTTTTCATGAGGATTCTGTTGGCCCTTTTTTTAAATCTTTTTGAAGTCATTCTGAAAAGCAGCCCCATTCTCCAGAATACTGACTGCTGTACCAGTGGTATGGTACATGCATGGCCATGTTACATGAATGACCACAAGTCATGAGCAACAGTGGCTGGAATTAGGTGGGAACAGTTCCTCTCACTGCCTTTCAGGCCAGTTGCTATATGTGGTGTGCAACAATAGCCAGATTTGGTTTAGTATTTGTCAGGTGACCTTGATGAAAAAATCCTGTGCAGGCTTAGAAGACGACTGTATTTTCTTATTCTGCCATGTTTGACACATTTCATCCTGGGTCTGTTGCAAGTATCTCCAAACAGTACAATGAAAGCCTTTGAACAGTTTAATTTGGGAAGTTTTAGGAAGCAAATCATTGCAGATCTGAAAGAACATTTGCATCACCAGTCACTCTAAAATTATTCCGCAGGTTCCTGAAGCATACTGGATATGGCTGATTTATTCTCTGATACAGAACTGCTGCTCTTGTATACAGATCTTTTTGTATACCAATAAAAGCTTCTGAAGCTGTCAACTTAAAAGTTTCTTTAAAAAAAAAAAAAAATTAGCTTACATATATGTCTGTGCTTGATATTGTGCATTTATTAATGTGTTCAAAGTTAATAATTGAGATATATACAATCCATTTAGCAAGATGAGGTGGACATCCATTACTAACTGTTAAATCAGCAAACTGTACTCAGACAGAGATCATGGGGCTCTTATTGCTTTGTCCATGAAATTAACAGTTTCCATTGTAACTTCAGCAGTTTATGCTCTGTTCATCATGGGGTTATGAACTGCTTTGCTGTCATGTTTGAGGAATACGTTATATTACTGAAGCAGTCAATAAATATAAGTTGATTCTCCTCTGCCCACACTGTCACTAATGCAGGTATGAACCTGGACTTCCATCATAGTTTAAATAATTTGAAAAGTCTATACAGGTGTAGAAAAACATAAGCAAAAACAAAGTACTGTAGTTAAAATTATTTAAAACTAAGAAATGGGTCTTAAGCTAGAAAGCTTAACTTTCAATTTATTTAGCTTATAAAAGATCAAGAGCTGAATTGACTATAATGTGTAATTAAATACCTTTATAAAAAGATTGTAAACTCTGACAGGGTTTTCCTTTACCTTATTTTTCATTTCTTCATTTCAAATAAAGAGAGAGATGTATCAGGAAGCAGCAGCTACAATTAAAGATTGTACACTGCAATTATAAATAGAACATAAGCTTGGAATAAGGAACAATGTGTTAGAAGTGAGGATGATTAAAAGTTCAAGTTAAGCATCAAAGCTTTCAATTTGCATCTCTTGATTACTTCAGGTGAAGATGAAGTGTATTGCTTAATTATTTATTTCAGCCAAACATAATCCATTGTGAGGAAAAAACCCAAACCTTTGATTATACAGTCTGTTGGATACATGAAGTGAGACAAAAAGTCAGACTAATTGCTACAGAAACTTTCTCATAGTTTAAAATATTCTGTCTTAAAATGATTATAATAAAGCCAGCTTTAGTGGAGCTCTTTTTTAAACAGTCATTTAATTATAGAATTATAGAGCCACCAAGGTTGGAAAAGATCAGGTTTTACTGGCTAAACCCCAAAATGAAATTCACACAAGATCATTTCCAGAAAATCTTGATGAAACAAATGGCTTTTTGTATACCCTTCTACCCATCACAGTCAAAGAAAGAGTTTTCTAATTGAGGCTCAGGTGTGATCCATAGGACATTTAAATACTGGTGGAGACTCTGCAGGCAGAGTATAGGCACCATGCTTTTTTTTTTTTTTTTTTCTTTCCCTTCTTCCCCCCCCCCCCCCCCCCCCCCCCCCCCCCAGTCCCTTGTCTGAGATGGAGGTAACAGTATTTCTTTTTTCCTTGCCATTACCTTGCTTGGCTGATTAAATACCGATTCAAGAGCTCTTAACCAGATGTCTTCTTGTGTTACAGCCCTGCACTGGTATTTAAGACAAAGTATTGTTCTATTATGTACCACTGTTGTGCTCAGCACAACAGGGCCTCTATCGCTTCTGGTGCTTTTCAGGCGACAAGAACATAAACTAAAAGATAGCAGATTAGGCAGAGGCATAACTACATTTTTTATTAATTGCTAATGGTTTTAATACTTATGAGATATTATTGGGAAATCTGTATCGTTATTTTTAAACCCCTATGTGAATATGCCTTCTGTACTGTTCTCCAGAACAGCGCATTTTACTGACCCTCTGCTTCTTAAACAGTATTTGAAATACTACTTTGTACATGTTTTTTTTTTGTTTTGTTTTTTTTGTTTTGTTTTGTTTCTTTGAATAATAGCATAAGAAGTAAGTACTGAAGGAGAAAATTGAAGTTCTTTATGGGACTGATGATTAAAGAAATACACCCTACTGTTGAACTGCTTGCCTGCTTAACTACCTGTGATGTTGCTTTGCCAAAATGCTCAGTACATCTTTGAACACAAGTAAGTAGAATGTGGTAAGTACAGATGACAGAAGGAAATGCTATAAGAAAAGTATTTGCGACAGCAAATGAGCTGCTTTTATGACATCCTAATGAAAGTAGTAGGGATGTGTAATAAGTTTTCTATTTCAATCTGGATTTTCTTTGGGCTGGTTAATGAAATCCTAACAATTTTGACAGAGGTAGAAGAAAGGTTTTGTATTTATTCTGAGTTGAGTGACTGTAGAGGATGTTACCATGTCTGGAATCTTTTAGGTGTGGTTTGAGACCTAAAGATAAATTCCACTATCAAAAGATGTTTACAATGAAATATTGGTGGGCTTTTTTTTAATTTAAATTATTATTTGTGTGTAGTTTTCATTTTGTTTTGTTTTTTACTTTAAAGGAAAAGTCTTTTGAGAAATCTCATTTTCCTCAAACCTGAGGATATCCAATTAAGTTGGCCAATAGAGGAAAAAAATAAAAAGGAAAATTATTGAAGAACCACAGAAATCTGCCTCTGGTTTTATAGATGTAATCAAGATATGAATGACTGGTTTTCTTGTACCCATTTAAATGGCATTTCAGATGTGCCATTTCCTTTGGTAGTGGTGGATTGAAGTCGAGATGTTTGAAAGATTTTCATAAGAGTAGAAAAAGGTGGCACTTTCCTCTCAGTAACTTAATCTTACTGCTTACCTGCATAACAAATACATGTTTTATGGCCACTTCAAATAAAATGAAATGCCTTTCTTTCCCCTTTCCTCTACCATTTCTCTGAAAGTCAAGAACATGGTTTCAAAGTACCCGTTAGCATGGGTTATTAACTTTGGTGGATGGTGGCTTTGAAACTGAGCATCTCTTGTAACTAAGATGGAAAGCTGCTATAACTATTTATGTAAAAATAAAATAATATGCACTCTGGAAAATTTTTGAAGGAAGCTTGAAGCATTTCTATCAGAAGCAGTGTGTGCATTCGATAGTTATAAAATAGATAGAAATAAAAGATAAACTTAATGGATTACATTTTAGATCAGCTTTGAAAACATAAAAGGTATTTGAGGTTCTTTTTCACCTTGTTACGCTTCTTACAGTATAACACAAATACCTTTCTCTCTTAATTGTTAAGATTGTGTTAATAGTTCAGCAGAGGCATAAATAAAGCCATAAAGCCAAACACAAAATTCAGGTTTTGTCAGGATTCAAACTGCAGTCTCAATTACACTACTTCACTAAAAACATTGTTTAATTACTGTCTCCTTTTTCTATCTCTCCTTACGAAGTTTTCTGAGGGCAGAAACTGTCTGATAGAGTAACTTGGCTAAAAAAGGAAACAGCTTTGTAGCAATGGAGGTGTTTTGCAGTCTGATGACCTGCACTGTAAACATATTGTTATGTATCAGATGTACTGATGCACTTCTATTACAAAACAGGCAAACTTCCCCACCCACAAGTGAAGAAGGGCTAGCATCTACTCCTCAGAACTTAGCACGTATAATAAGGGATATTTATTATGTCTCCTTGTAAATCCTGCCTTGCAGATATGGTACTAACCTCCACTGTCTCTCCTCCATGTGCAGCTCTTTGCCTTCAGCTGCAATTCAGACAGAAAAGAACACATGCTTGACTCAAATGTGTCCTGGGCTATCAGAGAGATCATATCCCCTGACAAGATTCTCCCTGAGTCTCCTAATCTCAGAGAGAGAGATTCATGCGTTCATTCAGTTTATTTAGAACAAATAAATGGTTCAGCCTTAAAAGTGTTCCTGTGTCACCAGCTATGGATGGAAGGCATATAATTTGTCTTCCAGAGGCAAAAAGCTGGATAAATCAAGTCTGTTCCAAAAAAGACAATGTAGATTTAATACACTACATTCATGAAAATTGTCTACTAGAGAAAGAAGATCTGATAATAAGAAAATACATTTGTAAGCAGCTATGCATATACCCTCTGCAGAGCATATTACATCATTAGGAGCTTGAGGATTGGCTTTCTGCTAATGTAACAGCTCTGATTCATAGTATCAACATCTGCCCTAATTAGATAAGAAGAAATTAAAATATCTTGCAGTGATGCATATAATCTTTAGCTGACTTCAAAAAGGAAAGCAAGCACAATCTATATTGTCTCCTCACTGCAAAAAAGACATCGAGGCTCTGGAGCTTGTCCAGAGAAGGGCAACAAAGCTGTGAAGGGTCTGAATCACAAGTCTTAGGGTGAGCAGCTGAGGGAGCTGGGATTGTTCAGTCTGGAGAAGAGGAGGCTCAGGAGTGATCTCGTTCTCTACAATGTGGCGAGGTGAGAGTTGGCCTCTTCTCCCAGGTGACTATGATAGGTTGAGAGAGAATAGCCTCAAGTTGCTCCAGGGGAAGTTCAGGTTGGATATTAGGAGAAACTTCTTCTCCGAAAGCATGCTCAGGCATTGGCACAGGCAGCCCAGGGAAGTGGTGGAATCACCATCGCTGGAGGTGTTCAAGAAACGTGGAGATGTAACACCAAGGGACATGATTTAGTTGTAGTAGGTGGATGACTGGACTAGGTGATCTTAAAGTTCTTTTCCAAACTTAAGGATTCTATGATTTGATGATTAAGTGCCTGGATCTCAGTTTACTGCTAACAGAACAGATTCATAGTATCCACATTCACAGTAATTAGATAAGAAGAAATTAAAATATCCTGTACTGATTTTTATAATTCTTAGCTGACTGCCTAAAGTAAAGCAAACAAAATCTATAGCACTAATTCAAATGCTGGCAAGTTAGCTAAGTGGGAGATTTGGAAATAATCTTTACCATCTTGTTTATCTGAGTGTATGAAAGTAAGGTCTAAGTGTGACATTTACCATCAGACTGATGTAGCTGTGTCAATTCTTGTGCAAATATTCAGCACATCCTTTAAAGCTGTGGAATTTTTCCTGGTAGAATAAGCTAAAAAATCTTCTTTGAAAACAAGCGGAATGAAATTCTTGGAAAACTTAAATGTGGGTGTTGCTTTACAGATCAGGACTTTTGAACTATAATATCAATGACATATTTTCTACTATAGTGCATCATATGGAGAGATTGTAGGAAAGTACACCTTTGAGAACAGTGCTGCAAAATGCTGTATGGTTTAGCTGATTGTTGGAGACTCTTTAGGAATCCAAAGACTCTGATACACATTTAAGGTAAATTTATGTTTATATAAAGTGTACAATTTTGTTTTTCTTGGTCACATTACATAGCCTTATCAAAAGCAGGACAAATACATTTCAAGAATCAGAATATCAGAAGAACCCGACAGTGATTTTGAAAGATACAGAAGACCTACCTAGAACAAATATGTTGGCATTTCTCTAATACTAACCTCTCTTAATTCTCGAAGAACCTTTTGAGAATTAAAGAATTCTCAAAAATTCTGGAATTAAAAGTAGAAACAATTCAGGATCTCCATCATCAGATAAAGCAACTTCTTTCCTCATAAACTGAAAAGAAAGGTTTGATAGTTAGGCTGTGTAGTAGAAATGCTGAGTCACGGCTTGAAACAGTGATTGAGCACCTGGAAGGAAGACAGGGCCAACCCAGGGGAGCTCAGCTGCATGTAGTGCACCTGAGTGACTGCAAGGGGGAGAGCCAGGATCCACCCCTTCCCAGACCTCATTTAAAGGTTGGCAGTGGAGATAAAGGTTTTTGTTTTTTATTCCTCTGGGAATCCCTGCTTATCTGCGGACCTTATGGATCTTTTGAAGGTAAGCTGTTTTTTTTTGTTTGTTTGTTTGCTTGTTTGTTTTTGTCCAATTTTTTGCATCTACTGCTGTTTCATATAAGCATATTCTCTCAATTGGTAGCCTGAGACCTCACTCCTCTGTCACTTTGTTGTGCTTTCTATAGTTTTACTGGCTGTTACATATTAAAACAATGGGATAAAGACAGAGGTAGAACCTAAAAGATGTGAAATATGTTTAGACTAAGTTACTACATGTACTACTGGACAAAAACTTGTCATTCACGAGGTATGGGAATTTTGAGCATGCACAAATTGACAGTATTAGGTCTGCAATTATTAGTAAAAATAAAAGGGCTCTATCAGCAGATCTCAGTAACTGCCATGAAGAATTAGAATCATTTGTAAAATAGGAAACTGGGACATATAGAATTGTGGAATGACTGACAGTCATCTGCAAGGCTAATGTCAGCTTTGGGAACAGAACCAAGGACATTGTAATCCCTGGATGTAAATACTCAAGTTGTCATTCTTTTCTTCCCCTAATACCATTCTGTTAGTGAATCATTATCTTGATCTGGGAACATTGTTTTTCAGGCCTTTGTGCCCATTCATTTTCTGGTGTCCCTATGAAACAGATGATTTTTATCCCCTGGTGATTCCTGTCATGAGAACATCTGTGCATGGGGACAGACAAAAAGTCCCTGGAGTACTGATCCTATTATCCAGCTCCCAGAACACATAATGTTCTGCTCTCTACAAAACACAATGGATTTGATTCAACAACATAAATATAGAAACCATCAATTTCCCAAATAGCTAATTATTTTTGAAAGGGATACATTACTACTTTTTTTAGAAGGGCAAATACTTACAAAACAGATGTTTTCACCCATTTTACTTCAAAAACTCTCAGAATCTAAAAAGCTGTTGCTAGTCTAAGACTTGCAGTTGCTGTTCTAACTTCTGGATAGGAAGAAGAGCAATAAAGAATGGTTTTAGAAATAATTAAAACTTGAACAAATCATACCAACTGTTTGGGAAACAGCTCATACTGAGAGGGCAAGGGCATTTCAGCTAATCTTGGCTACCTCTGATGCAGAGAAGCACAGAATTGTTCATGTTGGTAGGAACTTCTGGAGATCTCCAGCCCTATCTCCATGTTCTTAGCAGGCTCATTCAGTACAGTTTGGTCTGGAAATATCACAGCCTCTCTAGAATAAGCTAGATTTTAAATCACCTTTACAGAAAGAATGATTTTTATGTGCTTGAACAAAATACTTGTTTTATTTTGTGCTCATTCCTTCTTGTCCTTTCACTGAGCTCCGCTGAGAAGTCTGTTTTTATGCCACTGTCAGAACTTGATGTATATTGATAAAATTTAGCAACTGATTTTTACAACTGTCCTAGATTTACCATGTTTTTGTAACGCCTTGGCTTCGGTTCAGTTTAGTAAAATGATAGGTGATTTTTAAGAAAGAAACTTTTTCTTAAAAAAAAAAAAAAAAAAAAAATGCTGGTGAGGTTATTCTAGTCTTGAGGCTAACAAAAATGCAGGATATTACCATTACACACTTACAACTTGTCTGATGTCAGGTTCCTGTTGCCTTTTCTTATTTTTCTCTAAGCTCCTTCCTGCTTATTTTCCCCACTTTTCCTTTCAGATGAATTCATTTTCAGTTTTAGAAATATAAGAGCCATTTTTGGGTTCAGAAATATAAAAGCCATCATGTTCAGATATTAAAAATCCAGAAAGGAATAGCTCTTCTGCTAGTAGGAGATGCACATTACTGTGTTTACAGGGCTTTAATTATCTACTTCCTGTTAGTGGGAACTGTAGCAAAGAATACATCAAAGCTCCATCTGCAGAACTCATGCAGCATGACGCTGTGTGAGCCAGAAACTAAAATACAGTGCCAATGGCACAAAATAACACAGCAGTTTGCCTGCTGACATCATTTCAGGTGTATATCTTATTACTAAGAGCAAGGAGCATTCACTTGGCTTGGTACATCCAAACATCAAGGATGTTGATCAGGGGATCCCATCTCTGCATAGTATTTAATGAAAATGGGAAATGATACTAAATAGTAAAAGATTTTCATCATCCTCAAAGTCAGTATATAAATGCAGTCTTCTTTGAAAACTACTGGGAACTGGTTCCAGGGACTCTCTTTTATTGAACCAGTGGTGACTGAATCCTGATGCTACACATGAAAGGTATAGCAACAAAGCAATATTATTCAGAGAAAAACTCCACAGGATGAATGCAATCTGAGAGTCACTGCACTTCTGACGATTAAAATGCAGGGAACTGAAATTATTAACTAGCAGTAATTTTAAATCAAAATGGCCCACAAGATCAAATTAAGAGACGAAGTTGCTAGCAACTTATTTAAGGAAGTAACTGGAGGTTTTCATGTATTTATTTCTTTGTTGTTGTTGTTGTTGTTGTTGTTGTTGTTGTTGTAGAGAATTAATCAAAGAAATCAAAAGTAGTCGAAGAAATCCTGACTTGAAAATAATAAAAACCTTAGCTCCCAAAATAACCTCTCATAAAAATAAACTATAACTCATAGAAAGTATGTTTGTATTCCACAGTACAAATAATAATTTACTATTGTGGTTTAAAATATATTTTTAAATTAAAGTTTTCAGTATAGCAGAATTAAAACTGAAATACTTAAAATGTTTGGTGACTCAGAGAACATTTCATTTCAGTCAAATAATCCTGGCTTTAGCAGAAGGAATCTGTCCAATATTCACTGTTAATTGATTGAATAAAAGGTATTATTTTTTAAGAACTAAGGTAACTGCCAAGTATTACTAACTCTTTTCATACTTGAAATAATATCACATAGCAAAATATAATGATTTACTGAGTTGCAAAACATCGTTATATTTCTTAGTTTTCAAATCTTTCTTGCTTAAAAAAGCGTAATAAAGAATAACACAATTTTCAGATAGATAAATTTATCTAAACTCTTATATAATCTATTTATAATTTATATATTTCTCTAAATTCTATAAAATAATATTTACCTTGAAATGTTAGTAAGCTATTGATACAAACAATAAATAAAACAACTTCTGTAGTCATGTGGCAGTAACTAACAGCAATGAAGCGTTCTGGACAGTTGTAAGGAAGTACTCAAAACTACACAGAGTGAAAAACAACAGGAGAAGAGAGTATAGTTTGGAAAACCTGAGCTGAATACAAAATTGAAGTTATGCTGTGAGTGCTGTGTGCTTGAACAGAAGAACAGATCAATCACTCTCCCTAAAAAGACAGATCAATACACTGTAAACCCAGTGAAAGCTGAAATGAAAGATCAGGAATTATTAGCCAGGATCACTTTCACTCAGGTAAAGTTGCCTCTGCCAGCATCTTCAGAGCTACTGTGCTTTTAGGATATTGTGCAGTATCCTCTGGACAGACCCAGCTGCCCAGAGAGCTGTGGGTTCCCCATCCCTGGAGATGCTAAGGCCATCTGAATGGGACCATGGGCAGCCCCATCCTAATATCAAAGATACACACTTGGACTACCTGTCTTATGATTTGTCTTCCACTTTTGGCAGTGCAGTGAAATGATGTCATGAAGTTACGTCACTTATTTAGATTGCAGATTTTAGTCCCTCTTTGGGAGGCTAAGAGTAAAACTACTGGTGTTACATACAACATACATTGTGCTTTTTCATCAATGGGATGTACTTTATTTTTTTTAGCTTTCCAAATGTAGCAGATATAACAGCTTTTCTTAAAAGATTCATTATAGACTTAGTGAAAAATAAATACATACAGAAACCTGAGCTGAGTCTATTGCAATATAAGCTAGGATCATACTGGTGGTGAATGTTTCTCACTGTTTATAGCATGTGGTAAAATGTGTTGCCTGCTGACAGAAGGTATGTCTAAAGAAGATGATGAATGGAACAGCACTGTTCCTTACTGTTATTTATTTTAAGACTGATCCAGTTTGAGTAGAAGTTAAGATATTTCTTTGAATTTAATTCTTTATTTAGTGCATGAGTGAACTTTTTCTTATATTTTTCTTTGAAATGGAACTCTTGAGAAAGCATATATTCTTGTGCCTCAGGAGCAGCTGGATGATCAAGTAGTCTTTTTTTCACCTTGATGTATGTTAATTTACCACTGGGCAGGGACATAAGGCATCCTGCAGTTAGTAGTTGTAAAAGTTCATGAAAGGACTCCAAAATGTACCTGTTACTATCTTAAAGGCCTAATTGTTCGCAGAGACAAGTTACTAGAGAAGGACATGAGGAAGGGCAGCTAAGCACGTTGAGGAAATACCCAGGGATGAAGGTTTTCTTTATGGCCTTTCAGGAGTATTACAAAGTCAGTGTTTGTGATGAAAAATTTTTGTTAGCTGTGACTTAGCTTGCTCTCAAGAGACACTAGATCACTGTTTTCAGAATAGCATGTCAAACATTGAACAGCTACAGCTTTTCCAGCATGGAAGAGAACCCAAATTAGGAAGATGTCTTATTTGTCAGAGCACCTGGAAAAACAATACTATTTTGTGAAAATTTCACTTAGCTATTGTCCATTTGAGTAACTGGTCTGTGATACTGAGATCTACAAGGGCTTCTCTGAAAGTAATGCCTCCTATTTTATTACTTTAGTCAACAATGTGAGAGGTGGGTGTGTGTTGGTGCTATGGCAGTATGGGTTGAACCTTCCCACTAATATGCCATTACATTTTGTTGCTGTGCAACAGATAGCAGCAGAGGGGCAGGTGGACAGAATGGCATTTGACAAGTAAGTGCATATGAAACAAAGGTGTGTCACTGAATTCCTTCCTCCATGTGGAAAAAAAATGTCCACATTAACATTCACTGATGCTTGTTGAATGTTTATGAAGACCAAAGAGTGAATGTCAGTACAGTGAAGTGGTGGGAGGTATGTTCAACAGTGGTGGTAATGACAATGTGTTGCCTCTGCTGGTGCAGATTTTTGCAAGCGTGGCATGCAGCCTCTTGTTCATTGCTTATGAAAACGTATAGCTGATAGTGGTAATTGTGTTGAAAAATAATTGTTTTGTAGTTGAGAATTTGGTCTATCAGTGTTTTTTTGCTTTTTGTATCTGTTGTGGTTTCCATGGAAATAAATGGGAGGCACTACTTTCAGAGCAAACTATGTAGTATGTTATTCCCCTGGTTGCAGGTGTCCATAGACTGAGTCAAACCAAAGTAATCCCTTTTGAGCTGAAAATGTTCTACTTTCTGTAAATTTCCAGCTCTCCTTAGGATCTTAATGTGCAGTAATACAACATAGAGCTGATGTATGGTTTGACTGCACAATCAGACAACCGATTTGAAGCTTTGAAGACTTCAGAATAGCCTTTACCATTTAAAAATGTATTTGCTGTTGCTGCTTTCCAGACCAGCATATGGAGATTTACATTTGGCTGCATCAAAGCAACTTGGTTAAATGTCATTGCAAAGGTCTTAGTCCTTTTCAGTGCTGAGAACTCCTGTTATTTCAATCACCTAGGCTATAACAGCTGACATTGGTTTGGTTGAGCTTGTTTTTCTGTAATAAAGTTAGCACAAGGACAAATGGAAACCCCTTGCTTTCAGCTTCTGATTTTTGAATTTTTAGTGTCATCAATTCAATGTGATATTGTGCATTATTCTCCAGATACTTATAGGATCATGAGGCAAGACCGGGATCCTTTTAAAATAACTTGGAAGTAAGTTGTATGTGTTAGTGTTTTTCCATTGCTTTTACGACAGTTGTTGTCTGACATAATTACTTCTAATGTAGTTTCTATCAGCCTAGTAAGTGGCTCTTCAGGGAAACAACTGTGAAAGTTTCTTATTTTCTGTACTGGGTACAAACCCAGGCTATGAAAGCTAATAACCCTCGTGGAGAGCAAAATTGAGATAACCTCTGTGTAACCGAAGTTTGGAGTCTTCAAGATAATTCTGTCTGGAGACAGGGGGTTGTATCTTACTGAGATCTTAAGCACTGCTAGCTGTGAAAAACTGTAGGAAAAGAGCATGTTTTTGTATAGCTGGAAGAATAAAATATGAACATTTGTGCTGGATTCTTGGTTACCCAAGCTGGACAGTGAGTTGATCGGTGAACAGGTTGGAAGATAAAAAGCCACCCGAGTCATGCCAATTCTTTCATAACATTGCTTACACAGACTGCTCTGTTAGTTTAGTGCACAGATATGGTTTGGGGTCAGCCCTGATTCAACCTCCTTATTCCCCATGAAGATATGAGGAACAGGCTATTTGAGAATGCCTGTATAATTTTTAAGAGGTCTTTGGATGTGGAAGAGATACAAAATCAGGTGGAAGAAGATTTGTACAAACTTTTGTTATATTCTTATGTAGAAGTGCAGTGACTTTTCATATAAAATAAGGAGATATGAAGATGTACATGACTTTTCCCTGTTCCCTTCAGTCCTAATCAGTCTTGGCACACTATAAACTTCAGCTCTTATGTATGGACCAAAGCTGTGGAACTGAACACAGTAAAATGTGAATGTTTCCCTCTTGATGTGCTGATGATCACAGTATAAACATGGGATATGACTTAGAATGACCTCCTTTAGCTGAATGAAAATGACACAGTCATTCTGTGATATTAAAGATTAAAAAAAAAAAAAAAGTGTAATATTGAAGTCAAAATGGCAAACTTAAATAATCACAGCATTTTAAATTTCGTTAACAGTGTCATAGTAGATAGTATCATTATTACTGTCAATGCAAGCTCAAGTAACCAAATAAATATGGTTAATATTCTAATAATAATAAATACATTTTTCCTGAATGACTATATTTATTTGAAATGCTTAGTGGTCTCACCAGTATTTTTCATAAACTCTCAGGAGAAGAAAAGAGAGTAATAAACAGGGAAATGAATTTTTCAGATCAAATTCAGGTATATTAAAAATATATGCTTCTTTTCCAGTGGCAAAATGTGCCTTACAAGTGCCTTTCTTGTGCCTTACAAGAAATTGCCACTGTGTTCACAGATGAAGAACAACTGCTAATCAAAAGACGTTTGTCCATGCGATGACTATTGCTCCAACAAACAGGAACCCTGTTTTCGGTTCTGCTTAATGATACCTGAACAGTTTTTGGGATGTGCTCATGAGTATACCCTGCTCACTGTTGTGCCCTAGAAGGTGTTCACAAATGTCTTGTAGACTTATCTCCCTATGTGGGTCTGGCAACGCCAGTATGCTGCCTGTTTGTTGCTGTGATTTTTAGGGGACTGAGTGTTGAGATGTATTCAAGCCAGTGGAGTTTCATGTGCTGATGTGGTTGACACCCAGCAGATTAAATGACTGTATGGCCATCCTAAATCTGTTGTGAAAAGAAAACCTATGCATATCTAAACCTGCTGCACTTTTACAGAAGTGAACGTTATGACTCCTGTTGGCCTCAAGAATGTAGGTTACAATTTTATAAGACTTCCCTAAGAAAGTTTTTTCCTTTGGCATCAAGAAGACCAAGATCTGCCCCATAGATGATTAACTTCAGAGTATGGTCCAGGATATTTAGAGCTGAGGATGATACAAGCACTCAGCTGGCAAGGAGAAAAGTGTGCAGATGTGTATTGTAAGTGTTGTAGTTAAAAATCATTTTCATTTGCTATATTTTGTGAAAAAATCAATCTGATCTTGTGTCAGAGAATTGAATGCATTAGAAAATTCTGAAAATCATTTACCTTAACTGGCTTGCCACTATAATGCAGATGTAATTTTAATTCAATCAGAAAGGCACTTCCTTAGTCTTGCTAACCTGATATAGCACTTCTGCAGAGGAAGGGTCAGAACAGCTCTGTTTCAAGGTGTTTGAGCTAATCATTTTATTAACAGTGACTTTTTTCTTTCTTTCCTCTGGGAAATAAACATTTTTCACACTGTTTAGTGGATTCTTCTGCCTCTTTCTCATCTGTTTCTCTGAAATAGCAAACCCATTTACTTACCAAGCAACCATCCTCCAATTCCATATCTAAAAGATGTTTAATTATCATGAGAACAGTCATGTTAGGTATTTTCGCCATTAGTTTTTTTACTTTCATTATTTGCCAATGATAAGTGACTGATAAAAATTAGATTGCTACAATGAGTGTGATTTATTTTTTTTTGTAGCTTTCAAGCTGTACAATACACCATTTTTTAACTTTTTAAATATTAACGGGTTTACATATATTTCCCAAAGGTACTATATTGAATGTTGCAAACTAAAATGGCTATAATTTAAATCCTTTTGATATACTCACTCAAGGGGTTTACCTCTGAATTTTAATCTCTGTTTTTGCTTTCAAAGTGAGATTCCAGGTGGTCTGTTTATAATGTACACCCTAGGAAGGTTGACAGCTGCAATTAGCAGCTGTATGAAATGTTCATTTCAGTCTCTTCTTGCTTTATGAGCAGATAGACTGGCTTCTGTATATAACTGATACTTTACTGATTTAATACAAATAAGTTGCAAGCTAGTTTTTACAGTGTTGTGTGTGAGGAGTGAATATATGAAGATAGGATCTGGCAGTGGTGGAAGGGGAAGCCTTTCCTCTGTGTGGATGGCAGGCTGGGATCTCATGTTACAAAGGAGAAATAGGTCCACTGACAGCACAGGCTCCATGGAAATTGCACAACAACTAAGTAAAGTTGTGCTGTGAAAAATAACGTCTGTCGTAGACTTTCAAAGATGTAAGTCCAGATGGATTTTCTAGTTGACACTTCTAATTTTAAGTGCTTTTTTAAAATCCTTCTCATTTTAAACCAGTGTAATTTCTCCTTGTTTTTTTTTTTTTTTCCTCCCATGGCTGTGTGTTACAGCTGTATTTGCTTCTCTCTTGAATACGCTCCTTCGATTGCCAGCTTATTTTACAAAAACCATTGCTGAAGAGCTTGTAACCCTGGGACATGTGATTGTGTATAGAAAAGAACAGAGAGGAAAACATGTTCCAGCCTAAGACACTAGAGAGGCAAAGGATCAAGAAACTGTATAAACATGGCACTTACTGATAAAGAAACGCTTTACAGTTATTGCTGTATCTCTGCTATTACAGTTTTCTCCTCATAAATGATAACAATTGTACCACAAGAGGGAGCAGGGACATGGTTTATTTTTCACTTTGCTTTTTGACTATCCAAAAATCTAAGGGAGCTCTCTGTGGGTCTGAAGGCTGAAAAAAAAAAAAATACAGGTTGGATGATAGAAAGAATCTCTTCCTAGAAAGTGTGGTAATGCATTGGCACAGGCTGCCTGGGGAGGTGAAGTCACCATCCCTGGAGGTGTTCAAGAACTGTGTAGATGTGACACTGAAGGATGTGATTAGTAGGTATGATGGGGGGTGGATAGGACGAGTTGATCTTAGTGATTTTTCTAACCTTAGTGATTCTGCATGAAAGATGCTTCACATCCACAGATAGAATTGGCTGATGCAAAATACGAGAAGTTAATGGAGCAGCAGTTGCTCAGCTCTAAATAATGACAGACATATTACAGCATATTTGTAAATTTAGGCATATTCAAAAGTTTGGCAGCTATCAAAAAGATTTTAGTTACGACACTTTTATGGAAGCTCCTTGTCCTCTGTGCACATTTTATCCTCATGTGTGAACTGGCACTCTAGTGACACTCTAGGTCAAATTTTTGTGTAATATTAGATGAAACCTAAATCCATTGCATCGCAATTTAGCTTGTTTATTCATCTTATTCATCTGTTTAAGGCTCATGGAGATGACATACAGAGATAGTTGAGATGAATGAGTGGCTGATTAAGAGCTGTATTCACATATAGAAAAAAACACCTGAAGTAATTGAAGCATTAAACTCGTAAAATGTATTTCAGTTTGTATGTAGCATTTTTGTTTGTTGTTAAGATGACCAGATTGCTTGAAAATCCATTTCCTCTCTGCCACTTAAATAATACATAGACCTTAATTCAACAAATAGGGTAGACACTGAAATCAGTAGCAATTCTGATAACATTTGCTATTAGAAAGGCGTGATCTTTATTTGGTAAATAAATATGATATAATTAATGTGAGCTCAGTTTAGGTATGTGTATCTAACTTTTCTGTCCTGAATTTTGGCCAGAAAGAGATGTAAATGCATCGGCAATCAAATAGCATAGATATTTTCTGTTTGATGTAAATAAATATCAGGTTATAAAATAAAGCAGAGTACTACTTATTTAAATTAATGGATAACACTGAAAAGGATGCAAACTCCCTTGGAACTTGCTTTAAAACTGGGGAACAGAAGAAGGTTTCCAAATGTCAAATGAAATGAGACTTATAAAACCTGTTAGTAGGAATAATGATTTCAGAAATAGATTCCTCAATTGAAGGCAGAACATGAGTTCTGTTTCATGTAGCTGCTTGTGACACCAGCAAACCGGATGCTCTGTTCTAAAGAATGACATCTTGGGAGAGAAAGGGACATGGCCAACCTCTTTTCAGTGGTCTGTGGGGACAGGACAAGGGGAAGTGGCCGCGTAGGGAGTTCCATACCAATTTGTGGAAGAACTTCTTCATGTTGAGGGTGATGGAGCACTGGAACAGGCTGCTCAGGGAGGTTGTGGATTCTCTTTCTCTGGAGATATTCAACACCTGCTTACCTGTGTAGCCTGCTTTGGCAGGGGGGTTGGACTTGATGATCTCATTGTCTTAAACAACCTTTGACACCATTTCTTTGACCTCAATTGTTTCAAGGAAAAAATATTTTTTGCATTACCCTCATTAGTTTTATCCCAACTAATATTTACCTCTTACTTTGCAAGTGCTTCGGGTGATTAATTTGGCTCTTTTCAACATGGAGAATCTCAAATTGACACAAGTTCAGCAGTTTTTATAATTTTTATGGGCAAGATAGAATTTCACAGTGAAAGTGACCTTTTTTTTCTGATGATTTTTACAAAAAACTTTCCTAAAAGGATTGCTGGCAGACACAGCCTGTCAGTTTTGGCCAACTGTGAATTCACTCAATCTGCGGAGCACTTCTCACCTGTAGCACATTTTTGTTTGGGGACTGATCATAGAGATGTTTGGACTCTGCACAATGCAAAAATTAGCAAGCAGCTCATTGAAAAGCTGGAATAAGTTTTCTCTCCTTTCGCATTCTTCTTGGCCTTTGCAATAAAATTTGATTCAGCGTGGCATGGTAGTTTGTTCCATAGATGATGCCTCAGAATGGATGTAGTTGCTTTGCACCAGAGAGAATTCTACTTCTAGCTGGGACACAGCAAACTCTGTTCACCAAAATAATTTTAGTTAAATTAACTGCAATAAAAACTCTTGTATTTTCCCTCTCCTCTCTTCTCCTCTCACTATTCAAATACTTCTGCTTTGTTTTTTGCTAACACAGTACCAATTTTCATAGGTAGGTTGATGGATGTAAAATTTCTTAAAACAGAATTCTTTAAAACTTTTTCTTTTGTTTGTTCTCTAAGTAAAAACAAAAAACAAACAAACCTAAAAAACAAAATACCTTGAGGTGTGTTTTTTTTTTTTTTTTTTTTTTCTTTCTGTAATTACTATTCCAGTCTGACTGGGGTAAATCCGCCTTATTCTTGTATTAATTGGATGACATTCTGATAGAGTAAGTGACCTCTTCCAGGAAAAAAATATCATTTGTACTCCTGGCCAGGCTGATTTTTCTAACCTTTACACAGTGATGTCTAATCATTATTAATGCTGATTTACTCCCTCTTCTTTCAAGGTAGTAATTTAATATATAAAAGATCACATGGACTAGGGAATGAAGAAGACACTGAGTAAAGGTGTAACGCTATTTTCCTCCTTATTTCTATTAATGGTCTTTGTTGATTCAGCTGGTGAATGTTTCAAATGTAGATGATATTGCCCACTTTTATTAAGAATTGTCACTGTTAAGATACTGTAATTTCTAAAATACTGAATCTCAATCCTCCATGCAGCTCAAGTTCTGGCCACTAGCTGGCACCCAGCCAGCCGTTAACCATAGTTTGCACAGTTTTTTTCATAGTTTTTTGCTAATTTTTCTAATATTTCAGAGACTTACAGATAACTCAGCAGAAGCAGTGAAGGAAGCCGCATTAACTCGTTTAGAGGACAGTATGAAAACATACCCCAAACATCTGAATTATCAGTAGATGCTTACTGAGACAGCTATTTATCTGGGTGGTTGGACTATCAACCCAGGTTGGTACACTGTCAGCCTTTGTAATCACAGTGCAAATGAAATTAACAGTGAAGGATGTGGGGCAATATATCTCATTCTGAAAGAATCAGCTATCTTCAGGCTAATCCTTTTTGTGGTTAAAGTCAGTCTTACTGGAGACCCTAAAGACAGAGAAGGGCGATTTCTGCATGTAGGGTGCAGTATGACCAAAAGTGATATCAAGAATCATAGAACTGTAGAATGGCTTAGGTTGGAGGGAACTTTAAAAGTCATCTTGTTCCAGCCCCCTGCCATGGGCTATGTCACCTACTAGATCAGGGTGTCCAGGACTCCATCCAACCTGGCCTTGAGCATCTCCAGGGATGAAGTACCCACAATTCTCTGGATAACTTGTGCTAGGGCCTCACCACCCTCTGAGTAAAAAAAACTGCCTTGGAATATCAAAACTAGATCTTCACTTTTACGCTTTAAAAGCATTTGCACTTGTCCTATTACTCAAATCATGTAAACTTTGGTTTATAATCTCCTTTTTAATCACACAATCACAGAATCGTAGGGGTTGGAAGGGACCTCCTGAGATCATCGAGTCCAACTCCCTGCCAAAGCAGGTTCCCTACACCAGGTCACACAAGTAGGCATCCAGGCAGGTCTTGAACATCTCCAGAGAAGGAGACTCCACCACCTCCCTGGGCAGCCTGTTCCAGTGCTCCGTCACCTCACTGTAAAGAAGTTCTTGCGCACATTTGTGTGGAACTTCCTATGCTGCAGTTTCCAGCTGTTACCCCTTGTCCTGTCTCCTCTCAACACTGAAAAGAGTCTGGCCTCACCCTTCTGCCCCCCACACCTTAGATATTTACAGTACAATGTACATTTTAAGTACAGTGTCTTCCTTTATCTCCTACTTCTCCAGACTGAACAAGCCCCACTCAATCTGTATTTGTAGGAGAGATGCTCCAGTGCTCTAATCTTCTTTCTGGCTCTCCTCTGAACTCGCTCCATCTCCTTGTGTTTGAGGCCCCAGGCCTAAATGCAGTACTCCAGATGAGACCTTGCAAGGGTAGAGTAGATGGGTACAATCCCTTCCCTGCCCTGCTTTCCTCTCTCCTCACTTTTGATACAGCCCAGGATACTGTTGGCCTTCTGGGCTGCAAGAGCACACTGCTGGCTCATGTCCATCTTTTTATCCACTATGACCCACAAGTCCTTCTTCACAGGGCTGCTTGTAAGGAGATCTGGGATTGCCCCATCCCAAGTGCAACACTTGCCCTTGTTGAACCTGAGTAGGTTCAGAGGGACCTGCTTTTCAAGCCTGTCCAGGTCCCTTTGGATGTTGTCTCTTCCTTCTATTGTATCAAGTGCATCACTCAGCTTGGTGTCACCTGCAAACCTACTGAGAGGAGTTAAGGTAATCTGAAACAGGAACAGAGGAAGAGACAGTAAGAGGTGATGACAAATAATAGAGGAAAAGGTCTACAAAATTAAATTCTTTCAGAATTGAGACAGAGAAGTACATGGAAAACCATTAATCTCTCTCACTCTCATATATGCTTGATTAATATATCATTTATGACTCTTCACAGAGCAAAGGTTATTCAGAATATTGGTTTCCTGGACACTTGACATATGTTATCTGGGAATAGAAGGGGACTAGAGTGCTGTAAAATAGAGAGTATTACCTTCATTTTACTTCGAAGTCATGCAGCAACTGGAAATTTTATGTCACTAATATATTTAAGAGAGAAATGGCACCAAATGAAAGTATGTAAATGGGACAAAGAGAAGCTGTATCTTCAATGAAAGATGTCGTATTTGGGAGTCAGGGAGAAGCTTTCTTAAGCTGAATTTCCTTTTCAGAAAGGAATAGGTTTCAAATCCACCTCAGAACTTGGAAAACAATTATGTTAAATATGAGAATTGAATGCCTCACTGTTGTGAAAATTTATACTACCGGACTTTCTTTTCTCACTGTATCTGGGTCTGACAAGTCATGTGGTTTATTTTTTGCTTCTAAAACACATTTTGTCCAAGGATGCGTAAATTGTTATTTGAGGTTGGATCTGGTGATGGAAATGTTGGGTGAAAATCCACATTACTCAGACTTTGATGGCTTTATTTCCAGTACATTATCTGTCAGAAAGGTCATGAAATATTGGAAGTTTCCTTTATATCTCTGCCCCTTAAAATTTCATCAGAGCTACCACAGAACACTGGAACATGTTAGTTTCAACAGGCCAACATGTTTTGCTGAAAATCTTCTGGACAGTTCTATTCCTGAGCTGATGAAACAAAATAAAACAAAAAACGAGCATTTTATTTCTGAAAAAGACTATTATAATCATACTTTTCAATATATTGTTATCTGAAGTGATTTAGTCTTTCCATGGAGGGCTCTTTGAACTGTGGTGATCACTTTAGTTCTCTAACGTAACAATCAGCATAATGGAAACTAAGCTGTTCACCATTTATCTGAAAGAGATTGGGTGATTGTTTCCTAGGAAACATGAAATAAAAGATTTGGATGTTTCTTAAAATATAAAATACATGCATACGCAGTGGCTGATAGTCATTTGGTAAGAATATGTGCCATAGATAACATAATTACTGCCAAAAATGACAAAGAATGGCATGAAAGTTTTCTGAGAAATCTCAGAATCCTTCTCATTCCAGAACAAGATGCTTAAAATTTCTTACAGTAGTTGAAATCCATGACAGACTGAAATTAAGGCTTGGGTGAAGGAAAATATTGGCCTTTCTTCTTAAGAGTAACAACAGATCAGAACTTAAGGCAGTGCCTAAATATTTCAGCCAGAGTGGCGTACGTGTACCAATACTGAATTTATTTTTCAATTAGTTGAGGTATAGCGGAAGAGAAAATCTTCCTTTCTTCCAAAGCTGCCCAGCAGTGAGGGCTTGAGTCAGGAGAAGTGGAAGAAAACAGCAGAATAGAAGAGGAGAGAGAAGTTTTGGAGGATGCCAAAGGCTCATGCTCCTGTGGTTGACAGAGCAGGAATGGAGTGAAGATAGAGATTTCTTGAAGGATCATCTGTCCCCCAAAGCACTTTCCAACCTATTATAACTTCTGTCCAAGGGACAGTAACAACAGCTGGCAGAAAAAATGCTCTAGGGCACTGCTGTAAGAAAAGTAACTTGCAGAGACTTAGGTGTTTTACTGCCCATGGCAGCTACCTGCTGTGACTGTGTTTCTAGCTAGACTTTGATCTGCACTCAAATGCATCCTGTCTGTAATTCAGTGTATCATAAAGCAAGCTAAACTTTTCAGGTAGGAATCTGTGAAGAATGGTCAGAACAAAATCTTCAGTGACATCCTGCAAAAGATTGTTTGCTTTTGCAAATAGTTCTCAAATTATGGAAAGCTTTGAAATTTCCTGCTTTCATTTCTGGTTTACAAAAGAAGTGTGCCAGACATTTTCTTTTCCTCTTTTCTCAAGCATTTCACCTGATATAATTAAAGATCGTCTCTTCTCTCCCTGAAGGTTCACTGTGAATCAGAATTACATAATTGCTGAAGTTGGTAGGAACCTTTCTAAAGTTAAAATAAACAACATCTACTACTCTTTCATGATCCACCAAGCCAGCTACCCATTGGGCAAAGCTTTCGCATCAATCAGCATGGTGGCAGAGATCCATGTTCTTATATCCAGATGTCTTAATATGTCTGGAAATTGTACCAGGAGGACTCGCTCCATCCCATTCTCAGGGATTGATGTAAGGCCAACCTGTCTGCAGTTCCCTGGGTCCTTCATGTTCTTGAATGTAGGAGAGTCATCTAGTTTTCTCCAGTCCTAAGTATCCTCTACTGATTGCTACAACCTCTCAAAGATAATCAAGAGTAGCCTCACAATGATGTTGGCCAGCTCCCTCAGCATTCATGGATGCATCCTGTGAGGGCCTGTGGAATTATGCATGTCCAGCTTTATTAAATGTTCCTTAATAAGAGTCTTTTCTTACTTGATCCTGACTTCCTCTCCTGTCTCAGAGGCCTGGGATTCCTGAAAGCCAGTACCTTGGCCTTCACCATGTTCCTTTTCAGCATGTGCTCTCCCTCATTCAAAGCCTAGCACACATTTTCCTTTGTCTTCCCTTTGCTCTTAATATTCCTGTAGGAACTCTTCTCATTTCCCTTCTAGTACCTTGTAAGATTCCATTTCAAATGGGCTTTGGGTTTCCTAACCCTATCACTTTAATTATCATTATGTTCTTCCTAGGTCACCTGGCCCTGCTTCACCTCTTGTACTTTTCCTTTACTTGATTTCTTGCTCATCACAATGAATAGTTCTTGAGCTTCATGACTGTGACCCTTCTTTTTACCTTTCTCTTTCCTGCCAGAATGCTAAACTCAGCTACCTCACATTCACTGCAGCGAAGTCTGCACATCCTGAACCTGTTCTTCCTTGTTCGAAAGCATGAAGTCCAGCAGAGCTTTTCTCCTCTTTGTTTTCCTGATCAAGAAACCAAGGAGATGTCTATCATTGCACTCCAGAAACCTCCTAAGTTGTCTGTACTCTGCTGTGCTCTTCCTCCTGTAGATATTAGAGTGATTTATTGCCCTATGAGGATGAGAGCCTACAAATTTAAGGGTTTTTATATATATGTGATCAAGTGGTCTGTAGAAGACTACTCTTAACAGCCTAACTGTGGACCATCACCTCTCTCCTGGTCACTCCTGGTTACTCCCCACACCTGGTTGACCATGCTGTTGGCCAAGTAGCTTTTGCCTCACTTAGTTAGATCCTGTCTCTTTCCAGAAATTGTTTCCTTGAGTTGAAGGAACTGTGCCCCATTCTGCACTGCTCTGATCCCTGGACTTATCCTCCTAACCCATGCAGTGAGCTCCAGGGGAGTTCTGATACTGGCCGAGGGGTGAATCTAGCCCTGTCATTGGATAGGTGTCATGGTTTTACGTTTTCTTGGGTTGTTTTTTTTTTTTCTTTTTCTTTTTTTTTTTTTTTTTTTTTTCGGGTTTCAGTATTCCACATCAAAACATCATGTAGTGTACGAGGCATTAAAGTGTTAATGCCCCAGTTCCAGGTACCTATCCCTGTACATCACAGAAGTCACAGGATCTGGCCATTCTGGGTGGGGGGGTGGTCTCTTACTGCCTTGCAGTGGGTGCTGGAGGGTGCTTTCCTAGCTGTTCCAAGCTTTTCAGGTTTGACTCGGTCCCGGGAACTCTCTCTCTCTTATCTTGTCTGATTTATTAATCTCAATTTCAATTAAATTGTGTTATATTGTGCTATCTTGTATTCCGGTATCACAGTAAAATAAGTTTTCCTCCATAGATTGTTGCTGCTGTTCTTTTCCTCCCTTCCTCCCTTCCTCCCTTCCTCCCTTCCTCCCTTCCTCCCTTCCTCCCTTCCTCCCTTCCTCCCTTCCTCCCTTCCTCCCTTCCTCCCTTCCTCCCTTCCTCCCTTCCTCCCTTCCTCCCTTCCTCCCTTCCTCCCTTCCTCCCTTCCTCCCTTCCTCCCTTCCTCCCTTCCTCCCTTCCTTCCCATTCTGTGGGACTGGGGTGGCGGGGAAAGGCAGAAGCCTACTGCCCCACCGTCATGGAGTTAACTAGATCAATTTATGCCTGTGATCCCGTGACTTCTGTAATGTACAGGGATAGGTACCTGGAATTGGGGCATTAACACTTTAATGCCCCGTACACTACATGATGTTTTGATGTGGAGTACTGAAACCCGAAAAAAAAAACAACTAAGAAAACACAAAACCATGACAATAGGAAATGAGAACAGTTTATAAACAAGCCTTATAGCTGTATTTCAGAATTTATAAATACCATTTGATTTATCTTAATCATTTTGTAAGTGAGAGAATGGGAGAAAACATTTAATAAAGTTTTGGTGTTCTGACTGTGTCAGTAGATTGTCAGAGAGGTGGTGATAACCTCCCATTTCAAATTTTTAGCTGAAGCAAGTATGAGATAACTGGACTTAACCCTAAGCTGAAACTGGTCCCACTGCCTTGTGTGCAAAGGGCTGTATTTAATAGCAGAAGCTTTAACTTCTCATATAACAAAGCAATTACAATTTCCTCCTGAAAACAATAAAAATAATAATGTAATCCTGTTGTTGTTGTTGCGAGCTTCATAAGATCCTCTCAGTTGAGACTGCACTGATTTAGTCTCAGTGGTGTTGTCATATTGAGTTTAGAATGAACAATGAACTAACAACCATTTCTTATTAATGTTGTTTCTCACATCTTTTGGTCTTTGCTCCTTTACTGTCTGCAACTTGCTTGCTGGAATGATATGCTGAGAACTATGAAGCTGAAGAACTGTGGAAAGCAGGAGTTGCTGTAAGCACCATCCCCAGAGATGGAAAACAGCACAAATCTTGTATATTCAGGTGTATTATAGATCAGCAGGCTTTTTCTTTGTGTTAGCTTAGCACCTTCATGATGTGCAACTCCTGAGCAGGCTCACATGAAGAAGGGCCCTCTATGACCCAGTTTTAGATACGGTCCTGCTGTAGAAAAAAAAAATGAAAAATGGGGATTTTTTTTTTTTTACTTTGTGGCATTTTTTCCCGTAGGACAAGCAGAAGAAGTAAAAAATCCTTTTGTCAATATTAAACCTTCTTTTTTTTTCTGTCTGGAATAGATTGCTTTTATTTTTTTTCCTTTCCCCCAGAATTACTGAGAATTTCCCTACCCTGGGCTAGTACTTATCCCGCTTTTCTTTTTCCTTGTAGTAAGTGGTTCTGGAACCTTTTTAGAGTTATAGATCCAGCTCCTCTGCTAATCCAGGTTATTTTATCAGACAAAATCCTTAATTTGCACTAGGGGAGTTTCATGTTGGATATGAGAAAAATTTCTCTGAAAGAGTGGTCAGGCTGCCCAGGGAGGTGATGGAGTCATGGTCCTGGGAGGTGTTCAAGAGCTGTGAAGATGTGGTACTGAGGGACGTGGTCAGTGATATGGTGGGGGTGAGTTGGGGTTGGACTAAACAATCTTAGTGGCCTTTTCCAACCTTAATGATTCTATGATTATGTGATATTTTGAGATCGATGTTTATTTTTATTTCAAGCTTTAAGAAACTCTGATATTAAAGTAAGTCCAAATACTCTAACGCTTTATTGGATATTTCTGTATTTTAAAAAGGGTTTCTTTAAACTTCATTAAGCAGCTATTCAAGAAGTCATTTTCTTGGCCTCATTTCCTTTTTTATCAAAATTTGCAGGAGTAGCTTTTGGCTTTGCCTTCAACATAGAAGTTTCTGGTTAAATTTATTAGATATTTCCTGTCAATTGATTTCTTATACTGGTAATTAAGCTGTCAAGATTTCTGTGTGTTGTACACATGCATGAAGCATTGCTCAGTTTATATATTAATGTTGGTGGCATATAGATAAATATGTACACATCTAAATGCCTTAATACACATGCAAACACATTTATGTATGTTCTTGTATGTGTATATGTCTAAATCTCAAGTGCTTATGAACAGGCATGTAAAAAAAAATCAATATTTTTCTCAAAAAGTTTTCTAGACATCATAGTTTACTGTAGTCCCAAGGTCATTTGGAAAGAAATACTTTCATTAATTATAATGGCAGTGTTTAAACTGAGAGCTTTACAGTTATATTTTGCTGCTAAATAGCTTTTCCTCTATTCTTGCAAAGTGGGACTCTTTCTGGAATGACTTGAAAGATTTGTTTTTAAAGGAAACTGTAGTTATGTGTATATCAAGGAGCTATCTTTGCAGAAATAGTCCTCTCCAAAGATTTATTCTAATTATTTGCTTTACTTCCCATAAAAAATAAAGATAGATATCTACAATATCTTTCAACCGTAAGCTTGAGAGCTATGTAGTTTTCTATTACAAAAAAACATGAAGTAAATCACACATTCCAGCAGCCAAAAACATTTGGTAATGTGTTTCATGATGTACCATCAACATCAGAAAAAAAGAAAACATCAAATGAAATCCCAACACTAAAGCTGGGAACAAAACTTGGTAAAGAATGCATTTGCATTTTCATAAGTATTTCACAGACAAAACATTGTAATCAGAAAACTTAGTGTTGTTCTTAAATGACATGAAAAGATAAAGTTCTTGGGAATTTTTAAAATTGGCCTAAAAATCTCTTCTACCTTTTTTTTTTTTTAATAGAAACACTTTTATCTTTGTATTTTCAAGTGTGTGTGTCTGCATGTCTACTTGTGAATATATACAATTTTTATTGATTTAATTTCTTGCACCTTTGTAGCCATTTGTATTTGTAGCCATCTCTAACAAAATCAGTGAAAAGGAATGAAACTTTCTCATGACCTAGTATCAGTAGGAGTTGAATATTCTCAGTGTATACAGAGCATCTCCTACTGTCTGCAGCCTCAGGTAGGACTTATTCAGCACCATGAAGATAAAACATAAGTCCAGTCTTTATGTAGTGTTTGGGCTGGATGCTGTGTTGGATCACTTCTGAGGATCATGAAACCATAGAATGGCTTAGGTTGGAAGGGACCTCTGAGATCATTAAGCTCCAGCCTCAGTTGCCCAGCCAGGTTTCCATATAGCCTGGCCTTGAGCACCTCCAGAGATGGGGCACCCACAGCTCTCTGGCAGCCTGTGCCAGGGCCTCACTCTGAGTAAAGATCTCATGCAGAATCAGGGATTTGCTGATGGCTCTTTCCCGTCTGTAGTTTCATTTAGCTGATAAAAGTCTTTATTCCTAGATGAAGTCATGCCTTAGGAGATAAAGCATCTCTATAAGAATGTGGAGGTGGAAGAAGAAACCAGTTATGGCCATTCTAATCTTAACATGAGCTGCGAAGCAGAAACATTGTGTAAGCAAGGTAGAAAGACAGGAGGATAATTCAGGATGGCTGCACATTAAATTTATTCTCTGTGACATGAAGCTGCCGTCCATACCTAGCAGCATTATCATGGGAAAGTCAGTGCACACAAAGCAGTCCCATCTCAGAAAGAGATTTCTCAGCCAACATTACCTGGCCCCTGATGGGTAACAGTTTTGTTGGCATAAAAGTGGCTTCTCTCTTTCCTGGCAACAGCGCAAGTTCAGCAGGTGGCTGGGTGTCTGTTCATGGACATTGTTCTTTCAGATGTCATTTTTATTCTTTTCACCTCAAAACATCAAAAATTGGATCCAATTTTATCTAAATAATGTAAGATTTTCACTTCAATGCTGTGTTGGTCTCTTCTACTTTTCACAAATCTGATGTACCTGTCTTTTTCTCTCTCTCTCTCTCTCTCTCTCTCACACACACACACACACACACACACACACACACACACACAAGTTTGGAAGAGAAAGCCCAGACTGACTTCTAAAGAATTCAGATGAAAACTGATCTACTTCTCCCTGCTCTGCTTTAAATCTGAAAAGTCAGAGTATATTATTATACCAATCAACCTGGGACTGAGTAGAGCTAGACACAGTCCCTTAAGAAATAATAAATTCCAAGAAGTGATTTCTTCTGCCATTATGAATCTGTGGCATTCTTTTCATATGTTTCTATGAATATATTAATTTATTTAAAACATGAAATAATACTTGTGTTTATTTTTTACTGTTTGCTTTGCAGTGAATTTCATGCTGCTGCCTTCAGTTAGCTGTACTCTTCCTGCTACAGATGCTCTAATGGGGGAATAAACTTGAGAAATGACAATGCCTACAAAACCAGAGACTTTATGGAGTCATGGATCCAAATGTTAAATAAAGGATCCAAATTCCTTACAAGGCCACCACTCTCCCCAGCAAGACAACATATAAAGGAAAGCTGACCAGACATTTTCTGACATTTGGCTGAAAGTAGCAAAAGAAACATTAACAAATAATTCATTGTCATCTGGATTCAGCATTTTTTGTCAAATCCAACACAAGCTTCATTCAAAATAAAGTAGCATGAATCAAGGATCTTGTTTCCATGCTTTTTCTCCACTCCTCACACAAAGTCACTTTCTAAGGATTGTTTGAAGAATGACAATAGCAAGTATATTCAGGTAAATTCAGTAGTTGTGTAAGAGAGATTTTTGTTTCAGTTTGTTTTGTTATACTTTTTTTTTTTTTTTTTTAATTTAAGAAATAAAAGGCTGCAGTATTTTGCTGTATGTGTGTGCAGTGCCTAGTGACATGGGACCATAAAGTATTACTGGAATGCAAACAAAGCAAGACTGTTGTAGATACACCAAGGCAGAAGTGATCACTGAATATCAGCACATTGGAATTAACATACAAGTGTCAGAGAGAAAATCTCTGTGATTATCTAGCATGCACTTAATGAGTTATAAGGATGTTCAGAAATAAAAATGACAGCAAGACATTGCTATAACAATAAGCATTTCAGGCTAATTTTGTTTCTGTGAAAGAAAGCTGGTAATTAGATGTCATTAGTAAGAACTGTTATAGGAATCAGCTTGAAACTTGAATGACAGCATCAAGTTGTGCTGTCTTTTGTGAAGAGAAATTCAGTCTTGATGTTCAGCTCTTGTGTATATATAAGAGAAATAGAGATTGGTGTGATTGTCTTAATGTTTGAACCGACTTCATCCTACAAAATGGTCACAATCAAATGCTTCTGCTATTAGCAGACACTTTCTAACTCAAACAAATCAGGGTTCTCTACTCAAACATCCACCTTTATACACTGTAATACTAATGACTGTGACATAACTGAAATGCAGTCTATTCATCCCTTCTTTCTTTTCTGTTCTTCAGGAATCTATTTTTAAAACCATCTGCTGTTGTTAATATGGGGTAGGATGTGCTTTAATGAGCTCTGCAGAAGATGAATGTCTTCCTAAGAATCTGTGATTTCAAGCCCACAAATCCTTGTGTACCTTCCATGAATCAGAAATGCTTCGGGATGTCTATCCATGAAAATTAACTCTATCCCAGCTGGAAGCAGGGCAGTCAGCACCAATGTAATGAGTAGGAAGCACTGTGGATTTGGATGTTTTTGCAGAGATGGCACAGCAGGGAAGTGCCTAAGAACCTGCTTGTAGATCTTCAGAAAAATTACGCTTTACCTAGAATAGCAATTAGTAATGCTCTTAGCACTTTACTAAGTCATCCAAATGCATTTTTTTTGTAACTAGAAAAGAAGTAACTTCTGAGATAGACTAAAATTCATTTAAAAACTCAAAAAATGAATCATAGAATAGAATCATAGAATTGCTTAGGTTGGAAAAGACCTTAAAGATCATTGAGTCCAACCACAACCTAACCATACTGCCTTAACTCTAACAACCTTCTGCTAAATCATGTCCCTGAGCACCACATCCAAACGGTTTTTAAACACATCCAGGGATGGTGACTCAACCACCTCCCTGGGGAGCCTGGTATTCCAGTGTTTAACACCCATTTCTGTAAAAAAGTTTCCTGATATCCAGCCTAAACTTACCCTGGCACAACTTGAGGCCATTTCCCCTCATCCTGTCACCAGTGAGAAGAGACCAGCCCTGCTCTCGCTGCAATCACCTTTCAGATATTTGAAGAGAGCAACAAGGTCTCCCTGCAGCCTCCTCTTCCCCAGACTAAACAGCTCCAGTTCCTTCAGTCGCTCCTCATAGGGCATATTCTCCAAGCCCTTCACAAGCCTTGACAGAATCATAGACATCATGAAGATAGTCTGTAGTTCAACAGTTATTTTAAAGTTTTGCAATTGTTTTGGAAGCAACTTAGTGTGGGAATGAAAGCATCCAGAGTACAATCAGGGTGTTGTAGACTGAAACTGACAAATTGTCATTCATTGTAAGTGGCTTTTTAGATAAGCAGAGGGAAGTGTCAGTAGGGTGAGCAGTGGATTATCTATGAAGCAAGAGTATGCTGATGTTCGTGTGTCAAATTTGCTACTTTAAAAATGGAAACATTCATGCCCTCATCGCTATCAAAGTAGGTCAAACACTGGATTTCTGGATGATTTGAGGTGGAATTACTTTTATAAATGCCTAACTGAGGGGAACAAATCCTATTAGAAGCAATGGAACCTCCTGAGTTACTCAGGTTCAGTGCCCAAAATTATTTTGACAAGTAACTTCATTGATATGAAAGGGACACAGCGCCTCCATTTCTTTGAGGACCTTTTGTTAGCTGTGAAATTCTGTATGTGAGCAGAATGTTTAATTATTTCGATTTTGTTGTGGCTTTGGCTTTAATCACACCATTATCATATCAAGAGTTATTTGTGAAGGTATTCTGTAGACAGCTTTGCAAAGTTGAAGTGTAATTCTTGTTGTAGTTATCGCTATTTATTTCAATAAACCAAAATGGTGGAAAAATTATGTATAATGGTATTTCAGAGAGAAGAACTAATCAATATTTTTATTTGCCTAGCTATTCCCACTGAGATAGTAATCCTTCTCATAACATAAATCTGTTTGTGGCACGGCAGCCTTTTAAGTGATTTCCTTTGCTGTTGCAATGGGAATAGCTCAGTAATTCCAAAAGAGCTTCTTTATTTAAAAATCACTTAGAATAAAAGAATCTGTGGGGACCTGGATTTGTGAAACCTCATGAGCCTCTCCAGTGGGGGAGACATGTGTGTCTGGATTATTTCTTATTCCTCTTGAGAAAGATTAGTTTTGTGGAGAAAAATATGTAAATACAAACCTGAAAAATGTTTCTAATTAATTTTAGCCAGAGCTAGGCAAAGTTCAGTGGTAACCAATAGAATGCTAGTGTGTAAAAGACCTTTTGGCCATGTCTTTAACAGGAAGTATTTCATAGTGTTATGTTCCTTAAAGCAACAATGCCAGAGTAAAGGGCAATGTTTGATTTTCTCTATAATGAAGGATGTCAGAACAGATTATTGGTATTGTCCCTTCCAGCTCTTGCACCTCAGAAATGACATACTTGCATGATGAGACAATGAAATGTGTGCCCAGTGCCTCACTGGGGGCATCCAGTTTCTGATACAGCTTCACTCTGCTGTAGTTGTGTAAGCAGGGAAGCTTGCAAAGAATAACAACTTTATTGCTCGGTTCCAAGGATTTAGTGTCAACAGTAACCACATCTCACCATGTCTTTCTTTCTGAGGGTTATGGGTTAGTGGGCATGGTGGCATTAGCTTGATGTTTGTACTTGATGATCTCGCTGGTCTTTTCCAACCTGAATGATTCTGTGATTTTTTCTTTCTTATTTTGTGGTCCCCGAATGTAACTTCTAGGACAAAGATGACAAAAAGTGGCTTGTTTCCTTAATCTTGTTGGAAAGTTGGTTGGGTGTAGAACAACAAAGAAGTATCAGGTTTGCAATCAATTTTTAATTGTGCTAAATTGATTTGAATGCGTGATCTGGAGGTACGCTCATGCTGATAAATATAACAGATTGAAGAAGACGTTTGGGCATTGGCTTGATTCTATCCAAGTTGTTAGATTGTTAGAAAAACTGTAACATAGTTTTGACTTATGCCAACCTTCATTCTAGCCCCACATTAGCTAGATTTTAGCCCAGCTTGGAGGAAAGCATGCTTCAGACACCCTTTCTAATAGCTGACCTGGACTCTCTTTTAGGAGAAATGAGTGTTTTAGGAGAAACAGGATGTTATTTCTGCACTGTCACTTGTCCCCAGGACCATGGAAAAATCACTAGCTTGTTTAGTTTGGTAGCAAAGACAAATAGAGAGTGAGCATTAAGGTTACTCTATAAGTAAGAAGAATGTTGGTTGTATGTTTTTAAGATCTCAGGTTTTCTAGGTTGACTGATCTCTGCACTGTATTCCCTCTTTGCTAACACACTCTACAGTAAAATGAACATGGCTGGCTACTGCAGTAAGAAGTGGTGTGTGCCAAGCACTTGGCTACCAGTGATGCCATTCTGGTCTTCAGTATTTTCTCCCGTATTTGCCCTAAATTGGGAAACAGTTTCATTTTGGGGGTATAGTGGATGGCAATACTAGCCCTCAAGTATGCAGCCTGGACCACTTCCAGGTCACTCAGAAGCAAGCTGGGAGGTTGCTGTCTGCTCCAATCAAGTCAAGTTGCCAGAAGGTGTTGTGGAGGGACAGCTCTCCATCTGGACTAATTTAAAGCAGAAAAAATGTGCGAGGTTTCATAAAGATGAAAGTAAAGAGAAAGATCCTACAGGTCTCATAAGGTGAGAGACTGCTGTGTAGTAGTTGTTGATAAACAAGCAAAAGGGGTAAAAGTGGTCAAAAAAATAATTTTTCAAAGGCTAAGTTGATTTCAGAGACAGTGTTACCACTTTTCAGGAAAATTAAAAAAAAAAAAGGAAAAATATTAATTCAGCTTGGAAAACATCATCTTTGTGAGGTCACAGTCCAGAAAGAGTTACTGTTCTTGATGTCTGGACTAAAAAAAGAATGGTACAGGAGAAACTACTGAACATAAATGTGGGATTGAATTATTTTTCTTAATGTAATTTGATGTTTTTAAAAGTCCAGTTAATTTAGGTGTTTACATATTGATTTCTGAATTTAAGCCTCAAAAAGTTTGCTGCCCGATATCTTGGTGTTTTGGTAAAGTCTGTTAAAGAACCTTTAAGATCTTTACTTATTTTACCCATTAATCACATTCTGATGAGGGATTGTAAAAAATAAATAAATAAATAAAATTGAAAAGTAAAAAAAATAATTCAACATTTTAGACCCTGACTATATTAATAGAGAACTGATACTGTGAAATGCAGTACATGATACAGAGACAGATACAGATGCAGATACAGGCGTAATCCAAGCTATAGAGGTTTTCAGATCTTAAGGTCTTTTCCAGCCCGAATAATTCTATGATTTTATATTCTTTAGCTGATTCTATTTTGCTTTCCATAACCAACATTTTTACAACACTGGGAAGTTTAAACAGTGTTTGGAGAGGAATCCATTGACGGTGTGAAATGTTTTAGGAAAACTGTTTATTTCCAGAGCTGTTGGATTCAAGGTGGGGATAAGTTGATGTCCTAGTGATAAGGACATCATGAGTGTACATAATGTATTAAATTCTTCTGACTTGATGTATTAGCAGCACTGATGTCTCATCTGCTGAGGTGGCTTGTTACAAGAATTTAGCCTGAAGTCTGATCAAAAGCCTGTTAAATCGTGGAAGATGTATTGTTTTGTGCTTGTGTTACAACTTCAGATGAAGCTTAGGGAATAAGACTCTCCTTGTAGATTTTATGGAATTGAAAGTGGAGGAAGTCAAACAGATTGGACAGGCATCTGTTAACAAAGTGAAAAAAGATAGTAATATCAGTTCCAGCTTAATGTATAGGATGGAGCAGATAACATAGAAGTGTGACTCCAACTGAAATGGCTGTATAATACCACAGTTTGTTGTGAGCAAATGTTTGGTCATATACTGAGTGTGTGTTTTATTGTATGATTTCTTTAGCATTATGTGTGGAAAGTTTTGCATTTCTTCAAGCTTTTTTTTTTTTTTTTTAATCTCTTTCTTTTGCTTTTTGTCGTGAAGCAGGGATTTTTCTCCTATCTGGGAGGATTCTGAAGGCAGCAAACAACTTAGGCTATCATTGGCACAAATCTTTAACCCTGCATTTCAGATGATTATGAAACACAGTCACAAAACAGCATAATAGGAATCTGTAGAGAAACTTAATGTGACACTAGGTAGCTGTTTTTAAACCATGAATGCAGAAGACGAAACTGCTTTTGTCCCACTGAAAGCAATAATAGATGTTTTCATGACCGAGAACAGCAGCTGCAGTAACACTGACTGCAGTGAAAAATTACAAGGGCTGTCAATTCTCATATTTCAGATAATGATCTGATCACCATCTGAAGTCAGTTAGAAATTTCCCCCCATGGTGTATTGTTGTCCAATTAGATGCATTATGAGATTTTATATGCCCTCTTGATGCATTCAGAGTTGGTTAGTGTTGGGATTATGGGGATACATTGGATGGACTGTTGCTCTCTTCTGAAATGACAAATCATTTGATTCTTATATTTAAAGGAGGGAAATCATGGGTGATGTTCAACGAGGCAGAAGGAAAGAATTTGTGCCCTTGAAAGTCATTTGTTCAGGGTCATACTTTGCTACTTACTGTCCTATTCCAGCCTGCCTGGAATTCTCCAATGATGGGTTTCTGGTAAAGCAAAGTGAAGTCATGTCACGTTCAGGAGGGGTGGGTGGAAGAGCCACTGTATGTCAAATGCAAGCTACAATAAAATGTCCATCAGTTTCAGAGGGGACAATCTCCATTCTGGCAAGAAGGACATCAGAAGATTAATAAGTCTGTCAGTTAAATGGATAATACAAAACATTTTCTGTCTTTTATTACTAGATATAGGAAAAGGATGGTTAGATTGCTGAAACACAAAATGTGAGAGCATGTCAGTGTAGCACACTCTTCTATTCTTTCACCTGAATGACTAATGAAATGAATAGCCTGGATGATCTGCAGGAGAAAGCATGAAACTTGTAACGCCAGCAAGTTTAAGAATTCCCTTAAACTGCTCCCTAGTGGTTGGAAACCTTTTTTTGATACAGTTATATCAAAATTTGCAGATTTACTGATCCCTGCTTGCCCTACTGAAGTCAAAGAAAATGCATGGATGCCAAAATGTGGTAGTCTCATACTGATAGCTAACTCTGCTTCACCATAGCACTCTCTTGCTCCCCCTCCTTGAATTTACTTAAATTTGCTCTCACAGAGGTACCACTGATGGGCTCAGCTCTGGTCAGTAGCGGGTCCTTTTTGAAACTGGATATTTTGTCTAGAGTGACTGATACAACATGGGGAAGCTACTGGGGTCTTCTCGCCGAGGCTGCCCTTAAAGCAGTCCCTGCTACCAAAATCTTGTCATTTAAATTTGACACACTCAATGGTATTACAGCTATAACGTCATTGCTGTTGTTTCTGTCTTATCAGGGGAGATGATGACCACCTCTCAGAAAAGAATGGCTCTCCTCAGATAATTGTATATTGAGTACTCCATAATATGAATGTTAAATGAAGAGTAGACTCATTTTATCAAGGGAAAATACAGGTAATATTTTCATAACTGTCCAGAGCTTGCTTGACCTGTTGTCCAAATTGCCTAGATGTGAGCCAGCTCAGTAGTTAATGTGGTGCTGAGCCCAAGCCAATAACTAGGACATTCAGAGAGGCATTTATGTTTGACGCTCCATCTGTAGTGCATTCTGCCCTAATTTTCACCATGACTACCAATCTGGGACCAGTGGAAGATATATTATAATGTGGAACTGGGCAATGTCCATTTCCTTTCTATGCAACCAACAGTGCAGCTCGCTGTCCTCAGCTACATGCTGATATGTTTCAAATATGCTTTATATCTGAGATAACGTAACCTGGTGGATGAAATGAGTGTTGTAAATGTGCTGCTGAAGAGGTCTGAAGAGTTAAAAAAGTGAACAGTAATGTCAGTGCCATCTTCTTTTACAGCTAGTACTATGGGAGTGAAACCCACTTGGAAATTAAAAATTACTTGGAGAGAAGGAATTATCAGGAGCAGAGAATACTTCTCATAGCCGAAAAGCCTTCTGAAATCACACTGTCCCTTTATTAAAATATTTCAGCAATGTTAAAACACTTGGCATAAAAAATTCCAGTAGCATCACTCTGCAGTATTGCTAATGGACTCAAATTTTATGCCATGGCAACCAGCATCGGTAGGTACAGCCTAGAGCTGAGCATCTCCATCTGTATTGTTCTTCTCATCTGCTTGGTGCAACTGAGCAGGTCATATGTTGGTTATAAAAGGGTGGTCGGAGGTTGAGAGTTGCACTGAGAGTTGTTTTCTGAGGGTTATCATTCAATCACTGAGTTAGAAGGATTTTGATGAGTGGCTAACAAACAAGCCAAGAAAAGGCCATACACCTTTTTCCATAGCAAATTTGATGGGGGGCTGTGCCCAGAAAATGTCTGGAAATGAGATATTATCTGGAGACAGTTTTTGTAAACCCTGTTGTTCATGAATATTTTGAACTCCTCTATTTAAACCAGTGAAAAAAAGTAAAGCGTGGTAATGGATAATCAAATCTCTAATTAAAAATTTTTGGTGTGTGATTCGTCTAAAAGAGGTGGAAGGAATTTCCCTTTATTTTGTAGGTAAGAAATACAGAACTAGGCAAATCTGCAAGTCTTTATTTTGTGGCCTGCAGTAATGAGAATATCAGTTTAAAATAAGATTCAGTCTTATTTCTCATGAAATAATTGTTCCTGTTTTCCATCCTGTGCATATTTGAATGCAAGATGTATATTTATGGCACACTGACATATTTAACTGTTTTCATTAAAATAAATGCTACTGAAATTATTCAAGCCATCCAGCAATGCCTTATTTCAGCTTCTTTATTGCATATCTCTCTTTTATAATAGATAGGCTGTATAGTAATAGTTTCCATCTGCATGTTCAAAATGTATTGGGTTTGTTTTTTTTACTTTCTCCTGTGATCCACTTGTATCTCCAAGGAAAATTTGCTTCTCCTGTACAAACAGTGTAAACATTATTAAAAACAAAAACAAAAACAAAAACAAAAACCTGCAATATTTTGAGCAAGAAGAAATTTTGCAATTTAAATTGAGTACTGATTGAGGGTGAAGGTCTTTTTCTTGATTTTCATCAGGGAGCAAACAATGAAGCTTTTTCAATTAGTTCTGAAAATCATCAGCAACTTCTGCTCTTTCCAGAGGTACTCATTTCACTCTATTACAGCATAAGCCCAAATATATGCATCAGGTGGTTCAGAAAGAGATAAATTCTCTGTTCCAAAAATATTTGTAATCCATAAGTACATACATACTAGAGGAAGTGGGAGCATTTTCCAGTAACTTTTTCTGACTTATATATGTATACACACACACATATAACTATATATACATATACTGAGTTACATGCTTGTGCCTCAGTCCCCATGAGAAGAAATAAATGACTTTAAGTCACAAGGGGCTACAGCATGCCTCTCCGAGCACATAATTAACTATATCATCTGGGAACACCTGAAAGTGAACTAATTTTACCTGAAAAGTATCATATGATCTGTGATCTATTTCAGTGCTAGTGTGGGCTACTGAACTCCCACAAAAGCAATATTATTTACTTGTTATGCTCTCCCAGATGAAGAGATATGCAGAAAAATAGCCAAATGGCTGTGTATCCCTGTCATTTTTTAACTTTCCTTTTCTTGCTGGTGTAGAAATTGAGTGTGATATTTTATTTACCATCAGTAAATTAAACTACATCTGCAAATTCGATTTATTTTGTCTGTTAAATTGTATGCATTTTATGTGAGTTTTCAGTCAATTGCTTGTGAAGTAATTATTAGCAATAACTGTTATGTACCCTAAAGGAGTCTTCTGCACATTATGTGTTTGCAGAAGTGTCAATAGCCTACAAGGCCATTTCCAAAAAACTGAAAGAGACAGATCTGTCTAATGATCCTCAGGAATGGTCTGAAAAGGCAGAAAAAAGTATCATTTTCCACTTTGCATTTCCACTAAAGCAAAGTGTGATAAAGAGACCTTTGAATGAAAGCAGAACACCATCTGCTTTCATGCATTACAGTAAAGCACTGAGTGGAAGTACCAGCTTCATACTAAACTCAATGTGGCTGCATGATCACATAACTGCTAAGAAATCATTGATTTTTAAAAATTATTTGTTTGTTTGTTTTGTTTTTGTAAGCACATTTCAAGTAGCTTAGTCTGATATAAATCACCTCCCCATTTTCTCTTCACCAGACCCCACATTGCCCAGCATATCCAGATAGATCGGATGCCGCAGAGCCTTCACCTTCCTGAACCTCTCCCTCAGTGTTCCTCTTGAACTAAGGAGGCCAAAAATTCACCTAATATTCCAGGTACAGCTTCTCAACTACCTCTGTTCGGAAAGCCCCACTCCTTGTAATGTAGATCATGGTTGTTTGCCTTATTCACAGTGAGAGGGCACTGCAAAATTAGATGATGAGAGCTCTGTAAAATGAAAATTTACATCTAAAATTCTGTGTATACCAGCACACTTTTTTTTCCTGCAAATCTTTGTGGCACTTCACCTGAATAGTCTTGCCAAGATAAGGTTTATAGTGCACGATTTGCAGACTTGCTTCTTGTCTGGTACATGTAATATTTATTTATTATTACTTAGATTTATAATACTTATATAAGAAAGTACATTTCCTGAGCTCTACAAGTTTTTGCTGTAAACTAAAAATACAGTCACATAGAAATAGAATCATAGAACCCTTAGAGGTGGAAGGAACCTTTAAAAGTCATATAGTCCAATTCCCATGCATTGAACAAGGACATCTACAGCCAGATCAGGGTGCTCAGAGCTCCATCCATCCTGACCTTGAATGCCTGCAAGGATGGGGCATCCATCAGCTCTCAAAGCAATCTGTGCCAGTGTCTTCACTGTAAAACAGTTTTTCTTTATGTCCAACCTAAATCTATTGCTCCTCCCTGAAAAAAAATAAATAAAATGAGGCACCACACCCAGAATTAATTGAAAGTTTGATCACTATGTCTCACAATGTAAAATACAATTAGGATGTTTGTACAGAAAGTGATAAGCCATTCTGCAAGTTGCTCTCAATACTGAGGTTGCACTGGGTCATCAGAATAGAGTAAATTTTAATGATATTTGACTTTTATGGAATGCCTTTTCTATGCAGGGGCAGAATCTTAGCTGGTGTGGCTGGATTAAACAACAGCCCTAAGGTGCAGGATCAGCAAGGGAGTCCAAAGCCATCCTTGAATAAGTGACACCTCCAGTTCCTGGCATGGATGCAGGCCTCATCAAATGTGGTCTGTTGGGTTGTTGGCTCTAAAGGCTAAAACCTTTAGACAGAAAGCCTTCCAGACAGAAAGGAATAGACTGACAGCTGTGGGCTGAGAGCTATGGGTTGTTAATACAGGTTTCTACAGCCACTTTGTAAACTAATACTTGTGTGGGCATGTGGGCAAGAAGCTGGGAATGTGTGTTGAATGTCATGGGAAAAAGGAGAGTTAACAAGATTACCTGAAACATAGGGAAGCTGATCCTCCATGTGAATTGTCTAAGATCTAGAAACTTCTGTCATGAAATTCTGTGCCTAATAATAGTGTTCAAGGATCTAGAAGAGATTGGTTGACTTAATGGAAGAATCATACAAAAAGGATTTTTTTATAATCAGTGGTTATAAGAATCCCCAGTTGCTCAGGATGTCCCTGAAACGAAGGCTGATGGATGCAAAGAGGTTTTTTTGGGGGAAGTGGTCTTGTGCACAGTGATGTAGTTAATGTTTCCCTTGTCTTTTCCATCTCTGGTGCTTACTCTGGAGTCATGGAAGAGAGGGAGGAATCTCTGGCACAGGATCCAGAGCAAGTCTGTGAATTGCCCTTTACAGGAATGTCTGGAGCCTCAGCACCAAATGCCAAAGGGACAGAAGATTCTACAAAGCAAGTGTTTGTGGATCTTGCTTTATATACTGAATGCTGATGGGACTGTTACAGTCATCTGGTCTTGTGTGGCAAACCCAGGTAGATCACATTGTCTTGATTCCTAAATTTCAGAATTTAAAGCATTGAGATGCTCAAGATGACATCTGACTTTAAGTGTCAGCAGCTCAAGTATCTTCATAGTTCTTTTCTATGTAATTTATTAATTTGGTTTTTAAAGGAGCTTCAAACTGATGTGTGTTCACTGAGATAAATTAATCAAAAGAAGGGAGAAAATAATGAAAAAAAAAAAAGATTCCAGAAGTTTAATTCCAGAGTGTGATAAGTTCCAGGACCAGAAACATATTTTGGCCTATTCTGGAAGAAGGAAGTTTTAAAAATTCTCTGTGCCAAACTGGTTTTTAATCCAAAATCTTTTGCCTATGTGGTTTTTCAAAACAAGTTCTGATGACTTTTAGTTTTTAAGTGGGATTCAGTTGTTCTTGCTCAAGGAGAGAAAAATAATTTGGTTTGCTCCAAAATTATAAGGAGAAAAACATAAAGCAGAGTTTAAACTTGGAAAATTTTGGTAAGTTTTAGAAAGATCTTGGTGACACTAACCTAAATATTATTATAGAAAACTTTATGAATTCTTAATGATTTTGCATCACAAGCTCTAACCTCAGTGGGATGAACGCATTCTCTGGAACTTAAAGAACAGGTTCAAGTAATGTTTTGCCTGATATGCTTAGGAAAACATAATCAAATAAAGATGTGTCAGGCACATCACTTTTATGAGACTTCTCTTTGTAAGTCGCATCAGTTACATAACTCAAAAAAGAGGCCAGATAAACTGGAAATGGTTCAAAAAAGAAAGGCAGAATTGGAAAGGAAACTTGTGAAAAGTTTCAAGTCTATATGCTTCTTCTTTTTTCCTTCTAGTTTATTAAACTCAATTTATGTAATATAAAAGAGAAGATAAAAAGATGATAAAGTCACAGTTTATCAGTGGTTCCAACTGAAAGAGAGAGTTTTAATCTAGCAGAAGCACACAGCACATCAAACAAAATAATCCAATCACATCATCCAGTAATGGGAAGCAAAAGATAAGCAGAAATAGGGACAAAATTTAAATGGAGAAGATAATTAAGTCATAGAATTGCTTGAGGTGGAGAGAACCTCTAAAGGCCATCTGGTCCAACTCCCCTGCAGTAAACAGGGACATCTGCAGCTCAATCAGGTGCTCAGAGCTTGGTTCACACACGTCTAGCTCATTGTACAGCTCAATGTTTGAAAGCCAAAGCTAACCTGAAGGATGCAGTAACGTGACTGCTGGGTATAACTGAAGTTCTATGGAGGCTTAACAGAAGGCTCTGTTTTCCTCTATGGAGGAAAACAAAAATGAATACAGATCCTCAAGAAGGTGATGGCTTTAATTATCACTCAAAGCACACATACAGGAAGCTCATGTTGTTAAGTGCTGACGGGTTATGGGTGATACCACACATCATGAGCCTAAGGCTGACCCACTTGGACAATTTGCTATGTGGTTTTGCAGGTCTAACACCTGAGGTAAGATAGTATGACAACTATGTAATTACAAAGTACCAGCAGTTAGAAAATTCATAATAAATGCTTGGTGAAAACCAGATTGTGAGCAAAACCAAAATATGAGACCAGGTTTCTTATATCTAAGGTGAACCATTACTCACTGTAGATAATGGGATGCAGGTATATGAAGGCTTATGGGACTGGAACCCCAACAGATCAGAATTTTATCTGTTGCCCTCTGGCTTCCAAGGGCATAAGTATTGAAGCTACTAGAGTTAGGAGTTAGGTTTGCCAGAGATGATTGTGACTGCTGGGCGAGACAGATCTTAGAGAAAAAAGTGAGAGGGTTTTGCTCAGGATGGCATAGCAGGACAGTCAAAAAGCATGGAGTTAGGAATGCTGCCTCTGACTTTAAGTTCTATAAATTTTTGAAGAAACTGTGAAGACTTTTTCTGTTATTTACCATACTTCATGGAGACAGGAAAGAAGCAAGGGTAGAAGAAATCTGTCCAGAATGGAAATTAAATCATGACATTAATGATAATGAAATACTAATTATACCCGAAGCAGCATTTTAATAATGATAATTCAGATTATGTTAATGTACTGTTCTCTTTAAACATGCTAACTACCTGTTCAAATTGCAGTAGGTCAATGCAACGTGTGACTGGATCTCATTAATTTTTCTTACATGCTGGAATTTTTCACTGTCTTGGCTGAAGCCCGTTTTCCTTTTGCAATCAGCAGTTTACATTTTAAATTCATTCATTAGGCAATAAAAAATCTTTAATTAAAAAAAGTAATTTATTCTTAATGGCTTCAGGTCATATAAACTGGCAAAAAGGATTACTTTATCCCGTTTATTAAAGTCTGAGTGATGCTTTATCTCTCAAGAATGCTGAAGACAATATGATTGCTATCAGTTTTGTTTACTGGGCTCACTCAGATCACTTGTGGCTGTGTGGTGACGTTGGTGTCCTTTATTACTTAAATACTGATTAAAAGTCCTGCTTGCTGACTGCATGCATTGAAATTATAGATATTGGTTTGTTTAACACTTTCCTGACTCTGTTAAGAGAAGGTCAGGGTAAGAACTTCTTTTGGGGCGTTAGATGTTTCAAGACACTCTTTGAAAGAAACTGAGATAAAGGGGACAGCAGCAAAAAGGCTCTTTGGGTACACAAGTCTGTCTGTTGCCTGATCTAAAGGAAGAAAGAATGGCTGTGAAAGATTGCCTGTAAGTGTACTAAAATTAGCTGTATTTTTATGCAGCATGGTTTCGTCTTACTTCTTTCACGTCCAGGGTTAATACTCTCAGTGCCAAGTGATTAAAACACTAGTTCTACATAGTAGGGTGGGAAGGAGTTGGGAAGAGAAAGGAGAAAATATGTCTGGCTTGAGGCCATATTGTCCCACTGGGTTCAATCCAAAGTTCATTCAACGAAAGATGTTCTGTTAGCCTGACAGGATATTTCACTGAGCCCTGTATCATGCTTGGATACCGAGTTTTGTGAAATACAGCACAGATATTTTTTGAGTTTTTCTGAATTCGTCTTAATTTTTACTTAGATAGACCACAAAAAAAAAAAAAAAGAAAAAAAGCTACAATGATTATATTATTATATGTGAAGATACTATTCTCTGAGCATGGAAAAATTGATCTTTTTAATGCTTGGTGTTGGCTTTAGATTTGCAGTCACTCTTCTAAAGTACGTTATGTCTGTTCACAGTTCCAGAGAAAGAATTCCAATGACACAGAAGTTAATCATTGATAACAAATCAGTCTGTATGTAGATCACATTTCCAATGAGTACATAGGAAACAGCAGTTCATGATGAATAAAAAAACATATCAGATATTAGCTCTAGAACTGGTCATTTAAATTCAAAAATAAAGTATTCAAAATAACCATTACAACTATCATGCATTTAGTAAAGTTCCAAAAATTCTTTCTTCCATCAATTGGGCTTTGTCAACATTTAGAAGGAAAAGAGGTGGGGATAGAAGGAGAGAGAGAGAGTGAGATATAGAGCACACGATATTGATTTTCCAGGAATTTTCCTTCCTTGGTAGATGGTTGAAAAGTGTAGATAGAATTATTATCTGGTATAATGATGATTTCTGATGCAATAAAATCAAGATTTTGATTTCAAGATCAAACAGTCAAGACTTCATTGTCTTGACTGTTTTAAAGATTAAGATTTTGCGCTGTCTACCAATATTTCACCTGGTAGGAATAGTTCAGCAAGTTGTGGGACTAGTGTTTTTCAAGTGATGTAGGTTGGGAGATGAGAAATGTGGTAACAAAATGTTCTGCACAATTAACTATTTGCTGTTGAATCTGGTTCCTGAATTTAAATCACCCTTTTCACCATAAAGTTTGCACAGGTATCTTACTTCAAGGCACTGTTTACAGAACCTCACTCTGATGTTTTCCCAAAATATTCTCTGTGATGCTTTGGTTTTCCAAGGATATTTCAAGGGATTTTTACAACACAGTGCTTTGTATCACATTAATCTGATAATTGAGGACCTATCAGAAATGAATGAGCAGAAAGTGAAGAAACTATAATAATATGACATATTTTAACTTTGTTGATTTTCATGCCTTTTGTAAATTAAATTTACTTATAGAAGAAGTACATTCTCTTAGCTTATCTGAGACATGTAAGTATGTCTTATTTTCAATAGAACTTATCCAAAATCTTACTTCATAAAAGGGACAGTTAGTTCACCTGAAACCTAGAAATGGAAGCTATTTTTTGAACAGTGAATTTCTGATCTTCCATAACAATGCTCCCACTCTTATCTTATTCTCATACTTTCTTTTATAGCACCTGAAGACACAGATATATCTGTCCCTTTTCCTGTTGGCCCCAACACCTCAATTCAGCTTTTTACATTTAATAAGTCATTTTTTTTTTCTAGTTCTTAACCCTCCTTTTCTTCCCTTGTACTTATTTCAAAACTGCAGCAGCATGGCTGACTTTTTCAGTTTTGATGGCCATATTACCAAAGATACTATGGCATCTGTTACTGAATATATTAATTGTTTCTTCTCTGGACCAAAATAGTTTCGTGTTTTCTTACCAAGAGCTGATCAAATGATAATGTGACTTCAAGTTGTTATGGAAACCAACTTACCAGAAAGTAAAGCTACTTTATAGAGGAATTTTCATTTTGCAGACTTGTGATGTCTATTTATGCCTTCGTAGTTTCAAACAACAGGTAATATATCTAATGCCCACTGACAGCAAAACATAATTAATTCATGCAGAGATACTTGCTTCGAGGAGTCAATTGTCAGCGAGGTCTATAAAGATAAAAATTCTCTATTTAGTATTGTCAATTGAAATAAAAAACAATAGTCTCTCCCTTGCAAAACCATACTGTTCTACATGTGTTCTTTGAAAATGTTATCTTAAGCAGGTATCATCATTTCATACAATGAATACAGTAATAATTGTAGCAAAATCTGTAGGGAGAAATAAAACACTTTTATTGCAGTAATCCCCAAAGACTTTAGATAGTAACATTTAAGATGAAAATAGCAAAACCAAAACAAATAAATAAAAAAAGTTGCCCATGTTCTGGACTGTCAGTGTTTGAAATCTGCCTTCCAAAGAATATTACAGAATATAACATATCTTAGACTAGAATATAATATGTCTTAGAGGAACAAGAACAGGTGTTTGCTTTCATGCCTTTCTAGATGACATAAGAACAGTTTAAACTAGTGCTCCAAACAACAGAAATGATTAAGGTCAGAAAAAAAAAAAAACAACAAAACAAACCAGATTTGGAAAAGTTATACCAGTTTTTCCTTTGTACCTCAAGCATGGAGAAAGGTAAGAGTAGAAAGTAGCATTAGGAAGATTTCCATAGTCAACTGAAGTTTGTTTACCAACAAAACACACCGGGCTAACACGTCAACATAACACATTATGTTGCTTGGTTGCTTGGTATCTATTCAGTGATTTCTACCATCTGAGTCACCAGACCAAAGAATCAATTTGAGAACAATTTACCAAAAAAAATATGCTGTAGGTAAATGTTACTTAGATAACAAAGAAATTTTCCACCCAGTTCCCTAGGATTATGCTAGCCTGCATTACTTCAATGCAGCAATTTACACACAGCTTTTGGACTGGACACAATAACTTCTTATTTTGGCATATCAACTAGGGGAAAAAAAAAAACAAACAATTATACCCAGGGTTGCATCTATGCTTGTCTAACTATGTCCAGTTAAATTATGTTGAAGCCTTTTCTTTTTCAACTGTGTAAATCAGTCAAAGCTTGTTTGCAGTAGGAGACAAGACAGAACCCCCTTAGCAAAGTGATAGCTCGCAAAAATATGAGCTAGTGTTCTCCTTTGAACTTGTAAACTTCATCGGTGTGAGCATGGTTTCATGGAGATAAACATCAGAAATATTTTGATTATTTGTCACATCCATATGAAATATCCTATCTAACTTTTGCTGTCTACAGGCTGAATGTTCAGACTATGCCAGTTGTTAAGCACAAGTTAAGTGAGACAAACAGAATCATAGAATTGTTTCAGTTACAAGGGGCCCCTAAAGATTTTCTATTCCAACTCCTCTGTAATGAGCTGGGACACCTACAGCTCTATTAGGTTGCTCAAAGCCCCATCCAGCCTGATTTTGAGTGTCTCCAGGGACAGGGCATCCACCATCTCCCTAGGCAACCTGTTCCAAAAGTTCCACATCTCAGAGACTGATTTACTCCACCTTCAGTCAAGTCCTGAACTGCTCTTTCTATTAAATGGAGAAGTAACCCATAAAATAACTAGGTTGAGATACCTGACTTTTAGGCACATTAATTCACTGAAATTATTTGCACCTTTGGTGGGAGATAAAGCCCTGATAATCTCAGGCCAAACAGAGAGTAATTCCCTGGAGTCTGTGAGATATGTAGAAAATCTATATATTCTCAGTAGCCATATTGCAAAAATGTACCTGGCATGCGGTGAAAGAAGACATCTAGGCATACAGGTGGAAGCTTTAGGATGCTTCAGGCAAAGGAGACATACATCAGTCAGAGGCAAGAGAGCATGTGGGGAGATTTTGCTTTGTTGTTGCTCCCGATTCCCGTGCTTGAGCACATAGCTCAGTGCAGGAGGATTTACTGTCTCTCACACCATGCTTTGTACTGGGCTGAACACTATGCAGTGGCATACACGCTACCTAGTTTATAACCAGCAGGTGTGCCTTTACACAGCAGTGCTCTCTGCAGGGTAGGTGTACTCAGTGGCACTCCATGCATTAATGTTCTTCAAAGAAACAAGATCATCAGACTTCCCTGCCGAGGAGCAATCAGGCATACAACAGTCAAGGTGGGACCAGAAGGGAAGACGCATAAGATCCGCAGCTATTTCACTGGTTGAATCTAGCAATACTTCTCTTATCTGTCCTACAGGAGGTAAAATAGCAATGTTTTGCTGGGGCAGGGAAAAAAAAAAAATAAAAAAAAATCTCAGAGCTGAAATAGGTTTTAAGGTTATCAGGAAATCTGCTCAGGTTTACGCAGTGGTGGAGCTTGAATCCTTGTTCACATGCTCCTTTTCTTAAATGTAGTGGCACTTAGTCTTTCCACAAGATAAGTTCTCTGATGTGACCTGTGTGTCCTACTGGTTCAAACCAGATAACTCCAGGCAGACTTTTGGTGTGCCATAGTTTTCTGCTTCTAGTCTACCTCTCACAACAGTTTTTGTCTTTCTTTCCACAACATTTACCTCCTAACTTCATGGCCTCTTTCGTGTTACCTTTCCTCTTCCTTTTCTTAGTGGCTGTGGATGAGTTTTGTGCCCATCGTATGCAAAGACCATTGCCTTGCAGTGAGATAAGAGGTTAGACCATTTTATGCAAGCACTAAATCATACAAAAAGTAAATTACCTAAAGATGACAGATTCACAAGTATATTTAAGATGAGTTATGAACAACTTCCAAAGGCTTTGCAATTAATTTCTTCGTGCCTCCACCTGAAGCTAGTTAGCAATAACCTGGCTCCAGCTTTAGAAGGATGTGGATTATTACTAGAGATTGTCATGTAGTTTCGTAGCACATGAGTTTTTCACACAGATGCTTCTATGGTTGGCTGATTGTTTCAGCAAAAGTGAATGATTTTGAAGCTAATTGGTGGTCCTATATTATATGTGTAATTCTGGAGCGTGAACTAAATTTATTTTGTTTTTATGCAACATACATGCCATAACCTACTTCAATGTGGTTCTTCAGTGTGAATATTAAGCTCATAATCTGTGGTTGAGAAAAAGAATATTGGTTGTTGGTTGGAGCTAAAACTCGAGGAGTGGAGAAGGTAAGAATGGGTGAGGAATTCTTGTTCCTTGAGAATACTTGAGGCAGTAAATAAAGGTAAGTGTATAATCAAAGGATATTAAGATATTATAATCACAAAATAAACGAGAGTTAGGCAAAATAGACTATGATAACAAAAGAGAATAAATGGAAGGCTTACCTTTACACTGGCCCACCCACAAAACACCAGAAGAGGCAATCTCCAGATGAGATCCTTCCCCACTGGTAGCCAGCTCTTAAATAGGTCTAGGAGAGGTGGAGCCAGGCTCCACCCCTTCCGGCAGCACAGGAGAATTGCCTTCACCTGTGCTCCTCTGGCTGACTCATGGCTCGCCTCAGGTGATCAATGAGAGGTTCAGGCCGTGACTCAGCAGTTCCCATACAGGAGAGATATTTGGCATTTCTACTCACTATGTCCAATTTTCCCTCTTTTCTTCTATTGTTTTCCAAATAAAAAATGATGAAGTACTGCTGCTACTAACCCTTGCATTAGCACTGTGTTATGTTTATATGTCAGTGAGAAAATTGTTACTAGCTAAATCACAAATTTATTCTTTCTTTCCTCATAAAAATCAAGAGTGTTTGATCTATTATTCAAGGTCAGAGTTGATACTGCACTTCTAGAGGGCACAGACATTGATCACTGGAAGTTATTTTTTGTAAACCTTAGTAGATCAAGTCAATATTTACTTCAGCCTTTTCACACACTAATGTTATTTTTGTAAGAATTAGAACTGAGTTAAAAAAGGCTCCTTTCTATATTGTTATAACAGAAAGTAAATGGCTTGTTTTTTTCCTGTTTCTTCTCTAAACATGCCCAGAAATTAAGCATAGTTACATTGTTTTTCTTTGTTCACTTCTGAATAAAAAACAGCTTCCTTCTATTTATCTAATTGTGGTTTGCTGCACCAGAGCCTCTGTTTAAGGCTCACCTGTGTCCATGGCACAGGAGTTGGAACTAGATGATCTTTAAGGTTCCTTCCAACCTACAGCAATTTATGATTCTATATGGACAACAGAGAAAAACAGAAAACAACAAAATATGATTCAGCCTGACCCAAATCAGAGTCATTCTCTACTGTGACCAGATTTCACTGTCTGTATAAAAAGCTGTACAGCATCTCTGTGGAATGAGGAATTTTGGCTTTAAAGATTTGCATTCTTCAAATGAAGATAATATTGCTCCTTTCTGCCATCAGGAAAATTTTCTGTTAACTGGAAAGTGAAGCCCACCAATGGCATTCAGTAAAGCATACCAAGTAGAAAAGACAGCATCTGAGACAGAGGATGCAAGTGAGTCTCAAGATTCCTATTTCACAGCTGATTTCTCTCTACCTTCAACTTCATATGTGTAACTCTCTTATGTACAGCCTACAGTATTTTTTCCCCACAGACCTGGTGTTTCACAGATGACAGGTTGCCTTCTTAACCCAAAAGGGATTTTACTGTCTTTTAATCAAAAGAAGGCTTTGATTATGTTTTGAAAGGAATTTGATGTTATGTATGTTTTCTAGATATATAATAAAGGAAGCAGTGGCAGATTGCAGAACTTCGGGTCCAGAAGAGGGACTGGAAGAGGTTCCTTAACTGTGTGTCAAACATATTGTATTTTTGTGTTGATTGGGTGCAGATTTCAGAATCAGTCACATGCTCACATTGCATGTGGGAGAAGCTCTAATACAAATAAACCTTTTGTATGGCTGTACTTATATGAAGCTAAATACCCTTATATTTAGGCTGCAATTAGTTCTTCCCACTAGAGCTAAAACTTAGCAATCCCAGGTAGGTGTGGTTAAAATTGGCTTTTGTTATCTCTGATCAACAATAGTTGCAGATTGAAATATTTAGAAAGTCAGGGGGTATGGTCGTCTGTTACAAAAGTTTCACAGATTTTTAAGTGCAACAGTCATTTGATGAAATCTGTTTTAGATGACCATGATCAAAGAGGATTTCCATGATGATGTTTTAGTCTCCCACCCAAAAATATTTCCATTGGTTTGTTGGCTAGCAAAAAGTAACACAGTGTGAATCATTGACAATAGATGTCGAAGTCATAAGTGACCAGCAGAAGAAAAAATGAAAAAACAGTTGAAAAATGTCAATGACTATTAATTGTTTTAATTATTAGATGTTTCTAATCCACCTATTTCTTTCAAGATTTTTGGGATCAATTCAGGCCTGTCAGAATGGAATGAATCAAACCATAAATTACTTGCAAAAGAAATGTTTTGACTAGTGAATTCAATGCAGAAATGAATATGTAGCTTGGCTTATAGGGGCTGCATCTTTCTAGGCTTAGCTTCTGGGAAAGTAGGATGCTTCTCATGTTATTCCTTCTAATTAATTGTTTTTACACCAGTATGATGGAGTTCTTGCTTATACGGCTGTATGAAAACAGAATCATAGCCTAAGCTGGTGCTACATATGTGTGCTATGCTCTTGAAATCTTTAAAATGTGAACAAAATAGTGTATGCATAACTTAGGGATAACAGGTTCAGAACAACTCTTTCTATACTCTCTCATGCAGCTAGACTTCAGCTGGATTAAAGTAAATCTCACAATCAATTTAAGAATGGGAGGACACAAAAGAATTAAAAAAAAAAAAGTAAATATTGACTGCTAGCCCTAATGTAGAAACATATGCTTTTTTTAACGTGTGAAAAATTTAGACAGAAGGAGGTTTCTGGGAACCTATACACTTCTATGTCCTCAGAGAAGCATGATAGTGGGTAATTATTGGGCAGAAGGTGGGGACTATTGGGAGAAAGGAAAGCTTTTGTCAGGATAAGTCTATTTGAAGTCAGGGAAGGCTTGCCTTTCTTGGGTGGATGAGTACAAAACTAAAGGGCACTTTAAGGACTAGAAATAGTTGTCAGGTTTAATTAAAAAAAAAAATAGTTAAAAGGCAAAGTTTAGATTGAAATGTCATTTTCACCAGCAGCCTGTTACCAAATTTTCAACTGAATTCCAATCTAGGCACATGAAAATGGTCCAGGAAGCAAAATCTGGTCAGTTTTACGGTTTCCAAAATTAGGATGGAGAATGAATTAATCAATCATGACTCTTCTGTCTCAGTGCAGTGCAAAACAAGGTCAAAAGTGGTCTATGGTGTACAAAAATAACCTTTTGAGTGTAAGGTGAAGGATGGGAATAAACAGAGAGAAGGGGAAACAGAGTATGAGAAAATATAAACTAAGTAGGGTGAGGGTATACTCCCAACCCATTGCCTCCCCTCTCTAGAAGTTTTTTTCTGTTTTGACTAAACTGTAAAGTAGCTTTCAACCAGTACTGTACTCAGTGGTGAATGCAAGAAAACAGCCTTGATGCACTCTGTATGAATTGCTTCACTTGTCACTGAGGAACCTCACTAGGACACCAAGTACTCTGGCTTTGCCTTTTTCTGGTTAGTGAACAGACGTATTTATGCACTATTTTTATCGATTCATTTTTACATCACTGAGTTTAAGGAAGGGTTTGAAGCGAGATAATGAAATTATTCTTCTATTTCCTCCTATTGTTGATTCCAGGAAGTTCCTCTTAAGCATGAGTGGGCAGCTGGGCTGGTTCTTCAGAAGAGGTTAGCATTTACTGTGAATGAATGACCAACATGAACAAGTGATTACTTATTTTTCAGTTCTAAAAGTAAACACTTTTGAAAATCTGTCCTGATTGCAAATGTCAAAAAAAAAAAATTCTTAATGAATGCAAGTGTTTTCTTTGCGGAGAGGAAGGAGAAATGTGAAAGGGTGTTTGCTATGCATATTCACAGGGATGAATTTCACCCTGAGCAGCAAATAAGGGTGAGTTTACTAAGCTTCATTGTTATTAGTGTATTCCTGACTCTTAATAGAGCAATGTGACTAGGAGAAATGGAAAACTAATTGGCCATATTTGATTGCTGCGCCATCAATCATTCATCTACCCATCCATCCATCCATTTAATGAGAGGCACTGAATTTTCACTCAGAAGTAATACACAAAAATACATCCTGCAATTAATTCAGGCATCGCAAGATGTCCACTTAATTTGCTGGATGCATTCATTCAATTCTGTGCTTCATTCAATGCACTGAAAGGATCTGCCTGGCAAGAACTACATCTGTTATTAGCTCTCAGTTCAGATGAAGATAATACTTTTATACTGTGAATTGTCCTCTGCTATTAAACTTGAAAGTCAATGGGCTAATGTAATAACCTTTCAAAATACAATAGCTGTGCTCCTTTTGTTGTAAGCAATCAAAACCTCATAAAACCTCTAACTTTCAGCATTCTTTACGGTGTTTTACATCATGCAAGAAAAAAACTCCTGTTTCCATTCCAGGTGAAACACATTGCTTAAATTCTTTCCAAAAACTGCAACATTCTTCAGGTAATAATTTCTCAAATACAAACTATATTAATGAGATTAGTAAATCTAATTTTTATTTGCAATGGATGACAGCACCTTCACTCACCAAAACCCATTCTAAATACAGACATTCCTCATTCTCCTTTCGTTTCTTTTGATGTTACTCTTCCCAGTGCTGTTTGCTTGCGTTTGCTTTGCTTTTCCATCACTACCATATCACTTACACCTTCGTAATTGTAAACCTATTCCAAAGTGTTTTATTACAGCAATTACTTAACAGGACAGAATTGTAACACACACATATATAAATGTCACAGTACATTATCAACATTCATTACATAGTAATGATCAATTGCATAATTAAAGGATGAATTGGGCTTCAAAAGCAATTTTTGATGCAAAAGCAGTTCGAGATTAAATGTCTAAAGTACTGATACTAATTTATTGACTGTAGATTGGAAATGTTTCCAACAGACTCATATTCTCACAATTTCCAATAAGTTCTGCACAGACTTATGTGTGGGAATATTCATGCATTTTGAGATGGACAAGGAAAAGCATGAAAATTTGCAGAGGGTTTTCTAAAAGTTCAGCAGAGCTGTCCAGGCAATTGCAGTGACCAATGACAAATAATAGTAGGCAAATAGTTACTCTATTACTACTATTAATAGTTACTCCAGGAATGTTAGATAAGCTGAAAAACATGACTTGAAGTTTCATGTCTTATTCCAAATTCAGACAGATTATATATTGGACAGTTACTGCCTCTCTCTGCAAAAGTATGATAGAATTGACATAGAAGACAAGCTCATGATTGCCAGGATTTTTGATGTAGAACTACTGGAGACACATATAGAAAGTACAAGCATGAATAGCAGGGGGTAGACATTTGGCAGGAGTGCACTCTGAGACTCCCTAGTGTTGCTTTTGTCTGCTTTGGTATTCCTGCTGTTCAGTGCAGTTTCATGTACTGCAGTATTGGAAGCAAGGTCTGTGCTGGGATCAGAATCTTTTTTCTTAATACTAGAAACAGTGTTCTAGTTTGTTCTGTAGCCACAAAATGGGATTAAGAAATGTCAGATCACTTGAAATAAAATCCTGGAATAATTTGAGTTGGAAGGGAGCTTTAAAAATCATCTGGTCCAACCCCCTCCTGCAAGGAACAGGGACACCCACAGTTTTATCAGGTGCTCAGAGCCCCATCCAGCCTGACTTTGGGTATCCTCAGGGATGGGGCATCCACCATCACTCTGAGCAACCTGTGCCAATGCCTCACTACCTTTAATGTAAAAGAAACTTTTTCCTTACATCCAAACTAAATCTCCCCTTTTAGTTCAAAACCATTTCACTTTGTCCTATCTCACCAGACCGCGCTAAGGTGTCTGTCCCCTTTTTTTATTACAGTCTCCCTTAATACAGTGGAGCAACCGTGAGTCGGCATCTGCATTTTTAAACATGAATGATTATTTCCTTTTTCCAGAAAAATGGGACTGGAAATTATTGGGTGGGGTTCAGCTGCCTAAAGGGTAGCATGTGCTGCTGTCTCAGATGCCACAAATTAAATTTCCGTTCTCTAGATGTACCCCAAAAGTTCCTGGACGTTTCTTAAGCCCTTTCATATCCGTCAGCCCTTTCCTTACATATTAGATACTCTGGAGCATATCAGATGTCCATGGCTCTCTGTGGTCACAGAATGGGCTGTTATTCATGGAGGAAAAAACAACACTACCTACACAGAAATCTTTTTTGTCCGTGTCAAATATATTTAACTGAAAGAGACAGAGCTACTAAAATCTGTTGCCTGACCTAGTATGCAAATAATCCCTTGGATGACAAAAGACTATTGGGATTTCTCCCAGTGTGAATAGCTGTATACAGATTTCAAAAAGAGGTCCTGGTTATTAAATATGATCAAAAAGTAGTATGAGAAACTCAGAAAGGTTTTGCGCTACCTTTAGGGAAAGTGTTAGAAAAGTAGGTCAACTAACCAGCGAGGGGAGTGAGGAAAGTGTAACTGTTGTCAACATAGACAAGCTTTGGAGCTTAATACAAGGTAAGACATTCAAGTCTTTGAAGTGTTTGATGTTGTTTATGGTTTGCAGCTCTTAAACAGATTGAATGGTCTTTATTTTCAGCTGGCATAAATGGGATTCCTTTAATTTAATCTAGTTTACGCCATGTTTGACCTCCAGGACATGGGAAAAATATGGGCACATTAGTTTTATCTAAAAGTTGCACAGTGGTCCAATTGGTAGCAGATAGGACTACCTGGCAGTTAGGTTGCTTCTCTTTCATCAGTTTATTTCACTGAGAAGGTTAGCTCCTGGGGCAGGCAAAATAGACAGCTGTGTGCTGCAGTGGTAGGCAAGGAAGCAATATAGAAGTCCTGCTTGGTTCGTCTTTGTGAGTCTTTTCGAAATCACTCATTTTTTTACTTCATCTTTCTACACTTTAAGCATCATAGTTCTGTTCAGCTCTTGGACTCTAAGCATAGGAAGGATATGGAGCTGTTGGAGCAGTCCCAGAGGAGGCCAGTAGGATGCTCACGCCTCTCCTATGAGCAAAGACCAAGAGAGCTGGGGGTGTTTAACCTGGAGAAGGCGCTGGTGCACCTCATTATGACCTTCCAGTACTTCAAAGGGATAGCTGGAAAATGACTCTTTGTCAGAGACTGTAGTGGCAGAACAAGGGTTAATGGCTTTAAACTACCAGATTGGTCAATCGTGATTTATACACACTTCATGTCTGAAAGACTGTGATTTTTGAATAAGGAATTCACTTCTAAATTAAAGATGTGACCTAATGGGGACATAAAGAGTTCTATTTCCTTCTGAATGTGTCAGCATTTTAAATGCACAGCTTATTCTGTTCAAAACAGTTAATTTGGAAGCTTTTTGCTTTCCAAATATACTATGGCCAGTCAATAACCAAGAATTGCAAAAAAGCCATGATGGAAAAAAGATAAATGTGCAAATGTAAAAGTCAGTGGAAATATGCTCCTTTGTAGCTGTTTCTAGGGAGACGTTGCAGGTAGAACATCTGTTTCACTTACTGTGATTGAGTGCCAGGGCTGATGGATTGGTTTAATGTACTCCTTATTAACGACTTGCAGAGACCAGCAAACTTTGCAACCCTCTAACAGGAAAACGTTTTGAAATTTCAAGAGAATACTGGAGACAGCAAAAATGTCATTTGAAATTAATGGGAAAAATCAGATTGTTGTGTTTGAGCTACAGAATCTTCAAGCTCCTACAGAAGTTAAAAAGCATCCAAGTGAAGACTAGAGGAATGTGAGGAACACCTTTCAAGTTTATCTTTTATAGATACAGAAAGGGTACAGAACAGTACAGGACAGAATCATAGAGATAATCTGATAACCTAATCCACAACCCAGAATGGTTGTGGATCCCCCCTGGAAGCATACAAGGTCAGGCTGGATGGGGCTTTGAGCAACCTGAACTAGTGGGAGATGTCCCTGTCTATAGCAGTGGTTTGAAACTGGATGATCTTAAAATCACTTCCAACCCAAACCATTCTATGATTCTATGATATAGTAGTCAGTCAGCCATTGGAATATCTGGTTATGCTGAAAATTTTCAAAATAGTCTGCTGTTGTTGAGAATATAAGGAAGGATTCTAACAATAAGTTGCTTCTTTCCCTCTTCTTTCTTTTCTCCCCTCCTTCCTCCAACTATTTTGTTAGGAATAATAATTCTGAATGCACTTTTTTGGTATAAGTTACATAGCTTTCAGCCAAATTTTGACTTCATTTGTGTAATATGAACCTGCAGTCAGTTTGTACACTTTCACTCAATATACCCTCATTGCTGGGTGGCCCTTGAATCATTTCAGCTCTTGGGTTCTCCAGTATAGTAACAATCCTTCAAAAGCTTTGCATGGATGTTGCTTTTGTCCTGAAAACTGAAAGGATGCCCCAATAGCCATCCAGCTGCTTTTTATATTTACAATAGCAGCAGTTCTATTCTCTTCTTTGTAGTTCTTTCAATTGCAGATTGGAGTGTGCAGCTGACAAATTTTGCTTGACATAAAATTCCATCAGCCATCCTTCTTTAATTGTTGATCTGCTTAGGAGAACTCTGAAGATATTTTTCAACATTAGATGTTTTCCTTCCACCATCAGTATGTCAATCAAGCAATCAAAAAGTGAATTATATATTGCATTAGATATTAATCTACATTTTAAGAGACAGACTATTAAGTAGCAAAGGCATGTGCTTATAGTCCAAGCATGCTCTGCTCTACCTAGATAATGTTTACCTTTCTGATAAGGGAAACAACTTGATCCTATCAGACAACTCAGACAGACTGATTGATTGCATGGTTGCAAAGCAATACTTCTGTGCAGATAGGTAAGAGGCAACAGGTAGCCAAACCCGTGACTCCTGAAGGATACCTTATATGTGACTCTATCAGGTTTTACTCTTTTCTATTCATCAGACAGGAACGAAAGCAATAAATGCCTACAGTGGCTTTCAGAATTTTCTGAAATTTCCTGAAGAATGGAACAAAATCACACCTGGACAATATTAAAGAATTATGAATTGAGGCTTCAAATAATTAAAAACACCTTGTGAGAATGAGTAAGCATGGGCACAGGAGCAAGTTTCAGCTTATGCATTAATAAACTTTTTGTTTATTGGTTTTCTTCAAGTCAACAAAATCTAAGAAAAATCAGAATGGGATGCATTAAAAATGTTTAATCATCCCAATAAAAGTTAAGATAATAAAACATATCAGATCTCTCCTTTAGCTCTTTTGGAAGAATTTATGCGTGTTCTGAAATTACCTACATTTTTGTATGCAAAAAAATACAAAGAGTGACAACAAAATCTAGCCAATATTAAATTGAATCTCACCTGGGCATAAATAAACATTAAATTATTTCCACCATGCTATCAATCACATTGATCTACAGATGTTATATTTATGCCCAGAGGAATTACTCTTGCTTCTCAGAGACTTTCCTTTATAAATCAGTCACTGGAGGGAGACTGAAGAAAATGAAGCAAGAAAGTAATCAGTGCCTTGCATTTGATTTTGGTAGAAATATGTACAATACTTACATTGATCTAGTACATATTTAACGAAATAGATTTATCTAAAATTTATCTTGAAGGAAATTCTCCTTAGGTCCACATAGACAGATGTTTTATTGGAGCACCTCAAAGGGAATTTAGCTGAACTAGAGCCCTTTTGAAGTTTTTGATGGTATATGTTAGCTTCTCAGCATGGCAGGTTGCACCTATGGTTTTGGCACCATGTCATCACCACTTGTAATTACTATTAATTCAGATGTCTCAACAGGCTATGAGTCTAGCAAATTTAAGAAACTTTAATTTCTATAGCCAATAGAAAACAAGAGAAGGATGTTTGCAATAGCTTACTGCAACACATCTAACCCATGCATGGATAAGAAACATATGCAACCAAAGTCAGCTGCAAGGTTCTAGCTGATTTTAATCTTCATTACAAAATTTGTAAATTAATTTATTCATCCTCCAGTCCTATCCTGTCCTTATTTTAGGGTTCTATGTCAGTATGCTTATAGTTATACCATCCTGTCTTGTGTTGCTCATCACATACAAAGGACGGTTTACTCTGTAATGAGTGTAAATATAATTCCTTTAAAATAAATTAGAGGAATACAGTAAAATGGATGCATTAGGGTTCTATTAGCAATAAATGTTTTTCATCCTTGTTGGCAGGCAATACGTTGCCCTACCTCCAAATGAACATATGTAGTATTCACAAACTGCGAAAAAAAGCAATACAATAAAGAATGTTTTTGTTTCGTTCACTAAACCTTTTCAGCTCTAACAGTTTCAGGAAATGTTCACTGCCTTTTTATAGAATCCTATAACTATACATAGGAGAAATAAATTAGTACAAAATACCTTTTCAAGAATCACCCGAGGGATGTGAAATATCAACAAGACGAAGGTAGAAAGTTAAAAAAGGATGTGAATATTAATCATTCAAGAGCTGAAAGATAAATGTCTTTGTGGAGTCCCAACATTTCAGCTGGTATAAATCAGAGATTTGTCAGAGCTATGTTGATTTGTGTCAGCTGGGAAACCAGCTTCATGTTGCTCCTAAAACAAGAGATGAGATGTCTGTTCAACTCTATACAGATTAACATAGGTATTTTAAAGAACAAAGGGACAATCAGTATCCATATTGTTTGACATTCAATGGTAATTTAGAACCTAATTCCCATCAGTGTCTTTGAAAAGTCTCTGTACAAAGTTTCTGTTTTAGATTATCATATCTATGTGTTTTTAAGGGTTCTTATGGATCCCAGAATGTGCTTCCAGTTAAATATTCATCAGATTTTCCTCGAGAAAAATAAATTATAATTACACAAGTAATAAACCACTCACAGAAAGACTCATTTTCCTTTTAATTTGGCCTATGAAACATGAAGAAGAGGGTTCATATTTTTGTTTGATGAGAGGCAGGAGATCTAGCAATGAACCTATAAGAACAATGGTGAGGATGAGTAATTCAACATCGTAATAATTTGATGCTACACAGAAAAACAGCAGTGAAATGTATCATCCTTAACTAGTCTTTCACCTAAGTGTCAAATTTGGTATTGAAATGTTGGCCAAGAAAATATAGTACCTCCATCTTAGGACAAAAAGAAGAAAAAAAAAGTAAATAAGAACTGCAAGAGAAACAGGTAAATAATTCCCATTTATTCAAATGCACAGTTGTTTTTTATTAATAACATACAGATAAACATCTGTTTGAGTCCTGATGATGTACAAGTTATTTATGTTTAAGGCATATGGATAAATGTATTTCTGTAAGAATTGTATTCCTGTGCCCAGGAGAATACATTTCCCCCAGGCAATTGGATTGCTGGCAGACTGAGTACAGAAAGTGTAAACTTTCATCCATAAGTGATTATAGATTGGTAATAAATCCAAGGGAAAGAAAACTGTTCCATAAAGAAGCATGTCTTAGTTTAGAAATTTTTGGTAGCATTTGGTTGGCAGAGAGAACCAGACACAGTGAATGCATAGAAAGCAGATTTGATTAAGTCTGCATAAATTGTGTGCAAGTCAACCAGATGTGACTGGGTAACATGGAGATAGTGACAAAGGCTGTGCTGTCAGGAAGAAGACACCCTCACACTCCCTGTTTATGATTTTACTGTATTTTAAATCAATGAATCATATTATAGAAAGACTTGCCTGGAAAAATAGATTCCCATTATCTAAGAAAATTTATTTCCTATCCTATTCATCCCCAAAGGGTGGAAAGCCAAAAAGTCATCTCCTAATAATTTATTTTCAGACTTTATGCTATCCATAAGCTAATGTCAAAACTTCAGTGGTATGAAAACTTTTCATTTATTACAGTATTTCTTGATATTTACCAGAAATATTGGCCCCTATAGATATATATGGAATAGATCTTGTCTAATAACCAGTTGTAGAGTCCTTTTAATATTATGATTGCTATTAACTGAAGGCTCTTCATTTAATGTAGCAATAAAAATCCTAACATGCCCTAGATACTGCTACTGAATTCTCCCTCTAAATTTTGTAATTGACTTTGTTTTCTTCCATAATTCCATGCAACTTGTGGTTCACTTTCTCCAAATGTAAAATTGTGATACCATGCAGCTCAGAAAGCAAATGGTATCCTGGGCTCCATCAGAAGAAGGGTGGACAGCAGGGACAGGGAGGTGATTGTCCCCCTCTACTCAGCTCTTGTGAGGCCCCATCTGGAGTACTGTGTCCAGGTCTGGAGCCCCCAGTACAACAAAGACAGGGAGCTGTTGGAGAGGGTCCAGAGGAGAGCCATGAAGATGATCAGGGGACTGGAGCACCCCGCATATGAAGACAGGCTGAGGGAGCTGGGCTTGTTCAGCCTGGAGAAGAGAAGACTGCGTGGTGACCTCATTGCAGCCTTTCAGTACCTAAGGGAGCCTACAAATAGGAGGGGAGCCGACTCTTTGAAAGGGTTGATAACTGCAGGACAAGGGGAAATGGTTTGAAGTTGAGGGAGGGGAGATTTAGGTTGGATATCAGGGGGAAGTTCTTTACAGAGAGAGTGGTGAGGTGCTGGAACAGCTGCCCAGAGAAGTTGTGGATGCCCCGTCCCTGGAGGTGTTCAAGGCCAGATTGGATGGGGCCCTGGGCAGCCTGGTCTAGTATTAAATGTGGAGGCTGGTGGCCCTGCATGATCCTTGAGGACCCTTCCAACCCTGGCCATTCTGTGATTCTGTGATTCTGTGATTCTGTGATGTTATTTTCAGGTATTTGTCAGTACTTAATGGTTTTTAAATATCCACCGCAGAACTTGGTTTGACTAAACTGTTTAAGTAAATTTTGAAAATCTTAATAATATTTTGTTGGTTTACATTCGCTGTTTTTAAACTAGTTCATTTCCCTTTCCTTCTAGTGCCAAAGGTTGGAAGACTCTGGGGATTTACATGAATTTCCTATTAATGCACATTGTATGAATATAAAATATATTTTTTACTATCTAAAGATAAATAAATTTGTTGTGTAAAATGAATAAAAGCTAAGAAGTGACCAGATGGAGCTTCCTTCCAGTCAAAAATATAATTAGTATTTTGCTTAGCAACCGAGCTTCCATTGTGCCAGTTAATCTTGGAGGTGGAAACAGAAATGGAAGATCTGGTGCTTGACTAGAATTACTGACTCCATAAAATGTCCTTGAAAAAAAAGGAGAGAAATAACCTGACCTTTTGAAGCTGTCACACAAATAAGTATGCTGAAAATGGTTTTATCATCTTGGAGGTGTTTGATTGATCACTTATAAGTATGTTGTCAGCAAGATGTTTCAATTTCCTAATGGGTTTGGTATTCTTATTTCCAAAAGAAATGATTGTTGTGGTGGGAATAATAAGATTGTTAACTACTTCAGGCAAAGAAATGGCATAACTTCCATAACAATATGATGAACACACCAAGCTGCTAACTAACCCCACTTCCTAGCTCAATTTTTTCTATACATGTACTGTGATTTTGAGAACAAGTCTGAGGTAGGAATCATCAGACCAAATATAAAATGATGGAGCTGTTCCTTCTCCTTCTACAATTAGTGGTAACAAAGGGATACTTTCAGTTTATTTCATCCTTAAAAGATGTTTAGCATAGGATGAATCACTTGTCCAACTATCTTCATTATTTATAGATGGAGAAGAGTAATGGAATTAATCTGATGAAAGGAGTGTGTCTACTTTGATGCTTCTACAGTGATTTACTGCAACCTGATTTGGTCTAGAGGAATCTGTGCTTAATGTCTGTTTCCTTCTACTGACTTTATGAACTTTGGCTCTATAGCACAGCAGTCATCACCTCAGAATGGGTGAGATTTACATGTGGTCAACCTGATGGCTGTTTTCTTTGTATTGAATTAGATCTTCTAATAAAAATAGGTCATGACAAACTCTACTGGCATCTTTAGAGCTCATATGAGAACAACTATCAGTTATGAAAAAATTAAAATATCACATTGAATCATCTTTTAAAATTATTTCCCCAATATTTGAAGAAAGAAAACAGTAAAGACAATGTTTATGTATGATGACATGGTAAAATGTTTCATTTTCATATTTCCAAATATTTTCATGGAAAACATATGTATTAAAAATTCCTGCAAGTACTTGAGTTATGAAAGCTCAGAAAGCTTCCAGTGACATTGATGGCTTCTTTTACAGACAATAAAAGAATAACATGGTAGAGAAAAAGTTCAATCAAAGTTAATGGAACCATTCTGTTTTAAATACACAGTATCTCTGACAGCTTGGATCATTACTGAACCCCTGAAAAGAGATGAAAGAAGATATTACTGGAAGCAGTGAAGAAGTATAGCACTAATCTGAAATTTATCAAAATCAGTTTCAGCACCATACTATAAAGACTTTTTTTTCTGAAGAATGATGTGTTACAGTTTCAGCATTGGGAATTATTTGTGACGAGCACATATTATCCATATGCTTTGCAGTGTGATTATTGAAAGAGACCTTGGTCCTATATGACCAGACCTCTGATCTTTTGTGCAAAATAGTCCCTGTTTTTCTGTTAAGAGGATGACTGCTTAGGCACCTCTCCACTGTAAGTCATTTGTCATTTTTTCAGATGAGAATCCTAAACAGATTTAAGACTTTTCCTTATTGCCTGGCATAGGTTACTTCCTGCCCAACTTATTTATTTCTAAAGTGTGGTCTGACCTCCTCTTATATGTAATGGTTCTCTTCCCTGGATAGCCAGAAGGTAGTATCAAGATATGAGGTAATATCTTCTGATCCTTTCCACTCATGTTCTAAAGTTTTTTATACCTGACAATATTTTATGATGAATATAAAAGTCTGGTAGCACTTGAACTCTCCAGAAATGCTGGAAGACAGAAGGAAAGTTAGGCATACTGGCCTTCAGTGACTTTACCCTGAATATCCAGTAGTTAAAAAAATTTGTCCTTTTAATTTGTAAAGTCTGATTCCTATGCATTTGATTTAAAGAAACTGTATGATAGCAAATTCATCTTCGACTGCACCATCTGGGAAGCATCACACTTAACTCTGAGTAGTTAAGTGTGATGAAAGCCAATTTAACAGTAAATGCCAGTGTCTCTTTAGGGGATTCATTGTATATCTGTGTGTTTGGTATTATCCACAAATAAGTTTATCATGCAGGAGTCTCCTTTGATCTGATTTTTATCCTATTCTTATAAACTTTGAACCAGGACCTCCACAACTGATGGAAAATCTGCTTATCAGCAGTAAAATCCTGTTAGGGTGAATTATACCTTACCTATTTCTGATCCAAGAAAAAAAAAAAAATCATTATTTTTCCACCCCTTGCTGAAACAGCATGCCAGGTGGCAACCACCATTGCAGACACATATGCTTGAAAGGCAAAATGTCTATCCAGTCATCCTGGGACAATTGCCTTCAAAATTGTGATTCCAATGACAGCTATAATGGATTTGAAGCTGTATAGCAAAATATAACCCATGGTCTCAGAGGCTTTTAAGAACCATTTGACTTAATGATAACAACACTCCGCGCTGGCAAATACTTTATCTGTTATTTTTTTTCCAATCAAAGTGTACCCAAAGTAGATGAGAGATTGTTTCCTTTATTTAAAGATGCAATTTGTAGCAAAGTAAGTAAGGATGCAGACATCTGGACTAGTTCTGAGCCAAAATTCTTGATGCCTTTTCTAACATGCTGCTTATCCTTCACATCTGCTGGAGGGTGAAAAGTGAGAAAATACAAACCAAGCAATTTCCCCCTTCGACCTCTTCACACACACATAAAATCTTGCATCTACAGGGCCTTCTGCTCCTGTTGGCATGACAAAAGACAGTAAGAAGGATCTACTGAACTTTACTGGAGGAGTTGAAAAGCAGAGAATAGGCAGACCTTCCCTTTTACAGCTTCTTTTGAATCTATCTTTGGGATGTCTTTGCTCTTCACACTTTTACCCATATTTTTTCTACCCATATTTTTTTTTTCTACCCATATTTTTGTTCTTTGCACAAGGTTAGTTGATCATATTTGGACTCACCTACTCTGCTTTTCAAGACTAAGCCTATCAGTGATCTTCAGGACCTTTTCCAAACCAGGTGATTCTATGATTCTATGACATCTAACTTTAATGTGCAAAATAAGGTTATAAAGATCATATCTTCTCTTGCCAATTGCTTGAGTAGCCCACGAGTTTCAGGAAACCGAGCAGAAATTCTTATCCATGAAACAGACAGAATAAAAGGAAAATCATCATTCTTGTCATCATTCTTATAATACTGTCTTATTTTTATGTCATTCAACATTCTTTACAGTCAAAATCAGACCTCTCTATTATGCAGTGGTTATTTTAGTAGTGAAGCTTATTCATGGTGGATTTAAAAGAAAAAAGGAGATAATAAGCAGGAGCAGGTGTTCATGACTCCAACTGGTATTCTTAGTAGAGATATTCCATATTTCTGATGTACCCATCTGTGTGGCTTTACCTCAGGTGATTAGTGAGCTTAAAAGATGTGACATTTGCAGCTTACTGATGTTACTTGCTGGCCAACACCATATCAATCACTGCTGCCAGATGCAAATGCAGCCTGTCACCAAAAGACAGCTTTTCCCAAAACAGATCTATGTCAAGATGAAAGCTTTATGTTCCTCCTTGAGCTAATGCAGATAGTTGTGCTGCAGTCCATGGACATACACAAAAGTTGCGACAATTTAAATAGCTTCTACAGGAGACTTTCCTAGAATATCATAGGAAAGATCTGTCCTGCTAAGAAGTTTTTCATTTCAGTTTAATCTTTTCTTATCTGTTTTATAAAGTTATGAACTCCTTGGTGAGCCTTTCTGGAAATTTTAATTGGCTCTCAGATTCCTGCATTTTTTACAGTACTGTGACCAAATTAGGACATTCAGAGTTCCAGATTTCTTCCATTGTGCACTAGAAATATTAATATCTATGGTGGGTTTACCTTGGGTGGCTGCAAGCTGTCCACCAAGCAGCTCTTCACTCCTCCTCAGCAAGACAGGGAGACAAATAGGATGAAAAAAAAATCATGGATCAAGATAAAGATAAGGAGATTAGTTACTGATTATCACCACAGACAAAACAGACTCAACTTTGAGAAGATCAATTTTTTATTACCAATTAAAAACATAGAGTAGGGAGAAACCAACATAAAATTAAAAATACTTCCCCCATTCCCTCACCATCTTGCTTTCTTCCCAGGCTCAACTTCACTCCCAATTGTTTTACTTCTTCCAAAATTAGTCACTGAAGTTTTGAGGATTTATTACTTATACTAATTGTTATGTCTTGGTAGATACCTTTGTCCCAGAGTCACGTTAAAGTGATGTTTTCCAGGTGTTAATTTCATCCAACCAGCTCAAAACATGGGTGAAATAGATGTGTGACAAAGCCATCTGTTTTCAGATTCTGAACTGAAACTACAGTGCTTAAATTGCAAATCCTTGTTCATGGGTGCATCCTGATGCCATGTAAATTAAGTCATCTTCCCTCATTCCAAAACTTTATGGCTATGCTATGCATATTAAGTCATGAGAACAAGAAAGGTCTGCAGAGCTCTTATATCAGAACCCAGATCTGGAATAGGAGCAATCAAAACCAATTCAGGAGCGCTGCTGTACATCAACAATACAGCGTGAAGGACTCTCAGCCTCTGTATGTTCTCTTGATATCCAATGGACAGGTGCCAGCAGTTGGTGATGTAATCAGCCAAAAACTGAGTGTTTTCTTGAGAATATATTACTGGAGAAGGAATCTAGGGAGAATGGTCTTCTTAATTAGGAAATTGAATGTCTGACTTTGTGGAGAGTGAATACTATCACTTTGTTAAATACTAAACGTTAGAGCAGATTCTTACAATATATTCTACCACAGTGTTTTATTGACCATGATGATAGTTAGTCTCATTCATTTCTGTGGGAGTCTTTACAGTAGCTTGTGGGACACCTCCCCAGAGGTACATGGTGTTTGTTCATCGGTTGCATGCATTTCTCCAAGATTTTTAAAGCTTTCTAATCTTGCAGATCTGAAATATTTATAGATGCTTGTAATCACTGAAATGCCTTTTTGGGAATCATTCAAGCTGTTGTTCAAAAATTATATAGTCATGGCTTGCTTTAGCAGCTATTTTTCAGTTTAGATGCAAACTATCCCTTCCTTTCACTATTTGCTCCCTCACTCAACCATAGGGATAAGGAGCAGAACAGAGAGGTCACTGCCAATGTTCCTTTAAGACTGGTAATACTGAGACAGTGATTATGACAGTGATAATTTTTTTAACAGTAAGAGGTAGGAAGAGGTTTTACTGTAATCCTTGAAATTATTTTCATTTATTTATTTATTTGATTTTAGAGGTGGGAAGACTAGGGTGGGAATGTTGCATTTTGCAGTATATAAAGCATTCCTTGTCTCCTTGTAGTCAAAATGTTCTGATTTTCTGTTCTGATTTTTCTGGCTCCATCAGTCTGAAATGCTTTGTCAGTTAAAACACTGCAGAAGAGAATGATGGGAAAAGAGAATATTGAAATAATTATTGATTTGGCTGTTTTCACATAAATGGCAGTCTGCTTAGTCTTGCATCTTATTTTCATTTCAGTTCCAGGCGACGTATCAATATACAATATATGTAATGATAATAATGATGAAGAATGATAACAGTTTTATAAAAATGAGTACTATGATGAGAATATAGATAGCATCACATTGTAGTTAGAAACTTTATAGCTTACAACCTTTTATAAAAAGGTCACTATTATTATGTCTTTGGTGCCTTTAATGGATAGTGAAACCAGGGAGTAAAGAAAATAATTTGTTCAAGGTCACTCCACAGAGCAATGGAAAAGCTATGAGCTGAAATCAACTTTCCTGAGTCTCAAGTCAGCCCTTTAATGTATGGCAGCAATATTTCTGGATAGCAGGCACTTAAGAGAACAAAATATCAGAGCATTAAGTGAAAAGCGGCACATTAAAGATTTTTACTTTGCACAGTTTATACTCTATTCCCTTTTACAAATTTCACAGAACAACAGAATGGTTGGGTTGGAAGGACCTTAAAGCCAATCCAATTCCAACCCCCTGCCATGGGTTGGTTGCCAACCACCAGCTTGGGCTGCCCAGGGCCCCATCCAACTCAGCATTAAGCACCTGCAGGGGTGGAGCACCCTCTCATTCTAGGCAGCCTGTGCCAATTCCTCACCACCCAATGAGAAAAGAAAGTAAAGAGTTTCTGAAGATATTTCCCATTATAGCTTTATGTGTGGACTTGCTAGGTATGACTGATCTAGAGTGAAAACAAACAAACCAAAAATCAGAATGAAGAGAGACATCAAGAAAATAACCTTTTTTTGATGGCCTCAGAAGTTAAGTAAATACTAATTTGTGGGCAATATTCTTTGTACAGAGGCAATCCCAGTTTGCCAATTATTAATATTACTTTTGATTATTCAGCAAATCTCAAAGTATATATGCTGAATTAATAATGAGCTGTAGGCATTAGCAGGATGTGCGAAGATGTTGCTGAACAGTCTATGAGTAATCCAATAGAGCATATTTGTAGTAAAGCAGTATAAATGAGAAAAAATTTAAAATGCCCTATATTTTAATGACTTGAAGAATTTGGGGCACTTGTATTTTAAGATCATGCATTTTTCTACATGGTGAAAAGAAGTACATTTAAAACTGCTTTAAAAAGCCGAAACTGACCAAGTAACCAGGTTATCTTTTTAATTTTGCATTTAAATGATCTATTGACACTAACATTGTATTAGATAGTATTTAAAAAGCAACTCTCTTGATTGCAAGGAACTTAATTTAAATAAGATTAAAATAAAAACAAAAACAGAGAAAGAAGTAAAAAAAAATCTGTTTATTACTCACCGTATGAATTCAACAACCATTTTCTTATGCTGTGAGAGTCCTGGATTCAATTCCCAGTTACTGATGGCAGAGCTCCTCCTAGTTGAAATGGCAGAATTTCGTGGTTAAGTCTTCTGATTGCTTTTACTCTGTTTAAATAAATATTCAAGGGGATCAGAGCATGGATTTGTTACCTACTGTGACCCAAGCATAACATTACAGTGTCTTTATAGAAATATTTTATATAATTGCAGTAGAACAAGGTGAAGCAAATGACGTGAAATAGTGATAGAACTTCAACCTAACAGTGTTCTGAAAACAAATGTCTATCAGGCAGAGGCTAAATTTTTATTATGTGTACAAGTGCTGTAGGTCAAGACTTGCTGCTGCCATGTCAGAGTACTTTCTGATAAATGAACTGGTAACTTGAACAGAAGCAGTATGAGCTTAACTCATTTCTGATGGATGAAAGAATGAAACTTGCATCTTTCCTTGGTTCTTGACCACCAACACTCTGTAGCAGAGATATCTCTGCCTGACTTTTTACTTCTATAAAATTAAACAGAAACACAAGGGAAAATTTTTGATGATTTGGTGTGCAGTTCATTGAGCTGTAAGATAACAGAAAGCTGATTTGGGGGGGTAAATTTATAAATAATAATAACAATAGTAATAAGAATATTATTAATAGTGGTAGAAGCAATGACACTACCACCATGTATGCAGTTTCACTGTGACACAAATGAAGATCTTCACAGTACTCTAAATAGCAGGAGAAAATAAAGAAGTACTCCAAAGAGCAATGAGCAAATTGAATTCTTTACATTCAGATATTGTTAAACTTATTATATTTATTCTAGGGCATATTTAAGATTTGGAAGCGTATAAAACAATTTATCAATGGAGGATTAAGAAAACTTATTTTGTCATAGAACAGATTTTGAAAAGTTCTTTTACCTTTTTAGATTTTTTTGTTTCCTTTGTCATCCTCACTTAGATTGTACAGGTCTGATAGGCTTTATTTAAATCATGTTCATGTTAATAATACACAAAGAAAATGGCCCATGACAAATCTGTGCTAAAACATATGATTCTCACAGAAGTTTTTCTCTACAACAGCCCACAAAATAGAAGGTTTAATATGAAAAGTAAAAAGCGAAGGTAGAAATGGAATATTTTTGAGCTACTTTCAGTTAGCCAAAAAATTGCAAAACAAATTTGAAAAAAAAAAAAAAAAAAAAGTGTATATTGTAGTAGCCCTTCTGCAGTTATATAAGATTAGATAAGATTTTTCCAGTTAATAGTAAGCAGCATGATTTAATTTAATTTAATTAATCTTCTTGTTCAAGTTATGATAGAATTAGGTTCTTCATTTCATCAGTACATATCTAAATTAAATTAAAAGTTTGGAATTCTTTACACACTAAATTTGCTATTACATCAGCTAATGCAGAGGTACAGAACACCTATCAAGGACTGGGATATGAGCTGAGTTAGTAGTTTTTAAGGTGAAGAGACTGTTTTCTCACTGTTCAACATCTGAAGTTCCAACACTTACAATACAACAGCAGAATAAAGGTTTGGTATATGAGTGGATCTTGAGTCATCTGTCATGCTGAAACAACACTTCTTCAAAAACATGTAAAATATGTTGGTGATCAGAGATAGAGAAAATATTTTAAAAGCTATTAAAAGCAGTATAAAGAGTTTTGAGATCAGAATATTGCTAGAAAATGAACTCATAAATTTATGCATACAACTTACAGTAGAAATAGAAAAGAGCATTTCCTCTAACCATTAAATCTACTCTAATGTCACAGAAATGGATGTATGAATAACTGAATCATCGAGAATCCAAAATATGCCATTATAATATGACTGCTGTGCACTGAATACAATATATTTATTTCAACCAAACAGTTATACTATACAAGTAAATTATATGGTACATTATAATAAAGCAAAAGTAATAAATCCAGGCAGTTATTATGGTCAGTATTATTTGTCATTCTTTTGTGGCCATTCTCAAAGACCGTGAGATTCTTCTCTTCTCAATCACAGTGTTTGTTTCTGCAGAGTTTTATATTTTGATTCTTCAAATAAGTCAATGTAGTGTTTGTGTTATAAATCAAATAAAGCATATACAGTTCGTGTTCTTCGGATTGGAAATGGCTTAAATTTGTAAGGAGCAGACCAGTGTTTCAGCATCAGGTTAGAGTGGTTAGTCCTGCAAAGCCCAACTTTCTTGCTGCAAGCGAACCTTAAGCCTTGAATATTATTTTCCAGAAATGTCATATCCAAAATTGCGACTGTCATGCATAAGCATATGTGAGAGGTTTTAAAATCTCAAATATTTTGAAGAAAGATGGATTCCTACTCGTACATCATCTATTGGGCTCCTGGAAGGCTTATCCTGAGAAAGTAAAGTCCAAGATCACCTGCATGATTTTTACATTGTCTGTGTTCTGTCAAGTGTAGAGGCAGATATAAGGATTTTCAAAAGAACTTTCGGATTTGCCTAGCTTCCAAATAAATTGTTCTGCATATTTAAACACCTCAATTTCTTCAGGTGTTTTCAAAAGGCCTGGTCTTTGTACCCATTGTGTACAATCCCCTTGAATATAATAGCTAAGCACTTTGCTGTAAATAATGGAATTTATTCTTGTGAGAGAAGAAAATACTCTCAGAGCTTTGCTAGTCTAAGAATGGAGTATTTAGAGAACTTCCCAGTGTCACACAGAGTCTGAGAGAAAGCCAAGAAGTGAACTAATGCTTCTCAAGTTCAATCTACTTTTTTGGCTGGTACCTGGAATGGTCCAGAGTGGGAGCAAATAGGATGATGGCTTAAACACTCTGTCTCATTTTCATTATTGACTGACTCCTTCCATAATTGTATCACTCCTTGTGCTAATATGTAACAGATTGTCTTGAACAGGACATGGTCCACTAGAATCTTGCTTCACTGCAGCTTCATTACTTGGAAATTGTAATTGTAATGCTTCATTTGTCTTTGATGTTACTTCATAAGTGACAATTCTGAGACTTTATGGAGGCTACCCAAATGTTCCTGCAGTGCCTGAAGTGCCACTTAGTACTGCTGCACTAAACAAAGTTGCTGCTGGTGCATTTTTTCACAGTGCTCTACAGCGAGAATTGAAAACCCTCTGGACTGGGGTTCAGGCATTGACCTGAGAGTCACTGTGTGCAAAAAAGTGCAGGTGTGGCAAGATATGATTAAGAAAATTTAATGAATTGAAAAGAAATAGAATTATGTGTTGTTCTTTGAATATCTCAAGGTCATGGCTTTTCTTTCTTAGAACTGTTTTTGTATTTTCAGAAACAATTATAGAATTGTAGAATGGCTTCGATTGGAAAGGAGTTCACAGATCATCTAGTTTCAACCCCCAGCTGCAGGCAGGGTTGCCAACTGCCAGATCAAGCACTAGACCAGGTTGCCCAGGAGCATGCAGGGAAAGATAATCAGCATGGTGAGAAAACTTAAATTAAAAAACAAATAGAAGTGTTCTCATTGTCATCTTTCTAATTATATGTGTGGTAGTTAAATTTAATGTGATAAAACATAGATTTTTGAAAAGTATTTGACTTCTCCGCATTAAAAACATTTTAAAATTCTTATGTGTCTTTTATGATTATTTTGATGACGTTTGTGAACTTAAGCACACACAGTAGTATCATCAACACCTCGACACCTGTTCTAGTAGTTATTAGTTGGAAGGAAGAGGATTATGTCAAAAGGATTAGCTCATTTCTGCTGTTTCTCCATCATCAGGTATTACATTTGGGTTTGTGACATCTCACAGGAATGGAATTAGGGATAATTGTAATCACAAGTGAGGGAAATGTAGCAGGGGTATGTGAGATGTTCAAAAGTGAATCTCATGTTTGTGTAGAAATGTTCATGAGCACAAACTTAGAGACGAGAAAAAGAAGTCATGAAAAGGTATAAAATATTAAGTGGCTGAAAATTTCTCAATGGATGGTTTTCCAAGTTTTTTTGAAAGCATCTGGGACTGAGGATCTGAATGCAGTTACATCTGAGTTGGCAAAATACAGTAGAGAAAAAAATTAGGAGGCAGCACGAAAGTCTGAATTAATATGCCTCTCTTTATCTTACCTTAACTTTCACATATAACCTCCATCACAATAAAGTCTCAGAGTTTGGGCAAATCTACAGCAATGCAGACTGCTACAGTTCTTCCATTAATTAATGGAAGAAGATTCATTAATGTATAGTTCTTATAATATGACCTTACTGACATCTTTGAAATTATCTTTGATGCTTAGCACAAATTCAGAAAATTCAGAAAATGGCTTTGAAAGACGTGAGTGATTATGCTACATTTCCTACTTATAAAGAAAGTGAATATTTCTCACTCAAACTTTCCATCCCCTATGATATTGTAAGTGTAACAGGTATTATCAGAATCAAACCCACAGGATCAAGAACTGGAAAAGAGTAATTATGTTATCAGACTAGAGAAAAAACAAACAAAAAAAGACAATCTGAAAAGAATGACAGATTAATTGCAATGGGATAAAATGTTTCCTTTTTGGAGAGAAGGGCGTTAATGTTATCTATGTGTTGTATTCTGTGGATGTGAACATGTGAAACAGCATATAGCATGTGGACAGCTCTGAGCAAGATAGGTAACACTAAATTTTCTTGGTCAGAAGATGAGAGAGTGCAGGTGACGAGAGAAGATTTGGGGTAGAATAACGGGCTGAAGTGAAGTGAGAGAGGGGTAGTTTAAGCCTCCTTCTTCCTGTTGCTGTGGAATAATGGGAAGAGTTCACAGAATTACCAATAATTTTGAAAGATTCCATTTTATTTCTCCTAATAACTGTCATTACCGTAAACGCTTGTCTGGATTGACAGGAGTGGGTGTCACACCTTTCACAGAGCTGGTGTAGGCAAAGCATGAAAGAGATTGTGGCCATAGTTGTTTCTGATGGTTTGTGGTAAGATGAAATCATCTCCTTTGTCAAAAGATCCATTCAAAGATTATGGATAGAAAATAGATTTAATCTTTTCAGTCAGGAAATCTACAGATTTATTCTCTTGAAGTGAAGAAGAAGAAATCATTCCAGATTAATTTCCTCAAATACTCATGACAACTTCTACAGAATGTTATTAGTATTTGAAGACTTTAAACATTCAATAATGTTTTGCAGTGCTCTTCATTCATTGCTTGGTCCTTGACTTTGTCTAATACAGGGACATGCCGGCCTCTTACAGTCATCCATAACAGCTCAGTCCTTAGCATACCACTGATGTTATCTTTGTGGGTTTTGTATTTGTTGGTTTAGCCCAAGAATCAGCACATCTCAGAGGCTAGTACAAGCCAGAAAATGTTCCCGCCATGCAATTTTTCCATAGCTACCCTGTTTTCGGAAAATAAGAAACTTCAGCTGTTTGGAAATAAACAGTGTTGTACCAGTCAATCTCAGGGAGGAGAATGTGTTCTAATCTATTTCCAATCAGGCTCTCTGTCAGGTGCATAATTTAAGTCCCTTCTCCATCCTTTCTCAGAGCTGGATAGATTGAGCTGGATTTTAGCCACATCAACATGGCTCTATTGCACTCATAACTCCTATTTAGAGGCACGACTTATTAAGTAGGACTTGGCGCTGTACTGACATATTTACTCAGCTTCTGACTGGTTTCTAATACAGACGTATAGCCTTGGAACTCTCTACAGGTAAATTTCTTGGTATAAGTTAAAAAGTACTGACTAAAAATAATTTGTGATTTTGGACTGTGAACTCAAGATGCCAGAAAATTTGTTGTTTAACTGAAATAGCAAGTAGAAGTAGAAATGTCAATATCATTTTGTTATTCTGTTAAAATCCGTAGGAAAAAAATACAAATCTGATCACTTCTAGTTTTATTTTGCCATCACATTTCAGAATCTCAGTCATGCTGTCATCTGGATTGCTGTTTTCACTCAAAGTTCTACTGTCACTACATCTTGCTTTGTTTTGTTTTGTTTTTCTCAGTTGCTTGCTTGCTCTTTTCCTGATGAAGTGAGCAGGTTAGAATATAACAAACATTATAAAATTGAAAATGGGAGCACAGGGAAAGGATATTGATAATTTGATTCCAAGCAGACTTGAGATGACAGCTTTTCCCTACTTTGGCCTTGAAAACCCAGCAGATAAATTCAACTACTTTTTTCTGACAATTTGATTCAAAGTATTTCAGTATCTTTGTTTTCCACAAGTTAATTTTCCATAAGAAAATATGATTCTTCCTCTCTTATGTGTACTTCATAGTACTAGTTTCAGTTTCTGCATTTATGAGTTGGTCTTGGGAATATCTTCATAAACATCTAGCTTCCAGTATAACCAGCAAGATTGATGATGTTTGTGTAAGTAGCAAGAGGACTAGAGGAAATGGTCTCAAGTTGTACCAGGGGAGGTTCAGGTTGCATATTAGGAAAAATTTCTTCCCTCGAAGAGTGGTCAGGCCCTGGAATGGGCTGCCCACAGAGATAGTGAAGTCAGTGTCCATGGAGGTGTATAAGAAATGTTTAGATGTTGTACTAAGAGACATGGTTTAGTGGGGAAAAGTTGGTGGTAGGTGGACGGTTGAACCAGATGATCTTGGAGGACTCTTCCAACCTTAGTAATTCTATGATTCTCATGATAGACTTCTAAAATCTTGATTCTTAAAATTTGTAAGTATGGTCATTAAAGAAATTGTTATCCTTTCTCCTTCACAAAGTTTGAGAACTTGGTTAAGAGCAAAAGAATAAAGAACATTTAAGGAAGATAGAAGTCTGAAGAACTGTATTTCCAAGTATGAACATATATGACTCTGTTCACTGTTCAGTGCATTTGAAATTTGAAACTTGTTGTTTATGACAGAAATCAGAAAATTGCTGTTGTGCTTTTTAGTTGAAATAAGTGATTTATCAAAATAAGGAATCAAACAATGCTGTTCTGTTTCCAAGTATAAACAATAACAGAATTGCAGTATTCTCTGAAAATGAATAGAAAGTTTAGAAGTCTCTAATGATTTAATAAAATAAGGATTATTTTGAATAGTTTTAGCAATAGCCACATTCCTGTGATGTTATTTTTCTTGAGCTAAGCAGTTTAATAATAATTTTGATTGTAACTGTGTATCCCTGCAGTATTGATGTGACATAAGCTTTGTGCAGAATTTGCAAGGTCTCAGAAATGCCCTATGTTTCAAGATAAGATTTTGCACTTCAACCAATTTCATTCCAGCCTCTATGACTACAGAAACATTGTTCTTCCAGATCCATAGCTAACAAAGATTATTGTGCAGGCCATTTTAAATTAACAGAAATAGTGCACAAAAAAGAGAGAGAGGAAGAAAGAGCCCTTGCAGATGCAAGTGAAAAATCACTGTCTTCACACTAAAATTCCACTGATACCCAATGAACATTTGTTTCCATTTTTTTTTTAATGTGCCTTTTTAAAAAACTCTAAGGATCTTTTGCAGTTGTCTTGATATCTGTTGGTTTCAAATCAGTCAAACATAACCGATACCACAGATTGCCTCTAAGTGTTTTCATCTAGATGAGTAGATGAAATTCTTTTTTTTTTTTTTTAAGGTGATGCTCAACATTATTCAGTTGCTCACACACAGATGTCAAGTGCCATATGCCATGCCTTGGGGACAACCTGCCTGTCCCTCAGCTGGTTTTTCAGAAGGACAACTACTGTAAGCATTCTGTTATCTCTGTAGGTTCTATACAGAAGTTTCAGAATATAAGGCATGCAAAACAGACCAAAACATTTATGTTTATGCTACCGAATCCTTCTCTCACATTTGATCAGATTAATCCGATGGTAGACATTTGCAGTTGGTCCCACGGTAAGCATCAATTAAAGAACTTATTGTAATTAGGCACTGTATTAATAGGCTTATCTGGCCCAATGTGAGAATTTTTTTTTTTAATTAAGCGTTGTTTTCTGAAGGAAAATAAAGAAGGGGGAATGTTGATTTCGACCATTTTGATCAGTTTAAGAAATTATGTATTTTTTCATTTGGAGAGTGTAAAGGTATCGCCAAATCTTTGCTATATTCTATGCGAAAAACAGAAGGAAAAAAAAAAAAAAGGAGAATTAAGATGAGAATAAAAGTTGCTTTTGGATGAATGTGCAAGTCATGAATGGAAGTGATAGAACTGGACAAATCTTTAGTGCTGTAGCCAGGTTACACAGGCAAAAGGCTGCCTGGCAGAGTCAGAAATCTCTGCCTCATCACACTGTGAGGTATCCATAATACATCTGTGTAAAAAGTTTTTCTCTGAGAAAAACTCATTTAGAGAAAGCAACAATTTATGCAACTCTCACTTAAACATAAACCAGAAAATCTATGTGTTTGAGGAATGGCTTACTGCCAAGGAAATATCAACAATAAAAGGGAGAGAAAAAAAAATCAGCATTATGTACCTGCTTTGCATTTTTACTGCTAACACAATTGTTGACATTGTAAATTGACTCTTAACATCATAAATGACTTCCCTCACATTGTAAAGTAAGTCCCGTAGACTTTTATTGGTATCATAAATGGCTTCTTAACATGTAAATGGCCTCCCTCGCATGGCAGTGTAAATCCCATAGGTTTTTATTGACAAAATAAGTCATGTAGTGTATTACATTTTGATAACATTTGTTGGTTTTCATTTAAAAACTAAATAAAAGTTTGAGAAGATAAAATACCATGATTTGCATATTTCCGATTGTGCCCACCCTTGTTTTTCTGCTCCTTTGAAGAATGTGTAATGTTAAAAAGACCTGATAGTCCTTTTTTATGTTTAACTGCTTTGCAAAATAGGATGGCTGGAGAAGAGTTCACCAGAATTGCTGGCAAAGTTAACTAAGAGCATGTAAGAAAATGTAAAATGCTAACTACAGTCCCCACATTTATTTGGGACGTTTTTAGAATTTTTCCCATTAAAATTATGATGTAACTCAAATTCTCAATTAGAAAAATTCTGTTGTGTTTCTTGGATTTACCCTGAAACATCTGCCTACCAAATCAATAGCACCCAGTAAAACTCTAGTATATTGTCGGCCATAAATCACAGAATCACAAAATTGCAGGGGTCAGACGGGATCTCAAGAGGTCATCAAATCCAAGTCATGAAACAAAATGTTTTGTATATCTGGATGACTGTGCACCATGCCCTAATTATTTAAGTAATTGATTAACTTCCTACAGTGAGATTGAAGATTTGTCTGTGTGAGACAACTTAGAATTGTAAGAAATGTAGAGACTGCAGCTTAACAGTGTGTTCCATAGAAGCAACCTGAATTTGAAGCCTTCACAGCACACTGCACATTCAAAACAAACTGTGGGCTTTTTTTGAGTCCCTAAGAAGATGGTAAGTCAGACATTGATAATTATCTGTTCATACCCAAAATGCAGAACTAAGAGTTCACCCACAAACAGATGACAATCACTGCATGTCAGCAAACCTATCTTAACCATTTTAGGAAATGCAACATATGAGAAAGTTTAATGTAGATGAGCTCACAAAAATGTACACTGTCTGTATACAACACAGATCAGATTTCATTGGATGCCCTGATGGATTTCACATAAATTATTTCAACTATCACACATCTACAAAGGAAAATAACTCCTTGAAAATAATCTCTTTCATGTATATATCTATCTAGATGTTGTTCAATTATATATATATATTGTGTACATATAGAGTAATTAAACATTAGACCATTCAGTGAGAGCACAGTATATTTGAGTTATTTTCCCATCTTATCCTAAGAACACTGCATGTGAGAGGAATATGAAATTTATTTGCTTGGATGTCCACATTTTAACTGAAGGCAACAGTGTTTTAATCACCGTTATAGAATCTGATATGTATTATATCCAGAGGCAGTTTAATGTAATGATACTACAAACCAATGACTATTTAACACAATGGCTTTTTCAGTTCAGATTTATCAGGGACTGTAGGTGCTGGAATAGTTTTCAGGAGCTACACCACAGCGTCAAAAGGCATTTCTGAAAATGGCATTATAAGACCCAAATCAACCACATGATTGACCCCTTCTCATTCATCCATTCTGAAATCAAACTACATGAGTTCATTGAAGCTTAAGGTCTTGCCTTGTTGGTAAGATACCTAACAATTTAATGTGATCAGGTAGGATGCCAAAATTTGCTGTATTAATGAGCAGTACAGTTTCTTTCACATTGGTTTGAACTTTCAACTATGCCTTAATCACAATATCAGCAATCCTGTTTTAAAGTAATATACACCATGGCACTCTCCTTTTCAGCAGTAAAAAAAAAGTGAACAGATCTAATTTTCCTGTTTCAGTTCATCTCTAATAAAGTTAGTAAGACCAGAAATGTTTTTACCAAACTAGAGTTTACCCAATGTGTAATTAATTAACATACAAATTATATTCCTGTTCCCTTATCATAAAAAATCACCTATTTCCTTTATTTTTTTTTTTTTTAAACTAAGATTAAAATCTACTGCCAAACATATCCAGACAGCCCTAGCTTCAGTAGGCTGCTAAACTGCTTAAATATTTAAAAGTTTCTTTTAAAAATTACCTTAGAGGAGAAAAGATTGTATTATGGAGTTAGTCTGACTTTCAAAGTCAGGTCTTTAATCATAGTTAATGCTCCTTGTTATAGCAGACAGTAATCTGTACTTCTTATAAACCGTCACTGCCCACAGCATGAAAATATTTCTGATCCAACTGATAAAAATTTATAGTGTCATTCCTTTCTAAGACTTGTGTCTTATGTCCTTTGTAGAAGGTATCTGTGATGTGAGGAAATTTCCAAATGTACTTGAAATTAAGGAAGTTTCCAAATGTACTTGAGATTTGATATGCATCGATATGCATATTTTATTTATATACATGCACAGATTTTAGTGAACATATATGATACACATTTGTGAGCATCAATTTTTTAGTATTTTGTCTAGGCAAGTTTTGAGAAGCTGCAAGGCTGAAGTTTCATCCAAACTTCTGGTCTTTGTTGTCATATTTAACCAATCTTATGATGAAGAACTTGCCTTTATCTGAAATCAAGACCATATTCTCAAAAACACCTTATTCCTAATAAGTTATGTTTCAAAGGATCTTGGTGGGTTTTGAATATCTCCAGAGGAGGAGACCACACATCCTCCCTGGGCAGTCTGTTCCAGTGCTCTGTTACCCTCAAAAGAAATAATTTTTTTCCTCATGATCATATGGAGTTGTCTGTATTCCAGTTTGTTCCTGTTAGCCCTTGTCCTGTCACTAGGCATCACTGAAAAGAGCCTATCCCCATCCACCTGACTCCCATCCTTTAGATACTTGTAAGCTTTGATGAGATCCCCTCTCAGCCTCCTCTTCTCCAGGTTAAAGAGTGCCAGGTTAAAGCTTTCAGCTTTTCCTCTTGAAGGAGATGCTCCAGGTCCCCCTCATCATCTTTGCAGCCCTCCGATGGTCTCTCTCAAGAAGTTACCTGTCTTTTTTTTTTTTTTTTTTTTTTAACTGGGGAACCTGGAATTGGACCCCGTACTCAGGTATGGCCCCACCTGGTCAGATTAAAGAGAGGGAGGATCACCTCCCTCAACCGCATATCCCCCAAGCTGGTCACATTCTTTTTAATGCATCTCATGATATCATTGGCCTTCTTGGCCCCAACTGCACACTGCTGGCTCATCCTGTTGTCCACCAGGACACCCAGCTCCTGTCAGCCTCTGATTCCCAGGCTCTCAGTCCCCGATTGACTTTAGATAATTTGTGGTCCTGCAAACTTCATTAAACAAATATTTAATTTTGAGCATTGTTGTTAACAACATCTAAGGTGTTCCACTAAAAGGTTGTTCTCTTGCTTTGAGTCTTATAATCATGTCTTAATCCTAATGAAGTCAGACATCAAGATGATTCACACAGTGGTGAAAAAAATGACCAGATTAGCACTGGAAACTTTTCAGCTACTGGGACTTCAAGGTCAAATTTTTGTATCTTAAATGCCTCGTGGCTTTTGTACACTGCTATTTGCTGTGATCTGAGGATTTCTCCTCATGATCTATGCTGACTAGATGTCTCTTTGAATACTTCCTGGAACAAATGAAAGCACTGTCAGTGGATAGGTGTCCAGGAGGATGACTCCCATAAGCTTTCACTTATATGTGCTTCCAGGAAAAGAAAAACTCTTCCTGGTCATTGTATGCTGCTTCTGAATGGACCTGACAATGTCACATCAATCATTTGTTTCCGAGATGGAGACTGTGCCACATTTGTGTGTGTTGATTGTACTGAGTATCTTCCCACTGCAGAATACAACCAGTGGATTACATCTCTCCATTGCCTGTAGAAGAAGCCATATACACAGTTAACAAAAGTTCATTAATATAAATTCCACTTAAAAATGAATATGTATAGGTTTTCTGCTCCACCATGAAATATTTCTGAAGGCACAGCACAGGAACCATTCCTTGGATGAAAAATCTGGAATTTTCTCACCATTGAGGTTGTGACATATATAAAAAGAATAAGAGAGTAAATTAGATAGGAACATTCCTAAACCTTGTCAAAAAACACAAAACTGATCATCTCCAAATTTTGGAGCTTGAAAGATCAAAATTCTCTGAAAAAGTATAAGTGTTGATAAAAAAGACGGATCTCAAATGCTGGATCTCAAATTTGGAGTGCAACAGTTTTATATTTAGTTTCCAAATTTTGCAGCTAGAATTTGTACTTACAGAAGAGCCCAATTTCATACAACAACAACAAAAAACTACATTAATTATTTGAATGTTTAAAGTCTGGAACTCAATCTAAAATTTTGTATAATGAGCATATTTCTCCAAAAGTCCCAACATAAAAAAATTGTGATTAGATCCATGGTGTTTATCCAGTGTTCTCATGCCTCCAGAACAGAACATAAGATCAAAATGTGTTGAAATTGAAAGGTCAAAACTTCAACAGCAAATGAGATTTGTATACTTTGATGAAATGCAGGTTTTTTTTGATTTAATGAAAGTTTTATAAAAAATAAAGCCTGAGACATCTCCATCTTATTAGAGAGCAAACAAAGAATAGCCCCTCTGATCTAATTTAATGTAAGCTATAATCTAATCCTCCCTTTTCTTTAGGAGTTTATTATCTGCAGGTGATGTGTGTTCTGCCACACTTAATAGAATATTGTATTATCTATCATCAGTTATCCTCCCTGAAACCAGTACATCATCAAGCTCAAATGTGCTTTAGCAGTGTAGAGAGTGGTTCAGAACAAGGTCTCCTTCTTTATGTAAACTTTGCACTTTAATAGACTCATAGCTCTACTTAGCTCTTTGCAAAGTGGAACGATATCTTTGCTTGGCTTGAGAAGAAACGGGTGACTTTGACAATCACGCTAAGATAGGCTATTTCCTGCTCACCTTGACCTTGGTATAGCCACAGTGGCTGGTGACTGCAGTGGCCAAACAAGGTGCTCAGGATACGCTTTGTACAAGTCCAAAAGTGAGGTACAGAAGGAATGCATATGAAGGAGAAAGTATTTGGAAATCCTAAAAAAAACACAGTTGACAGAGATATAAAACTAGCTGATGTACTATTGAGACTTTTTTTCCTTTCAAATTAATTATTGATTTTGGTAAAATGAGTAGCAGTCTCAATTGCTGGCGTTCCCGAAGGATCATGAGCTTCTTATCTTTACCCTGAAAGAAGAGCCCAGCACCTTAAGAAGCACCGCAGTAAATACTTCCAGAATAAAGTGAGAGTAGGAACATTTAGAAGGTTTGAGGTTTTTTTGTTTTGCTTTGTTTTGTTTATTTATTTATTTTAAATAATCTAATGAGAACTTTTTTTTTTTTTTTTTTAATGGAAGATTATTATCTCAGGACAAAAACAAACAAACAAACAAACAAAAAAAGCCTTAGTCCCTTGCTTATCCTGGGAATTCAACTCCTGGGAGCAGGCACAAAAGAACAAAGTTTCAGTTCAGCCATAAGAAGTAGTGAAATTCTTTGCCTTTTATGTTACAGCATGCTCTGAGCTGAACACCTGGCCTGCTTCTAGGTTTGAAATAAATGGATCGAGGATATACATTTTTTCCTTTCACAGAACTAGGGGCCTGGCAGTATCGGTCTGAGATGCTCACCTTGAATTCATAGAGTCATCAGGAACCATGGCAAACTGCCAGGTCAAAGAGGTAAAGGGGGAGTATCACAAACACTGTGACACCTCTAACACAGACTACTAACACAGGCTGCTAAAGCTGGGAAGTGTAGTTCTTGAAAACAATCCTGAAACGAATATACTATACTCAGATTTCAAATAGTCACACCCTGCCTTTCTTCTTTTCTTTCAAAAGTCAGAACAATAGGCTACGTGCTCTCATTCTTTTATTTTTCCTCATAGGTTAGGTGACATTTTTTCTTTTAATTCCGTAATGAGATCTGAAAACTAGTGCTGTGAGCTCAACGTTATCCTTGTTCTTAGAAGGTCTAGAAGCAGTGCAAAGATAGTTAAAAGATAGCACAACAACAACAACCCTGGCAGCAGAATTCAAAATGTCATACAATTACAATAACCTGCTTGGATGATTTGTCCACTGGTGGAACTGCAGTCACCATTTCCCTGCATGGCCTGACTCTATGACAAAGACGGCTGTCTAGATAAATGAAACATATTTTGCATTACTTATTGAATTAATTATATAATAAAATAACTGCTTGCTAGAATGTAATCTATCACACCAAACAATAGCATTTAAGATGAGCTTGTAACTCCCATCAGATACTTCAAGCTGGATTGGAGAGAAAATCTTGCTTGAAGTGAGTTGTATGCAAAAGAATAAGGGACCTGTGTTAAATCTGACCACAGCTTTCATAATTTCCATGGATTAAAAGGATTTCATAGGTCTGTAGTCTTAATCTGTCTCCTGCTGGTACAATATATGGCTTGTCTATATGACAGAGACACAGTCTGCATCACTGTTTTCTCTTCACACATGCATTCATGCAAGAAAGGCAGAAAACTGCCTCAAATCTTTTGTAAGTTTTCTAGTTCCACCTCTGAAATTTAACCTTTTGCACTATTCAGATGAAAACAGTTCAGTGATATGGGAGAACAGAGATAATGAATTTTATTTATGATAATAAGGTCATGATTTTGTTTTAAATCTTGCAATAAAAAATGAAAATTCATCTGATCTGTCTCTTTTTCTTTGTAAATTTTACTGCATTTTATGATCATACAGGGGCACTGGTTAAAATTCTAATGTATATTGGAAAAACATCCTTTGCTTTCTTTTTTCTTTCTCCTCATTGATATTCCAAATAAACTTTTCTTCATATCAGCCTTCTCCCTGAAAATTATTAATGCTGAATACTTGAAACATAGTATTTATTTACATATCTAAGATTATTAACTATGATAATTACAGGTTGAGATTGAAACCTCATTGTGTGAAAGAGGAACAACAAGTTGATAGTTACTATTCCAAAGCATGCACTACTCAAATGGGTTGCATCTGCAAAAATAAAAAAATCTGTCTGAAACTCTTGGGCAAATGTCCTGCATGATAAAATATAACATACATCATGATCAGATTCAAAATGAATGGAAGCAAAATGTAAATGTGACATATACAACCAACCAACCAACCATCCAACTCAGATTTGATTAACTATCTTCCTTTTGTTTGAATGTTCAAGGTTCTTTGTTCAGACAGATCTTGGTAAGAATGAGCAAAAGTGATTGCTTTTCTTCTCTACCAAGGCAAAAGATATCTGAAAAGCCAAGGCTATGGGAGCTATACAAAAAAATTGACTTCTTCGTGGGCTCTGTAATATTCTTCCTTATTTCCTCATTGCTCTCTGCCACAATGAAAGGCTCTGCAGGATTTTATACTAAACCCCAAGACCAAACACAAGCCAACAACTTAAGACTGCCTAGTGGTAAAGCTAACATACAAAAAGATTGATTTATTATATGCTGCCAGTGATATTTAGAGATATACTTATCTGGTGACTTCTACAAAACAGATTTATCACTGACACTGCTAGAATCTCGGTTAATGCCATGCACATGATTGCACTCTCCATACTCGATTCTCTAACCCAACATTGTTCAGAAGGAAAAAAAAGTGAAAAAGAAAAGAGAAAGCAGACAATATAAAACAGCATAAGCTTCCTTCTGCTTTTCTCCTTCCTCAGATGGGGAAAAATTTTAGTCAAAGATGGTTTAGCATAGATCTAACCTTACTAGATTACTAGTTTAGGTAAATATGTGTCAGTGAAAATGGGAAGTTTTGTTTTTTTTTTTTTCTTATTTTTTTCTAAATATTTGAGCCTTGAAATTTTCACCAACAAAATTCTGTCTGTTTGTGTAGGTTATATTCATTTCAACTGTAGTCTTCTCCTTTTGGTGCTCTTTGCCCACAGTGCTCTGTTATATTGTGTGCTCTGTTATTCTGTGTGCTTTGTTTGAACTCTTGAGGGAGTTGTTTGGTTTTTTTTGCCTTCATAGATGCCAGTCCAGATTGCATTGAGTGATTGTGTATGATCATCAGGACTGACAAACTATGACTTAAATGGGACGTTGTTAATTTTTCTCAGACAGGAAAAGGTCATTTCAAATTCAGAGGCCTGGACTGAAATGATCCATAGAATCTGAGTTATTGGTTTGAAGGTTAAAGTTTCAGTGATGCATGTTGTCATTAATATGATTAATATTTGCTTTGTGATTGTCCAGTAATAACTGCAAAAACAATGAGGCTGAAGTTGGCTGTTGTTTTCTAAGCCAAAACAACAATATAAAAAAAGAGAGCTTGAAAATAATTGTCAAATGGACCTGTCCTACAGTCAGTGTCCCCTAACATGAGGACAGGATTTAAGAAAGACACTTGATATTAAACATAAAAATAGGCCACTCTCCCTGACAGCCTTCATAATCACAGTTCCCTTCAACTTCCTTGAGGTAGTTTTGGTGGTCTAACCTTATAAAAGAGGATTTTTTTAGTTATTTGCCTCAGGATGAGAATATCTCCTGCAAACAAAGGTAGGCATTTGTCCATGGAAGACCTGGGTTACAGGTCTTCCAATAAACAAACAGGGTTATACCATCAGGTCAAGTTTCCAAGAGCTGGATAATGATGTTTTTATCATTCACATGCATAATCATTATTTCTATCCTGAATGTTCTTATAGCAAACAACAGAACAAATTGTGTAGGCAGTTTTGAAGATTATTCACCCCAAGGACCTATCTCATGAACCACCAGCATCAAGACGGCACTAACTGCGGATATTTATGATTTAGGTAGTTCACAACTAACACGGGGTTTACTTGCTTAAGCAAATATCCTGTGCGCCCTCTTTCTGTCCCAAGGTACGCAATGCATATTCTCAATTTCACAATACAAAATTCAGTTTTTTTTCTGCTGAAACAGAACACTTACATTACCTCATCAATCTTATTTCTTATCAGAAAAAAAAAAAGATGTAATTTTGTTACTAAGCTAATAGAGTATTAAAGAAGTCTAGTTTCAAGAAGTCACATTGACATTTCAAGATGTTTCACAGTTTTACAGTACAAATACAGAAATTGGGATGACCAAATTTGTTTTAAATTGTGTTTAGTATAGACTGAAGGAAATGATTATATTTTAAGAACACATGAAATAGGAGTGATTGACATATTTATATTTCTATTTGTATCTGAGAGATTTAAAATGGTCAATGTCCAATAATCTTACAATTTTTTCTATCACCATCACAATCTTTCAGATCTGTATCAAGTTGACACCTGTTAGAGCTTGCTGTGATTCTCTGCTGATGTTCTTGCTTATTGTCTGACAAAAACTCAAAAACTCACCTCTCATTCCAAGCAAGAGGATTATAAGTGGTGTTACCTCTCTGGTCCAATTTTGAAGTAGTTTTATCTTAGTGTAGTTCTCTGGTTACAGAAAAATTTCACTTTGCAAAGGCAAGGAATACATAGCAATATACTTTGGAATAAGATTTCATTAAAGGTATTTTATTATTATTATCATTATCTCACTATAGTTTATGTGTTCTAATGTGCATATTATTATTAATTTTTAAATGCATAATTCCAGTTTGAAATATTTTTATTTTCCATGGGTTGAAAGCATTCTTCATCTTTGATGCATCAGATATTTATCACTAGTTCATGCATGAGATAACTCCTCACTAATTATGTGGCCAGTTTTTCTCAAAATTTGCTTGTACTGTGGGTATTTAACCTAAGGATTGCTTCATTCTAAAGGGACAGAATACTTTCAGCCACTGTTTCACATTAATTTCATGACTTCTCAGAAAGACATTAACAGAATTTGATTACATATTCTTGCAAATTTTATGGGAACTACTGAGTCACGGCCTGAACCTCTGATCACCTGAGGCGAGCCATGAGCCAGCCAGAGGAGCACAGGTGAAGGCAATTCACCTGTGCTGCCGGAAGGGGTGGAGCCAGGCTGCACCCCTCCTAGACCTATTTAAGAGCTGGCTACCAGTGGGGAAGGATCTCATCTGGAGATTCCTCCTTCTGGTGTTTTGTGGTGAGCCCAGCATAAGGGTAAGCCTTCTATTTATTCTCTTTTGTTATCATAGTCCACTTCGCCTAACTCTCTTGTTTATGTGGTGATTGTAACATCTTGATATCCGTTGATTATACACAAATTTACAAGCTAATATTAAAAAAAAAAAAAAAAAAAGCACACAAATAAAAAGAAAAATATACTTGAAAATCTGTCATCTTGATAGCTCTATGTTTTCTCGTGGAGATTGGTTATCTGATCCACTTTCATTCCAGTCCTGTGTAAGCAGCTAATGTCTAGTAACAAACACCTTTTCACTTAAGTAAAATGATCAATGAGTAAAACACAGCAGATTTTTGTAGAACAAATATTGAAAACATAACATTTAATTTGTAGACATTATGTAGAGCTGTGAGTTCAAGCTATTTCTGTGAACTCTTCTCTAAGATTATAAATAGATCTACAGAATATTCTACTGACACTAGAAGGAGCATTCATAACTATAGATAGAAAACAAAGAATGTATTTCTTGAATACTGCTTCTAAATCGAGGAATCACCTGATTTGATGTTCTGGCCCAATAAAAGGAGGTCACTTTTTTTTTTTTTTTTAAAACCGGATTATAAGAGGTGGCACCCAAAAATTTTGTCTGAATTCATACTGATTACTTCCTGAATGAGGAAATGTTGCATTACTGACTTTTCCATGTGGTTATCCTTAAATGCTTATCAATTTTTAGCAGTAACAGGAGAAAGTTGTTTCACTGTTAATTAATTCCTTATTGCCAGAATCTTTATTCAGTGCAATGCTGTAACTAGATTTCTTGGCTACAGGCAAGTGAATTAATTTTTAATGGACTGTATTTCAGAATCTAATAATGAAACAATATTATTTAATTATCAACAGCAAATGCTGAAGCAATTTCAGGGCAGTACACAGTACTTAGGAAAACCTAGCAATTTATCTTACTAGAGACTTCTCCACAGTGTAAATACCAAGTAATGCCTCTGAGGTCTGTCATGACTCTTTGTTGCTTAGGCTTTTTCACTGTACTTCTAATTTGATGTGTTCTGTCTGTAACACACAAGATACTGCAAAATACTGCAAATACACATCTTACAGTGAAAATGACTTAGCTGGTTTTCTAAGGTGATAAAATAAAATATCTGAAAAGCACATCTCCTTGCCAAGTATAGAGTGCTGTACCAGAAAAGAAGCTGTGGAAATCATGCTTTGATGATATATTGCACAGAAAATGATAAGAAAAAAAACCACACAGACTTTTCATCAGCGTTCAATTTTCTGAAACAGTCATATAAGTACAAGTGTTTAAAATGTAGAGAAAGTTTACTTCTACGTTCACTTTTAAACTTCAACCTAGTATCTGCACTGCATTGTCACTGATTTCATCTACGTGGATAATGGTAGAAAGAAGGGAATGGGATGGAGCTGCATCCAAGGAGTGTCAGGATAGGTGTTAGGAAAAAGTTTTTACCAAGGATGGTCAATTAATGGAACAGGGCAGTGATCACAACCCCAAGATATCAGACTTCAAGAAGCATTTGGGCAGTGCTCTCTGATAAAAGAACTGAAATTTGAGTAGTGCTACTTGGAGCCAGAAATTGGACTCGGTGATCTTTTCCAACTCGGCATGTCCTATGATTCCATGCTCTGATGTTGCTGGCAGTCCAAGTTGGTGATACTGGAAAAAAACTTCAAAAGCAGTGTGGATTTTTTAGAATTATATACCATATTACACACTCAGTATATTTCCTCCGATTAGGCTTCCTTAACCAAAGGTTGGTGTTTCAGCCATCTGTTCACATAGGTTTTTATTGCACAGAAAGGCAGCAGAGCTGCATGCAGCGACTTATAGTATAATGAGTAGAAACTGACATGAATGTGTAAGTATTGACTCTCATTGTAGAGAGAACATCTGTGTCAGTGTTCATACTAAAAAATTCCACCGTAAATTTCACATCTGGAAGAGTCCAAACCACTTTTGAAACCATATTTATAATTTGTTATGTAATTTGGTGTATTTGAGCTCGGAAAACCAAAGGAGCAAACCAGCAACAAATAAAAGTACAATTAGTTGATACCGTTAAATGTTTCAATCAAACATGGAATTTCTAACATTCAGAAGATTCTCAGATACAGGCTTCTGTCTAACCTTTTATGAAAACTAACATTTATATACTCCCAAAATGAACTCTACAAGAATATTTTCTCAACTGTGTATCCCAATGGCATAATTGTAATTAAAGAGTAACAGAGATTATTTTCTTCTATGAAAGCAAGAGAAAAAATGTTGCCAGTTGTTTTTGATTCCACAGTGCCTGAAAGTCAATCTGTTCAGAATCCCCTTCTGAATTTTTAATTGATCCCCTTGATTGACAGACTCCTTTTAGAATGTAAGGGGTTCCTCTTAATTCTTCCTTTAGTTGTTCTCTGTTTGATGCCTGTCTTTGTTTTGCTTTCGTTTTGTTTTTCTTAGTTAACACAGTTAAATGCATTTTAAAATATGTTTCTTCTTACTTTAAAGAAGTTGAGGCCTGGCTGATTTTGACAAGATGCCAATGAGCATTTCAGAAATATCCCTACAAAGCACTGAGGGCTTTTTTCCAGGTGTTTGTTTTCCTCCAAAGATATCCAGAAAGTGGTTAGTAAATGATGCTGTGCTTAAACAGCATTTAAATGTTGCAGATGTTTATAACATTTGCACTAACAAAATCCTTTGAGGTTATGGACACAACCATGTTTCACACTGTCCACACTGGTTACAAGTGCCATGCTACCAGCACTCCAACATCAACTCCTGGTATATTATTTGGACATTAGACAGTGTTCTTGGAGAGTTCACTTGTAACATCTGCCATGCCAATTTGCTGTGGAATCAGAGACCAGGACATCGTACAGGTTAATAGTAAAATTTGTATAAAGAAGGTACAATTTTTAAGACATGTATTTACTCAAGAAGAGCAGAGAAGGGAGAGAGTCTTTCCCACTGCCCTCAGTTTCTTTATAATACAACAGGTTTGAATTACCTTAACTTGAAATAAATAAATAAATAAACAAATCTGCCTTTTAATGAGACAATAATCATCCAAAGAAGTATTTCACTGTCAAAGAAAATAATGCATCATCAGTAGTTGTATAATGAAACAGTCGAAGGAAAATGTTCATGCCTCCTACAAAGGGAGACTTTGAACCTGAGAGTAGGTACTCATTTTCTTCCATCTCTCATATAGCTCATATACAGAACTGTTAGCATTTTCTTGTAGCTATTCCTAGCTCATCTGTCAGCATACTTCTTCTTTTCACCTCTGGTGCTTTTATGTCCTCTAATGGGAGAAACCATAAGGCGTTAGACCAAGCTGTTGTGTTTTGCAGTTTTAGTTTCTCCTCAGCCTTGCTTCACATGACTCATCAACTTCCTCCTCTTCTTCCCCCAAAGATTACTGACACTTCAGATATGCCATCATACCTGCACATGTAATAATTCTCTAAATTGATTAGATGAAAGTTAGAATATGTCTGTATTGAAAGTGTATATATCTTGGTGATTAAGTGGCTTGAACCTACCTAGGCAGATTTCACAGAAGCAGTTATGCTGGAAGACTTAAAACAGTGAAATGCCCATTTTTAAGATAGGTAATGGCAGCTGGGGTTAAATTAAAGCAATAACTTTTTCACCTAATTCAGCTTCAGCTAAGAAGTGCAACATGACTGTAGTGAGAAAATTTAATCTCATAAACCTTACTCATGTTTTTCACGGCTGAAATCATTGTGTGTGAATGGATATTTCCTAGTTATGAAGACTCTGAAACTAGGAAACAGTTTTCTGCATGCTGAAAAAAATAAGTTATCTAACTACCCAGAGACACACAGAAGTGAAATTTTTGATTGTCCTTCCAATGCCACCATGAATAGATCAAAACAGGGAAGAGTAATGAAAATACAGGGAGCAATCAGCCGCTATTGTGAGCACGACTTTTATAATTCTCCAGAAAAATTATATGCAGCATAATTTTAGTTAGAATAGCATTTCTTTTTCTGTCCAGGAAACAATCTTCCAAAGTGTCTGACCAAGAGCACTGGCTGAAAGAGGGAAGGGAAATGTATTCAAAATGAATTTAGTTGATATGTTTGTGTTGTTCCCTTTGGAAGAATTCAGTTTTAATGATATTATTCACTCTGAGAAATTGAATAAAATGAATCACAACAACAGTAAAATCCAAAGGCATCAGTGAATGCAGTGCTAATATATTCATCAACCTTAAATCTTTACCAGCTGCTGATGGCCTCAAAACTGATAAAACAATTTTATGTATGTGCTCTGTCAGAAAATTGCTGGCTTATGGAATTATTTTCCATAGCCAAAGATTTTGGCTTTTTACATTTAGGTAATTTCAGTTCAACATTTACCATATTTGATAAACACTTCACAGATTAAGCATTAAAGCAAAGTTAATGTTTCTGAACCAAAGGAAAAGTGATGAGAAAGGGGTAACTAAAAGCTTTTGCCAATGAGGAATATTTTTTTTCCAAGATGAGTGTCCCAAGGCTGTATTTTAAAATGTATGCATAAAAGACTGGGCCTCTTTATCTGTAATCTTCCCCCCAAAAAACCCTTTCTTTCAGAAAGTCAGCTGTGTTACGAATATAGGGTTCACGATGATGTCCAAAGAGGGAAAAAAATACTATGTCTAATATTTATTTTGATTTTCTATAATGATATTGCTGCATGCTAAATCTCAGACAGAATTTCTATTAGTCAAATCATTTTCTTTTGCACAGTAATGTATATTGAAATCCAGCTAAAAAAAATATTATCTAAGTCTTGTGAGCACTTTTATTTGTAAAATGTTCTAATTTGATAGGATTTTTTTCTGTCACTTTATTACAGTTCTAGATATTGAAATATTCCATCTCAAATACAGATTTTTTTTAGCCTAATTTAAATTTACAATGTATGTTGTATTAATATAACTGTGCAGTCATAGTTTTCTTAATTTAATATCAATATATATACTTTTGTAGAAGTATATTCTTTTTTGTTTATTCATCATTATTTCATGAATATAACCTAAAATTATCAAAACCTCTCATATTTGGGAGATATTCATTTTGCAAATAAGATAAGCTGAACTGCCATAACTACATGTGGAAAAGAACGTCTGTGCATAGCTTTATGATGGCTTAATGTCTGCCTGTAGCTATGAATAACATTAAATTAATGATTCCATGATTACTAAATATAACTCTTTTGTGCAAATCTTGCCTTGCCAACCATAGTGTTGGTATGATGTTTTGATGCATCATAGAAAGTTTCAATTCCAAATCAGCAAGCAAGCATAGATGGTACATTATACAAGATATAAAGAGGCAAACGTGACATGACACCATTGAAAGTGCTGTGAATTCAGTTCATGGGAAATTCGTCCAAGAGAAACCCAAAGCTATGTACTTTGTATCCCAAGTATCAGCACTAAATGGATATGGCTGGCTGAACAGTATCCTGCAGAAGAAGTCCTGGGTGGTTGATGGTGGATGTGTGGCAGGGTAAAAGCCAGCATTTTACTCTCAGTAAGAGTAAGGCAAGTTGCATACGTGGCTTTGTTACAAGGAGTACAACATTAGATATGGGAGGTATAGGTATCTTCCCAGGCACGTGCATGAGAATGAGTGAGTTTAAAACACTGTCAGGCCTTCTTGTTTTCAAAACGCAACTGAAACTCAACCAAAAAAGCTATTCAGGTACTATTCTGATTATTCACTGTACTTTACACTTTCTCACACCAGGACTTAATTCCTTCTTTCTTGTTAGATGAAATTTCAAAAAGCATCACTTTTGTTACTTCTCTGTATGCCATATGAGATATTTTAGTATGTCTCATGGCTTTATAATACCCCTAGGGTATAATTTGCCTGAATTGCAGCTGCTCCTTCAAAATGATCTGCAGATCTAAGCCATAATGAAGAAATATAACACACTGCCCAGAGAGGCTGTGGAATCTTTGGAGGGTTTCAAGACCAGACTGGATAAAGCCTTAAATGACCTAGTCTGAATTCATGGCTGACCTGATCTGAGTATCGAGCTAGAGGACTCCTATGATTCCTTCCAGTCCAGGGGTTCTATGTTGTCAAGTCTCAAAATTATATGTGTAAAAAGAATACTGATTTAAAATAACAGTTGTCCTGAAACTTGAAACATTCAGATCTAAACCTTTACTTCAGGTACAAATAACAAGATATAGTAGATTGATAGCTTCTTCATGAAACTGGAGTTCTAATGGGGAAGAAAATCATTAGGATATTATTTTTTTTTTAAAAAAAATGTAGTTTAGCAATATTGATAAATAATAAAAAAAAAAGTGCTGGTCAAATGCAAATCTAAATGCAAACAAGCAGAAAAAATGCTCTGTCACAGTTTTCCTTCTCAGAGTTCCTCTGTAAAGAAACAAATGCAAGCAAATGCTGTCTGGCATTGCAGAGGTTGATAATCTCACTTGACGTCAGTTAACACAGAATGTTGTTAGGGCTACTGCTGCAGTTCATTATGCAAATTGCTGTAGTCCCAAGAAAACCAACTCTTTTAAGCAATTAAATTGTTTACAAGCCTATTTATATCTTAGTAATGGTTTAGCCTGGCTGCTTTTTTTTTCTTTCTATTGTCACTAAGCATTTAAGCAGGATCTTCCTATTATCAATATGACCCACACATATTTGTGAGTCGTATGCTGTGGAAGTGATTGAATGGCTTATTTCTACTCAGGGATACTTTTCTCTATTCAAATGAGTTTTCAGTCCATGAACAACATTTTCAAGGTCTGAATAGAAATTAATATGTGTTTGCCTCATGAAGTTTCACCAGCAATATACAAACATCAGACGGCTCAGTGCAGAAAGTCTGGTGTCTCCTACATGCTGCAAATGTATTCTATGTATTAAAAGGACAAAATGAATGAACTAAATACATTTTACAACAAAGACTTCTTTGTTTTTTCTTCTAAATATTGTAAAAGTAAGAGAATGGAACATTTAGCTATCAAAGAGAAACTTAGTAAAAAGAGGAAATGAGCAAATGAATCGTGCTTTAATTAAGAGAAAGAATTTCATAAGTTAATTTGACATTTTGTGTTTTTCATATAACAAAGAATTGGTTGAAAACAAGGGGGAAATGTCCATCCTTTCAATGGTTATTTATTTATTTTTAAGAAATTTAACTTTAAATAACACTTTAAAAAATGTTATTTTAAAGAGTAACAAAATGTTAATTTAAAAATATTATTCTGAATAAAATGTGAAATAGAACCAAATCAGAGGCAATAATCATACACAGTACAAAACATATATATGCACACACAACAAAAACATCTTGATGTTCATCCCATCGTCCTTTCTTCAGTGTTCACATTTTAAAACAGACATGAACTGCTACATTTTGAAAGGTTCCTAAATCAGAAGGAAAATATTAATAATAAAAATAAATAATAGTGACAAATCTTTAGCAATGAGTCCAGACAGAACTTAATTTTTTACAGAAATAATTGAGTTCTACTAATTGAGTTCTTATTGTAAGTTACTGAATTCTAAAAATAATTAAAAATTGTCACATTTGTTTGGTTATAATTTCCACTATTGAGATCATTAACGTCTTCTGAAATTAAAGTTGTAAGTCAAGTGTGACACTTCATGTCAAATCTCCAATACTGAATATCGTAATAAAATTTCAAGCATTTGGAAAGTTAAACCAAGGTCTAATCAACAAGTTTAATTTGTGCTTTGTTGCTGTTAATAGACTGCTTTTTAATTTTTTTTTTCTCTGATATATGTGGTTACAACACACCTGATCATATACTGAATTAAATTAAACAATATCTATCAAAAGAAAGCATTAAACTATTTCCTAAACTGTTTTTATATCTGTCGCCCTAATTTCTGCTACTTCAAATAATACATTCCTCACTTTTCTTGCTTGGGATTAGTCCAATATGAATTAGTATGAAGAATCAAACACTAATTTTCTCTGTATGTATTTTCTCTCCAAAAAGAAGTATCTTACGTTTCTGTAATCATGAAATATTTTTTACCTTCTTCATCAGCTCTCCCTTCATCACAGGCATAAATATTTGGGCCCATATGTTATTGGAAGTATTCAAATACAGAAGAAAAAAAAAAAAGTAATCAAATATATCACCAATTGAAAGAGAAGTGATTTTTTTCAAACTGTATGATTTCCCAAGTCCCAACTATTAGAACTTAGGACTTTCCCTATCCTGCGTTATTTTTGCTCTGATATCAAAGGCTTCTCTGATATTTTTCCTCTTTGAGTTGTCTTCAAATAAATGCACCTAAGGATGAAAATAAATGGTTCCTAAAATGACCATGAATATTTCACCTAACATTTGGCTTACGGGACCCTCTTGTAAGGGGGTAGACATTCTGCTACTTTTATTTAAGATGAGCATGGATGTAACGTTACCATTTGTTTTCGTAAAACGTTCAGGATGGAGAGCAGTTGTGTAAATAGAAGAATTAGCTTCTGTGCTGTTTGGTATTTGGGATCCAAATCCAATCTAGAGAGCAATGTCAGAAAACTAACCTGGATAAGGAACTTTATCTGTCTCCTATTCTGTGCATCATGTATCTGACTGAGAGAGAGAGACCAGAAGAAATTTTACTTTCTAGCCTAGTCTTGAGGGCATTTACTTTAAAGTAAAGCCAAGATTTAGTCTTTCTTTCAATCAAAACCATTGTAAAAATGTAAAAGACTTAGTTCTGGGAGTAAATGCCTGAACATTTATTTTCTTCCTTTTGGGCACTCTCCTTTGTAACTAGAAAGGAAAGGAGCGCGGTCTGAAAGAAATCTATCATAAATGCAGATACTTGAGGAAAAGTTATCACCTTATGCCCATGGAATGCCTGCAAGTAGCTGATGTCTGCAATTCCTTGGAAGGGCTGAACATAAATTGGGCCTATTGTGCTTCAGCACAACTGTAAAAAACATCACAAAAGCAGATGATCACAGAATTCTCAGTGTAACAAAATGGGATATACAGAATTCAAGAAGGAAGGATTGGAAGTAACTTAGTAAAAGTCAGAGGAAAATGGCAGAATGAGGTATCCAGCCCTATGTAAGTCTCATTTATGCAATGGCACTATCTTAGGATGACAGTCATTCAAATGACACAGTGAACTCTAATTGGTTATTCATTTTTGATGAAATTTGTGTGGATGGCTGTGAATGTACTTTCCTGAGTTTAGGGAGAAGCAATCGTTTTCAGAAGCTAAAATTTTGTCCCTTCAAGTACATGACTCAGCATTAAGAGACTTTCAGATTCTTTTGGATCTGTGTCTGGATATCTTTATAATAATGCAATTCTTTACATATTATGTTCTAGATATTCTATGGGACAGCTTGAGCTGGTGGTACAAAGATGAATAAGCAGAATGACATCTCTGCAGGTTGTGTGCTGTTTTCTAGCATCACCTGCATGCTTCTGTAGAGATGTAAATGTTGAACACTACTTAAGAATTATCTTAGCATATAAATCTACAGTAAAAGTTCCCCTTACACCAGTCAGTTTCCTTCAGCATTTATTTAGTCTCCTCCCTGTCAAGGAGGTATGTTCTAATGTGCATATCCCAGACTGTTTGCAATTTTAGCAGAAACCACTAGAAATTTGAGGCTTTCTCCCCCCTACTCACACTGCTATGAGACTATGTCAATGTTATCTTTCATATGAGTTGCATAATATGCTCCAAACTCTTGAAGAGATATGGTGTAGACCACTTTCTATTCATTACATGTAAGTCTAGAGCCTTGTGATAGCCAGATTCTCTTTTTAAACGAATTATTTCATTCATTTTGGTACAGATACTGCATGTGAATTAATATCTTTGCAAAATAGGAGAACGGGCCAGTACTCTGCTCTGCAATGCTGAACCAAAGACTCTGAGCATAAAGCTTGTTATTTGAACAAAGTTACTGAGTTGTTGAGTTTTCTCCAATTGACTTTGAAGAATCTGGGATACACAGGAGCTATGATTTAAGCTCGCTTCGTATTTCCTTCTAATTTCCTTTTCTCAGATTTCTCCCATGTAATCTGTGAATACATAATGAATTTCAGTTTTCATTGTTATTAACCTGACATTTTCCTGAATGATTCAGTTTAAACATGGTATGAGAGTGCCAGGGTCATGGGTGACAAGGTGCTGGCATGATTTCAAATACCTAAAGAGAAGTCTGCCATACAACTTTCTCTTGACTGTGGCAGAACATGTCCTTTTCTATCTTATTTCTAAGCATCTACACTGTTCTGTATAATCACATATCTTCACTCAGTTCTTCATCTCAGAGCTTCAGCTGTCAAACAAAACATATTTCTGCAAAGGAAAGGGATTCTGTGGAAATAAGTAGATCTATCCTGTGTAGCCACACCTTGGCAAATACAATGACTTAGAGTTTCAAATAAATGATTTTCATGATATACAGTTTGAAGCTCATTCCAGCAAGACAATTAATTTAGCCAAAATCTTTAATTCATCCTGATGACAAAATTCTCTCTTTATCTTTTAAGAGCTATTTTCTCTATTTCCCCACACACACTTGAAGAAAATATAAGACAAAAACTGTCCAGGTTTTCTAGAAAGATGATGGGTGTGCACAAACAGTATCTGCATGAATCTCTAATGCATCATCGCCTTCCTTGCTTAAAAAATACTGATAATGCTTTAAGACATTCTTGTTTAAGATACCATAAAGTTGTTTGGAAGACAAACCATTTGATTTGCAACACATTTAAGGTTTAGAAATTTGGTTTTGTTCTTCAGTGCAGTAAAGACAACGATTTGAAGAGTATTCACTCATCTGAAGTGTTTCAGTTTCAACAAAGCAATGCATTTTAACTACATTTAAATTCCATAAATATGCTCTTTCAACTTTAAGCTGTTCATGGTATATCTTAAGGATATCAGAAAAACAGAAAAAAAATAAAACAAAAAATATCAAAAAACCTCAAAAAACCAGAAAGCTCATTCATCTAAAAGGTAATGAAAATCTCTATGAATCTTTGAAACTTCTATAGTATTAAGGGTGTCAATAAAAAATGCCTAAGTAATCACGTTCTGCTGTGTTACAGTATCTTGTATTCTAATACCTCATATTTTAATATTCAAAAGTAATGCCTCTTAGTTTATTTTGTTGGCCCACAACATCAGAGGTGGATATCAGTGATATGAGTAAAGGTGGTATTTTTCCACCAATCTTCAATTACATTTTGTTGTCATGTGACAGATGACAGCAGAGGGTCACCTGAAAAAGTGTGGAAGTGCCTATGAAGCAAAGGTGTGGAATTGAATTCTTCCATGCAGAAAAATTGCACCCACTGACACCAACACTTTCTGAAACTTAGAAAGACCTTAGACTTGGGTCTGAATTACTTTGTTCTTGCTGTGACTTCATGCCCATTGACTTGAATTGAGAATATTGCTTTGGGATGCAGGATAGAACAATGTGTCATAGTTGTTTTGCCCATCAATATGGACTGCATGGACTATACAGAGTGATCAGTAATCCTCTTTCAGTTCTCCAATGTCTTACAAGAAGTTTAGCTAATCTTCATATGTATGATGGCTGTTGTTTGTGATAGGTGTTAATGCAACTGTTGCAAAGAACAAGACTCCTTGTGATAATTTAGAACCAACATTCCATGGCATCAGAATATGTCTTCTGGAGTATCAATGTATGATTAAACCTATTCCAGTTGACTCACCTGCTCTACTCTTATGGGAAAAGATAAACCCAAAATATTAAAGATAGTATAAAGAAAGTTTCATATAGAACTGCAACACACTCTTAACTCTTCAAACGCACAACAAAAGAACATTTTTAGAAGAAGTGATTTAAAATTTATTTTGAATAAATAGATAAACATATGTCTAAGAGCTTCTTGTGCAGTTTCAGGAGTTGGTCTAATGCCAGACAGCCTGTTAAGGTTTGCATTTCACCTTTCAGAGATTATAAGTCAAGAGATAGAGTATGCCCGCATTTAGCATTTCGAGTTAGATCTATTTACTTTCCTCAAAAATACTGATCAGAAATGTCAGACATTAATTAAGTCAGGTCTGCAACTGCACATCTTAAAACAAATGTAAGATTGGAAAGAAATGGCATGAAGAAAGAAATTTCTTTTTGCTCATGTGACAAATGAGTGGAAGGTCACAAGAGATTCACTGGGACTTCATTGAGGGCTTTGAGAAATAACCTGTCATTTTAAAATTAATTGTAGTGTAAGCATGATATATCACATATACATCCATACTGCAGGGGCATTCAAATCAGGATTTGCCTCACACTTGTTTTGATACACGGCTGTTTAAAACATTATTTTTTTTCAGCTGGTCCTCTAACAAGATGCTTATGAGGACAGTAAAACATTCTCTAGTAGAGCACAAAAATGGAACTTCACAACTTTAAACGTGCCTTGTTTACCTACTGCTTTGCACTCTTCCCCCTGTTGAAGAACAAATAGATGGTGGCATCTAGGTATAACAAAACCCATTTCAAATACACTACTGTTTTAGAGAAATTATGCAATAGTTTTTTCCATTATGGGTATACTTCACTGTGTACAGATGAAGTGGATGCATAAAAATGAATCCTTAAGAAAAAGAACGTGAATTGCTATGTGCAAAAACTATTTCAACAAGCAAAGATAAATGATGTTCTAGCATGGTTTGTGGTGAACTGCTGACATAATTATATTTAAATTCCATGATGTTTGGAAAAAAAAAAAAAAAAAAAAACCATTGAGAAAATAATCACCTGAGATTTGACACTTTAAAACCAACAGTTGAAATTAGCATTCTGAAACCATGAGGCTATAATGTATGTGAATAATAGATGCTCTTATTGGAAAATACTCATTTATCACCTTATGCAAGGTGTAAAAGTAAATTCAGAAGCTGTATAATAAAAATCTCAGATGACAAAAAAATATAATTTTTTTATTCTTTTTATATTGTAGCATTTCATATCTAGAAATTGAATGTGAAAATTAGTTAGAAAATAACATTTTAAATCAGTTCATGCAAACCAATGACACTCACTTCCCCAGAAAAATCACTGGAGAAACCAAGTGTGGCATTGTTATTCTCAGTGCAAATAACATTTCCAGAAGTCTCACAGCATTAGACTTATCTTATTATTCTTAGTGGGATCAAACATACCCTCAGAAAGTTTGCTGACACCAAGCTGAATGATACAGTGACACAACAGAAAGAAGGGATGCCATTCTGGAAGGACCTGGACAGAGTTGAAATACTTGAATATTCCAATACTTGAAGGGAGCTTATAGGCAAGAAAAAGACCAGCTTTACACATGGTAGACAATGACAGGACAAGGGGGTTTGACCTTAAACTAAAGGAGGGGAAATTAAGTTAGATGTTAAGAGGACAGTCTTTACTCATAGGGTGGTGAAGCACTGGCAGAGGCTGCTCACAGAGGTTGTAGATGCCCCATCTGTGGAGTGCAGGGTTGGGTAGGACTCTGGGCAGCCTGATCTGGTGTGGAACAACCAGCCTATGGCTGTGGAATTAGAACTAAATGCCCTTTAAAGTCCCTTCCAACCAAAAAAAATTTGTCATTCTACAATTCTATGATTCTGCGGACATTTAATATTTAACTTAGGTGTTGTTTATAGATGCTTCAGAAAATAAAGCTAATAAAATGTTAAGTGGGCTTTGAAAAATTCTGAACCTCTTCCGCCAAGGATGTGTCTTATTTACACCAGCCTTTCCACTTCATCTCTGTGATCTATGTTCCCAAAGGACCAGTCTTGTTAATCAAAACTGACACAAGGAAGTCATCCAGTACCTTGCATGTATAACCAGAACCCTCACCTCATTTAGCAATGAATCCACACTTTCCATAATCTTCCTTCCATTACCTGTCTGTAGGCAACCTTCCTTTGATCTTTTCAGACTATTTAATGATTTGCAAGTGATTCAGCTGAGGACTCTGATGAAGCTGCTTGCAGAAGAGCTGATGTAATCAGGGAAGATTTACAACTAGAAGATTGCAAAGGAAATGAAGACTGGAGAATTATGGTGTACCATAACCTATGGCCCTCCCCTTCCCTGGATGTTAAGGAAAAAAAAAAATGATAACCCTATAGAAATGCTATGGACTTCATAAAACAGTTGTGGGAAGTGATGTTTTCATGGCAAGGAATAAAAGCTGAGATCCTGAGAGCAGACAGAAACTACCAGGTATCTCTGGAAATAGGAGTCAAGACACTGCTTTGTTCAAGCCTATGCAGAACATCCAGTATTAGAAATTGCAAGAAATTCCTACTTTATTTGCATAGAAGCTAAACTGGCAAATGAAACTAACAACAAAATCTGACGGTCTAGCCTTTTAATGACAAACATAAGTACCTGCATTTTTTTTTTTTTTTAATTCATTCATTGATAAGCTTTTTTTTGTTCTTGTACTCTTCTAACCTGTTGAGATTAAATAGTTCTTTCCTAGCCCTGAAATACAAATAGCGGAAACCACAGCACTTCACTCCAGTAGGTCTTAGCATTGGGGTACTTTCAACCTCCGTCCTATAGCCTAGGAAATGCCCTGTTAGTACATTCAAAGCTGGATGTGGCACAGTGCTGGAAGCTTCAATAGTTAAATTTCAAGTATTGCCAATGAGAAGCCATTTCAGAGATGTAAAAACTGAGAGAAAGAGTCTGAAGGGAGCTCAGATTTTTTTTTTTTTTTTTTTTTTTTTTTAAAAACACAGTTGTGATCTCTTTGAGTGTTTCAGGTAGCAAGGAGGGAATATTTCTCTTGAAAACTATGCTTAAACGTGATACTGTTCCCTTGCTGGGTCCTGCCCCCAGCTTCTCTCAGCACACAGCCACTAGTGAAGAACAAGATAGCTGTGTTTGGGAAGGGAGGACAGGAGATTAAAGTTGTACTGTGTGCTAGCTATAAAATACCCTAATGAATGTTGGAAACAAGCCAGACCATACAAATGTCAAGCTTGAAGCTTTGACTATGTAGACATAAGCATGGCTGTGGTGCAGTGAAACTTTTTCTTTTACTTTTAAAACAAATGAACTGCTTGAGCTCTAAAAGAGGATCTGCGATTACTTGTCTAAATTAAGGGGATCAAACCTGCATTTAAGCACCTCTGATCTGATTCAGATCCACTATTTACTCCAGCTGTTCAGTCTCTACTCAGGAGCAAACTTTGCCAACTTTCAGCTTTGCAGAACAGAAGAGGTACCTTCTATCCCCAGTAATTCAGTGAGGATTACAGGAAAGTTCCTTCACAGACCTTTCAATTATACAAAAGCATGTTGAAAAAAAGAAAATCATTTCTTTGACATTCATTGCTTCACTTGCTGGCATGAAAAGTTACTTTGCCCTGAAGGTCTCTAAAATACTATCAATTTTGGCAGGATGGCAAAAAGTGAGCTACTATCCACATATAGTCTACCATAGCCAGATTGGCATTGGAATCAGAGTTTTCACTGGCAGTTTCAAACAATAGGCAATACAAATTCCATGATTTATTCAATTTTGTTTCTTGAAAGTATGCAACTCCTTTTGCCACTTAGAATAAAATGACTCAAATTACTTTACCATTTTCAGCCTCTCCAGTGAATTAATGATAGTGTAATTTTCAGCAGAGATCTATATGCAAAAAGCTCCATGGCTAGCAAGTGTGGCTCTCATCTCTGAAAAGTAAATGAAAATTCATAGTTCACAATCTCATGAAATTCTTCTATCTTTAGCAGTACAAATACAGAGGAAAATTACTCTCTACCCTTATATGTATATACATACACACACACTTTGAAGTCCTTCCAGTGGTGAACGTTGTACAAATAAAACTCAGAACAGAAATATACCACTTCCCTGACATCTTTTTGCCAGTTTGTACAAGTCACAAATAATGGAATTCAAGTATAATTTCTTCCCTACTGGTTTTGCTATTGTTTATGACTACAAAAGCAGTTTACATAAACATACTTTGCTGCACAGCACTGAGAGAATTGTGTACTCTTCAGTGGAGGCTTCCTGTTGGCTCAGTCAGACGAGAGCTGTCTCCATTCCCTCTGCAGAATGACAAAATTTATCGTTTTGATGCTCCAGAGAAATAAACAGGAGGTGACAGTGGGACTATCATCTTTACCTCAGGATGTCACTATGTAAGAAGTTGTATTGTCATGTCATCTACTCCTGAATACGAGTAAAGATAGAAGAATCTGTGGCAAGGACCAGCTATCATATAGCAAGAAAATACTGCTCTCTCAACTTCTAGTCCTTGATCAGATTGTGAGAGTTCAGAGCTGCCCAGTTATTTGAGCAGACTCCTGCATTCATTGTTAGGTAGGTGAGAATGAAAACAACGATAGCAGGAATGAACCATGAAAATCCTTCAGTGTATGGGAGAGGTCTGAATTCCATGCTGTCTTAAACTAAATTAAAACTGTTGACAGTACGGACAGTGGAAAAGCAGAATCTGCATTTTTTTTTTTTTTTTTTTTTTTTAAAGCTTTTTGATGTACTTAAGATCACATTTGTTTTGGCTTAACTGATTTTGCTGCTCGCTCACATAGTTGTGGAAGTATTTATCAGCCTCAGAATGAACTGGGAAATGTCCCACTGGGAAGAAATTATGATGGCTTTACCGTCCTGGCAGACTATACTTGAATTGTCATCTGCCATGTGTAACCAACCATACCTTTACTGGGTAACAAAAAGTAGCATTAATATTTTACTGAACAGAGACTATGCTTTCATTAAATTTCATTATGATTTGATTTATTGATGAGTACAGGGGAGCACTTTCCAAGGACTATAGAGACAAGTTTTCAGGAGTTGCCAAGAGCACTGGTGTTTAATAGGCCTCAAAGACTATGGCTACAAGAGCAATGCTCCAGAAAGTACATTCTTTAGATATAAGGCATTATCCATAAGAAACAGTGAGCAAGAGGCTCTTGCACTGCACAGAGGTTTTTTTTTTTTTTTTTGGGGGGGGGGGGGGGGGGGGCATAAGATGGGTGTCACATTGTGATTTATTTTAACATTTTTAATTTCAAACATACTATGATACTATTCTATATTATACAGTTCCAAATGGCTGTAGAATCCAACAACTGGAACTACTTTTTATACTTTTGCAGCCTCCTCTTCCAGGGTAGTAGTAGATACAGAGCCCAGATCATCTTGCTTATGAGAGTGCTAATATTATGAGATACTGGAGTTATGAGTGTGATGCCAGCTGCACACTTGCACTTCCTCCTTCCAATACCCAACACATATAATGCTTTGGGTGTAACTCCACAGTTGCTTTACTGATCACACAATAAAACATACTAGAGCAAAGAGGCAAAGCAATTAAAAAAATCTTACATTGAAATATATTAAAAAATTAAACACGGAAGTTTGCCAAGCATTCATTCTAACACAGTGACAATATGCCAAAATGAAAGAATAAATCAATTACTTTAAGGAAAATATAGAACATACATTACATTTTGAGTGAGGTACTAGGGACTGTAATGATGTTGTCCTCTAAAAAGATTTTTTAACCAGCTAGGGGGAACTTTTAAAATCATAACCTTCTGCATTTACTTTAACTTCTCCTTCATAATCCATTGAAGGACACAGCACAGGAAAAAAAGGAAATCCTGTACGAATCAGCTTTGGAAAACGATAACCTGAGATTGTTAAGTTCATGTGCCATTAGTGTGGAATTGTTCTCTATAATGTATTTTAAGCAGGTATAATCCAATATTAAATAATACAAGGACAGCATTATTTGTATTTCTTTCAGATTATTATTCCAAGGCTTCATCACTAACTAGGTGGATAGTTTAAGAAGAAATAAGTTTTTTTTTTCCCCTCTCCATTTTCACCTTTTGCTTTTGGTTTTCTGTAAGATGTACAACTTAACATGACCTGCAGCTTATTTCCTTTAAGTATTGTTAGTAGAAGTTCACTTAAGCTTCCAGCTTTATATTTGCAGAAAAGGAAAAAAGCTAAAAGTTCTTTCTTTAGTTAGAAAACACCTGTTCATTTTCTTGTTGGTATTAGAAAATGGAAATGAATTTTGGTTTAAAAATGTGCTTTTTTATATCTACATATACATGCAATATATATCATTCTTCTGTAGAATCATGAGGTTTAAGCACTTCTACTTGAAAATCTGAAGTAACTATAACTGTTAGCATGCATATTCATAAGTTTTCTTGTGTTTATTTATCCATCCTAATTATCAGTAATATCAGTAATAAACAATATGGGACAGTACATAGCCAAAACAATTTTTTTTTTTTTTTTTTTTTTTTTTTTTTTTGCCTTTGAACCACAATGTTCATACAGCATATAGAAGCTTCTGGATTCATCTTACTCCTTTAAGTCTACTTACCACTTTAAATCTATTACTATTCTATTACTATTTTTCCCATTCCTCCCCCCCCCATCTGGTTCCCTCTGAGGTTCCATGAGGAAACAGCCAAAGTAATAAAGAAAAAAATATTCTAATGGTAGCCTAGTTTACTTTTCACATTATTTCATGCAATTTCTGACCTTAATGTGGAAGAACAATAGTTGAACATCTCATCTGCTTGTTTAATTATTTTTTTGTGAATTAATAAGCTTCAAAGGTACTACCCTGGCTTCTATTCATCAGAGAGATGCTATGCTCAGGCTGCTATCACACATTAACTGATATTTCATATTAGGTTTCTGGTAATATATTTTTAGTTACCATATCTTGAAAATGGAAATGCTCCAACATGCTCTTCGCTAGACAGACGGAGCTTAGCAGAGGTTCCTTTAATTACATTCTCAAATTAGATATCTCTAAATAAATCCAGTGCTAAAATTCAATGTGTGAAAGTACACACAAAGAACAGCAGACGCTAAAGAAATGGTGGAGAAAATAAACATATGCCATAGAAACTGCAGAACCACAGTATGGCTGAGGTTTGAAGAGACCTCTGGCTTCCTCTAAACCAGTCCTGTCCCAGCAAGGGCACCCCAGCTCACATTAAGGCAGCTTTGGGACAGCCCACATCTCAGCACTCCAGTAGTGTGCAGCACAACAAGGCTGCCTGATGGGCAGGGAGGGCTCCCAGGCTCTGGGCTGTGTTTGCTGCCACTGGAAGCAGGCCTTGGCACCACTCAGAACAGCTCGACTCTGTGCTCTCTGCACCCTCCTTTCAGATTTTTCCTACACATTGATAAAACCCTAACCCCTCTAAGCCTTCTTTTCTTAGTATGGTCAAGTAGAAAAATAAACAATACAATAGGAAAGTACAAAGAAATTATGGATTTAATATTGATCTGCTGCTCACATAATGTTCTTTTAAGAGTGATTCATCTTTGGGTGTAGGCTAAAGTAAAGCTGAAACTAGCTTCTCTTGTATCTGATTTTGTAATATTAATGAACATTCAAAGATATTTGTCAAGACACGTTCAAAGCTTCAAAAACAAAGAATGAAGTAAAATGAGGAGGAACTGGTGAAAACATTGAGGAAAAGCAAGAATTTGTGTCAGGACTGAATAGGTGATGCAAACAAATAAGCTTCTCAGGCTCAGTGGGATTCTGTTTTCATAACAGGTTATATATTACAGGCAAAAGTATTGCATTATTTGATTGGTATAGCGATCAAGATGGAAAAGTATTGTGAAAATTTAGAAGTTACCTTGAACAATTTCCCTGGAATTTAGGGCAAAGGCAGCACTTTTTCCTCCACTAATAGAAGTTTTTCTCCCCCCAAATTGACTTCATTTTGTCAGTAACATCAACAACAAAACTCTTATTCTTGGCAACTCTTCCAGTTACATTGCATAAGCAATTATTTTATACTACTACTTTCTGTTTTGCAACATGCCAGGCAACATTCCATCAGAGTTTTGTATCAAAGCACTACCAAAGTCAAGGGGATTTTTGTGGGAAGATTGGCAGTGTACTGGAGCTCACTCTGAAAGTGAAAAAGCACTCATGGGTAAAATAAAACATTACTGAAGTTTCAGGTTAACAGTTAATGATCACACAGTTCCTTACAGGCAATTACTGCAGTCTTTTTAAAGCCCCTTTTGTGGCTGTTGGAGTTCGAAGGGGCCCTGGAGGCTTCCTGTACTACTGATACCATTTTAGCAAGCAGTCAGTTTGCTTACATCTCACAATGCAAAGTTTAACATTCTCCTTCAATATTTTGTCATGCAATATTCTCCCTTATAGTCCTTTAGCTGAATGTGACTTCTATTTTTATCAGAAAATGATGAAGCATCTGAGAACACTGATGTGGTCTCTGAGCAAGTTTAAGGTATATGTACACCTGCTGCTGGTAGTTTTGATTTTAAAAATCCCACATACTTATTTTCATTGTTTTTGATGGGTTTGTACATTTCCATAGACTTATGTCAAGACTGTTACTGTTTTCTTAGTATCTGTTCTGCAATAACTAAGACTAGTCTCACCTTAAGGATTTTTATATGGAAATAAACATAATGGTAAAAGTTGTTTGTTTCTGCATGCCATTGAGTCCCAGAACAAGTGAATGACTTGTCCAAAATGATATGAAGTCTATGGAAATTTTCACTATGGATTATATCCTTTCATATGAGTTATGTAAATATGAGAAATACAACTGATTGTAGCCCTTCATTTGTTGAGGTTATCTGAGTACATCTCTATTCTAATGCACTAATAAGCTGCTTATACTCCTTCCAGGATTTAAACTTGCATACCCATGTTACAGAAAAGAGGTTGTTTCATTCTAATTGCTATGTTTTGTGGAAACCTATTTAGCAGCAGACAAACAACTCAATTTGCTTTAGATGACAACAGCATAATCACCTATGACAGCAAACCAATCTCCTTTTGCAGTCAGTTCTTCCTAAAAGTATCTGAAATCATTCAAACTCTCTAAAAGAACCCAGCTTGCTGAAACAACTATGAAGTATTCCATGAGTAATTGGATGAAGACTGGTTACATGGTTGTCTACATTTTGCCCAATAAATCACACTTCAGTGGCATAAGAGGTTTCCACTGTAAAATACAGTCAGTTACAAAGAACCATTTTGCACCTACAAAAGTTGGAAGGTAGAGAAGAAAATTTTAGAAGAATGCATTTTTGATGGTTAAACTTGGATTATGGCTATACCAATGATGTTTTTTGAAAAATCTCCCCCCCCACCCCCCCGGTCTCTTAAATAGAAGATATTTACCTGCAAGTTGAAATGCCATTTATAAACAAATTGTATAGATCTGTATTCAATGAATTTGAAACTTGGCATATCATTCAAAATGGAATGCTAACAAAAAGCTTTCATTAAATAGTGTTATGCTTGCCTTCATTGGTATGCAAGTCTCTACAGAGTGGACAAAATACCTGGTATGAAAATAAAAATGTAATTAATTTTTTCTGCAATCACTTCTTGAAACATGAACATTGACATTCAGAGTTCCTGTGCATGTAGCCATGCTGCATTTATTTGCGTGCATCAATAAAATACAGAATTATTTATCTGCCATTGTATTGTAATTGCAATTCACAGATTTTAAGTCTTTGGTTCTAATAAGATTTTTATTATTTAGGTCAAAATAGAGAGCTTATAATTCACTATATTTTTTTCCTGCAAACTTTTTTTTTATTCTTCTCTGGATCCTATTTTATTAGCATCCTGAAGAGCAAAGCAGCTTCGTTTGATTCAAAACAAGCAGAGGAAGATTTGATTATAAATATATTGAAGCAAAAATATGAAGTGACACATTATGGTATTCAACATTAACGTCTTAAAAGAGACAGAAATGTTGGTCGCATTTATGTGACTTCGCTGTTTCATTATACATGATCCATTAGCTTTGCTTTTCTTGCTTCAGGGTGGTTGTGATGAAAAGAATGCAGTCAGATGGCCCATATATCCATGCATTTTTGTCTGCCCATAGAAATACGTGGATTTAAAAATGCCATCTAAACAAGATAAACTTTATCAGAAAGAAGTTGGATAAACTGTTTTATCTCTCAAGGCCTTTTTATTCTCCTTCTTCCCCAGTGAAACAAAACAAAGTGAATTTCAAAGATGTCTTGAAAGTTTATTTGTATTTTTACGGTTTTCAGGGTCACTCTGCCACTTTGTGATCAGTTGTCATTTCATGACATTTGTTATTGACCTGAGCACTGTATCACTACCACTACCTTCTCTTTAACTCCTTTGACAGAATATATTTACTGAAAGAAGTTAGAAGTGAATGAGCTTAAGGAAACCAGTGGTTTGTAAGCATATCCACAGAAAAAAAAAAAAAAAAAGTGCTGTTCTCCCGTGAGACCTGAAGCAATCAAGAGACAGGACCTCTAGTTTGGCTCTCCAGAAATAGCTGGTTGTTTATCATTGACAGGCTGTATATCCTTTCTTCCACATTCATCTCTGGCTGTCCAGGTGACCTACTTTCAGCATTTCTCCTGTACTGCTGTCTTCTTCACACTACATTCTTTCTGCCTCTCATAACATTTTCCCTCTCCTTGTTCAACTCTCCTCATTTCAATTTCTTTGTCTTCTATTTTGCCTTTAAATGTAATTCTCTGTTCCGCAACAAAACTCATCTTATCCTCAAAAGGAACCCTGCCAGCCCAAGTCAAGGAACATGTCATCGCTCCTTGCATTTTGCATCTATTTTATTTTTAAAGACATGTTATGTTTTTCTACTGTGTACATGCCCAGACCAAAGCAGAATAGTGCTCCTGTTGTCCATAATAACTGAATCTATTGTAGGAAAGAGAATACATAGTCCAATTTATCTTGATTCATGAGGTATTGTTGGTTATTTGTCTATATTTGACTATGTGCTTTTCAGTTGTAAGAAAGTTCTTGAATACTAAAGTGTTCCAAATCCATTGTATCCTTTTGCTTTTGAAAAGTGATCTTATTCCTTTTATAGTTTGTTTTTAATACCTTCCATCAATCAAGTCATAGAAAAACACATGAGAACAATATAATAAAATGCAAACATACTAGTGAGTATGACTTGACCCTAAGTTCAGTGTAGAATAAATTCTGTTAATAACCTGTATGTGACAGCCTGTACCTGTAGCATGGCATATTAGAAAGCAGTTACCAAATGATTCAGAACTTGGAAATAACTTAAAAGTCCATTTGTTTGGAAAATTCTTATGAATAATAAATGCAATGTACATATTGAAACCAATTGTAAGCCACTACCTATTGAAACAAGAAAAGACTTTTACAATAAAGGCCATCTACAAAAAAAATCTGACTGACTTTATTTACTACAGCACCAAATCCTTCTCATTACCAGGGGAAGAGCACTCCAAAGGCATATTTAGTTTATTTTCTTCCATTCTGTTTCCAAGGTGTTAAGCTCTGTTTTAACTGCTCTCTACTGTAAATCTGATGGAATGCAATACCAAGAAAACTTTCTCATGAAAAAAAGTACATACATCTATAATTTCTCTAAATAATTATATGAATAATAGAATGTGACTGCATATTTCACTGTGACTGTCACTTTCACTGACAGGCTGCTTGCCTATCTTATTAGTAGTTTAATTCTTGAAAGCAGAGAGAAGCAGGAGGAGAGAATATGGAGAAGACGATAAAATGATGGACAAAGGAAGCTGCATTTTAGCTATTTTTTGGATTTCCTGTGCTTAATATGTACCCTCTGAGGAACTTCTCATGAGGATGTGGACAAGGTTGGACCAAGAAGAAAAAAAAACCAAATTCAAATGAAGTTCATTCAGCTTACAAGTTGCACTATAGCAGATAGCTGATGAATAAGAACTTAGAGAAGATCTTCAGGTAAATTTTCCTCACAGTGAAAACAAGACTTGTGTTTTCAAACATACGTATTTTACTTCTGATTAAATCTGATTCTGATTTACTACTTCTGATTTTAAAAAAAATTAAACATTTTTCCTTTCAGTAGAGATTCTCACTTTTTTTTAATCTGGTGTCTAATCAGTGTGTGTCTAATCTTTAAATCAATAGAAAGACTTACAAGTGTGCTTATTCTGAAGATATTCCACATGCAAAATTCTGTTTATCAGAAGTGATGTGGATAATATAATCATCATAAATGCTATTGCTCTGATCATCTTTCTGTGAGTATCCTATGGTGATGAATACGAATGATGTTGTGAAAAGAAATCTAGTACATCTCCACCCCCATCCAATTAATACAATTTTGACATGGTACCTATCATTAGAATCCAGAAGCTCAAAAAGCCAGCTGTTCTTTTGCTCTTACTGAAGAAATCAATACATTTTCCTAATATTAACATAAGGGATCAAATGAACATTTCTACCAAAATGAACTCAGATGAAGTAGACTTCCTGTTTTTTTTGTTTTGTTTTGTTTTTTTTTCAACCCCTAATGTGTCCCATATACATCATCCAACACACGTCATAAAAAAAACTGAACTGATATTTGAAAAATTTTTCAGACCATATTTTTTCCTTTTACATCAGCATTTTCATAACACTTTCCTAGCAGTTATTTTCTGCTTTGGGTCCATAGCTTAAGAGAAAACACTTCCATCTTGGTCATGCTCAATGTTGTCATCTGACATTATCCCAAACCTTGAAATGGCACATTACTGTTTGGGTCTGGCTATCTCTCATAGTTTAAGACCCTTTTCCTTACCAATAACCTTAATATATCTGGTGATGATTATTCTCAGGTGCCACATTAAACAAAGTTATCAAAAGCAGATTCAAACCACCCAACTCAAAATATTTGTAAGTGTAGTTACCTAATAAAAACAAAAAGTCATACAATGTGTGCTGCTAACTTCCTCCTGAGCCTCCCATCAGGCTCCTGTTTTATGTTTCAGAGATATCAGAGTATAAATTCAAAAAATTAATCTGCACCTCATTCTCTCCATTCTGTATTAAACAGTTGTGAAATCACCACCCTTCTTGATCACCAAATATCCTTTCCTGTCATGACATCCAGAAGAAACAAGGCTATAACAAATTTACCAAAGTGACTCCTCGTCACTTTTGTGATTTCACATTGTGCTTCTATTTTACTTTCAAATTTATTGTTATTTTTGTGGTGTGGTACATGCTTTCCCTTATTAATTTGTCTACATTTGTCCAACAGATGCACTTTCATCATTTCAGGCAGTTAGAGTCCATTCATAATATGCTGCAATACATTTTTGTTTCATCTACCTCCTGCAATATTTAAGAAATACATAATCTCATTCTCTTAACAGCTTTGATTTTCATCAATCAGATCATTATCTGAAAGCATTCCCTCAGCATCTTCTCTCCTCCCCAGGAAGCACATCTGAATCTGTTTCAACATGTTTATCCAGTTTTTTCCAAAAGCATTTCCAGCAGTGACTACAGGTCATTACTAAGGCAAGTTACACATCTTAACTATTTAATATCAGCTATTTACTTTTCCAGCTTTAATTTAATAAGCAAAGTCTTTACTTCTATATTGCAGTCACTACCAGTGTATTTTGGCTTGTGAACATTCATAGGAAACAATCTAACAAATTCTTGTTAATTCCATCCTGTAGCACGATGCAAAGCACAGCAATGACAGCAGAGCAGCAAAGTCTCAGACTGCAGCTAGCAAGGAGTTGCTCAAATGCATCCACAGGCTCAGAACTAAAGGAAAGACACCACTTACCTTCAGAAGAGCTCAGGAACACAGGTAACACCAAGAGGGTACTCTCACCTCCACTGCCTACCCTTAAATGAGTTTTGGAAAGAGGTGGGTCCTGGCTCTACCCCTTCTGGTCACTCAGTGCATTGCTTGCACCTGAGCTCCCCTGGGTTGGCCCTGCCTTCCCACCAGGTGTTCAATCACTGGTTCAAGCTGTGACTTAGCATTCCCACTACGCTTCTATTCCAGCTCCTTTCTATTTTATAGTTGTACTCAATTCCCTTTGCATATCTTCATAGTCTGCATTTCTCAATCATGAATCGTGTTTAGATTTATTCCCAGGGACTCCAATTGAACTGAATCACCTTTTTGTTGGCACTATTTATCGTATAGAATAGTTTCCTTTGGAGCCTACCATATAAAAGTTGGTTCTGAAGGCTAGCTACCTTGCATACAAGTTCAGCCAGGCTGAGCCTAGGAAAATTAGAAACATTTTGTAACTACCTTAGTTAATTAGCTCAGCCAAATTTCAGACCAAAGTCTCTTGTGTGTCTAAGCAAATATACTTACACCAGTGTATGTAAAATGTTTCCTGAAATTTCTGGATTTATGATTTGGAAACATCTTTTCATGTTTTGGTGTGGGGTTGTTGGTTTTTTTTTTTTCTTTCTATGTGTGGTTTTTTTGTTTTTTGTTTTTTTGAGTACTTACAATGAAAAATTATATCATCATCTTGTAGATAGCACATATGGAAGCTGAGGAGTGGTTTATGAGGATCTAAAGGCCTGCTGCACGAATATGATTATACTGACATTTTAGTTCCTGACTGACATTCTATTTACTGACAGAATTATTGAAAACTTTGCAGTAAAGGAGTATTTTAAAAGACGTAAATCAGACATTGACAACTGAAATGTAGTGTAACATGGTATCATTGAGCTTCTATGTCTAAATAAGCTGACTTTAATTTCAGAGGTAGTCCATTCCCAGCATGGAATGAACAAATCATGAGCTATGGATGCAGTTCACAGGAAGTCATTTATGTCCTTCAACTTTGTTTTTAACTTGTCCACAACTGTCAGTCTCTTTTAACAATGTAGTCTATGTAGTAATCTGCACTGTTCTTTGCAAAATGTACTGTGTTAATGGGCAAGCCTGAAGGAAATTTAATCCTGATTCAAGGAATTTAGGACTTTATGTTCACATTTTCTAATTTAGATAATTCCTTCCTTCCTCCCTTCCTCTCTTTCTTTCCACTGTAACTAAATTGCATACATATTCTGCCCAAGAAAGCTGTGGATGTCCCATCCCTGGGGGCATTCAAAGCCAGGCTGGATGTGGCTCTGGGCAGCCTGGTCTGGTGGTTGGCAACCCTGCACATAGAAAGGGGTTGGAACTAGATGATCATTGTGGTCAACCCAGGTCATTCTATGATTCTGTGATTCTATATCCAGCAACAAAGTTGTATCAGAGCTCATGCCCTTCTATCCTATACAGAAATGTCTGTTGTAGATATCCTTGTAGAAATACTTTCACTGGACTGGTAGAGACTTTCTGAATCACTGTTCTGCTGAATTCTAATGTATCTATTCAGCCAAATAATTGCATGAGTTATTTATTATTTATTATTATTATTGTTGATCATCTTAAACTACATTCAAGATACAAAAAGCTTAGATATGTATCAAAACCTTTTCCTATATGTTCATTCCTGCACCTGTAGGATCACATTCTGTGGATTATGTACAAGTGCCTTTTTTAAGGTACAGTGGCCAATTCTGCACCGGATATTCCCTATAGAATCTTTGGAATGCCAGATTCCCCATCCAGCATGTTGATTAAAACTTTTAGGCATATAAATTCTTCCTGTTAATTGATCTAGGTGCAACGGGAACTGCTTGAGGAAATTTTCTGGACAGCTGAAAATTTTAATCTGTAGTGCTCCTGTGTTTGAAGTAGGTAAATGCTTTGGAGTGTGAATGTCTGGAAGTTCTGTCAACCTGTCACAGGTGAGGCCTCTGTGTCCCCTGTGTAGATGGGAGCTTCAGAACAATCAGGGATTATCAATTTAGGAGGTCAAGCTGGGACCTCAGGCACAGTGTTGGTATCTCCCTGTAGCGCCCATAGCTACAGGACAAATTTGAGTTTCATCATAGTCTCATTTCTAACACTAAGCCTGGGAGACTTAATGACACGAGAGGCTTTTTCATGCCTATTGACCAGCACTGACCAGCTGCCTGATTTGGCTCTGACATTTTGGCTTGCCAAACAAATTTTAGTTCTTTGGCAAACAAAATCTCTACTGTCAGCCAGGATTGTTGGCACATGGATTCTCAGCAGGGAGTGTTTGATTATAAGAGTCAACAGGCACCTGTTAAGGAGAAAACAAAGCTTCTGGAAGTTGAGATTGCATTGAATTTTCCGGTCATCTCTCCTTGGGTCTGGGATGGAGTTTAATCCAAATTACAGACATATACATAATCTCATCCAACCAACAGTCTGGCATGGGATTCATCTGTGCTACTTGGAACCTTGGTCCTGACAGCTTGTGTGTGGCAGAGCAATCTAGCAAATAAAAAAAGATTGGAACTTTATATGTGATGCTTTTAGAGGTACAGTGTGTCAGAGAAACTGGCAGTGCATTGCAGTGGCACAAGGACAAGCACTACTTAAACATGCTTTTTAAAATGTGTATAAGTGACCTCTGTGCACTCCTAGAATTGTACACCAGACTTTTATATCTTGCCATAAAAATATTTGTAAAGGAGGTCAGAGTATTTGTCCTCTGAAACATATACAAGTCTTGAAGCAACAGAAGGGTGTTAGACATGGATAGTGACTCTAAGCCATAGAAAGGTGTGAAAATACATTCTAAATAATAATTAGGATCCGATTACAGACATGCATTTGGGTTGCACACACACACACACACACACACACAAAGGCATGTCTGGGGTCTGTATGTCATAATTTAAAGCATTCTGAACTGTTCCTATATTATGCTAGAGAAATTCTTGTTATAGGAACTTTTAAGCATACATTTCACTTCTTCACTAGCTGCTTAAGTAGAACTAGAGAAATAAATTATAACTTATTCTAATGTCTGTGAGAACAGTCTCAAGAGAAAAACATAGTACAATTGTAACTCTAACACAGATAAACTAAAAACCACAAAAGCTTTTAAGCACTTATATATAGCTTGAAATATGAGTAATTACTTTGAAGCTAAGAAAGCAGTCACATTCTTAAAATCTTTGCTTTATTGAAAACTGAGAATTCACCCACAGGATCATGGACAGATAACTATGATGAAGTTCCTGCAGGTGGAACTTTATGTATTCATACGCATTCATTCTTACAAAGACTTTTGTAGACCATGTCCTTGAGGAGTTTGCCAAACTTCAAGTCCTTTATATTCATTAAGTTCTTCTGAGGATAATGTGCAATGTTACACATACAGTAGTACAAAAACATGATTTTTCCTTGACATTTTGCTAGATGTTGCAATAGCCTTTAGTTGTAGCAACAGAAGTTTTATTTCTAGCTTATGGCAACTTCAGAACTTGCTTTTCAGTGTTCAACATGTCGCCAACCAGAAATCTATGACTATTCCTCTTCAAATTTGCAATAGGACAATAGTTAAATGTTGAGAAGGAACAGATTTTCCTTAAGAATGTAAGATGTGAACCACATCAATACTTTATCTACTTGTGTGAAATAAAGTCTAAAAATATAGCTGAAAATGAATAATTTTTCTGATTGTGTTGTAAGACCTATAAGCCTTAACAGGTTAGGAAGTTTGCTGAATCATAGAACAGATTGGGTTAGAAGAGACCTTAAGATCTAATCATCTACTTCCAAACTCCTGCTGTGAGAAGGGGTACCTTCTACTAGATCAGGTTGCCCAAAAACTCATCCAGCCACACCTTGAGTGCTTCCAGGGATAGGGTATTTGCAGCTTCTCTGGGCAATTAGTTGTAGTGCTTCATTATACTCATCATGAAGAACTTTTTCCTTATATCTAATCTAAAACTACTTTTTTTTTTTTTTAATTGAAACTGTTGTCCCTTGTCCTGTCAATACACTCCCTGCAAAAAATTTCTCCCCAGAAACGGGATATCTTGAGTGGATATATCTGTACTAGTGGACTCAAGGATAGTTTCTACAAAAAGTCTTTGCCAGACATGAGTTTTCACATGCAGATAAAAGCGGCTGATAGTATTTTCTGTAATAAATAGATTTTCATTATATTTCTAGATTCTAAGCACGACCACATTGATCTGAGGTTTAATGCATTTTTTGCTTATCCCAGTGTCTTTTTGATCCCCTTTAAATCCATTACCACCTCCATTCTGCCTACAAAAACCATAACGCTCATGGTTTAATTTTCGTGGCTTTCTTGCAAAGTCATCAGTGATGGTTAGGAACCTAAAAACAGTGGAATTAAATGCATATGTTCTTTTGTGGAGTATTTCACTCAACTAAGATTGACAACAGGAGGCAATGTACTGCATGTGTCTGGCTGTCCCTAAAAGTCAGTAGCAAAATGTCTACTTTCGAGCTATTCACCTTAGGATATTTGTATTTTCTAAGGAGAAAAATAAAAAAAGATAGGGCACTGACCATCTAATTCTAAAAGTCTGTATGCTTACACAGAACTGGTATTTGAAAAAAAAAAAAAAAAAGGAATTCTCAAAGTGTGTCTTATTTTTCATTTAGAAATATAAATAAAAATATTATTTGAAAATAAGTGCTTCAACTTGGTGGCATCCTGCATGAAGATTTATGCTGGGAAAGAGAACTGACCTTGCACAAAGATTTTTATTTAAAAAAAGGATACAAGGAACGGGACCTTGAAAATTCTGAGAATCTGCTGACAATGAGCTAGGAAACCTTTTGTTTCTTGTCTCTTATCAAGACACTCAATTTCTATATTATATTTCAAAGAGATCTCTTCAAATTCAGGTTTGACATCTGAGCGATAAAATCTGTAGAGAGCGTAATTCCAAGTGCAGATTGAGATATATTTTTTCAAATTCATAGCATTTGAATTCATATTTCCTCTGGGCCCAAAGTGGTGTTCATGTGAACTTATGATATAATTAATAAACTTTACTAAATTTCCATACAGGAGTTCATGATGTATACCTTGGAAGCAGCTTAAGGGCATTTCAAGATTGTGGATAAAACGAAGTCTCTTACAGGTTTATACATGTTCTCAGCTGGGAATGGTCTTTGTCCTCCTCAGTCCCAAGACCTTCAAGGCCATTTTCTCATTTACTAATTTGTGCAGACTAAGAATTAAACAGTATGGATGATGGAGGTTATGTTGGATATGTTTTCTGGTATAGACCACTGATAAGGAAATAAACAATGTGGACCTCAGTGGGCCTGTGTTTTATCCATGACTGCTGGCATGTTTACATTAACTACAATTTACATAACACCACCTAAAGACTGTTGTGAGTTAATCATAAGCTCTGAGATCCACCATCGTATTCTTATCTTTCTGAATAGCCTATTTTTTAGATTGCAGTTATTGTTAACTGTATTTTAGCTTTATTTCTTTCTGTACCAGATCTCCATTTGTATGTGATCCATAGGCTGAAATTAACGCGGTTGGAACCCAACAGAGGGGCTCTCAAACTACTTACAGTTTATGGCTCCAGTGTTTCTGAGGTGTCAGTCTATCTCCTTGAACCTTAAACAACGCAAAGAAGATGTAACATCTGAACATTTGTTATTTAGCCACAGAAACTTGTTTTAGGCAGCAAGCAAAGTGGATTTATCTGAATGAAACTCCATTCTATTCAGTAATGTCAGTATGGACCATTTGTAACTAATTCAGCAGAAGCCAGATTGATACACAAGGCATGCACATTTGTATTCACCAACAGCTGCTCTCCCACTTGTACTTCCTCATAATTCCCTCCATTGCTGACTTGTATTCAATTTATAACTAATTGCAATTATCTATATTCCTCTGAGCTTACGACAGATCTCATCATCCTACAATGAAGACAAGAAAAACATCACCTTATGTAAAAGAAGAATAGTTCCTGTCACTTACTTTTCACTAAATTTGTTCAGGAGATATTATTTGATATTTTTGTATAATTTTCTATTATCATAATACATATATAATTTAGCTGAAATTATTGGTGATGACTCTCTGCAAGAAAGATTTTTCTGCTGTACTGTCCACTTTTAAATTATGCAAATAATCTACCCAAGGTGTACCCAAGGGTTATTAGCTACAATGTAAGAACAGGAGCCTTAAAGAGCAATGTGGAATAAAGTATTTGTTATTATGGTTACTGAAACTTAAAAGAAGAAAAAAAAAAGATCAGAATATGGTTCTAGAAAAACTTAGCTGCACAAGATATTACATTCAGCTGATATGGGATTTAAAAATCCCATTAAAAAGTAGGAAAACTGAGTAATCATAATTACTAGTTAAACCAGATCCTTTCTGATTCATACCAGCATCCCAATTCCAGTTATACTGCAGCTTGTGTCTGACTCTATGGACTTGTGAAATGAAGTTGTATAAAGTTCATGAAAAGATATATTTGTCTTAGGAGAAAAAAAAAAAAAAAAAAAAGGGAAAAGAAAACACCACTGCAACTAAGACAAATAGGTTTTGCTTTTCCCACTGTTGCCTTTTAAACCATTTTAAAATAAATTCTGAGAAGTATCTTGTGAGTCCCACAGAAGCGACTACTGACTGCAGTGGCAACTTAAGTGCCAAACCTGTAGTTATCTACCATGGAAGTCATCTTACTTAATGTGTTTAAGATATACAGATCTGTAAATGAAGTCCTCACCCAAAACTGCTGTTATAGCTAGTATTTCAGGGAATCATAGAATCCTTAGAGTTGGAAGGGACCTTTAAAGTCCAACTCCCCTGCAGTGAACAGGGACATACACAGCTGGTTCAGGTTTCCCGGGGCCTGATCCAGACTTGTTTTGATAGTCTCCATGGATGGGGGCATCAATCTGTATGTCCTACATAGGCATGTGATCTGACAGAGAAACCATTAATTAGCAAGCTATCTCCAAGCAAAATGAAGTTAACTTGTGATGGCTGAAATATGTCTGTCATAGCATACAGCTCCAGCAGTGCTATGTGAGTTCAAACTCCAGAGAGCAATGCACTATCACCACAGGTAGCGACCTCCCATAGATGGAAAAGATGCAGGCAGATCTGTGTAACTACAAAACAGTGCTGCTCTTTACATGGCAGTTCAGTGCCAAGAAAACTGAGGGTGATGATTACAATCAGTTATAGCTAGGGCAGGCAGACAAGGTGAGATACAATCATCTGAGTTTAAAATTGGCAGTTCTGAATTGCTAGCACTCTTGCTATTAAAAAAAAAAAAAAAAAAAAAAAAAAAAAAGTGTTTTTGTGTGCTTTGCACACTCGCATGGACAGTTCTCCCAGACTGCATCATTTCTAAGAGGTCATGCTTCAGTGATGCCAAACTCCCCGCTGGGAAGTTAATAGCCCCTTCCAGTTTACACCAACTGAGTGTCAGTGTGATGTGATGTCCCGGGCATCAAAACACAGCTTGCAAAGAACATGTTGTTCTCAAAAACATTCAGTGCCTGAAGGTAGATATCCAAATGCGTTTTCAGACCTTTAAATCAGCGGTATGGTTTTCTCTATGTGTATAAGTCTCCATGGAGCATAGGTACTGCAAATGATTTCAACGATAAACCAGGTAGTAAGGTCTCAGGGAACATGGAAATGACTCAGAATGTATCAAGAAATATTGCCTTGGCCATATCCTGCCTTAATCCACTGTGTTCTTAAAAACATGTAAAAAAAAAATCATTCATTCTCAGATGTTTCACATTTTAAGGCAGGTCTTACTTTAACATCTGCATAGGTCTTTTAGCTGAAATAATTTTCTTATTAAAATATTTGCTATTTGCTTGCTGACTTTATACTACTGCATGCATATTAATAATGATAATAATATGAAATTCAAATATGTATTTCTTCAAATCACCTTAGCATATCAGCTGTTTAGAAGCTGTTAAGGCATAACAAAATGTCTAGCTTGGTAGGGTACTGTAATGTTGAAAGAAGACAGCCAATATGAGATGGTATTAGCTATATTTAGACATCAATAGCTGTAAGTAAAAAAAAAAAAAGTACGTTAGACACTACACAAGAAAGTGAACAACATAAAAATCAACACACATCTGTCTTTGTCATAAGCAAAGAAGTGAGGTTGCAGGAAAATGAATATCAAAATGGGCAAAAAAAAAATCCTAGAAGTTAGCCATTTCTGAGAGGGTGGAAAGGACAACAGGGAAAGCAAAGGGGGATGTAGGACAGAGAAAATTGACCATCATGTTGATTGAATGAATAAGCTGTTTATTTTTGCCTTTCCCTCTTAGAATGATAAATTTGGTGCTCTGGAAAGTGTCAGAACAATGCTATTTGCTTAAATGTAGCATGGGTAGTGGATTAAATTAAAAGACCTCTTCATTGACAGAAGAAATAGCAATGGAAGTCTAACAACATGACTTTGGGTTATTCACACACGTAGCATTAAGAGAGAGGCAGTGCACAGTTTCAAAGTATATTTAAGCAAGCAAGAAGGGCTGCTTTCACATCAGCAGATTGGGACTCTTGGGATGTTGGAAGCTCTGAAAAGCTTCTGCAAAGGCTGTGTTACTTGCTGTCTACCTCATTGAGCTGTCTGTATGAATGTAATAACAACATCTTTCCATCCATCCTCATAATTCTGTGATGACACTTGTGAACTTTCATATAGTCTAGGGCCTGAGTTTGAGAACATTTTAAATATGGAACAGATAAATATCACCATCTTAAAAAGATTTTAATCTCAGTAGGAGTGTAGAGCCAAGAAATAGCTATAACATCGATATGAAAGTACAGAGAAATATTAATACTGTTACTCTTCTGTAAAGGAGACATAACTTCTCACACATCTCTATCAAGATTCTTTAGAAGGGTCGAAGCAAACATAAGACTCAAGAAGGTTTTGACCTGGGATAATGAAAAGAAAGGGCAATTTCTTCCCAGCACGTGCGAAGTAGCATCTCCCCATGGAAAAAGAATGAACATACCTATCTGCAAATTGAATAGGTTGGAAATAGATGATTGTGTCATGAGTTGGACGAAAGCAAGGATCAATTTCTGAAAGCCCAATAATACAGGGCAATAGAATGGTGATAATGAAAGAATTTGAGATAAAGGACTTGCCAGATTCACCAGAGTGACATAAGGACAGGCGTATAGAAAAGTGTGCAAAGGCTAAAATGAAAAGATGAGATGAACAAAGCATGACTGAAAGTGTCAAGGTCAGAAAAAAAAATGGGTAATGGAGATTCAACAGCTTGAGAGGCTGGAAGAACTTTGTTATTTCTGGGTGTTTGGAAATCTTCAGTGCAAGGCTTCTTCCTGTTTTTGAAAGGGAAACTAATTAGGTGAAAATCTGCTTTTTCAGCTGCCCTGACTTGAATTTGAACTTTTTAGTTACTATATATATTTTTTCTCTTCCAAGTGCAGAGCAGAGACACTCATTCTTTTCCAGTAGCTTTGTAGGGTATTTCAAATGTAATCTAGAAAACAAGTTTTGCACCTGAGTGCCAGTCATAATACAGAAACAAGAGATTCTGTATGTCTGCATCCTGGAGCCTGGTGTTTTTCTTTCCTTGCCTGGAGCAAAACCACTCTTCCCATTCCACTTTCCTTACCTATACTCCTGTACAATGGCCATGCATAGAAGAGTGCCTGACACTACATCTGCTGGCTGCAGACTTATGGGTGGGCACAAATGTGTATTAAGAACCATAACACTAAGACACTTAACAATGCTAAATGTAGATCTCCAAATCACAGAACAGCTTGAGTTGGAAGAAGCTCAGAGATCATTTAGTTCCAACCACATTGCCATGGGGAAGGGTTGCCAACCAGGCTTTCAGGGTCCCATTCAACCAGGCCTTGATTTTAAGATAAGATTACCAAATATATCTATAAAGAGTAGGAGGAAAAATTTAGGTTGGAAATTGGGGAAGTCTTTACTATGAGAGTGGTGAAGTGCTGGAGAACAGGCTGCCCAGAGAGGTTATGGATGCCCCGTCCCTAGAGGTGTTCAAGGCCATGTTGGATGGGGCCCTGGGCAGCCTGGTCTAGTATTAAATGTGGAGGTTGGTAGCCCTGCCTGCAGCAGGGGGATTGGAGCTTCATGATCCTTGAGGTTTCTTCCAACCCAAGCCATTCTCTGATGCTATGATTTAGCTGTATTTGTGAGTGAAATGCACGCCAAGTTCTTTCTTGTTTGCTCTGTAAGATGTTTGTTTGCTCAAACAGTAAGGTGGGGGATAAAATCTAGGCAATTAAAGATACCAGCAAACTGTTGTACTAATCTTCGGTAATCTTTATCCTTGTTGGAGGAATGAAGATTAAAATCCCTTTCTGCAGAAATAGAATGAGAACAGGTATTATGCCTGCTCTGCTAAATATGACTGTAATAAAATGATTGAAAATGACAAAAATGCATACATGTTAATGAATGTTTGGAAGTTCATCCAAACTAGTCTAGCTAGGACTAGAAAATAAATTTCTGGCAACTACCTAGGGTTATTAGACTCAAAGGTCTTATACATTTAATATGGAAAGCAAAAATCAGTCCATTTGGCTTTTGATTTCTGGATTACATTCATTTGGCATTTGAAGCTTTCTACTATAGCAGAGGGACAGAAAATTACTCTCTGCTTTGAATGGAAGCTGAGGTTCTTTTATTTTTACTGTTATTCAATTTTATTTTCAAGAGCTGAAGCTTGTCAGGAAAACAGGTGTAGAGACTCATAGGAAAATTGTGTGGGTTGGCAGCAGATAATTTTAACAGTGATCATTGTTCCAGCATGTTGACCGCACCACACAGCTCTGTATCATCCACAAACTTACTGAGAATGCTCTCAATTCCACTGCCCATGTCACCAATAAAGATGTTAAACAGCAATGGTCCCAATTCCGACACCTGGAGAAACACCACTCAACACTGGACATAAGATTCAACTCATATCTCTATCGTTTGTCAGCTCTAATTATTAGAAAGATCAAGGCTGAAGGATTCAGGTAAGTTGTTCCAATGATTAATTACATTTGCTTCAGAGAAACGTGCTTCATGTAATATTTGAATGAATGGAAAAATCTTCCAGTCTCTAATATCATGTGTTACTCCTATTTCTAATAGAGTGCCTCACTCTTAAAGTACTGCTTCCTTCTGCATATGAAATCTATTGCAAAAGTTGTGAAGCCCTGTGCAAACATCAGAAAACAGGAATAGAAACACAACATTATTCCCAACAGGAGGAAAGGCAAGGAAACTTCCTGTTTTATTATTTTTATTCCCACTGTTGTTCTCTTTGCTCCTTTCTGATCTTTGCATAAAGAAGAATATCCGCATGTAAAGAAGAGTGCAAAGCATTCAAAAAAAATGTTGAGAGAGAAGATGGAAGAAACTTGCAAAGCCATGTGTATAAACATAAGAATTGCAGGTTAGAAGAGACAAGAGGAAGTGATAGCAACCAAAGCAGTGAATTGCCAGTCTGTCTCTTAATAGTGATCATGGTACTAGCTTATTGTATTATTTTTAGTTATAGTATATCAATTCTGAGTACTTTGCCAAACATTAATACAAGTATGCCAATCACTCAAGGAGGGAAATATTATCTTTTTAGACTTTTAGACTGTTAAGACAGCTGGAGAGATCCAAGCTGGGATTTCAAAAAGTTTCTTTTCTAGTCTTAATGAGTTTCTTTGGGACACAAAGGGAAATGAGAGAACTTGAAGAACTCCCCAAATGTGAACTCAAATGGCTTGGGTATCCCTGTGTTTAGTATTGGTCTGAGTTATTGGAGGAAAGATAGAAGAGGATTTCACCATTCCATGGAAATATGTTAGAAACATAAATGCTTTCACTGAGAACTTCTGTGGTGATCATTTTGAAAACCAAGATGACATACATAGAGCAGAAGCTTTCAAGCATTTTGGGAAGGACTATGGTTCAACTTACACATTTCTGGATCTAGTCCAGCTATAAATATTCCCAAAGAAGGTCTCAAAGAAGTTTTAGATGTAACACTGTACATTGCATATGTAGCTCTTTGCTCCACAAGGTTTGAGAACTTGTTTTTAGTTAAAGCAGAAACCATATTCTTACACTCCCATCATCATATTCAAATAATAATCATCACAGATAAGAAATTTCTGATTTCCATTATTAGATGATGTTGAAAGCTGACATAGTGACAGGAACCTATTCTTTAAACTTTCTGAAGAAACTTAAAACTTCTAAAGCAAAACAAACAAAACAAAACAAAACAAAAAAAAAAAACAAAACAAAACCAAAAAAACAGCACTGTAACTAAATTGAAGAATCCTTTAAATGTCTATTGTATGTGGACTATGAGAACATAAGTACTGAAGTCTTGAAAAATGCTTACCAGCATGTCTCCCAGGAAATATCTCAAAGATTATTCTTTTTCATTCTGACTGCTGATTAGAATCTTGTCCTTTTCATTATTTAATATGTTTTGCACAATAATACCAGAAATGGATGTCCAGATGGAGGAAGGGATGCAGAGTCTCAGATGTACCAAAGTCAAAAGATGCTCTCCCATGATCAAATTTGATAAGATTGGATGGAGGTTGTTGCATTCAATCTTTAATCAAACTGAGCACATAGTTTTTAACCTTCCCTTTGGAACCTAGAGAAGAGTGCTTAAATATAATTAATTTAGGTGGAAATTGAACAGAAGTTATCATTATTAATTTAAAGAGATTTGTTTTTGTTTTTATCTCAGTGTCCTATTTGCTGACCACAGACTGCATTCTCCTTTGCATGGAGCAGAAATCTTTGGGCTTACTGCTTTCCAGCAGATATCACAAGCTGATCAGATTTCTTTTCTTACCAGGTCTGAAGTGGTATTCATTTGAAGTTTGATATCAGTCTCATCTGACTCTTGCACAAGTCATAATACAGTAGGTATTGTGAAACTATATGTGTCTTCTTTCTATAAGGTTTGTGAGATTATTATTATTTATTTAAATTTATTTATTTTTGCTCTTCAGTTTCAATTGAAAACTGAATTATAATTTTAAATATTTGCTGAAGAAAAAAAGATGTTTGGCATATTTGTTACCCCAGAAATCTACACTGAAATCAGCAGTCTGGACATTTTATATCTCAATCTTGATGGATGGTGATTTTTCTCTGAGAGATGAGAAAAAGTACACACTGCAAACACAAACATGACAAGCTGTATTTCCCTCTTGTCTAAAGTAGAACAAAATACCTTTTTTAGTCTTGCCAGCTGATGAGGGTAGCTGGAGAGTATCATTATAGATCTTTGTGAATTTTAGTTGTTCCTCTAATCTTCTCAGAGCCATACAGAGCTGGGTTACAGCATCAGGATGCTATATATATCTATGACAATCTATATCTCTGAACTCATATACCTCTTCAATAATAAATATTGTACTAATTCATATCTCCAAACATACTAGAGTTCTACTCACTCTGCCTTTATCGTGGAATACTTCAGGATGAGGGAAATAAAGGTCTTCATCTTCTCATTTATTTTGTTTTTTGTTTGAATTTGGATGAAGTTTTCCAAGCAGTGCCAGAGGCTTCTGTCCCGAAAGCATATCTACATGTGACTGCAGAACTTTCTCATCTGCATGAGCTGATTTGCTTTTAAGCAGAGGACAATGAGTTTCTCTTCTGATTTTGGCAGCATGGTTCAGAGATGCTTTCTGATGCCCGGTTCTACATCTCTATGCAACTGACTAATGAGAAGAAAATAAAATCATTTTTCAAGCTACAGAAAGATGAGCCCTGAGGATATGGAAAAGCAAAATATTGAATCTGATTTCCCTTGCTTTATATTTTATTTGTGTCAATGTAGATCCAGAATGTTACATGACAGCTTAGTTACATATCCAGACCAGGAAACCACTATGTCTATTCAAATTGTCTTCAATTTGTTGTTGTTTTTGTTGCTGTACTTTTACCTGATCTCCTTTGAAATCATTTAGCAAGTCCTGGTCCAAATCTGTTAACAAAATGAGAAATCCTACAAAGATCAGTGGGGTAAGAGTGTGTAGGACTTGAAAGTTTCCTTTTCATAACTCTTTCAATTGACAAGTTGGTCAATGAAAACATTCCAAGTTTATAATTTTCTAATTATTCCTCTCTTCTCATGTTCTATATGGAACATAATTTAAGTTCAAAAAATAGAAGAAAACCACGGTTTTGCTGTAAAAATATCGGAATGGGGATTTCAGTTATATCTTCCTGAAGTAAAAACAAAATACCAAAAAATGTATTTTTTTCTTAAGTTATGTTCAGATTTTAGAGATTAACAATTCTGGTGGGAACTTATTTGTAAATCTTTACCTGCTGGTGAGGACAACACCTCACAACAGACACAATTTGGTTTGAAGAATGAGCCTGTTGTCCCTACATTTTGTGGACAGTGTGCTACAAGCTGTTAAAACTATTTTTGATACTGTTTTAAATAGCTTAGGTTTGTTGTGCTTGAATACAACAGGTAGCTAAGCATCATGCCATCATTTGTTCACTCCTCTCCCCTCCCAGTGTGATGGAGGAGAGGATCAGATAAAAAAACAACAAAGTAGAACTCATAGGTTGAGAGAAAATTATTTACTAAGACAGAAAGGAAGAAGGAAAAGAAAGGTAATAATAACAATCATTACTATTACATTATATATATAACACAAGTGATGCACAAGCAATCCATTATCATCTACCAACTGATGCCCAGCCAGACCCCAGTCAGTGGCTGCACACCTGGCCAACCCCTCTGATTTTCAAGTTTCATGTCATATAGTATGGGACGTTTCTTTGGCCAGCTTAGGTTAGATGTCCTGGTTCTGTTCCCTCTGAGTTCCTTATGCCCCTTCAGCCCACCTCACTGGTGGTGCAGGATGAGAAGCTGAAACATTCTTGTCTCTGTGCAGTACTGCTCAGTTAAAAACTAAAACACTGGTGTGCTCCCAATATGTTTTTTCTCCTAACGCCAAAACACAGTATCTTACCAGACACTACGAAGGAAAAAAAATGCTTTGTCCCAGCTAAAACAAGGGCAGATTGTTAGAACTGACACAATAAGAATCTTTCTGTTATTAGTAATCTGAATATTTGAAATATTTCATAGCACGCCTAATATGCAAGTCCTACTTTTTTCCTGTAACTTCTTGAGAAGTTTCCCTCTTCTAGCTGTTACCAGTTTCAGGACTTCAAGCAAAACCTTTTTCAGAGACATAACTTCATCTAACCCGAAGCCTTAAAAAACTGCACAATCAGAGATCGTCTTTTCTATTTTTCACACAGTGCTGTTCTAAGCATGGTGGATTTTGAAGGTAGTCATCATATTTATTTATAAAATCTGGTAGACCGCATTCTTGCAGAGGTCTATACTCAACCTATCACTGGAGAAGAGATTTCATTCTGGAGAGAGCACCAAAAAACCCTCATAAATTAACAAACTGTGGAGAGCAACAGTAAGAAGTTATCCTTGTCCAGATTTTTCTACTGTTGTTTTTTACACACCATTTGGTATGTAACAGTTCCTAACAGAACATAACACATGTCCTAAGATTCATGAAAACTTAATGGAGCTTGATTTCAGAAGCATCGAGATAAAAATAAATGCTGCAAGAATATCTTAACACAGACTGTTTTGTTAAAACCTCCCATGTCTCATAAGATAATATCTGACAACATGACTCCTGTCCTTGTTTTCTGTTAGCTCCATCCCACCACATTAACTTTTAATGAACCTTTCTTCCATTTTGCTGACCTGATTAGAGATACTTTCCACTTCCAAGGGGCCGGGTAAAAGCAGATTGCAGATGACATGTAGCTATCCACAAAACATCCAGTTGCTGAATGGATTGAGTTAATTGACTTTTCTTCTTTTTTATTCTTTAAAAATGGACACAATTTTTTCTTGCTGTTATTCTAGAAAATTCTGGGAAATCACAGGTGATGTGGAAATGGAGATGACTCAGTATTGATTTGTACATGTAAGCCAGGAAAATGGAAGGAATTAGTTGTTTGAACAGGTAAAAATGGATGAAAAACAATAAAAATAATAGTCCACGGTCTCAAAACTATTCACTGGTGGTAGAGAAGTTTCACAGCCCATGTAACTTGGCTCCCCTTATGGTTTGTTTCTATTTCTGATATTCTCTACCTACATTTATGCAAATTACACATTGACAGAGGTTTTCTTCCTTTTAGGATGGGAACACTCTTCAGATTTTACCGTGTATCTCCATCATTTAATATCATACATACTATGGTGACAGTACAGTCTTCCATATTTCATGTCTGTCAAATCAGTAGGGTTGTGAGTTGAAAGGTGGTATGCATGTTTTCTTTAGAAAAGCTATCCTGACAATAAAAACATATTGCCTTTACTTGGAACAATTAAGTGCGCAGTTAACTTAAATCTCCTGAGTTTATACATGTACTTTATAATTCTTTTAAGCCAGGATCATTTGTGGAGTATTTATTATTTACAAGATTAAGGGATTTCTGTTTGTACGCAGAATGAAAATATAGGATTTAAAAATCTCCTGAGAGTTGTGGATCACAGATTTTTTAGAGCTAATTGCCTGGATCTCCCAGAAACTCAACGGAGTCCTTTTTTTAGATCAGCATGAGAACTTGGTTTTGTTTTCTGCAGCTTTCCTAAAGATTTAGAAGAAAATATATATATTTCTATGTCATTTCCTACCTGTGCTGCCAGTGTGCAGGTTAAATATTTATCTGGATGTGACCTTTAAATTGTAATATTAGGGGAGATGATTTTCCTTTCAGTAAGAAGCAAAAAACAAAAGCAAAGTACGGCAAACAAATCAAACTGGGCTAATATTTAGCCATGGTAGCCCAAGAACAGTTTGACATATATTTCTCAGAATTCAGAGTAAAATTCCATCTTATCTGTATGGCACATGATAATCTTCCAGATTCGGCAAAGGCTAAAATAGCATTTCATAGCAAGTGCCCTGGAGAGTTAGCAAATATTTTGTTTTAGTTAATAATATATTTGTTAGTAGAATTTGGAGAATTTCAGAAATGGAATAATAGAAGTCAAGCCAGACAAAGACTACAACTTTCTATTCACTAGCCCAATATAAGAACTTACACAGGACCTGGCTGCTCTTTTTCAGGTCCCCCCCCTTATAAAACCAATATAATGACACACATCTTCCTGTCAGACATTTAATTAACATTAACCATGGAAGCATTCAAGACCAGGCAGGATGGGGCTCTGAGCAGCCTGGTCTAGAGGGAAATGTCCCTGCCCTTAGCAAGGGGAACTAGAGGATCTTGAAGGCTCTTTCTAACCCAAACCATTCTATGATTCTATGATTAAACCCTTCAGCGCAAAACAGTGGCTCTGAGTGGGAAATAAACAGTGCCATCCATGGACTCTTGAAAGTACAGGAGTTAGGCTTCCAACCTGTGCAAGCTGGAGTTGCATTCTCGTTTCCTTTTCTGTATATGTTTTGTCCTAAATGAATAATATTAGAATTTAATACTAAGGGAGATAGGCTCTTAATTAGTGAAGTTATCCAGTTCTTGTAACAAAGATTTTTGCCAAACAAGGCTACTAAACAGGACTTGTTAAGAGGCCATCTTGAGCTTATAAGCTTTTTAAAACCTGTCCTGTTCTTTTTTTTTTTTTTTCAAGTTATTCCTAAATAGCAACAGGATTCCACCAAACTCTATAATTTTGGAGCAAAGTGGTAGTGTCTGTTATGATCTCAGAATTCAAACGAATCTGAGATATACTCATTTTTCAAACATGAAAACAAACGTGAAGGCTTTATAAACATGTGAGTACCAGGTTCTGCACCTGAAATAGTGGCATGTAAATTAAAAGCAAAGAAGCGATTGCTTTTCCAAAGTAGCTGAATAAATGCATGCATATAAAACCCATCTCTGCCAAGCATTAGCACTGCATTTTGTATTCAGTATGTTTCATGCTGATCACAGCTTTTCAGTCAGGTCAGCCTCATCTGCTTTGTTTACTAAACACCACATGTATCACACCATGCCAGTTTTTATCGATTTGAATTTTATGCAACTCTACTGAATGCTACAAAATGCTATAACTGTGACTAGCACTTGAGATTGAAGTCGCAGAGCTGCATATAAACAGCAACATTTTTAATAAAAAAAAATCTATTGAAGTACTACTGTGGTGACAGGCTGAACCGCTGATGTAGAGCAGGGTCTTGTTCTCAGCTGATATTAAGCATGAGCAGTATTATGTGATGTGTCACCAAAATGGACCTGACCAAAGTGTGCAAATCATTATCTAATCAACTAAACTTGGTCAAGTATATTTTAGAATAACATTGTATCCTGCTAGTAGCTTAACCAAGGGTATATAGCGTGAATGCAGCGAGAGGGAGTAAGAAAATACAACTAGAAAAGAGTCTGTTTAGTACAACAGATGTAAAAGGGATTCACCTGCTAAGGACCCACATTTCAAAGCCTGCCAAAAGGTCATCACACCAGGGATGTGGCAAACAACAATTATAGATAATCAGGTTTTGTATTACAAAAGTGTGAAAGCAGTCCTACCAAACTGCTGTGAATCTGTGTCTCCTTCAATCTTTCTGGTTGAACAAGATCCCTTCTCAATATGTGGTTGGGTGAGAAGCCAATATTCATTACAGAAGAAAAAAATGAAGTAGTTACATTTTACTTTTAGATGCTGTTGGAGCTATAGTGAACCACAGATCACATTTACAAATATATAGTTTTAAGGTAAAAGTGTTGTTATTTTTGCGAAGAGAATCTGACATCTGAAAACACGCTAGTTGTTTTATTCTGCTTTTATATCCACCTTTTCAAATTTTACTAAGTTTTAACTTGCTAGAGTGACTTTTCTGCTGGCAGAATGACCCAGAGAGTGTATACTGTCCTTCACAGAAACTTATCACCCATGTAGCAGTAACCTTGCGTGGAACAGAATGTGATTATCATTCCATTGGGAAGATAAATGTAGATCAAATTTTAAAAACATAAATTACTTTACTAAAACCCAAGAGCACTAAAGTTAAAATTACCAGATATATACGTCTATCCACTTCCTTCTGCCATGCTAACTTCACTAATACAAAGATTGATCCCTAGGATAGGATAATAGCTCTAACACAATGTGACAAAAAATTTCAGTGTTTTGAAGTAACAGAGGGCTATTCTGAGAGATTGTTGAAGCTCAGTCCAAAAAAAAGAGAAAAATATTCACATTGTTTCCTTACTACAACTGCAATGTCTATAGGAAAAAGGAAAAAAAGTTATGGGTTATCTAAACCAAAATTTATTACTGTGCCTATAAACAAATAGTTTGGATACACAACTCTGTTTTTATGTGAGCATGAGCTAGATATTATCCACATGCTGTCTGGACTGTGGTCAGACACTGCTTTCTGAAAGCAAAGTCCTAAGCAGTGCTAAAAATTAGTGTCTCAGATGAACTACAGTCATTGCTCTTTGGTACAGCAAAAGCCAGGAAGTGGGCTGCTTTCAACTGCAAACATCTCATGTCATTTTTTGAGCTGGTCAGGCCAAGATCATTCTCTATGAATTGTTCTATTCATATCACCTGTACAAAGATGATAAAACTGTATGAGCATCCAGTGTTTATGTTGCTCCTCCCAGTCTGGTGACCTCATGTGATCTACAGCTGCAACCTAGTTTATGTCTCTATTTAGTAAGTTAAACTCAAAACCATAGCTAAGTTCTCATCTTGCCTGTATTCGAGGGAAACTCCAAATCTGGCAAACAGGGGTGCCAAGTTTAAGCTTTTATATCATGGGAAAAGTGGTAGTTCTAAAAATAAAATGTGTGGAGTTCCTGTTGTACTGCTTGTGCAAAGATCGATTTCCTTGTTTATTTAGAGATGCAAGATAGTGTCAGTCATCAATTGTGAGGTTTTCTAAAACCAGTTTTAGCATCAGCACCTAATCTAGGAAGGAAGTATTTACAAAGTGCAATTTAGTTATCTACTCGCTACCCCAGATGTACAGAATAACTAGTGAGTAACCATCCCTCCCTCCTGCAGGGGGAATTCTCCTTTAGAAAATGCATTGGAACTTATGTCTGAAAAGAATGGATAATCACTTTCTTGATGTTTTGTTTGCCCACTCTTTTTAAATCCAGCACTCATTGTGACCAATACCCATGAAAATCCTTATGCTTCAAATTGGAAAGAAGATGGTTAAGCAAAAAACACCTCTCTCCAATAGAGCTAGAAAAATCACTTAATCTCTGCAGTTAAAGACAGTAGTCACTAAGATACATGCACCATTGGACCCTTAGGTAGCATAATCACTGCTCTGAGATTTTCAAGACGCAATTTTACCTATATTACTCTCCAAAATAGACTTTCTTTTAGGATTATTAGACAAATCACTGTCCTATTTTCTTGTCTCATTTGCACCTGCTCTCCTGCATTGTGTTTAGTTACAGAACTTGGAACATGGCTTTCCTGACATAAAAATGAAATACAAGACAGAAGAAAGGAATTACTTTTTTTCTGCATGGAGACAGAGGATAGTGAAATGGATTTGCTTACAACGAGAATTCCCAGGTTATTACTCATAAAAATAGAAATTGCTAGTCAGTCCCAAACCAAAGATTTAATTTCAAATTTCAGGTTGCGTTAATCCCTCTTTTGACTTTATATTTTTAAATATGTTTGATGTTTTGAAACTTTTTTTTTTTTTTTTTTACACTGCAAAATACTTAAAATGTCTCACAAAAAAATTCCTTCTTCCCAAATAGCTGGAATAATCTTGCCTCTCCAAAGAGAATTTAGCCAGTTTTTAACACTGAAATGAACAGTTACCCTTAATTCTCCCATATTTACATAGCAGGAAACCAGTGCATCTTGGAAGGAAATATATAACACAAAAGATCTCTATAAAAAATATCTTTGTCCAAAGGCAGTGATTGTGATGCTCTAAATGTAAAAATACAACTGCCAAATAATGTGGTTTTATTGTATTTCATATCTTATAGAATCATAGAATTGTTTGAGTTGGAAAGGACATCTAGTCGAATTTCTGTGCAATAAACAGGCATACCTACAGCTCCATCAGGGTCTAACATGACCTTGGATGTCTCTAGGCGTGGTGCATCTACCATCTCTCTGGGCAATCTGTGCCAGTGCTTCCCTAAATTATTATTTTTCTGTAGATAGATATTTTGAATTCAAAAGAAGATCCTCAAACTACTAATTCAGAAGATAGTTTCCCGTTTCTTGGGGCTTGAAGACAAATTCTGTGCTGAGATAACAGTATTCATGGTCATTCTAAATCTTATTTTATCTCAAAGACTTCAAAGTTAATATGACTTATTTAGGCTCACTTCCAACACTTTTTAGTCACTCATTTCTGTTACAGAAGTATGCTGACAATCATTTCAAGAAACATTTGTATTAAGCTTGGAGCCAGCAAAGCACTTAAGTTGGTGTACTTAATAAAATTCATCTTCCATTGAAATCAGCGTGCCAGCCTGTAGGCATAAAATTAAGCATATGCTTGACTACTCTGGTAAATTACAGTAGATCAACAGTTTTATGATCACTGAAGTCAGGAGAGGTCCTCAAGTTTGCTATTTCTTTCCTCGTTTAGCCCATTGTTAAATTGAACTTCATAACTGGAAGGTTTTGGGCTGTGATTTAAAGCCAGTCACAATCCGTCACTGGAAGTATGCTGAGCTTGTGACCATTTGAGACAGTCACTTACTTTTAGCATTTGAATAACAGTAATAAGGTTTTGCAAACCCTTTGACTGCCTGAGACAGCAATTTCTAGGCCAGCAGGGGCTTTCATGGAGTCAACGGCTGCTCTTTTTCCAGCAAGTAAAAAATAGGTGAAGGATATTATCTTGAGCTCAGCACCTACCACCAAAGCTTTAAATCTGACTGTGTCCTGTGTATAGTGGCATCAATGGGGAAACTTTCATTTTGCAGTAATGCCTTAGTACCTTCAGAAAAGGTAAGGAGATGCATGCATGTTAAATTTACTCTTGTCCTTCGGTGATTATAGGATGAACATCTGGATGCCTTGGATCAAAGCAGCTAGAGACCACCTTCCTCCCCTGTGCATCCTAAAGTCATCTGAGTGCTAGCTAATGACTCAGACCCTTTTTCTTATTGATTTAATTGAACTACTGTCTTATCTTAAATAGAACCTTATCTTTTATTGAATCTGAGTGATACCAGTAATGTCAAGATCACTGATGGCCTAATTCTCTTTGAAGCTAGTCACCCAGAAAAAAAACCTCCCTTAATCTTAGCCGCTCAGGAGTGAAACAAAACTGCCTTTACCTGATTATCTAATGCCAAAAGAGAAGAATGGAATAAATCTCCTTCTGAACATGCCCCTCTCTGGTTTCTAAAGAGAAAGTTTAGATAAGACTCAGAAATCTAGGCAAGATGAATTAGCTGCAAGGCCAAGGCATCAAAAATTTTTAGACATTCTACTTCTATCAACAAGTTATGCAACTAGGTAAACCATCATTTGGGCTTAGAGGCATTTTTTGAGATCATTTGCTTGGCAACTAATTTGAGTGAAGGTAGAGATGACTACAGAGGGAGAGCTATGAAATCTTTTGCCTTTTAGTCATTAAATTCCATACATCACACGATATTTTTTACTCCATTACTCTTTTTTATGATGAAACATTGAATGCAATTGCTCTAGTGAGATTCTTGCCTTACAATAGATTGAAATTGAAAAACATTAAAGTTTATAGGAATAATTCTTCAAATTATAATTGCTTTTCCATACCAGAGACTTGTTTTTTTTGTGTGTGAAGCAATCAAATATTTAATAGCAGACCTTTACATAAAAGCTTTTTTTTTTTTTTTAAACGAAATGTAAAAATACAGCTGCTTAAATTATTGGCATCAATCCCTTGGAAGTTTGCTGGCAGTGCAATTACTACTTATTTCTAACTGAAAAGAACAACTTTAGGAAATATATTATTTGATATTTTTCAATATCATGTAAATATAAATGCAAACAAATCATTTCTGCAAAATGACAGTATATAAATAAGAAAATAGCAATCTTCAGTTTACAACTGCAATTTCCTCATCTGGAAAATAAGATAAAAAAATCTCTGCTGAATTGTTCACCTGCTATAGCAGTAGATGAGGCCTGTGCAAAACAGAGCAATTTTTTTGAGATAAATAAATGAAACTTTCATACAATGCCCAAAAGTTGCTAACCTTCTGTTTTAAGGCGTGACGCCTGAGAATGGAGTTGATCAGTGTTGGTCAGAGGAAGGTACAAAGACAGATTGTGACTGGCTTTAAATCACAGCCCAAAACCTCCCAATTATGAAGTTCAATTTAACAATGGGCTAAACGAGGAAAGAAATAGCAAACTTGAGGACCTCTCCTGACTTCAGTGATCATAAAACTGTTGATCTACTGTAATTTACCAGAGTAGTCAAGCATATGCTTAATTTTATGCCTACAGGCTGGCACACTGATTTCAATGGAAACTGTGAAAAATTTTTCTGGTAAGTTATCTTGTGGCACAGTGCTTTGAACATGCTTATCTCTTTTCTCCCAACTTATAGCAGACCTACATCTTGTAGAAGGAAGCTTCAACATCTTTTGGTAGTATATCACCTGCTCTGTAAACCAGCAGGTCAACGCCAGCTTCTTCAGGACAAGCTTTTCAAGAGAGTGAATGGCAGCTCTCAGTAGCTGCGCAGAAATCATTTTGTAGAGTCATTAATCAGTCATTGCATTTTGTGCATGCTTTTAAAAAAGCCCAGAGGCTTTTTCGTGTTTCATGATGTGCATATAAAATGTAGGAAAGAAAAAAGTTCAAAGTTTCTCCTCATCTGGGAGCAGCACTCTATCACAGCAGTTAGCACAGGCAGTACGTCGTTTGATGGTTCACAACCTGAGGGGGCATTCTTCACCTATACAAGTATGGTGGTGGGCACTCACCTGAGGGTTGAAACTAGTGCCCCTTCAGGGAAATCCCCAGCAATATCTGATGCTTTCCACCATTCAAAACTGATAAGAAAGGATACTATGGTTCAGGTGTACTGAAGTGCCTTGAACCTTCTCCTAATGAAAAGGTCAGAACTTGCATAACTTGCAAAAAAGTGGATTATTTTTCATGGCAAGTGGCTGAGCTGCAAGAAGCAGTTAAAAGGCTTGGTAGTATTAGAGAAGCTGAGAAAGATATGTGGTTTAATAATCATACTCCAGTAGTGGACAACACTGAGGAGGAGGTACCTTGGTGGTGCAGAAAAGCTGGGCTCTATTTCCATCCCCAACCTCCATCTTCACTGCAAAAAGCAGATACAAAGATCTTTCAGCCACCAGAAGGCTGTGCTGCCATTCAGAGAGACAGGTGGAGAGGTGGGCAGAGAGGAACCTTGTGAGGTTCAACAAGGGCAAGTTCAGAGTCCTGTATTCAGGAGGGAATACCATCATTAATCAATCTTAAAAGATATTTCTCTTTGTATTAGGAGGTTTTGCCCTTCCTTCTGAACAAACAGCAGAGATTTTCTTATTCAGTTCTGAGAACATCTAGATATCATTTCCGAAAAGCCTGGAAGTAGCTGCCTGGTTGAAGTTCTGTTCTTCTATTGGCTTTGTGAGAGTCCTGCTTTTCACATGAAGGGCAAGAAGAATGAGTGGAAGGTTCCACAGTACTGTAAGTTTGTAAAGGACAGAATAAACCCTGCTTATATGCCAAGAGTAGAGTAACAGAACAGGCCCTTGAGCTGAGTCTCAGTAGGCTGTAGATCTTTCATGTTGTCAGGAGCAAATTGCTTTGCTTCTTTTCATTTCTGTACATTGTCAGGCCTGTGAGTAAATGGCTCAGCATTGGCTTGAGGTTAAGCTAACAGAGGTGGATGTAGAAAACTACTGGACATGACATGAGAAATTGCTGAATGTGACAAATAATATGAGAAACTGACAGAAGTTACAGACAGGGCAATGAGAGATGGCTGGATTTTAGAGGTGATTGAGAAGGATTTATGTCAATAAATGAGCAAACTTCACAGATAACAGATGAGGGATTATGTGGGACATTGTAAGGAAACTTAGGTAACAATGCCATAAATACCATGAGTTTCAGTTTTCCTAGTTATATTCTGCAAAAATACAAAATCTAATTATGGCATTAGCAAAACCAATACAAATGAAAAATGTAATAAGGGCAGGTTGATTATTTGGGTGGAGATGGGTACAGAAAGGAAGGTAGAAGGGCAGAAGCCCAAGAAACAAGGGGAAAAAAAGGAAAATAAGGTAGGAAATCATATTAATGAGGCCGTCCAGAGATAAACCAAACCTGCTTTACAGGCAGTGTTCTAGCTAAGAGTATGCATGGACAGACAGAAGGAGATTTCTGGTATCACTGTTTTGATGACTTTCATATACAGTAGTGGATTATGTCTATGCTAGGGCATTCTGAAGAGATCTTCTGAAGTCTCCCTGGCCAACTAACCCAGTTTTATAGCTTCATATGATGCCAGACAGTATAGGGTATCCTTCTGGCTAGCTTGAATTGGCTGTCCTGGTTCTGTCCCCTCCCTGTGTATCCCTTGCTCTGCTCTTGCAGAGCAATGTCAGAAGCTGAAATGCCTTTGGTTCTGTACAGTACTGCTCAAAAACAGTGAAACCTTGGGTGTGTTATCATTTTTTTCTCATCCTAAATCCAAAACACGCCATGATACCTGCTACTATAATAAAAATTACCTCTTTCCCACCAAAAACCAGGACATCGAACCATTCAAAACCATGTTGGCTGCAGAACCACAATACAAGGAACTCTAGACGAGGAAACTATCAGGCTTCGTATATTGGCAAGTATTTTTCCTCTACTTGTTCTTACTATTTTAGTACTTTCTATTGTTTCATATGGTTGCACTTCAATATTCATAAGCTATATTGATGCATTTTTTCTCTGCTATACCTCCAAACATGTACAGCTAGAACATTAATTTCCACTGCCAAGTCAGATGCCTGGCTAGAACAATGTGATGTTAACAAAATCAACACTTCAGGCTGCACATGCCTGTAAGTGTGCAATACTAATTATTCTTGACTTAAAGTTTATATATATTTTGTGTATTTATTATAGAGCAATAGGAGCAAGGATTCTTCCTAATGACATTCATAGTTCAATTTAATGCACTAGATAAAAAGCTGAGTGAAGTAGAGAATTGAAAGTAATGTGGGCAGAGAGGAACACCTAAATTCATCCTATTTTAAATTCATTTCAAAGATCAAAGCTTCTAGTCTTCCTGTTGCTTTTGATGTGCAGGCTCAAAAATAGCAATGTGATGGTTAGGAAGACAATGTCAAAATGAGGTTTTCAAAGCAAAAGGGATGGTCATGACACCAAAAATTCTGTTGACGAAGCTCTGATAACCTTAAGTATTCAGAGTGAATGTGGTTACTCAAGGCTTCTGCTCTGTGCTTAGGGCAAATATGTTTAAGTAAATAAAACAGATTTTAAAGATTTTGGAAAAAATACAGAATTTACTTCCAGACTGAGTTTGTTTCATTAAGTTTGGCAGATCACTTTTGTGAAACTGAGAAAAATAACTTTAAAGACTCTGTAGTTGATTGATTCCCTTACCTGTTTGCCTAGTGTAATGCAAAAGAAGTCAGGGTCAACTTAGAATATATATAATTGTTCCTCTTCCCTGTATCCTCACCTTCTCTCTCTTCCACTCATTTTAGTAGCACTATATTCCAACAGTGTGACTTTATTGTATTCATATACAGACGGTTTATTGCAGTAGTTTGAAGTCTTCTTCAGCTGGAAGCTTATTTTGACACTGCCTGAGCAGCTTTCCTCTTACTGACTCAGATCTTTATGTCAAATAATCTGCCAAATGCATTAAAAGCTGTCATTGCTTTTGAGATCTTGCATGTAGAATACATTAGATGGTATGCATTTCAGTCAATGAAAGTTTGTATTAAGTCTATATAGTTGAATAATGTAGCTCACTGCAAGTGAGAAATAAATACTTGCACATCATCCTATTACATATTCTGAATATATAAACTTAGTGAATGCATTCTAGAGAATGTATTTTAAATGACATTTTAATATCCAAACTTTTACAAATGAGAAATCCATGTTTCATAAGCCTTGACTTGTAAAGCTAAGTGCCTTAAGTAACTGTTGATTTTTCAGGAGCTGATGTGATCCTCACTTTGACAAACAAGCTTCTTTGTTTTTGACAAGCGGGTGCAGTGTTAAAGGTAGAAATTGAAGCTAAAAATAATTGCGTTGTAGGCAGTTGATAATCCTTTGGGTCCTGGAATATTCCCTTTCCTGCTGTTTTGCTGTGAAGCACTCATGCCTGGACAAGAGACAACTGACTTGAGAGGAATCTCTCCCCACCAGGTGGCTGCTCTAATAAGGAAGCAGTAAGTCAGGTTGCCTGTGATTTGAAGTACGCTGAAAGCATGCCTGAAATAACAGTGTACATTGTTCTTTCAATCCTTTTCTATTGTTCAATAATTAAATTTTTCACAAGGAAATATGGGATGAAAAAAATCTGCCATGGACTGGTGGGAGAAAAGAGTCTTCACTCTAACCGTATTTAAAGGAGAAAAGCCAGCACTGCTCATCAGTCTTTAAAAAAAAAAAAAAAAGCATACCCTTTACATCTAAAGCATGTTTATATTTATTTCTAGAGGACTATCACAGCAAATATGAAACAAGAAGATCTACATGCACTTCTGGTGTGCAGAGTATAGCATCTAAATTCTTTTTTTCCAGTATTGTCCAGTTATGATTAACCAGTCTAAGTATTTTCCTATCAACCAACATGGGAACATGATTCCTATCTCATAACACCCAACTGACATTGTACACTCCAAATGACAAAAAATTCAAGTATCTCAACAGTGCCAAAACATTTAACTCTCCTCCAATACCTGGCCTGTCCAGCTGCACACAATCTCCAAAACTGAGAGCTACCTCGTTCTAATGATTTGCTTGAACTCATCCTGCTACAGAGCACAGCTGGTTAAAGGAGGCAAGGAGAATCAGCATGTTATCTCAGCCAGAATTGCACTGGTGTGAATAACTTGTTTCCACCTCAAAGGTGGCTGGTGCTCATCTTGCTTGAGCTTAGTCTATCTCAGCCTATCAGTACAAAAAATGCCTTTCTAAGGCCATTTTTGTTACAGTACATCAAGTCCTAACTCTCACACATTTTTAGCCAGCTGGAGAGATAACATAAGCTTTCTAGCCAGAGAACTAAAGAAGTGAGGACAGAGGACTAATCTTTCTGCTGAAGAACTCCCTTTTTGCTATACCTACAGAGAATTTTCTCTACTATTCCTGCCCTCAATCAAGAGGTCAGCATTGCTGTGACCCTACACATGCTGAGCTGTTCTCCTACAGATTTAAATAAAACACCCCAAAGAAAATTCTGCAGTGGAAAGCAACAGACCACAGGTGATTCTCTCTTTTAGAAGTTACTATTTTAGATAAGTACTATAGACTTTAATTGTAAGGAGGTGAAGGTATTATTGTGAGGTCTTCATATGAAAGAACGGTCTATGGATTTAGAAGGTTAACTTTAGTGACATACCAACTAAGTATTACATATACTAAGAACAGCAGAGACCAACTCATTTTCTAGAAAAATAATAAGAGTAGAATTAACTTGTATGCAGTACTGAACTGAAATTTGGAATATAGGTTTTAAATCTGTGCAAAGGTGATACAGCTGCTATAGAATAGAAGCCTGTCCTTTCGGAAATGCAATAGTGTCATCCCTACTCTCTCCTCTCAATTGTAAGATTTACATTTAAATACAAGACATCGAGAGAGAACACACACAGCAATAAAAATCCATAAGAAATAAGTCTGATTAGTAATACTGGATATCTTCTGGACATTTTAAGAGGTGAATTTTATCCAGTTTAGGGAGGGCAATGCAGAATGAGCTTCTGTTTTCAGAGAGCTTACATTAACATTTGCTGTTAAGCCTGACAAAAGGTAATAATGCATTAGTGATGCCTTTGGACTCAATCATTCTAGTGATGTTGTTTTTATCTACTGCTACCAGCATAGCAATCCAGCAGTAGATTCTAGAGACATTGAATTTGTTTAGCTAGAATATAGTTTATTGATGCAGTCAAAATATATTTTATCTATCAATTCCTTATTGTTAATGCCATACTAGAAGTAAGGATCTTACCACTGACACCCAATACTAAGTAAAACAGAAGAGTTTCTCTTGTGAGACTGATTAGAAATAATGAAGGTATCACAGAATTAATTGGTGAGTCTGTTAGCTGCAATTTTTTTTTTTTTTTTTTTTTTTTTTGAAAATGCCTTGATTTTCTTCTTTTAAATAGTTTAATTTGGAGAGGTGTTTTTTTTTTTTTTTTCCTCCAGTACCACAAGTTAGTAATTTCCGTAATTATCTCCAATTTTAAAGTAATTGTTTATTTTTTATATCTCAGTCACAATAAGCATCTAAAAGTCTCCAAAACCTGTGTATAGTACAGTGCTGAGCTATGTTCATTAAAAGAAATTGTGTTAGGTATTACAGCTGGCTACTGTAGACCCTGTAGTACCCCAAAGTTGTCACTTACAGCTGAATCAACTAACGTTATAAAGAATGCAAAATACCAACTCCTTTTCATGGATGACAGTCATCACATCAATTTTTGTCCAGCATGGATTTCTTTCCATTACAGACCAGCAGTACTTTTGCAAGAGCAGTGATTAAAAGGAAATAGTGTATTAGAAGAACACTTAATTGCTAGAGAACCAATCAGTATATCAAAGACAGAATAAGTTCCTTTCTTTTAATTAAGGAGATGTGCAAGCCTTACAACTCCCTAATAATGTTCCTGAATCAGAAACTCTCCATTAAATGCTTTTAAAACTTAAATGTATTTGGACCAAAAGTGACTTGAGGCCTGCAGGAATTATTAGGCACCTAAGCTAGAAAAGGCTGTTCAGGAAGCTCTGTGCCAGAAAGCCTTGTTATGCTTTCATGTCATGAAACCTGTAGAAATAATAACACTTGCAAGGCATCTGCAGCTGTGAATTGTCCATCCCAAAACAGACAGCACCAGTATAAGGCAGGCTGCACTGCACAGATTCTCAAACCAACAGAGACTGAACTGATCCAGGATCTTAAAAACCATATTTACTTCTCTCTTTTGAAAAGGACATCGCTTTGCAATCTCCGGGTTCAGCATCACATTACTGCAGCTGTCCAAAACTGGGCTGATGTAACTCAAATGTTTGTGCACCAGGACACATTTTACAGCATACACGTGCAGAATCTTTTCAAACAGTGTGCAAAATATCCTCCTATATACTCAGTAAGGCATCCAGGATTTCATTGTGAGGGCCAGACATTTAGCAATTGGATGTTTCAATACACACCTTTTAGGCATCAAAGTCTTTTACTGGATTCAGGCCTAAGTAATTAATTGCACCAAAAGTTTAATATGAAACTATTTTTTTTGCTATTGTAATATACTCCTCATTCAAGTGCAAATCATTGCCTTCACTGTATCCATTCTATAAAGCCGGGAAAACATTACTTATTCAAGCTTTAAGCAAAAATGCAAATTCAAGAACATCACTTAGAGAGCTTCCTGGCCCTAGGATTTGTTTGCTTTATAATGAACTCTTACTTCAAATAAAACTTTTCATTTAGAATACACTGAAGCCACATTTTCTTATCTAAAATTATATTATTTTTCTTAAAAATATAGACCAAAACAGGAAGAGCTTTGACTGAAGCTCCTTAAGAATTCCAGGAAAGAGCTTTAGAACATATTTTAAATGAATAGTTGAGAAGTTTGGGTTTCTTCTTCTGATTTAGTTGATATCTGTACATCTACTTCACCATGAGAACGATATATCATAAGCATTTAATATTAAATATCTTTCACCAACATTGTGATATGGGCATTACTCTTAGTTTCAACACTTCTTGGAAGAAATCAACTTGATGTTGCTTCATTTGTAAAACTCATGTGAATAAATAGTCTGAGAAGCATTTAATTAGTGGAATATACAGGAAAGTGTCTGAACACTTCTAACAAGGAAAATGGAATACCAGTAATAATTTAAATCAGATTGACACTATCGTGCCAGTCTTGTTTTATGACTAATTTAAAGTAAGTTTTATTCAGAATTATCTGAAATCCCAATTCCATGAAAAAGATGAGTCAACAAGATGACTGCAAGGTGGTTCAGGATTTCTCTTTTAAGTCTCTGAGTATCCAGAGGCTTTTGTAAATTGCCTTCTAAAATCGTATATTCTTTCTACTTCAAAACATATTAGTTGTCAGATATGCTAACTAATCCCATCTCCCACCATTATTAATGCAACTTGCTACTGTTCAGATGTTCTGTAAGTTAAATGAAATGTATATTGATTTCTCCACAGGTGGGCAAAGGTAAAAAAAACTACTGTACAAGTCAGATCCTAAAATCTATGTCTGTTTTCCAGAACTCCTAGCTAACAGATCTTGTACTGAGATCTATGAGACTGCCTGAGACCAGTAAAAGAAAGCAGGTTGACTCCAACAAAAACAAGTAAACAGGCTAGCCGTAAAAGTATGACTTGAACAGTTGCCACTTGAACTTTGTAATAGTGTGCTAAATTGCATGTGGATAACATGCCAGTTCAGCCAGTTTGGAATTATGGGATCTTCAATATTCTGTTGCAGCAAATTGCTATTTCAGAAGGCATAACAGAGAGAGAAACTGGTGAAACTGCTCACCACTATTTATCTGTTGCATGAACCTACACATCCAGCATTTCTCTCCTTTTCCCTGACCACAGCAGTACAGATAAAACAGCAGTGAGAGTTATTCCAGTTCTGGGGTGAGGTAATATGATTGCCTTCTTGTATGTAGGTCAGTTTGGTTGTTCTAGATCAAGATATCGAGTTTATAGAATCTTAGAATGGCTTGGGTTGGAAGGGACCCCAGGGATCTTCAAGTTCCAACCCCCTGCCACAGGTAGGGCCACCTACCTCAACAAGTTAGCTTGCAAGCAATTTTACTGCTTGTGCAGTTCTGATAAATTACTCATGGCACAGATCATTTTATAATTCTTCCCTCAGCCTGGTTGTTTTCATAATTGGAATTTGCCATTGTAACTGAACGGGCTGTTCTTGTCTCTTCACATCTACACAAGACTGCAGAGCATTTATGGAAGAATTTTGGAGGTTAGACCTGTCCTATATTGTTGGGTCAATGCAGTCCTCTACTTCCTCCCAGAAAATATAGTAGTTAGAGAAATCAGAGATAGTGATTGCTGTTGAGGAAGACTGCTTTAAATCTTATTTTCAGAGCTCAGGACAAAATTGAAAGCAAAGCCCCTATGCATTATCTACCATGTAATACATAAACAATGCCACAAGCAAGATATCTGAAAGGATCAAAGAAGAAATTAAAATAAATAAATAAAAGACCATGGAAAGAATTGAAGATGAGGAAGATAATGAGCAATACATTCGTATTATGAGGCATGGTTGAAATATCGCTGTAATATAATTTTCAGCATGATCGTAGACACATCTCACTTGAGAGTTCAATGTCTAAAAGTCACAAGTTCAAAAGGTGCCCCAAAGAATTAAGCATCTATGGGTCTCATACCTTCCATGATTTGGAAGGTATCTAAAGGAAAGGAAGAGCCGTATCAGTCAGGGGCATTCTCTCTCTCATCTTTTCTATTGTTGAAGTCTTGGAAATAACTATAAGAACCCTTTAGAAATAGAAGATTTTCTGCCCTTCTCACCTCTTCCTTCTTCAAACAGTTGTGTGAATCTTAAAATATGAATAAAAACCCATGGGGCCAATTTTTCAAAACGAAGAGGCTGAGTTCCACCTCTCGACTTTGCTAAGTCAGAGTTCAATGAGATTCTTCTGAGGAAAAGCAGATCCTGCTCTCACAAGTGGATCATATGTATCGTGGTGACCAGAGAAACTGTCATCCAAGAAGTGCTTTATTCTGGGCATTTCAGAAGTGCAGAAAGTCAAGTCTACATGGTTTAATCTATCATGATAATGTTATACTCAGCTAAGGATCCCTACCTTATTGTAGGTGATCTGTACAACAGTCTTCTACTTAATTAGCTGAAGATTTGTACATAAATAAGTCCATTAATGCCACTGATTGCATATCAGTACTTTGGAGCAGTATTTAACTGCTAGCTGAATTTTTCTTTACCATCGCTTATACTGAGGTTATGTCCATATTCATCCTGTTGAAGTTAGTACAGTGGTCCTTCAGATCCTGGACTTTTTGTACACATTAAGGTGGTCACTTGATCCAGATCTCTGTCAGATAATCTACCATTTCTAATCTGTGTTAGCCATCCAGATTAACTTCCCTTTCCTTTATTTTTTCTTTTTTTCCCTATTACTTGTCATTACTTGAGCCAATAAACTGTACTTTTAGCCAGATTTTGAATTTGTGATATAGCAAATTACTTTTGTGCTCTAAAGATACATTAAAATTCATAATAAAATAAAAATTCACATATATTGTTAAAAAAAATAAATAAAATCCATGTTAGTTTTAGGTTCTCATATCCTTGACAATTAGGATAACTTTTTTCTTTTTTTTTCCTTTTTTGTATTCCTGTGTTTTTGAGGCACATCTATTATGTGTCTTTTTATTAAGGTTTCTAAGAATCATATTTTAAATTCCATTTCTTAAAAAGAAATAGGAAGCACATCTAAGAAATTTTCCTCCACTTTTGAAGAGCATGCAGATTAATTAAATTTTTTCATGAATGGAGGAAGAATGTGTTTAAAATACTTGAATGTTCCAGTGTTTGTTATCTTGCCAACCATATCCTTGACTGCCTCAAGAGGGGTGGACAGAAGGGCAAGGGAGATGACGGTACCCTCTGTTCTACCTTTGCGAGGCTCAACTTGCAGTACTGCTTTCAGGGACCCCAAAACCCGAAAGACATGTTGGAGCTAGTCCAGAAGAAGGCCTTGAAGTTGATCAGAGGGCTGGAATACCTATCCTATAAAAGAAAGGTTGAGGGAGTTGGGCTTGTTTCGATTGGAGATGAGAAGGCTCTGAAGAGGCCTCACTGGGTCTTTCCAGTACCTAAAGGGGCCTACAGGAAAGCTGGAGAAGGACTGTTTGTCAGGGAGTTTATTACAAGAAAAAGGTAATAGCTTTGTAAGAGAGGAGATTTAGATAAGATATAAAGAAGAAATTCTTTTGCAAGCAGGTGCTGAGGCAATGGAACAGATTGCACAGAGAAGTGGTGAATGCCCCGTTCCTACAAGTGTCCAAGGACAGATAGTTGCTTTGAGCAGCCTGTTCTAGTGGAAGGTGTTCTTGGCTATAGTAGGAGGACTGGAACTAGATAACCTTTAAGGTCCTCTCCAACACAATCATTCTATAATTCTATGATTAATGCCTTAAACTTTTCCAAAAGGGCCTCACTCTCTGCCACAGAGAAGTCAGCAATTGTTTATCTGAGAAACATGAGAATCTCAATTGCCTAATTGAATATTAATCACTTACAATTAGACTTGTTTTCATTCATTAAAATTCCATATAATTTAAAAGCAATCACTACCCTTGCTTCCTCGAGTAGCATATGTACAAATATTAATCTGAAATTCTGCTGCAAGAGCAAGCATAATTCTTTCCACTGTTCTGGTCAGATTAAGTTCTAGCTGGGCATTTCACTTTTAAAAATTTTCTCTCTGCACATCCTAGCAATATCTTTGTACTGTTCTTGAGTTTCTTGCCCCTTCTTCCAAAGGTTGTAAACCTTTTTTTATGGACCAGAGTCTCAGAAAAATCTCCCTGTTCAGCTAGGCCCATCTTCCCTGCCATCTCATCTCATGGCACACCAGGACATCTGCTGCTGCACCTTTAGAATTCCCTTCTTGAGGAGCCTACAGACTTTCAGGACCTCTTTGCCCTTCAGGGTTGTCTTAGAAATCAATAAGTATTGTCATTCAGGTATGTTATTTATCCCCCACTATCTCAAAGTTTTATATCATCTTTAATACAATATAAATACTAATCCCTTACAACAAATTCAGTTAAGAAAGGATAAGGTTAACAACACTAAACTGATCAGGAATAGAGATGACTGACAACAGGGTATTGATCAGGAGTTTAGGCTCTTGCAATCCATTATTTGTGAAATTGGTAATTTACCTTCTCAGCTGATGAAAAAATTGCTATCTATGGCTTGCTGGAGTCTTTAAAAATGCACACTTTCACGAATTCTGGAGATTTAGCACCAAATACATATGTGTCTATTTAATTACTTATTTATACTCAGCCTTTTCTTACTCAGAGGAAGAAACATAATTGCCCATTATGGTATATTCTGTTGAAATTTCAGTGATGTCAGGAGAGGTATTAGCAGGGCGAATATGTATCTGTAAAGGTAGATGTGGTCTGTGCAATAGCAGTGATTACAAATTCTTTTAATGTGTGTTTTCTCAACTATCAAGAAATTTAAGGAGAAAGCTGAAATGGACCAGGAGAAACTGATCAGAAGAAACTGAACTTGAAAGGCTGCAAAATATGATTCTCAAAAGACTGCAAAAAGTCAGAGAAAGAGACATTTCACAATGGATAGATAAAGTTATTTAGGTAGGACTATGCAAAAGTGTATTTCTTATTAATAGGTTTGCCAAACTTTGTTGGTATTTGCACTTTTAATTGAATGAAGTTTAAAACTTGTCCATTCTCATGGGGAACAGAAAAGTTGACATCTGCATTTTCTGCTGAATTCAGTGTAACAAAGGTTATAAATTGATCAGGTGTCACTGAAGTCATTAGAGACCTCATTTCAGCCATAGCAGAGATAGAATGGCTGTTAGTTCCTAGTTCCTCACTTAACCTTCTCTTCTTTTTTCCCTATCTTTTTCCAAATAGTTCATTCTTCCCATTCCAGCACAATGGATCTTGTCAGACATTGTTCTCATTGAATTTTTTTTTTTTTTTTTTTGCCCAACAATTAAAAAAAGTAGATTTTTCTCGTATTCACATTCTACTCTTGATCTAATTCAGTTTCACTTTTTGTAGCACTAACAACTTCATCCCTGTATTGAAAGTAGAGTTTTTTGTGCCAGATTGAATTTACTATAGGTTTGTAAATTTGTGCAGCTTCACTGATCCAGGGAGCTTGATCCATTATACTATCAGAGACTGTCAGAGCACATCAGATTAGAAGCAAAATATACAGTGGTGAGTTTGCCCTCATATAGAGTCTGCCGTCTGAGAGTCTCAAGGTTATAAAACGATTTATGGTCTGTTAGTTCCAGGGACTGGCTGAAGATTCAGGTTCAGTTTTGAAGAAGACCATTAATTTTCCTAGCAAAAATTTAGAAGACAGTGGAGGGAGAATATGCAGAGAAGAGAATTTAATGCCTTTTTATCATCATGTAAGACAGCACCTACGTCTGTGCAACATGAAGTAGTAGAGGCCATTGCACTCCTTACCTCCTAATATTCACAGAAGAAGCAGGTAATTCAGTAGAACTTCACTAAAAATATGGAAACAAGAATTACCCAGCCCATTAGCTTAATTCACAGGAATTTAGTGACCTCAATCATACCCAGCTGCTCCCTAATTCTGTATACAATGACATTACTGTGCCAGGAAAGCTTCATGGCTTACTTTGTTTGAAAGCACCCATGTTTTGGCAAGAATTTACATAGAAAGTTGTAGAACTGTTCTCAGATCTTATTCCTACTTATTCTAGAGCAAAACCTTGAACATTAGCCTCAATACATAGCTGTTGACCCTAAGAAAGTGACAGCTGAATGACTCATGATAGGTGTTGAAATTGCATAGCAGAAGCTGATTCACATCTACTGTGGCCAATACATCTGCCTTCACAGTTAATTATACTGCCAAGTGAGGCACTTCAGTTCACAATGAACAGATTGGAAAAGGTGGGTCACAGAGGGGAGATATTGACTACAAACCTCTTTGAAATGCAGACACTGAAAACAGGTGAACATGCAGAATGAAGTACATGTGATGCTTTGAAAGCCTCCATCTATCAGTCAGAAGATAGGAACAAGAGAAAGAAGATGATGAAGCATAACTGCAAATTTGTAAAATTACCATCTTTTTGAGTCTTAAATGAAACAAGCATGTTCAGGTATTTTTGGTAAGTTGATCCCTTTGCACGTCCTAAGCAGCCAGTTAGGAAGATAATTTTTTTCTAATTCCGGGGAGCTGATAAAGTGGAATGAGCTAAATATTTTATTGGCTTAACTTCTTCACTGATGCTATAATTAAGGGATGGAATAGTCTCCTGATACTGTGGGTTTTGATGAGATAACCACTGAACTTGATCACTCGTGTTGGATGGCTTTGTTGTAGAATTAACTAGTGGTTGAGCTTTGGGGAATGCAGTTAATTCTTATTCTTTTCTCCCTTTGAAAATATTACATATTAATCAAAGCACTTGAGATCAAACATTCATAAGAGATAGAAAAATTTTGGAAGCTCAGATTTCAAAAGGAATTTTTGTATTGTCAGATTTATAGTCTATTTTAGTTACTTACTATGATTAAAGACACTTATTCTTATCCAGGCTACACATCACAGCATGCTGGAATGTATATACTTTGTCATTACCTATAGCTGCTGAGAACCTCTACTGTGATCAAAATTCCATACCTAGTATTGGTTTTAGCCCCATGCCTTCATTTCTCTCTGTTGTTACATTTGTCTCACATAATCTCATGTGCTTCTGTCTAAATAAAATAGATGCCAAATTCTGTCAATGGCTAGTTACATTTGTCATGGAGTTTCTTATAGACATATGTATATCCTTAAACATCTACACAACTGCTTCTTCCTGCTTTATACCATAGCCTCACTCCTCATCACAACACATAATCTACCATCAGCCTTGTTCAGTTCATGGAAAATAAGAGAAAAATCTCCTACTTCTGTATGCTATGGCACAGAATTATGGGGTCGAACTTAGCCCCAAGATTTTGTAGTAAGCTAGATGGAAGTGGTATTTCAGATGGCAGAAGCCAACACTGTTCTGGAAGGCAATATTACAGCAGTCGTAGTAAGTTCAGGGGGAACTGATAGGGTGATTCTATCCAGGGGTTTGGATTTCCTACAGTCCAAGAGGAATCACATTTGTGAGGTCCACCAAAAACAGGAAGATAGAAACAACAACAAAAATTTCCCGTACACTCTTGCATATTCAGACCTCCGTAACAAATGCCATTCATATCATTTATAAATATCTCAGAGCTCTAAGATTTTACATCTAAAAGCCCATAATTATTTATTAAACACAGCAGATTCATGTATTCAGATCATACGGGCGGGATTACTTGCTATCGGCAAGTGACATTTGTCCACTTAACCCAAGGATACTTCTTGCTCCTTCTAAATAGCTTGATTTCAAAAGTTTAAACTGAGAGATACCAGACTGACAACCCCAGAAGGTGGCAGCAGCAGTTTTGCTTAACAGCTTGTAACATCAACTGTTCATTCTGTGCAGCTTTATTCATGCTGAAAGAGACTTCTTTTGTATTCTTGCTCATTAATTTGATTGATTGGCTATGGTCACTTGGCTTCCTCCACACAAGAATAAGCTGGAAACCTTTCTTATAGATTCTTATATTTGGAATCCTGTTTATAGGATTTTTTTTTTTCTCTGAAATGTGTCATGCAATGAAAGCATCCAGATATGACACAAGATGACATCCACCACTTTAAATGTGGACAGAAGACTCAGGTCAATAATGAAAACAGATGGAAATAACTAGAGTCCTCAAAGCTGCCTGATGTACTGCTCATTTCTTCCTATCTCAGGTAAATCCCATCATAGATGGGAGGAACAGAAAAAGCTATGCACAGAGCCTAGGCAGTGGTACCCCATTTGGTCCAGTACAACATGCGCTATCATATGGGACATTCACTTCTTCAAAGAGCCAACAGAAGAGAATTCTGAAAACATCCTCTGAAAGCATCACTGGCATGGTCGCTAAGAGTAATAGAATCATAAAATCCTCAGAGTTGGAAGAGACCTCTGAGGGCCACCTTGTCCAACTCCCCTGCAATGAACAGAGACAGCACAGCTAGATAAGATTGCCCAGGGCCTTATCCAGCCTCACCTTGAAAGTCTCCAGGGATGGGGCATCAACCACATCACTGGGCAACCTGTTCCACTGTAAAAGACCTCAGGTGATGAGCAGCAAATATCGGGAAACAACACTAGTCCTCAAAGAGGCCTTTCTGCAGAATCGCTGCCTTCAAAAAATGCAGTTGATTTGGCTCCTACTAGCTTTAATCACCCATTTAAATTGACCCTGCATGTATATTTTCTGAATTTCCAATAAATAAAACAAAATAAAACTTATCCATGGCATTTCCACAAACTTATTTAATCAAGACATAAAATGAACAGCGCATCTCACCTCAACTAAAATTTCTCTTTAATGATTGTGTAAACACAAATGCTTACAACATTTCAAGTAGATGCTTTTGCATATTGGAAGACACCGATAAATTTCAGTAACTTAGTAATGCCTGCAAACAGTCAACACATTTTTAAGTAGAAGAAGAATATCAAGCTTTTATTTCCTTTTTCTCTTGCTTTTTGTTTATTTGTTTCCACAGAATTTAAGCTATATAGTTAAACATACCAGGGATTTATTCTTGTTTTTGAACTGATGAAGAATAGTATGCTACCATATAAGACTCATAAAATGAGGTTTATTTTTCCCAAAGAATGGATTTTAATAAAAATAGTTTTATTTTCTATGCTATCAAAAACCAACTATATTTTAGTTAAAATGAATGTGCAAATGGCTGAAGGAATTGAGACATTATGCCAATATTGTCTGCTATTAAAATCAAACTATCAGTTAGAATTTAAAGGATTCAATAAATGTAATGCGTGATGCAGAGACAATTGTTTTTTTCTGCTACAAAATCAATTACATAAAAACTCCAAGATTTTGACTGACAAAGAGCTCCGAACTGGTCTAATTTGTATCTTATTCATACTTTTGGTAACTTTAGATCCTAAAGTTACATGCAAATCATTCCTGTCTTAAGAAAGAATTACAAAAGAAAATTTAATCTAATGACCTTTTACAATGGTCCTTTTCAACTGAGGCCATTCTATGATTCTATGACAAAGAATTTTTGCATTTATTGACTTGAACTCAAAATAACACATATAAATGCTCTGCTTAACTTACGCTGGAATGGAAGTTGCCCACTAACAACTCTTCCAGAATTTCCTGATAATACTATTTTTCTTTACATATATATATATAAATATATATATTTTTTATCTCACTGTTAAGGTATTAGAATACAAATATTTGGATTCTTGCCTGAGAAATTTGCCAGAATATTTGATATATCTGTAACATGTTTTTAATTTTTTTGAGAGTTTCCAGGAAGAAAGGCTTGAAAGACACATCCTATTGCACGGACAAAGGGAAACTTGAAAAAAATGCCATCAGTGAGGTTAGATGTATAAAATAAAAGAAGATCGAAGAAAGGTTTAGAAGCATTTTAAGAGAGTGTGCAAGTTAAAACTTATTTAAATAGATTTGTGCACAAAAGAGAAGGTGAAACTACAAATCTATTTCAGCAAGTGTACTATCCATCGATATGAAAGGCTTAATCCTTAGAGAACATGAACTGGTAGATATCCAGTGCAAACAGCCCATGGGGTAAAGCAGCCAACATATCACCTATGGATCTAGCTCCAAATATTTAAACACAAACTATAGTTTCTGATTGCTTTAGTGTGCTTTGAATGCTCTTGATTTATTCAAGTAAACCTCACTCTGGCAAATATAATCAATATATTAACCTCTCTCCTGCATGTTCTTTAAGAGCATGCTATTCAATTGTTTCCATCTTTCTCTGTATTTTGTAGTCTTCTAATCATCTTCAGTCATTCTATTGCGATTCATGCACATTTTTCTCAAAATGTAAAAGATTTATTTTATGATTCTTACAAGAAATTCTGACTTCTTCATCACATTATGATGATTACTTTTTTTCCTCAAGTTGACTTCCTCACTTGCTTTTCTCCTGGTTGGAACTTCACCAGGGTTCAGTGAATCTACAAAATAATTACTAGCTGCTTTAAGATCAATTCTACTGTTTTCCCAAAGAGTATAGACTGAAATTCATCATATTCAACCAATGGAAAAAAAAAAAGTCACACCTACTTTACTAGTATCTGTCTTGTTCTTTCACCCTCTTATTTCTGCTTGACACCATTATTGATTGTGATCTGACGACAGCTGATCTTACTGGAGAAGGATAGAATGGAAAAAAAAATGAATTATTTTCACTTTCTGAGTGCTGTTCTACTCTTTTATTGAATCATGTACCAATCTTTTGCAAAATTTTCCTCTTATCATTCTCAAGGTATTCAATTGCAGACTGAACCATCTGAAGGTAAATAAATTCATATAAAATATGATACCCATTCTACTTTTTGTAGATCAAGTCAATACAGTCTGAGGAGTATGTTTGCATGCCCTTGAATTGCCATAGGGTACCCACATGATGTCCAGTTGCTGCTCCAGAAATGCACAACTCTCCTGAACAGCTAAATATTAGTCTTGTAATCTGTGAGTTGAATCCTACAGTATTGAATCTCAGAAAAAGTACATAAATCACATGCCAAGTAAGAAATTAAAAGGAGTGATAAACTTAATAGTTCAATTTACAAAATTACAATACATGCTGACCTTTGTGTTTTATGGTTACCTTACCTATAATTTCTTTTTCATAACTTTGCTGCCCCTTAGTTTAATTTTCATCTATCAATATACGATTTGGATCAAAGGTCATGCTATCTGAATGAGATATCTTGGTTACTATGTGCAGATATACACCAGGTAGAAAGCAAAAATTGGAGCATTTGCAATCTACATTTTAATAATACAGCCTAAAAGTACTCATGGCTTTACAGAATTTTAGGGAATTTTTGCTAAATGGCAACAACAAATAACATAGTAACAAATTTAGTAAACAGAGGATCTCACTGAATGTATCTCAGTGAATTACTGGAGACACTGGTTAACTGCAGTTCAGAAAGAGGTAAGAGAACTCTCAAAGATGAAATCTCTCAAAAAGTCGTTTGAGAGAAATCACAACTTTTCATAGAGAATAGAAGCAGACAAACTCTAAAACATTTATTTTAGAAGTTATTTAAAGTATAGATAAGGGAGAGATCAATTTCCTATTGTAAAATTTATGTGACAAATTATTATTAGAAAGCAATGTACTATACAATCTTAAGTTATATCAGTGTCTTCATGTATGCTGTGAAATCTACTTATCCAGTCACAATACTGTGTAGGGAAAGGATGTCTTGAGAGCAGCTCTTCAGGAAACGACCTGGGATCCCAATTGGCAGCAGGCTCAGCATGAGGCAGCAGTGCATGCTGGCAGCCGAGAGAGCAAACCATATTTTGAGGTGCATTAAACACACATTTTGAGTGCTCAAAGCAGGTGATTCTCCAGTTCTATTTAGCATTAATTTGGGCTCACCTTGAGCACTGCATGAAGTTCTGGGCTGTGCAATGCAAAAATAAATAAACAAACAACAGCAAAAAACCAAACAACTAAGGTCTTCAAAGAGCTGGAGGTCATGTTCTATGAAGGACACTGCGATTGTGTAGCTGGGAGAAAAGGAAGCTAAGAGGTGACCTCACTGCTCCTAAGACTTCCTGAGAAGGTGACGTGAAGAGTGAGATGCTGGTTTCATCTCCCTGGTCAACAGAGAGAGAAAACGAGTAAATGGCAACAAACTGTGCCATGTTCAACACACATGTTAAGAGAAAAATTTCTTATTTTCTTGTGTGTGTTGGTATATTTTTTTCAATTTTGAAGAAACCTATTCTTAAGCATCACGTACAGGCAATATTTGACATTCCAGACACATATCGTAGAATCATTGAGTTGAAGAGTTTGAAGCATAAGTAGAATATTTCACTTACTCCAACTAACTTTACTGAGAGAACACTTTTATAACCTATCAGTAATTATGAAAATATAAAAGGAAATAACTTGCATTGTCACAGTCTTAAAACTTCAATAACCATGGGAAAATTATTTATTATCATGCTAAAAGTAATTATTTATTCATGCATTTGCTCATAATAAAAAAAAAAAAAAAAAGCAATAAGATGAATGTACTTTATTTCTGATCCAGTTTCATAATGCATGGCCGCGAGGAAGCTGTGAGTATCAAGCATGTCAGAAAGACTTATTTTTTCAGAGAAATCTATACAATGCAAATAGATGTCCATTCACCTCTAATTACTGATTTCAGAATTACAGGGAATATCAAGGAAGTGCTGCAAGAAGTACATTTGCTTCTCAGAAGAGCTGATCTACCTGCTCTGATGGATCACAACTCACATCAGACATTGAATCATAACTAAAGATTGAGCCAAGGCAATTCAGAGCTCACTGAACTGCCAGCAAAATGTGTTGTGATGATAATTGAGAACTGAATCAACTACTGATCTATCATAAATTCAGGTCTCCCTGTTCCCATTCTGGATCACTGTAAACAGTGCTATTATGCCAGGCAAAGTAATTCAAAAACTCTTATTTTTTGGGGAAGGTGATAATATTTCCCAGAATATTTGACCACAGTGCCTGATATAATTGCATAGTACCTATCAAAGGTGAAGAAATTGGAAGACTTTTATCAATAGCCTATGAATAAAAATGGTCCTTTCACTTTAGAAAGGCCTGGGAACATTTGCAAATATGCTTCTGTCTTGCAATGTAGCTTGAAAAAGAAGCAGGGAAGAATCTAGCATGTCTTTACTTAGTATTCACAAAGTGTCATCTGTTTTCATTGTTGACATGACTCTGACGTCCACTCTTAAGGAGGTGGATGTCAAATATTACCTGCAGTTCAGGAAACTGTGTAAATGTTTGTAAAATGGTTTGCAAAATGGAGGTGATTGAAAGCACAGACTGTTCAGGAGACAGTGAAGAACTTAGATAATTCTTTGACAGACCTATACTGATCACTGTCTCTGATTTTGTTCTGCAGTATAGGCTCATACAACCACAGTAATGAAAAGAAATATGAACATAAGGAAAGTAATCTCTCCTATCACCCACTATTGTTTTTAATTGATGCATTACTGAACTGTAGAGAAGAAGAAAATTACAGGTCACGTACGTATGTAATTTTATGCTTTCCAGTAAACCCCAAATAATCAAAATCTAATCAAAAGTAATTATGTTTCTTTGTTTTACCCAAGAGAAGAGTGAAAACAGAAAACTCCCTCATTAGGAAGCAGTCAGAAATTAATCTACAATGTCCAGATTTGAAAGCTGTATACACAACAGGAATTGCATTCTGGTATGATTAAAGCAAATCATTGTGCTATGTCCCCTGATTTGCAAAAGCCATTGCATAATAATCTGTAATTGCACAGATTTGTATACACAGGCTATTATGTGATGTTGCTTAATATAATTACCCAATACTCAGGTCATTCAGTTGAGTGAATATTTCTCTTTTTTCCCCTCTCTACTCTGCCCTTGTGAGGCCCCATCTGGATTAGTGCTTCCAGGAGTCCCAAATACAAGAAAGACAGAGAACTGTTAGAGAGGGTCCAGAGGAGAGCCACAAAGATGATCAGGGGGCTGGAGCACCTCACCTATGAAGACAGGCTGAGGGAGCTGGGCTTGCTCAGTATGGAGAAAAGAAGGCTGCAGGGTGACCTCACTGCAGCCTTTCAGTACTTAAAAGGAGTCTATAAACAGGAGGAGAATCAACTCTTTCAAAGAGTAGATAATAGCAGGAAAAGGGGAAATGGTTTTAAGTTGAAGGAGGTAAGATTTAGGTTGGATGTCAGGGGGAAGTTCTTTACAGTGAGAGTGGTGAGGTGCTGGAACAGCTGCCCAGAGAGATGGGATTCCCTGTTCCTGGAGCATTCAAGGCCAGGTTGCATGGGGTCCTGGGCAGCCTGGTCTAGTATTAAATGTGGAGATTGGTTGCCTGCTTGTGATAGGGGGTGGGTGGGTTGGAAATTCATGATCCTTGAGGTCCCTTCCAACCTGGGCCTTTCGGTGATCCTTTGTGAAATAAGCTGCATGAACTAGAATCAGAGGGAAAAGGAGAAGGGATGAAAATAAGGCATTGAGATTAAACACTAAAGAGTACCTCAAGAACAAGCTGAAAAAAAAGCTATTAGAAATTATTTCTATTTCATATTTTCCAATCCTTCAAATATAGATGATTCAGTAGTGAGTTAAATATAAGTAATTTACACAAGCTGTTCTAAAATTTTTAGTGTAAGATTTTCAAGCTAGCATCATAATGCCCCTACAATCTTCAGTATCAAAACCATATTTGCCCTCCACAGAAGTTGAGACAGGATGGAACCTTTTGTGGCTTTGGTATTACTTTCTGTCCTAAAGACACATTTTGTGTAGATAAGATGCATACGTGGCAAATAAAGAGTTGGATAACTCCAAGATGTCTCAGTAGAGTTCAATTTTGTGTTTCAAAGAAAGCGTTCTTGCTTCTTTTTTGTGGTGGCATTTGCACCTAATTGTGATCAGTGAGAGTTCCTTGTCCTTGCATTGTTGCACTGCAAGTTTATGTTCTGAGTCCAGGATAAGTTCTCTCCCTTGAGGGCTATGGACTTTTTTTCTTCCACTAGTTGTGAATTATGTAGGTCTAATGCACGCAGACCAATTTTTTTTGTGTGTGTGGAAAAAAAAAATTCTATTTCTATTCTTCTCTATCATTCCCTTGAAAATTATTTTATACTACTGAGCACAAAGGAATCTACATCAAGAAAACAAACTGTAGTGAGATGTTATTTCTTTGCTGACTTCTCCAGAGGATGACTTTATATTTCTTTTTACAAATAACTTACTGAAAGAATTGCCTTGTCCTTGTTCATCTCAAAACAAAGAAACAAATGGGAAATTTAAGGTATAGTTATCTAAATGTCATTCTGCTATTAGGACACCTGTGTTAACTGACACTAGGAGATCTCATGACCTCTTTGGCAGAATCGTGCATGCAACCCTCCTTTGTTAACCTTTTACTTGTTTATCCTAAAAAACCCTTTTCTGCCTAGAAGAGCACACTGGCAAGAAACCCAGTGAGCTACATATCTGTTGCTCCAAACATACCTTTAAACCTTCCTCCTGCTTGGTTCCAATGCTGTCTTCTCAAGGAAAATTTATTGTTCTGCTATCTCCTCCAGATTCTCCTTCCCTGTTCTCCCTTTAGGTAAACTTCTCTTTGGGCTAACCTACAGTTCTCTTTTTGTCTGGCTTTTTCAGATTCACAGTATTTATCTCTAGTGGTATTTGTTCTTCAGAGGGGTCTGAAAATATCTCAGCCTGTGACACCAGATGCACAGCCAGATAATGGCCTGGAGTTCTGTCATGGCAGAAGAGGGAACATAATGAAAATACTCATCTTGGATTGTTCACTCTTTAGCCAATAACTGGAGCATGGATTCCGCCCATGAATCAAAAAAGAATTCTGGTTTGGCCTACAAAACTAAAAAATCAGGCTATCCAAAACTCCAGTGCTGTGTGTTAAAGGCATATGATTATTATGTCAAGATTTTTTGAAGACAGGAATTTTTGTTTAGTATATAGCAGCAGTATATTCTTGGCGTGAATCAAAGTAGATTCATATGTAGTACATCCCATCAACTATAAAGAAAATGAGCTTAGAATTTCATGAATGATATGTATTCTATTTTAAAGAGTACATAAGGATCACAAAATAAGATAAAAATAAATGCTCTTTTCAAAAAAATTTTGTTATAACTTCCTGCCTCTGTGAAGATATTAATTATAGACTTAATATGGCAAATTTTCTTTTATAAGGTAATTAAAAACAAGATGATTTCTGTTTGAAAAATAAATTAGATATAGTGTAACTAATTCAAAATTGGACATTGAAAAGAAGCAGGTTAGGATTTTATTAATTTATCAAGTACCTTGTTATTTTAAAACATTTTCCTGACATTTCATAAACCTTTTGAATATCAATAATAAGGGAACTAAGTTATGCTAATTGACATTTTGGAAGTAGGTTGGTTGGTAACTTACTTCTGCTTTGAAATACTTCGGTTCAAGTCTGAACATGACTTTTAATCAGATTTTGCAAAAAATATTAAAATGGACATAATTCAAACTTAATTGCTTATGTGATTTTTTTAATATCATAATTGACAGAGAACATAGATAAGTATCTTCATATTACAACTAGTAGGTGTTCTTGTTATCAGTTTGCATTAAAACAATATTGCAATTGCTATTCTTTCATGTTTTCCAACTTCAATTCAGAATCATTTCTTTAGAAAGAAAAAAAAAAAAAAGGATTAATATAATTGTCCAGATCTCATGTAGAAATGAAATTGTTATACTAGGTCAGACCTATAAGACAGTCATCCTCCCTGATGTATGTAAGTACCAGATGTTGCAGAAAAAAATGCATAAATGCTCCCATACCCAGTCAACAGATTTGCAATAATCTGTCCACATTGAGTATCCTTCTAATCCCAAGGGATTTGGTTTAAACCTTGAAGCAAACAAAATTTTTTTTCTTTTCTTTTTTCTTTGTTTTCTTCTTATAATTTTCTGACAATTTTAATTACTACATGTCTGAATATTTATTCTCCACACAAGGACACATTATCTGAATTCACCAATGACCTGACTTCCCAGTCTCCTGATTTCTGTCCAGAAAAGGAAATAGCTGACCTGCAGAGCTGTAAGACCTAGCAGTTCACATGTAAAGCCTTCATCAAAGCAGCAGTCTATCTGCATCCTGCTTCCCACATAGATTTTCAGAAAGACAGATTTAAAACATTCCTGGTTCTCAATAGCAGTTCATCAAATCTGAGACAGATCTAACAAATTTGTACCAAATGCAGATATGCTTTAATGAAATAATGTCGATTAGTTGTATTCCCTGAATATGTTAAATTCAAGATGTTAATCTAGAGGGAAAAATACAGCCATCTCTTATGGTGTGCTGAAATAGCATACTCAAGTTCCTACTGAATTCACAAACTTTTCTGTGCTCCCTGCTATTTTTCCGAGGCAATGCTGTAAGTCTTTAAAATAAATATTCACTCTGTGCCATAAGTCTATCTGCAGTGTGAGTGCTTAACAACGGAATACAAATCCATACATTCTCTCATACTGATTATATATAGAGTATATACAAGGGCAAAAGACAGACTTTCAACTACAAATGGGAAGCAATCAGAGTAAAATTAAAAATCTAATAGTACAAGTCATAAACGTAACTCTGAGGAAGAAAGAGATGTACTTCAGTAGAAGAACAACCAAAATGGATAAGAAAAATAAAATCCTGATAAGACCAGAAAAACAGTGAATGTCTTGGATATAACTAGTGAGAAACACTGACCAAATCATAACTATCAATATATTCATTACCTGGTTCCTGAATCTAGTATCTTTTTGTCATTATAGATTTTCATATGCTGAGAATGTAATAGAATTAAGCTTCCATTCTCTCAACATAGTGGTAGAGAACTCATCTAGGACAAATGATTTCAAATTTCATTCCTTCACCTATTTTTAAATTATTCTGGACCAAAAAAAAAAAATATGTAATATATATGTATGTATGTACATACATACACACACATACTATATATGCACTATACTGCACAGTCTGAATGGTAGAAAAATAATTTAAGATACAGAAAAAACACTTTTGGGCAGAAAAGAAGAGAGCATTAAGCATCTTCTTACTCTCCTTCTGATCCTTCAAGCATTCCTTTCCTTCCTACACATTGACCCAAGTTTAAAAGTTATTATGACTAAGGACAAATTTCCTTTGAGATAAACATGAATATTCATGCCATGATGGATAAAAAATTCTTGAAAGCTATCTTCAGTCTATCCATCCATCCCAGTTGGAGACACAGTGAATGCTATATTTAGTCCCCAGGTTCCCAGATATAGCATGCAGAGTAGCTGCAAAGACGGAGAAGAAATATGGGCTGTGATGAAATGGCAGAGGGATGTATTACATAGTAATTCATGAATCTATTGCAGCTAATGCTGTTATCATGAATCTACTGCTATTTATGCTACTATAGCACACATAGAAACATTCATATGTAATTTACATATGTAAATTAAACATATAAAACTGTATATTTATCCCTATTAGGCTTTGAAATGTTATGACTCTAATGTGACGAATAAGTTACTCATAGGTAATGGTGACCATCCATTTTGTACAATTGCCAATAGACCACAAATTCCTTGGCAGCCTGATAAATTTCCTGACTGCGGCAGAATGAGGCAAATAGATTTTAAATATTTCAAAGCATTTCTGAATAAGACACTGGGGAACACACTCCAGATTCTATTGTATTCTGCAGACGAAAACAGTCTTTTCCTCTTTACTTTTCCCTGGCTTCAAATTCTTTGCCTTTTGGCTAAATGAAGAAAGAAATTATTGGCTTTAACAGAGATAAAAGTCATTAGGGTTAAAAGTCATCCTGAAAACTGCCACACTCCATCTTCCTCAAATGCTAGGGAGCTGTCCCTTCCAACCCCTACAATTCTGTGATTCTGTGACACTGGCTGGAGTAAATAAGTTTTGTCATGTTTCGTCAGTCAATAACGTAGGGTTGAGAACGCAAGGCTGGGTCCCTTGATTTGCTGTAGCACTGTGATGGAAAGAGGCCCCTAAATACTTTGTATCTCACCATAATATCTGAAAACAGTGTTACGTGCATATCTCTGATTATTTCACAGTATAAGAAATGAAATTGATACACTATCACATGCAAGCCCCTGAAATGTCCCAAGGACTCAAGGACTTACCCTCAGTTGTAGAATAAGTTCAGCGAATGAAAAGAAATTGGGAACTGATGTTCGAGATCTGTCCTCAGTTTGGGCTGCTGAAAAGAGCTGATCAGAGACACTGTAATTCCTCAAAACATTATGAAAGCAATCACTTCGTGGAAGAACAGCAGAACAGCTTTTCCCATTTGTCCTAGAACTGGGAACACTATACAATAGAGGAATAATTAATTGAAAGTGACTAAGTAAATAGTAAAATAAGATACTCCTGGGTATCTCAGACTTTTGTAGATACTTATGACCACTGTCCCTAAGAGAATATTAGGCTTGAATGATCTTTGATTTGGCTGAGGATGGGCATTCTCTGAATCTCATGGTATATACAAAAAAGCCATTAGTCCTCTAAGATATGTTTGAAAGGGGTAATTCAGAACCATCACAAACTTTTCTCCTGTACAAAACATTTCACTGTACCTGAGACACTAGATTGCACTTCATTGCTTTTTGTGATGTAGTGTTAGATAGCATACTCCGAAACACATTATTATTATGATGAAATGTGATGTTCATCTAACTTTTGAACAAGATACAGAAGCCAAATTGATAGGACTCACAACAGAACTACCAAATATTTTGACAGTGTTTAAACAGGGTGTTTTAACTCTTTTTCCCCCATCAGAAATAGCTCATTGACTGACTGCTCTAAAGCATTCATACTTTGATGAAACCTCTTTCTGGGACAGTACTGTACTATATTTTTAGTTACCAAACTCTAGCCAAGTTAATGGAGCCCATAATAGGAACACAGTACAAACTTTGGCGTAGATACTGCTTTACATCCAGTTGGCTCATTTTCACATCTGGTTTTTCTACGTGCTTTTATCTTTCCAATCTATATTGAACTCTGTTTTGCCCACCTCTGAACTTCCTTTTATCATTGGTCTGGTAGCCATCAAGTTCCTCCTTTTGCTCTGGTTAGGTAACAGGGTGCTTCCAGCTGTTCCACCTTTCGTATGGTGGAATCATACTGTCCTGTATGATAATTAGCCCATACTCCTATCATTTAAGAGCAGGTATCAAAAAGAAATCACTTAGTAACAGATGGTCAGATATAGTCTGGGAAATAATGATCTACTGTCACATATCTAAATACACTGAACAATAAACCTGGAGATTGTAGATGGCCCCAAGGTATAATCATGAAAAAGCATTTTACAAACTTTTCTCTGTTTTCTTTATGCGTTTAATGTTAACACAGACCTTTTAAAAAATTAAAACCCCAATGACAAATACAATAAAGAAATATATGTAGAAAAAAAACGTAGTGATTAATACATGCTTTGAGCTTCTTTTCCATTTAGTGATCACAGTCAATTGATGTCTTACGAGCAACCAATTATATATTTTTTATATAATCACTGAGCCTGTCTCAAATTGTTTAGAATTAAATTACATTTTCTCATACTTCAGAAATTCATTAATCCTGCACTACTATCTCCAGCCTTTTAAAATGCCAGCTATGTTTGGCTTTGCCAACTCTTCCCATTATCCAATTAACAGCCGGTTTTGATTCCAAACCTCTTATACGTGACAGTTCTTTGCATTTTGTGGAGCAAAAGCTTAGGTCTTCAGCCTAGATAAATGGGAAAAACTCAGAACTCACAATGGCTTTAAGCTTCTTTCTAACTGGAAAGTATAAGGCCTTAACACAAAAACTTTTGCTGTTGTTTTTACCATGGAGTCTAAAACTGATCCAGTAATATATCAGAACACATGAATATTTTTCCACCCCATACAGTTCTTACCTCTGTTCACAGAAATTGCCAGTCTCCCACCTTAGCGAATCCTGAATATAACCAGTGTATATATTCTGTCTGGCTTTTGTATCAAATTTTATTCTTGGTTGCATAGATTTATACAATAAACAATTATTCTGATAATTGAAATGCAATACACGTTTTGCAACTAGAAGAGTTAGAAATTTTTTTAAAATAAAATTGGAAAGCAGTAAATATCAGAAAACTAAGACTACAAATTTGTGTCCAATTTCTGATTAAAAACTATTCTTTAAATTAAGGAAAAACATGAAAAATCATTTAAGAAAACCAAGAAAATCAAACTGCAAAATTAAACAATTTTTGTTGATATTGATAAGACATATAATTTAATATGCACTTGTAGGAGAAATGCACAGCATAACATATATATAGTCATTTCTGAAATCATAGAAAAACATTTGGGTGAGGGAAATCCTTGTAGAGTGCATTTGAAATATGAATTTTTCAGTAATGATTTGTTGCTACTCTCTCCCTCACATCTGATCTGTCCTCCTTCACTACAAAATTTTATTATTATTATTGATGTGCTTGCAGGTTTTTATTCTTTGGATATTCCAAGACATATATGACCTTTAAAATAATTCACTTATTTTGAAGGTCGTATTGTATTTGTCACAACATATATATGAAGCACTTAACATTTAAAATAACTTCTTACTTTTTATGGCTGGCAGGAAAAAAAGTAAAGGAAAACACAAGTAAAAAAAACAGAACTGAAAGATCAGACGTGTCCTTAATGTTCTGCATACTCTTCGTTTCACCATTGTATTGGGTTTATGTGGCTGTGATTTGGCAGCAGGGGGGCTACAGGAATCATCTCTGTGAGCAGAGCCCCGGAGCTGCCCCATGTCAGATCACATCCAGTTCCAGCCAGCTCCGAAACACAACAAGCAAAAGTAAATGTACTTTAAATCAGAAATTAAACAATATCTATTCACTTCATGAGACTGGTCAGAGTAACGTGGAATATCTTCAATGAGACATTTATCTTCTGCTATGGATCTCTAGTGAGATCTCTGGCTTGATTCTGAGATACAGAACTTTCCTTTAGATCCACCCAGTTTAGTCCTTTATCTCTGGGTCTTCATACAGGGATGAATTTAACCTAATTATGTACTGCTAAGATCTTCTCCAAAAATTTCAGCAGTTACAACAATCAAGCACAGTCTTGCCTGACCAGCTGCTTCAGCTCTTTCACCACAGTGGTGAGAAGAACAACATGTGTTATACAACCAAAACCATTCTCATGATAAGAAAGAAGAATCTATTATGACCCAGAAGCTCAAAACATCCCTATTTCTTCTCACTCCCTGACAAGAAGTGGGTGGATCTATTCCCTACCACTGACAACAACTTTGGAAATGATAAGATGCATTGAGATTTTTTCCTCTCTTTTCCCAAGCCACTGCAAATAATGGATGTAGAGGAGGAAAGGATTAGCACAAGTTCACAGGAATTACACCCTTAATTGTTCAGTCCAGGAGAGGAGATTCAGAAAGACTTAAGGGGAGTAATTTATTTATTTATCTATTTTTACAACATTGATTTTTCCTGCAGTTCTATTGACTAAAAATGATATCAGAAGCTAAGGTCAGAGAAGGAAAGTAAGCTGTTCTCTATTCCTTGAAAAATCCATCACAGAATACATTAAGATGTCCTGGTACAGGGAATTTCACAAAATATTTATAGCTGATTGCTTGAAGAGTAAAAAATTAATTCAAAATTGAATTTATCTGGAAGATAACATTCACTAGTAACTAGAAATTATAAAAAATATTTCAGGAATTGATAAATGAGGGTTGCTCTGAAAGTAATGTCACCTATTTTATTATCTTAACCCTTGATGTCAGGAGGCAGATGTTGGTGGGACTGCAATAGTGGTTAAACCTTCCCAGAAATATTCCATTACACTTTATTGCTGCGTGACAGATGGCAGCAGAGGAGAAGTCTGACAAAATGGTGTCACACATGGAAGTGTATATGAAGAAAACATGCATCGCTGAATTTCTCTATGTAAAAAAAATGACACCCACTGATATTCATTGACACTTGCTAAATATTGACAGAGACCAAACAGTGGATGTGAGCCCAGCGAGGCAGTGAGTGGTGCATTTCAGCACTGCTGACAACGACTGTTGGATCACCTCCATTTGTGCAGATTTTTACCAGCATAAGCTGCAGGCTCTTGTTTATGGCTGGCAGAAATGCACAGCTAATGACAGTGACTGTTGAAAAAAAACAATTTGCAGCTGCTCTATGAAACAGTGTTACTGAGCTCTTTGTGTCAGTTGTTGATTCCATGGAAATAAATAGGAGGCATTACATTCAGAGCAACCTATGTAGCATGAGATTGTTTTAACCACTTTTTGTTCTTCGCTCCAAGGAAAAAAGCTTCTAAATACACACAGGCACATTTATTTGAATTGAATCACTGTAAACAATTTAGCTTTCTGTTGGTTACAGTTTTACTGTAATTGTAGTGAGAGAAAGCTGTTCTATCTGGTTTGAATATTTGGCCCTTGCGCAATGGCCAGCATTGTGTTATCTCACTGCAAAGTCAGGATGATGGCTGGCAACTTACTGAAATAAACCTACATCTAATCTAAACAAGCAACAAAAAAAGAGAACATAATTTTTCATATGAATAACGATATGGATTGTTCTGTTCCAGCTCATCATAATCCAACATGTTATAGATGATGTAATTCGTAACATAATTTAAAAAGCTCCTCCTTTTACACTGCATTGTCTCACAGAATACATAATAGTAAGTACTCCTTGTTGGATTAAATCTTGCCTCCAAACCAAAAACAGATGAAGCAGTTCATGTAAGGTGAATGGCATCTGCATATAAACAAAACACAAGAGGTTCACCAATTCTCTGTTATTCCTCTGACATCAATGTTTCTTTAATTCATAACCATAGCTAGATTCATAATGTGTTGTTCTTTTTCTTTTAATTATCAAATATATTAGCACTCTAGGTACTCTCAAATAATTATCACCCTCTCCCAAATATTTTAGCACCAGAGCCTTCTGCTGATAGGCTCCAATCAGTTATGAATCCCATAAGCGCTGATTGCGCTTGTGAGCAGGAACTTGGAATATCATTATAGCAGACAGCTAGGATATTTACACTTTAAAGCAAGTTATATATTATAACAAAAGCAACACAAATTGAAATTTATTTCATTAGAGGAATTTAACACCAGAAAAATAATGGCACTGATTTTACTTTAGGGACACTGTTGCATTACAGTGTGGCTTCACTATATTAAAAATGTTATCAAGTTGGCAGCAAATTCTGGAATGTATTACTGTGTAATTATGAGGTCTGTTTAATAGCTTAAAGCTCATATATAACAATGGAAAATTATACAATAGAGGTTTTTTTGTTGTTGGATTTTTTTCCTTAAAAGAAAAATACACACATGCTTTAATTCCAGGAAAGATTAGAGGACAAACACTTTTCAGAAAGAAAAAAAAAAAAATACATTCTGTGAATAATTTAATGATCCAATAGCACTGCTGCTGCTGCATTTTGCTTTTACTGTTACTGGAATTGTGTATTGATTGGAATATTGAAATGCCTCAAACCAACCACATACTGAACTATGACTATTTCTAATTCTATTAAAAAAAAAAGAAGATGCATACAAATGTTTGAAATGCTTTATTTTTATTTATTTTTGATGGGTAGGAAACTGCAAAAAGACCATTCTGGAATTTATGGTGTGGAGAGAAGATAGTCATCAATATGCCAGACTTTTAACTGAAGTTGAAAATCTTTTGACAGTTTCCTATTCCCTTTCACTGGCTGAAACACATAGGGAAACAAGATGCTTACAAGAGCTGTCTCAAACATGTATCTTGAATACCAGGAACATATAGTGGAGCATTTCCTCCTTATCAGCTTCTTCTTTATAGAGTTAAACAAGGGATGCCCAAAAGTAATGTCTCCTATTTTATTTCGTTGGCCCACAACAGCAGAGGCAGATGTTGGTGATATGCTAGTAGAGGCTGAACCTTCCTGATAATATTCCATTCCACATAGTTGCTGTGCAACAGAGAGCAGCACTAAAAAAAAAAAAAAAAAAAAAAAAAAAAAAAAAAAAAAAAAAAAAGGAATCTGGCATGGAAGTGCATATGAAGCAAAGGTGTGCCATTAAATTCCTCCAAGTGGACAAAAAGGCATCCATTGGCATTTGTCAATGATTAATGAATGGAGACCAAACAGAGGATGTGAGCACAGTGAGGTGGTAAGTGGTGAAACACTGTTGTACAACGTGTCACCTCTGCTGCTATAGATATTGCTGAGTGCAGCATGAAGGATCCTGTTAATGGCTGGTGAAAATACACACTGAATGCTGGTGACTGTTTAAAAAAAAAAAAAAAAAAAAAGTATTCCATAGCTGAGAATGCACTTTGTGAAATAGTGCTATTGTGCTCTTTGTATCTTCTGTAGTTCCTATGAAAATATATAGGAGGCATTACTTTCGGAGCAAACTACATATATGTACCAACATATACTTGTGTGGTAAAATTTATCCTACCTGAAAATAAACATACACCTATTCACTGTCACTCTTCACAGACACTCCTAATTTCTAAGTACCCAAAATCAATGAGTGACACTGTGCATTAAAATGTTAAATTCACCATGTCAAACACAAAAATGAGGAACTATCAGTCTTAATTCACATGATCTGCATTGAAATGTTAAAATTCATCAGATAACCTAAACAATTTTTTTTAATTAATTAATTTATTTATTTTTACAGAGAATTAACACACTCAAACAATCAATCAGTTTTCCATTTATCATTTTAGAGACTTTCTGTAAGTCCTGAATTATGTCTGTCAGAGGTGCATACCAGAAGCCCCAGGACATCTCAGATGTTCATGGACACCCATGTCAAGTCACCTGAATTGCTTCCATTGCATAAGCATCATGGGGTGGTCTTTCTTTCCACCACCACATGCTCATTTTTTATTTAGTATCATGTATTCATAAAGTTACCTGGCACTATCTATTATAAAATCCTGCTTTTGGTTATCTATGGTATTATTCAACTTTAGCCACTGAAGCTGAATTTTTCTATCTCAGGCTCTGTATGCAAAGAATCTGCAAACATGGCACTACAATATTGAAACAAAAATCACAGAGAGACCTCATATTTTCCGTATTTTATACCTATCTCTTGAGAAAAATCTGTCAGTAGCAAAACTTCGAATGCAACATTGCACCTCTTGCCAAATTTGGTCAACTTACAGATCTTTGGAAAAGGGAAAAATCTGATATATTAAATAAAGTCTTTTGATGTGCAAGAGACTCTTTCTACCCTGTACATGTTTCAGTTTTCCACCAGAACATAAAAAGTTTTCATCTGATTTAATGCAGGTACTACAGTTCAGACCAAGTAGATTTTTTGCTTACATTCCCAGTGGACAGCCTGGGAAGAGGAACAAACATGATGTGAATTGACCAGACTTTTAAGGTGTGTGCAAAAGTTGTCTGCTGGGCTAAAAAGCACCAGCAATCTGATGGAAGCAAAACAGAAGGAGGTTAGAATGATATCGTGGTGCCCGGAAATTTGGTGGCAAAACCTAAGGGTCAGGACAGGAGAACACTTCTAATTCCTTTTTGAGAAGCCGCTGCCCCATGCACCATAGGACTGATGAAACTTAGTGTTCCTTTGACTTCTGTATCTGTACAGAGACCCCAGCTCAACTCTATCTCCTTGTCACACTCTCCAGACTCTAACAACCCCTGTACTTGCCCTCAGCTCTTCCTTGATCTGCCCTGTGGACTGCAATGGTCCTTTGGACAACTTCTAAAGAAAAAGCTGTGAAGTGAAGCAAAGGTGTCAGTGAGTTCATGATTCTAGCTGGTCCTATGTCATAAGTCAGTGTAATAGATTGCTTCTCTCTCAACAGAGGAGTTAGCTCAATTTTCACATTAAGTTTTCCAAACCATGCATCAGCTTGCTTCCTCTTTTTATTATTGGGAATTGGGAGAATACAATTAAACATCACAATAAGAAACTCACTGGAAGTGAACATTTTTTGCCACTATTTTTTCCCTTGGAAACCTAGCTTAAAATTACAGTTTAAGTATGTAGCATATGTTTTGTCAGAGAATAAATTAAAATAGCAGATATAATATAGGTACTATAATGTTATATATTTCTTAAGATATCATGACTTTAACACCAATATTGAAATTCCGTAAAATTTTTAGCTTCTGGACACTCAGCTTTCCAACTTCCCTTTATTCATATGTCCCCTGAATAATATGGCTATGTGAAAGCACAATGGATAGAGGAAGAAAAAAAAAAAAAAAAAACAAGCAATCATTTTCTTATGCAAGTTATTAATTTCCACAAAATAGAAAAAAAAAGCAGAATATATATAATTTTTTGATAAAACATAGGAAACTCTAAGGGTTTTCCTATTATCAAGGAAGCTAATCCTACAATTTTCTGCCATGAAGCACTTTGAATGCTAAACGTGCACTTAACTTTATGCAAGTGAATAGTCCCAAAGGAGCCTTAGTTGTTGTTTTTTTTTTTGTTTTTTTTTTTTTTTTTTTTTTTTGCTTGTTTGCTTTTCTCTGGATTAAAGTCAGAATTATGAGCATTTTACAGCCTTGAGCTTTGAATTCTTTGAATTAGTGTATCTTTTGGGGGTGCGCAGAGGTAAACAAATACTCCAGTCAGGAGAATTAGAACAAATCTCTAGCACATGATTTAGTTTGAGATCTCCTCTCTCAATGCTGATATAACGAGTAAAAAGAGATATATAGAGAAAAACGTAGCCCAGAACACCCAGCAGCAACCTCTAGAGTTGTTGTATACTGCATGTAACAGAAGGAAAAGAGTTCCTGGACGGCCACTATTACATCTGACTGTTCCCATGTTGCCTTAATAGTTTCATTTCAGATTACTCAGTAGATTAGAGAAGTAAAACAGGCTGTTTTTGTAATCCTTGCCATGCTGTGGGAGCAACGCTTCACAAATGTCACAGCTGTTTTGAGATGTTCCATTTCTTCTTCCCTCAAATGTATGTGAGCTTGCAAAATTCATTGCAAAGTCAAGTAAACATTGAACAGGTTTTCTTTCCTTCATGTGAACACATAAAAATGAAGAGAGGAAATTACCCTGGGAAATAGAGTGATTTCATTCCCTCATTTCCATTCCCTCACAAGTGCGAGTACATGTAGACATGTATGAATTATGGCTCTTAAAAACACCTTAAGATACTGATATTAATTGGTAGTATGTTAAATGGGTTTCTTTAATGAACAATCAGCACAAGATAGAAAAATATAATGAAAATATGCAGTATTAATAATAGAAAGTACATGAAGGGGGAAAAAGATCCAGTGTCTGCCAAAGGAAAGCATGAAGTGTGAAGAGCACCCTTGTTTGCTTTCCTACTTTGCCCAGGGAAGAGCAAAAAAAAGAAGTCCTGATGTGTGCTGGGTTACCTGATACCTCAAGATGTAAAGATAGAGACATCCTTGGTCAGCCTCCCCTTGTACAAGCAGATAAAATCTATTTTTGATGAATGTTTACAAAAGTTATATCAGGAATTTATGCTCACCAGGAAAAAAAAAAAAAACAAACACAACAAAACCTAAAAAACTCTCCCAAATCGCATACCACAAAGTCTAGCAAAACTATCATCTCACAGAATGAATTTGTATTTATCGTGTTCAACAATATTACACATAACATACTTTAAAGTTAAAGTTAAATCTTTCAGACCAGCAAAATCATTCAGAAGGTCCTCTGTGCAAAAAAGGTACCACAATAAATATCAAGAAAAGTAAAAGGAGAGAAAAAAGAAAGTGAATACGGACAAAAGAGATACAGAAGGCGCAGAAAGAAACTTGTGATGGCAAAAGCACACTCTTTGAGGAAGGATCATTTTGACTTGCGTCACTTGCAAGTTCAAAGTCTCTTTGGGTCATCTGCAAATTCTTCAGCCGCATATCAAAGTCTCTGAGAAAAGCTTGAATATTTTGTCTCTTGCACATTTGAATGGTCAGGTATCTTAATCGAATTTAACAAGAAATCAGAATGTCAAAGTTTAGACCCACAAACTCTTTACAGCTCTTAAGACTAAAGCTGTTTGCATCCCTTGTACTTGAACAACTGAAGATATCAGAGAGCAAAAGAAATAAAGAAAAAATAACACCAATCACTAACAGTACACAGCAATAACTTCATCCTTGCTTTTCAGCAGCATCTGAGTATTAATATAAGTCAAAATAAATTATTTTTATTATTCAAGGATGTTTCTGCTTCCACCCAATACCTTTCCCCCCTTCTTCCTTCATAGGGTATGAGCCTGAGTTCACCACACTGCTTTTCCTTACAACCATTTTCTTTAAAGGCTAAGTACAGAAAGATAAAGCTCATTTGAAGTCAATAGTATTTTTCAAGCCCTTAAGGATATTTATTTCATCTAATAGTAGCTCCCTAAAAATCAAAAGTTTATCTGACATCCATCTACAGTCCATTAAAAAAAAAAAATAAATAAATTAAAAAAAAAAATCACTGAACAGATATCTTAAAGAGGCAGATCTGTCCTATCCTAGACATCTAAAGCATCTAAAGGAAACAAGACTGATGACTTTTAGACATACGTTACTTTTCTCTGAGTACATGAAAAAAATAGTGAAATTTTCATGATTCAGAAGATCTGATTTCAAGACCTCTTCCAGTTTTAAAGTTTAACATAAAGGCAAATAGAAGTAATTGGATTTGATTTTCCTGTATAGAAGAATATGTCATTTGAAAAAAATATATATACATAAAAGACGTAAGCGTAAAAACAATTTTGAACTTAAAAATCAAAACATTACCTCAAAGACGTCAAAACTCTGTGCTTCATTCTGTTTAAAACCCTCTCATTTTTGCCTTCTACACTCTCTTTCATAACACCATAATGCAATGGAAAACACAACAAAGATCTCATAGTGGCAAATTCCTAGACAGCAACAAAGAAGGAGTTGCTCAAATACAACAAAATAATGCACAGAAACAAAAGAGAGAGAAAAAAAAAAAAACAACAAAAAAAAATCTCCTTACCCTTGGAAGTCCTCAGGTACACAGGGATCTCCAGTAAGACATGCTTGCCCCCGCTGCCAACCCTTAAATGAGGTCTGAGAAGGGGTGGATCCTGGCTTTGCCCCTTCCTGTCACTCAGGTGCTTTTCATGCACTTGAGCTCCCCTGGATTGGCCCTGCCTTCCTACCAGGTGCTCAATCACTGTCTCAAGCCATGACTTGGCATTTCCACCACACTCATTTAAGAACAATTTTTCAGAGGAAAAAAGAAATTTACCAGCATTTTTGTAGAAGCAGAAAAATAATGCTCCACTAGTTTTTAGCAATCACTTACTGTTGAGCATGATCTTTTATACTTGAACTGTCATGAAACCATTCTTATTCCTCAAGATGTTAATTATTTTCATTTGCTACAGCTAAGCAGAGAAATACAAAAAGAGGTTGCTACTGATCAGCTTGTGTCTTATTTAGAAGTTATTTCATTTATATTTACAGCTAGTCTCTGCATATGAATAGTCTCAGTGCTATTTCCAGTTCTTTTCACCTGAGCTGTGCTTATTTCAGTTTAACTTGACGATGTTCTTTTAGGATAGGAACATTGTGTTTTATAATTGCTACAGAATATTATAAACAAACCACAATAGATATGTTGGAGATGACCTCCTCGCTCTCATTTCAGTATAACCTGAAGTTGAAAAAAGCAAGAGTAAGCACACATAAGCTAGAAGAACAAGAGCATAGAGATCTGATCTGAGGTGGATGACCCAACCCTGGAGACATTCAAGGTCAAGATGGATGGGACTCTGAGCACCTGACTGAGCTGTAGGTGTTCCTGTTCATTGTGGGGAAGTTGGACCAGATGGCCTTTAAAGTTCCTCCCAACTCAAACAACTCTGATTGATTCTGTGGTATTATAAACCTTACAGCTATTCTCAGGTTCTTATCTTATAGGTCTACTTCTAGTTATTTGGAAGGCCTCGAATTCATGTCTTTTTCTAAAATATTTTGTCCTTATCTTTCCATTTTCCCATTTGCTTGTTCATCTACTATATTTGGTTTCCTCACAGAAGTGTTCTGATACCTGTGAGAGGCAGAAAAATAGCTCCTGTTTCTGCCTTGCTGCAAGTCTCAGTCAAAGGCATTGAATGGACTTCAAAAGCACTAAGTCACTCTTTCTGTGCAAATAACTTTGCAGTTCTGTTTTTTGAAAAAATGACTTCTATGGAAAAAAATATATACAGGAAATATACCAATGACAGTCAAATTCACAACAGCAAATAAGTGTATTTAATGGGATAGGATAGTATTTAAAGCAGATAGAAAGGCTTGCAAATCCTTTGTTTCTGTTCCCTTGTCTGAAAAATATACGTCTCTGAAGAATGTATATATATTATAGACAAGCACATCCAATTCTTGTTATGAGGATCAGCCTTCTGGATTATTTCCTCTAGCATATCCTGCAGGACCTAATTTAGTATCCAGCTGAAAGACATAAAACATCTTCATTTACTGACCATGTTAACAAGAACGAGAACCCTAAACAAAGAGGTACTTGCATCTGCTGTTTTATTTAAGAGAGCACAACTTATGAATAATGTCAAGAGATGGGTCTGGTTCCCACGAGATTGTGAAGACAGTCTCTCATGGGAAATTCTTGTTTCGGATAGAGAATAAAGGAGATATAATTTAACTGTAGCCATTAGAAATCCATTAGTTTCATAAGGCCCCTACTATAAGGTGCAAAATGAATTGGAAATAATAAATAGAAAGGGAAGAGAGATAGCCTGGATAGATACAAGGTGATCATAAGATATCTGTAAAGTGGTCAATGTAGTGAAATTTGAAGAGTTATTGAGACATCTTAATCAGTATTAGCAAAGCACTAATATTCTTTGTACCAAGCATTTGTAAGTTGTTAGAAATACTGCATACAGTTCTAGTTACCTGCATTCAAAAAGGTTAAATATAAATAGGAACAGGGAAATCATTAACCTGTGTAATCAATGGAAATAAAGATTCAGTTTTAAAGTAGAGGTTGTTAAGGAACAGAGTTTTTGCTAATAAGATTTGAAGAGGAGAATTATTAAAACAGAATGACAGTATGGATTCAAGTACAACTGTCAGAGAATTTAAGACGAAGAACAGGTGGGATACTTAAGAGATTCTAAACATCCTTTTAGATAAGTTGGTGATGTCTGGGGGAAAAAAAAGAAAAAGTAAAAAAAAAAAAAAAAGTTCTGTATCGTTTTAAGTCCATGAATTGCTTTTGTCCATGTTAGCAAGCTTGAACCACTGATCCCTTGATCCATATGCATGTTATAGGATAATATGTTTTTCAGGGAAGTTCGAAAGGCTGTCAAGCAGGTTAAAAAGCAAAATAAAACATGAATGCACATCCTGTTCTAGACTGTTAATGTTTTTCTTTTAAAACTACTTGTTTTCTGGAAAGGATGTGGTGAATTCCTGTAATGGCTGAAAAGGAAATAATCGTGCTAAGAAATCCATTTTTGCCTTACAGAAGTGCCAATGCAGTGGTATGATCTCTTATTTGAAAGTAGACATTACACATATTGGGGATGGGGCAATGAAAGAGATTCTGATTTATTCAGATTTCTGTGGAAAACACAGAATATAGGTCCTCACATCTGAGAGGTTTAATTTCTTGTACAAAATCAGGAATACGAAACTGTGCTGAAACGCGTAACAGAAGACACTTCATAGGTGATACTGCATGTAGCTTTGATTTGTTTTGGGTTGTTTTTTCTTTTTTTTCTCAAATAAAAGGATCTCTTCATAAAAACAGAGATCACACCTTGAGTTTCCAAAGCTTGTTATCACTGTCTGCACATGCATGGTAATTGTGCATGCAAAATCTATAGAATATCCAAGGTCACAAAAGTGCATAAATCTCAATCTATATTTCTTCACATGCTTACATCATGCACAAGAAACTGTGAATACTTATCACCTGTCAATTAGTTATAGCAAGGCATGGCCACTAGAACCCAAATACTTTTACAAAGCTGATCAGTCATAAAAAGTGTGTTGATCCATTTTTTTTTTTTCCCTTGACAAGAAATTTTTAGTAAAAACTGTATTTTTCCACCAGAATATAGAGTACAAAACTTCAATCTGATTTACCGTGTATTATGCAGTTGCCCTGTAGTACAGCAGCTATACATGCCAGGAATGTAACAACATGGTATTTGTAGACTGACTTTTTTTTTTCCTTCCATTTTTTAAAATGAGAGGTAGGTGCTGCAGAGAATTTATGAGTTAGAAATAGTAAAATTTGAGTTTTGTTCTACTTCAGGACTTCATTTATATATATATATATATACACACACACAATGTATATATACAAACACACATAGGCCACTGACAAACATGCAATGCATATCCATGAACAAACTGCTTTGTTACCCACAGGTCTCCCATTAAACATTATCCATATCTATGGGGAACCAAAGCAGATTTTCTTTAAGTCAGGAAAAGCCCTTCCGAGTGCAATTAACCACATCAAATTGAATTTCTATCTATTTACTTCCAAAGGATCTGCCCTGTGTGTATTTCCTTGTTTGTGTTCTTTAATGCTACGTTGTTTTGCTTGAAAATAATATCCTTCACTTCAACTTTGTTACAAACTACAGCCCTCCAGGGGAATTAGTCAGGAGCCTCATACAATAAGCCTAAAACAAAGTGGAGGAAATATCAGCCAGTGATTAATCACATATAGACATCAAAAAGTGTTTTCTAATTCTTTTCCCACATCTCACGTGCAGTTGGAGCAAAGATGAGTTTATCTGCAGACTGGCAACAGCATACACTGTGGCGGTGAAGAGAAGATAAGCCAAGTCTCTTTATTACATTGCTGCTGGCAAAATGAATACCCTGAAGGACTTGAACCGGCCTGGGCTGCTTTCTGCAGAAAGGCAAAAATAGCTCTTCAGTTTGTCATCAGAGGAAGAAAGAAAGAAAAAAAAGAAGAAAAAAAAAAAAAAAAAAAAGAAAAGAAAAAAAAGAAGCCCACACATTTGGGAAAGAAAAGCATTTTAGGTCACTGAAGAGATCTTTTCACACCAACTGCAAGGTTTGTGCCTACACTATTTACTCAGCAGATTTCAGAGCATCTCAAATGTTGCACTGGAGGATCTTTAGATGTGTTTTTGGGATTAAAAATGATGATGGGTATATACCTTACAGTTTGGCACATCCTCTTGAATCTAGTGTAGATAATTCTGAATAACTTCAAATTCTTCAAGAGATGCTCTAGGGAGCCAAGTGACTCATTTTACATTCTCACAACCTCAGACTAAATCCCTGTGCTGACATCACACCATGTTAAATTGACACTTAACCCATCTGCAGGATGTAAGGACTCAGCTGATTTCTTTTCTTCTTTTCCCTGTGAGGAGCCAAGGATTGGATTTGTTCATCTGTGTGGGGTCCCTTTCCACTTGGTATTCTGTGCTTCTATAATTTTCATACACAGTGGACCAGGGGTAGAAAGTAGGCTTCAGCCCTACAGCTAAAGTAAACTGATGAACACTGTGATGCTGTAATTAGCACCCATAGTGCTAACTAAGGGAAACTTCTTTCTACCAATCTGGTTGGTCATCAGAGAGTAGGAGTGTGTTCTGACCAACTTCCCAGTGTCTGAGAATTATTCAGAAGGATAATGAGTCTGCAAACCTGCTGCAGTGATAAGGTCAGACTGTCACACTGGATCAGAAATGTGACCATGTACCACTAGAACAGCAGCTCACAGGCAAATGTGCCACATCTTAAGGGTCATATGCTTCTATTACCACAAAATTACTAATTGCCACCTGTAGCCAGTGGGAGACATTGGTTTTATGACTGTTAGCGATCATCATGAACAACTAAGAATTACAGCTTAATACTGAGTGCTTAGCAGAGTTCATGTGGAAGCACATGTGAAGATGTCAGAATGCCATCATGAGTATGGACTAAAAGGAGACACAAAGGTTGCCAGATATCCACTGCAGAGGATCTGTAAAGCCATCAGTGTGTACCGGGACCTGCAGAACTTCTTCCTTTTTATGACAGTTCCTAGACATGGTACTTTTAATTGCCGTGTAAACATGTATCTAAACACATACAGTGAGTACCCACCTCTAATTCTGCCTGGAGAAGAAATACTAAGAAATAAGCAGTATAAACAGTATGCTATTCTCCATCACAACCTTGATGAAACAGCTGAAATTTTCTCTAAAGCTATCTTATGTGAAAATCTCAATGACCTTGCGGAAAACAAGAAACAACGTGACTTCTCAAACTGCTTCATTATGTAATTAGGATACATTTACTCTAACTTCTTTATTATATTCTTTTTCATAAATAATATCATCTGCTGCTTATGTTACTTGTTGACCAGAGTATAAAACTAAAGTCTTCTTCAGCAGGCCACATTGACCTCCATCTGAGACAGCAGTGCAAAGATGTTGCAAAATGGCTTTTCCTACCTTAGCTCCCTGTGCTCAGACAGTGATTGCAAGTCCATTTCAGACTGGTTCCATTATGCTCTGAAAAAGTATGCATATGTGAAAGATTCACACCTACACAGAACACAGGTCTAGTGATGACATTATCTCAGGCTTCCCCAGTCACAAAAGAATTTGGAGTTTTTCTTCAGTTTGCTGAGTCTTATTACAATGTCATTCTTGCTCCTTTTCTGGTCTCCTTGTACCAGAATTGAACAAAGCAATTAAAAATGTTCAGGACTCTGTATAATTCATTTATAAAACAGGAGTGTTCTGTTCTTTTCTAACACAGGCATATGCATGGATTACTGACTTGTTTTACAAGCATTATGTAGCACACAATTCCCTTGTTCCAGAAGTTAAGACCTCAGCTACAGACATTTTCTTTGGGACTGAAATTTGGCATGCATTGCCTCATTCATAAGCATAATTCTTTTGGCAAATTGCCTTTTATACTTCAACAAGTCTTCTTTATGAATGTGGCTTTTTACTCTCTGCATTTCTCCTTCACTTTTTTTTTTGTTGCTAAAAAGCCTTTTATATATAATATAAAAGGAAAATACTCAAGTTGATACTTTTTACTTCATAGAAAGTAAAGCAAAGCCTCTAATTTATTCTTGCTCAAGAGAAAATGTTTTGCCTTGTTTCTAATCATTCTCAATCTTTGCAATACTTCTTTCCAACTCTGAAATAAAGGCAGTAAAAAAATCTGCATTTAAATAGTACACATCAATGTTTAATCCTTCTGTGCATTTCAGGATAAAAATTAAATATTAATAAAACATTAACCTTTAATAAAAACCAAACTGCAAATGCAGTTGGACTGTATGTCAGACTGTCTATTTTAATAGAGACTCACAAGACGGATTCTGAAAAATCCACAGGTAAGTGAAGTTAGGATTGTCAAGAATCCTGTGTTGTACATTGTAGACATATGGGATTTTTTTTTTTTTTTTTTTTTTTTTTTTTTTTTTGAGTGCTTTGGTCTTTCTTGAGCCAAAGAATACTCTGTGTTAGATAGTCTCTTTATCCCACAGATGGACTGATGCTGGTTCTCTGCAGAACAAAAGCATTTTGATTAAAAGATCTGTTAACATCAACATCTAAACATCTACAAAATTTTAGAAACAACATACTGCCTCTTTGTTGGATGGGACAATCAGTAACTGGGCCTAGTGGGTGATAGCCCTGCCTATAGCAGAGGGCTGGAGCTAGATGATCTTAAAGACCTCTTCCAACCCAAGTCATTCTATGATTCAAGCAAAAAGTGTAATGAATGTAATTCCTGGAGAAAATCAGGAGTCTTGCATGGGGTGAGGCACATTTCCATCCCATCTAAGTGATGACCATAGTGTCAAATAAGGGTCCAAAGCTGTGGCTCAGCTGCTTTTTCAGGCGTGGACTGTATACAAATTACAGTACAAAACAGTGGGGTTGGGAACTGTCTGAAACATCTAAGTTGGACAGCAGTAAAGAGATTTCACTCCAGCCTGTCAGTCTCTCCCTAGCCATTGTAGACAAAGTCCAAACAGATACTGTCTATCTTTTGTTCATGCGCAGTATAAGCCACTTGCATAAATGGGAGGTACATAGTGATTCAGAATCACGTATACCCTGAGCAATAAAAGGGTTTTCTCTCCACACCAGGATGACGGGATAAATCAAATCAGGATTCTGGGAAATACACAGAAATAATGTGTCCACAAAAGATTTCCACAGGAATAAATATATATCCAGATACATTGAAACTAACACTAAAAAATCTCTAAGAAATATCCTTAAATCTCCTAATGTTTAAATCAAAAAGTATTACACAAAGAATGACTATCTGATGACTATTCTTTTTCTTCCTGGAGGAAAATGATATGAATTTAAATAATTATATACCTATATACAGAGTAGCTCTGAAAGTAATGCCTCCTGTTTATTTCCACAGAAACTACAGCAGACACAAATAACACAGTAATACTATCGCATAGAGAAAATTCTCAGTTACAAAACACTATTTTTCAACACAGTCACCACCATCAGCTATGCATTTTCACCAGCAGTGATAAAAAGTCTGCAAGCCATGCTCGTAAAAATTTGCATCAGTGGAGACAACCAATTGTCACTGTCACCACTGCTGAAACACACCACCCACTGCCTGACTGCTCACATCCACTGCTTGGTCTCCAGAAACATTCAACAAGTGTTTATGAATGTCAGTAGGTATCATTTTTTCTGCATGGAGGAATTAAGTGACACACCTTTGCTTCATATGCACTTGCCTGTCAGATATTACTTTGTAAACTGCCTATCTGCTGCCATCTGTCACAAGGCAACAGCGTGTAAGAGAATACTAGTGGAATGGTTCCCTCTCTACCACCATCCCACCAACATCCATTTCTGGCATCATGGACCAACATAATAATATAAGAGGCATTACTTTCTGAGCAGCCCGCATAAATTCATATACTCCCCAGTTACCTACAAGCTTATAAAAAATATCCATTTAATAAAAAAAACAATATAAAGTAGATTTTTGCTTTTGATATAATTAAAACGTATGACACCTCCATAAGGGAGAGAAAATCTCAAATGTTATCCAGCTTGTATGGAGAATTCTGCAGGATTTATGTTTGCTCTTGCCTAGGCTTCCAACTTCCCTGTTTTCTCCTGCAGCTGTTCTGCTGAGGATCTTCAGACAGTGGTAACTACCACAGCTTTAATCTCAATATTAATTCTTTTTAGAGTAAGATGTCAGAGCAGCTAAACTCTCACTTGGAGCCATTAGTTTCACATAACTTTGTGAAGTAAGATACATGAGGTAGGGGAAGCATAGGCAAACAGCTGATTTAATGATTTCGGGAGGAAAAAAAATAAATTAGGGAATGAGCCAAAATGAAGAGCTTTGTATCAGATTTAAGAAATCAAACCATTTCAGTAACGATGCTTTGCCTTTTTGAAGCCTTCTGGATTGGCAGATTTTGGAGTTGGAATTGGGTAGGAAGATTACAATGGAAACTAAGCAAATCTAGCAGGGCTGCCAGGATTGTAAATGCCAAGTCTCTTAATCCAAACAGCTCTGCAGCATTTGGCAACAATCAATTCCATTTGCAAAACAGGAGAGAAAAATAAAAATAGAAGAACTGAGCCATTCCATAATTACTATTGAAGACTCAGTTCATAGAAGAGCTGAAAGAAGGTCACACCAAACTAGAGGCCAAAACTCACTGCTCTTGATCTTCTGAGCACCTCTAATTTACAGAGTTGGAAACACCTTGCAAATTCTCCATGTCCTTGCTGAGAACAGGATCATGCATTTTTGTTTCAGTGGTATTTGGGAGTATTTTCTTGGAACACCAATTCCTAGTATTGCTAAAAAGAACCATAGGTAATATTGAAAGCAATTTGGCTACAGTTTAGAAAACAGTTATACCATTTCCAAGGAGAATGGAAACTAGAGATCTGAATCATCTAAATTAATAGGCACTTTGGAAAGGAGTTGAAAAAGAGGTTAGCCAAGACCTTTGCTGTTAGAAAACATGGAATTTATGGTTTGATATAACAAGCTGTGTATGTCTTTAAGGCTTTATGATGTAGTCCGAAGCCAAGTGTTGATTTGTTGTAAATTTAAATGTTAAGAAGGCAGATTTAGGATGAATATACCACACACATATAAAAGAGACACCTGCTTTAGCTTGCTAAAGAAATAACTGAATATTTATTCCTAGGATTACATGGGCTAGGTGTTAGGGGAAAGAACAGAAAAAAAAATCTGATTGGGAACATTTGCTATAGGTAAAATTTATTGCAGTATTAAAAAGTACTAAAATGTGTACCAATATTATATCACATACAGGACATTCCACGACATATCTACTAAATCAGTGTTCCTGTATGCCTAGTAAATATAATAACCAACCCTAGATACTTTGTCACTTGTGTATGTTGAAATAAACCTTTTCTCCTTAGCCTTGTTTAAGGGAAGTCTATTTGAAGTGTCCGCCGAAGATAAATCCTGGGTCAGATCTACAGCTGTGGTTACAGCTGAATAGTCTTTTCAATGTAGCCCCTCTCAGTTCATTCTGATGCTCTTTAGTTTAAATTGGTAACTGGGAACTTTCCAAATACTGATAGAAAGTTTGCTGAGACAACATTGTGAGCATTTGGCTGCTTATCTAAATGGTGTCCCAGTTTCCTCTGAATAGGAGAAACCTTACAAGGAAGGGATTCAAGAGCTGAACACGTTTCATTTCCTGAAAAGGCAGTTAAGAGGATATTAAATCACTGTTTACAAGTACTTACGAGGGATATGAGGTACTAGATATTGCGTTTTTATATTGCAGAATGCATGGGTAACTACTTTTGTGAACTACCTTCTGATTGTATTAAAATATAAGTAGAAGGTCTATGTGAGCAGTCAGAAAAGGCATGATAGGGAAACCAACAGTACTTGCTACTATCATTTATAAAGCTCTTCAGACACACATGAAATAAAATCTTTCAGTATATAATTTATATAATCAAATAGATAAATAAGATAGCAGCAGAGAGTGAAATCGGAGAAAGTCATTTGCCAGTGTTCAGCCCATCTAATCAGTCATTTGAAATAGAAAGAATAGAACTTACAACAAAATGGTTTACTTTCAGTTCCCGGCCATTGGCACTACATTGAGAAGCAGGATTTGATGCATAGAGTTTAGTGGAATTGAAAAGCATCTGTTGTGTCCCTTTACCAGTTAAAGACTATCTTCACACACCTGAAATAAGTAAATGAACCACCCATGAATAATTCTGCAAGGAGAAAACACTTTAAAGGCTCAGGACAGTATTTCAGAAATTCTATGCCACCAGCACCTAAGTCAATTTTACAAGCAATGAAAGAGCCAAAGGGTTTGCAAATGGCTGTGTGGTTATGCTTGTAGCCCTAAAAACGATATATAAAATGCCTGTTGAAAGACAAGAGCAGTGCTTGGTGTTGTACATCCCCTAAACCCGTCCACCTTCTCTCATCTGCTACAATCTGTGCTGCAGGGTTGCATTTATAGCACTGTGTTTTATTGCTGTTGGGGGAACTTCATTTCACAAATGCGACTGATTTTGAACCCACCTATGCAGCTGACCCTATAAAAATCCTGTGGCATGGAATTCTGCAATGTAATAATATACTTCACTTTATTAGCTTCAGACCTTCTTGTTCTTGTTGCTTTGATTTGGTTTCATTTAGTTTTATTTTCTTCTGAGAAAGAATAATACAAGAAATTCCCTCTGATCATTCCTCAGTCTCCTTTTCCATGCAGCTCATAATTTTGCATTTCTACATGAAACTCTGCCTGCCTTTTCTCATCTGAAAAGTCCTAAACAACATTCTGGCTCTTTATATAGAAGATATTTCATTTTCTCATATCTGTCTTTTTTTTTTTTTTTTTTTTCTTTGTTGTATCTTTTTCTTTTTTTTCCTCTTCTTTTTGTTTTCTTTCTTTCTTTCTTTTTTTTTCAGATGAAGAAGTGGAACTCTACACAAGCACAAAATATGATCCCACTACAGATTATTATTCTTTTTACTTCGGCTTAATGCTTTTCATGTTTTATTCACTGCTGGTTTTAACCATAATGTTCTATTTACCTTCATGACAGCTCTTGACAGCTGAGTGGAAGTTCTAAAAAGATTGTGAACAGTGACTCTTAGATCACTTTCCAGAGTGGCAAAATCTAATTTAGAGGTTGCCTCTGTTTATGTGCAGTTAAAATTTCTTGCCCATGTGTTTGCTTTACATTTAACTAGAATTGCCTTCCATCTGCCATTGTATCTTCTTGTCACTTAGCACTGTGAGAACCTTTTGCAACTTTTTACTATGAATTTCAGACTGGAATGTCCTGTGAATCATTCTCTGTCATCTGCAAATTCTGTCACTTCACTGCTTGTTCCCTTTTGTGGATCACTTATGAATATTTCAAACAACACGAATCTTGTACTAATTCCTTTGGTGACAGCTATGAATAATGGGCTTTTTTTCTCAACTCTTGAATCTGTTATTCCTCTTTCTCTCTTATTTTAACATTTTTGTTTTTAAGATCTTCAAGTAAAGATTGGATTGGGATTTTTTTTATACTTGTTGAATACTAACAGAGGTATGAGAAATAATGTGTGCTGAATCTTTTAACTCTTTACCACAATAGCATAGTTAGGCTAATTCCCATTAATTCTACTCTTTATGACACATTTTTAACAATTCACCCAACTGATACTTTAACATACAATAATATAAATTGCACACCTACAAATCCATTGCCTTGCTAATTTTCTACTTTTTCCAACATCCTTTTCTGCTATGGTCTTTTTGGACTCTCCTAATGATTCAAAGATCTAATGCAAGAATAACTTTTGTGGCACGCTCTAAATAGCTATACAGACAAAATATTTCTACATATTAGGAACTCAATATATGTCTTTTGCTTCTTCCAATATTTACTCCATGATAACCTGTTTGCTTTTTGAAATTAAAGGAGCCATCTCATTCCACAGCTTGGCATTGCTCCTCCACCTGGTGTTATTACCCACTTGCTGGCTCACACTCTGGTGTTACATCTGCAACCACTGGCTCTGAAAATCTAAATGCGTGCTAGGACTTTTTCCTTGCTCAAGGAGATAAGCTAATAAGGACACGCTCAATAGATGCTGTGGGAACAGCACTCTTTGCACGCACATATGTTGCTGAGTGTGAGCTGAGTAGCTGATTGTGACATCTACAAGGAATCAAGACAAGTCAGGAGCTGAAGGAGGTGCTTCTACAATAGCTGCTGCCAGCAGTTCAGCAGCTGCCCTCAGTACTGCCAGAGAAAATTCTGAAATTCTATGGGCTGACCCTTCTGCTTTTCTACATCTTTTACAGAGTAGAATCAATTTTTTGCATCGTGCATTTTGTTCATTATTTTTATATATGCAGTGAGCTAAGCTTTCTTCTACAACAGGAACAAAAAAAAAAAAATTGTAAAGTGATGTATCTTTGATTTTTCCTCATTAGTTTTCTTTCCTGTTTTTCATTATACAGCTTGTGCATCTCCCAGCTCACTGCCATTATCCAGCTCATGTGTCCAAAGAACTCTGAAATATTTTCATTCCAAAAGGAGTATTGACTACTTTCTTTCCTTACAACCTTTTCTTTTATATCCACCAACATATTTTGGAATTTGAGGAAAACATCCTCATGTTGAATAGTATTTTGTTCCACTAAGAGAGAAGGTGAATCCACATATTGTTCTGTATAGTCATGTCAGCATAAGGAGGGAATAGAATCTGTCCAGAACTGTATAGAATAGCAACACATTCCATTTATGTAGGAATTAAGTTGATCTTCAGCAGCTGGAAATTCTAGTATTTATAGTCTTAAATATGCCTTATCTCAGAAGCAAGTTCTCTTCAAGATTACTTCTTGATCTCTTCAAAGATTGTGTTTTTGTTTTTGTTTAATTCTCTGTGTCAAGATAATACAGATGAAATCATTCACTGAGATTATGTTCACTGTGGACATCATCAGCATGGAAATATAAAAGACAAAGTGCACAAATGTTAAGAACCATTACTTTCATTTGAAAATGAGGATTCCTACTGGGATGAAATATTCATTATGAAGTGTTTTTTTTTCTTTTTGTTATTAAATGAGATGGTTATAGTAAGTGCAGATCTCAGACATGAAAAAAATATGTGAATAACATGGATCGTTCATTGAATCAGAGAATATCCCTAGTTGAAAGGAACCCAACAAGGATCACAAAGTCCAACTCCTGGCTCCACACAGGACCACCTCACATCCATATCCTATGTCTGAGAGCTGTGTAAAAATATTTCCTGAACTCCAGCAGCTCGGGGCTATGCCCACTGCCCTGGGAAGCCTGTTCCATGCTCTCTGCCCTCTGGGGTAGACATTTCCATACCCCCAGCTGCCCCTCCCTTGTAACAGCTCCATGCCATTCCCTCAGGCCCTGTTGCTCTCACGGAAAGCAGAGCTCAGTGCTGCCCTTCCACTCCCTGTGAGGAGCTGTAGCCGCCATGAGGCCTCCGCTCAGCTATTCTGCTCTGGACCCAACAAAACAATTGCCGTCTAGACCCATCATAATTTCTGTAAAATAAATTTGCATTTATATGCAAATAGTTTTATGTCCTTCTTATGATGTGGTGCCCAGTTCTCGAGGTGAGGTTGCACAGTGCAGAGCAGAGTGGGACAACCCCTCATGCACAGTGATAGTGATTGGTCTGGTGCACCCCAGGGTACAGGAAGCCCTTTTGGCTGCCAGAGCACACTGTTGACTCACATTCAACTTGTCAGACAGAACTTCCAGGTCCCTTTCTGTCAGGCTGCTCTCCAGCTTCTCATCCTCCAGTCTGTATGTGTAACCAGGGTTGTCTCATTCCAGGCACAGAGTTTGGCACTTGCTCTTGTTAAACTTCATGCATTTGGTGATTGCCCAGCCCTCTGTTTTGTCAAGATTTCTCTGCAAGGCATTTTTACCCTTAGGGGAGTCAACAGTTCCATATCAGTGTTGACCTCACACCTACTTAGAATACTGTTATGTCCTACAACCAAGTAATTAATGAAAACATTAAATAGAACTGGTCCTAAAATGAAGCCCTGTGGAACAGCACCAGTAATTGGCTGCCAGCCTGATGTAACCCCATATGCTATAATTTTTTGAGTCTGATCCATCAGCCAATTGTTCACCCATTACACTGTGTATTTGTTTATCTGTATGCCAGACATTTTGTCCAGAAGGATAATGTGAGAAGCAGTATCAGAAGCTTTGTTGAAATCTTGAAAGATTACATCAACTGACTTCTTTGTCTTCTGTGTGGGTAACCTTGTCATAACCTTGCCATATTTGTAGAAACTACTCTGGAATTTTGTAGTTCCTCAGCTGTATTCGTTCTTTCTTTTTCAATTAGCATGTATCTCAGATGGACTATTGTCTACATTAAAGATGAATTTTCTTTTGAAATGATGGAGTAGTTTGCTTTCATGATCTAGGTTACCCTATTTTAAATGAGGTCAATTATACTACGTACCTATTATAAGCAGTGTATTAAATAGCAGCCAAACATCACGCAATAGGAATACCAGGAGACATTTCAGACCAGGTTTTATCCACCTTCCCAAATGAGCCAACAAATTAGAAATAATCACTTCTTTGGGATGACTGATTGATCCTCTTATTCCAAATTTTATTAACAAGAAAATTAAGCTATTTTTGGAGCAGAGTACATATATATTTAGGATAATTCAGGCATCAAAAAAGCAAGACAGCTATGGCACTTGAAAATGAAAAAGTAAAATCTATGAAATAGCATACCTAAGAAGAGTAAAGAAGAATTAAGCTAACTGAAATAAAGAATTTAATGGGTTGACCATTAGTAAGGAAGAAAATGAGATGTCAAATCCCAGCTCCTTAGATGAGAAACAAAGAAAGAAAAGAGAAAATGAAATCATTATACATTTCAAGAAATCTGGGAAAACATGAGCAAAATTTCAATGGAAATAACCAACCTTCCCACCCAAAACTGGGGAGGACTTTTATTCCCACCCTGGAAAGATGACAAGAAATGATAACAATGACAAGAAGGAAAAAAATCTCAGTGGGGTACATCAAGACATATTTCATATCTCTATTGCAGCAATGTTCACCTTATTTCTTTCCTGTCTGCCTTTCTATTCCTGGGGGGTCAAGTGTGAACTTTGAATATCTTATTATTTTCTTCAAAATATTGTTAAGGGCATTTCGTACCATAAATGCATAATGTTTCCAAATCCTCCATATCTTTTTTCTGACTTTTTAAAATTTTTAATCATTCTTTCAAGCTTGGTGAAGCTGGTCAACAGATGCAGAAGTTACTAGCTAAGCTAAGAATTGGCAAATGAACATCCAACACAATCATGCCAGCAAAATTTTTTCAAGAAAGAAACCCAAAAGCAGTAAAAATCTTCTAGCAATAAATTAATGGCAGTAATTTTAGACACCAAAATGAGAAACTGTAGCAAGATATTTTGCTGAAGCTGATCCAGTTTTAATGAAAGAATTAAAGATTCATCAGGCCACAGGGAAAGAGCAAAAAGAATCATCACTCTGTCAAGTGGTTAGGGTACATGCTGGATGAGGAAGGATGATGCAGTTCCTTGAAAAACATCAGTGCTCAGAAAATAAGTGATGAGATTTACTCTCAGTCTGGATTGGTTGCAGTATTCATCTGTGATGTGTAGTTTGTCCTGCAGGCGAGGACAAAATTGAGTTTGAATTTCCTCAGTATTCATAAAATTTTTCCTCATTTAACTGCTGGCACTGCAGCACAGCTTGGTTTTGGTCAAGTTCCTATATATTGACATCCTCCAAATCTTCCCTCTGAATCAAGTTCTGAAGATGAAGTGAAGGGGAATGTGATGGGGAAGTGATGGCAAACTGGGAGTATAGGCAGGTCTTTAGCAGGATTCAAAACTGCTGTGAAGATGAGGCTTTCTCAGAAACAAGTAAGGAGTCTGCAAGCAAAGTGTAAAAGGTGGTTCACAAAAACAAATAGTAAAAGATGGTTTACAGAAGTAAACGTGCAGAGGATGTAAAAGAATGAGGATTGCAACAAGCTGGGATTAGAACAATGTGGGGGTGGAAGACAAAGATAAAAGTTTTGAGAACAAATCAAGGACATTTGGTAAGTAAGTGATAAGATGTTCACAAGACATCTGAGAACTGTTAGAACTGGACTGGGGGCTACCCTTCCTGCAGGATCAAGAGTTTACAGTGAGGAAGACTACGAGCCTTTGCAAGGAGGATGATGAGCCCTCATCCCACAACCACCAGGAGGACACCCCCACTGCCCACACACACACAAGAGGGAGGGACCATATGCTGATGGGTTCTTGGAAATGTAAATGAATATGTATGTGAACTCCAGGAAAATCATTGATTATGTATTAGTTTGGCCTATATCTGTACCACACTTTTGCCCTACAGTGTGTAAGTTAGGTGGAGATATCCCCCTTGCACCAGGGCATATGCACATTGCTAATAAACATACCTGCTCTATATTCTTAATCTGGCTATAGGGTCACATGTCCCTATATTTCCACATGTCACAAGGAAAATCTTTACTGCATCACAGTCATGGAAAACCAGCTTTGATGACTTTGTCTGCATTGCCTATCTGTAGCTGGAGTTCAAACAAGTTAAATGCCTTTACTGTTTCGTGAATGTTTATTCCTAATTAATTGGGCTACAGAAGGTTCTACCAGCTGTAAGATCACATATGTTTCTGCAAGATAGATTCCCACTGGACTGCAATCAAATAATATTACTACTAATAATACTAATTTATAATTACATATAGACTACTAATGATTCTTAGCCATCACTTATTTGGATTGCTTTTCCACAAGAAGTGAGGTGGAAAATAGAATGTATTGCTTGCTTACGGCAAAAGAAAATATTACCTAGTGTGAATTTCTTCCCCATTTTCACATATATATGTATATTATAAATTATACCCATATGACATGATTAAATAAAATTTCTAGCTACAGATATACGGGTGAAAAACTTGAATGTATCCCTATGTAAAACAGAATTAAAATCTATATTTCAATTATGGATATATCTTCATGTGATAAGTCAGAAATCCCTATTACTCATTAGACCATAATTAATTGTGTACCTCTGGTAGAACAATGGGATTCTTGGACCGCTAACTCCAACAAATTTGCCCCCCTAGCTACAAAGATTTAAACCCAAATGGATTTGTACCATCACACATTACAAAATCATTGTTTATATTTGATCGATACTGTTAAGCATTTCTGAATATTACTCACTTTCCCCACAGCAGCACACAGCGCCAAAATCAGATTACAGCAGGTCAGTGAAGAGTGCAAAGAATGACTGAAAAAATTCAATATAAACCACTCAGGGCCTTCCTGTCACCTATTTATTCATTAAGACAGTCTGTAGCAATATTAGAATAGACAATCTCATTGAAAGTTTGGTGGTCAGCACTGTAGCCTTCCTTCTGCCTTTTAGTCCACTTAGGATTTAGGTGGGAATATAGTTCTTTATGCAGATTTAAGCAGATTCATAGAAATAATGTCATAAAAACAGTGCTTTGCTTTTAAGTCACTGCACACTCTGAATTTCAGGATGTTGGTGAGAAATGGAGTACCTCCTCTATGAAGACAGGCTGAGGGAGCTGGGCTTGTTCAGTATGTGGAAAAGAAGGCTGCACAGTGACCTCATTGCAGCCTAAAGGGAGCCTACAAACAGGAGGGGAATCAACACTTTGAAAGGGTTGATAACTGCAGAATAAGGGGAAATGGTTTCAAGTTGAAGGAGGAAACATTTAGGTTGGATTTCAGGGGGAAATTCTTTACTATGAGTGTGGTGATTGCTGGAACAGGCTGCCCAGAGAGGCTGGGATGCCCCATCCCTGGAGGTGTTCAAGGCCAGGTTGGATGGGGCTCTGGGCAGCCTGGTCTAGTATTAAATGTGGAGGTTGGTGGCTCTGTGTGTGGCAGAGGAGTTGGAGATTCATGATCCTTGATGGCCCTTCCAACCCTGGCCATTCTGTGATTCTATGTGTGATTCTGTGAAGTGGGCTTGTAGAAGAGAAAAGTGTCAAGGAGATTAAAATGCAGTCATAAAAGGAGAGCTCACTAAGTAGTCAAAAGAGCGAAAAAAGAAAACAATCTTGGCTTCAACATGTGCCAATTCAGATGGCACACCAAAATGGACATCTGGCCAGAGATGGACGCAAGATGAAGCAATCCCCTTAATAAGTTTAGCTTGAGCATCTACCTGTGTAATAAAATTCCAGCAGGGAGGAGAATACGACCCTCTGATCCCTTTTTATCAAGGGCAACAGCTTTGCAAGGTGATGGTGTTTCACAGGAAAAGCAGTGTCAGCTTGCGAGTCTGTTTCATTATCAACATGCCTGTTAGCTGCTGGAACAGAGAAGCCTATCTTTGATCTGCAAGAAGCTGGCTGGGAACACTGTCTGCTCATCTCATTTTAATTTTGCAAAATTACGGCAGGTAACTCCAATTTCACACCCTGCTTCCCTCACAACTTCTCAGTGAAGGTCACAGTCTGCTCTGGATGCTCAGAATGGATTTCTCCTCTAATCTCACCATCAACAACAAAGGAAATTCAGAACAGGTAGTTTCAGTACAAAACCTGTCTCTCCAGGACTGGGTTTTGCAGGATGCCCAGGCTAGCTTTAAATTAGCTGGCTTAAATCTCCTACACATCGTAGATAGTGGACTGTGCAGTTGAGGCTAGAAAACCCTCTTTCTACTCTTGGATTGCACTGAGGTACTGACTTGTTCTGAGCTCCAGTTAATTCTCCAGCAATCAGTACCAAAATGTGACCATGAAGGCTAGCAGGGGTATATAGCTGGATTCCTTTCAGTGTGCCAAAATCAGAGACACATTCTCTATGCAAAACCAAGCTCTGTACTATGTATACTATACAAACTCCCTGAAATTGCCCTGCTGCTACTTTTCTCTTGTCTCTCTCCCTCTCTCTTTTTTTGTTTTTTAATATATACATATATATATTCCATGGCAATGATGACCTCTAGAAGCAAGACACATCATGAGGTATCCAATCTTAGGGTTTGAAGAATAGCTTTCTAGTCTTAATAGACTTTGTTTATTGATAGTGAAAGCAAATAGCTTACATATAGTCATCTCTTGTCATTTTAAGGCTTATGGAATATCCCTCCTGACTGTTGCTGCATCTGCTTCTCAGAAGTGCAAATAGCCCAAGGTATTCTCTTAACTATAATTATATTAATTATTAAAACATAACTAAGATTACATACTGGAACAGTTTCCTTCACTGATAGAATTCTTGTCTAACTCTCAAGGTCCCTAACAGGGAGACGAGCCAATAAATTCTGAGGCAATAATTGAAAACATCTAACCACAACATTCAGTGCAATTATATTGGCTCTCTGGATGGATGGATTGGATGACAGAATCTATTCATTGGATCAGTGGGTGAGTTTTTCCAGGTACTTCGTACTTCTTGTGTTCTCATAGAGAGCAATGTGTGCTGCAAATATTTTACCATTAAAAAAACGAGAGTGAGCAGATAAGTCAGAGCTACCCCTAGCATTTCTTTGCCACGGTAAAGGACAAAGGGAACCCATTACTTGCTCATGGTTCCCTTTAGGATGTAGATACACTGTTTCGGAAAGGACTAGTCAGTTTAGAGGACAGTGGGGTCATAGAAAATATCAGGGTTTATCATGGAACTGAGGCTAAGCAGAGCATAATTGCTGTCATTGCTGAGAACATGAGAACACTTTCCTCCATAAATGACATTTTAGCAAATTTACTATTTGTGCACTGACCTTACCTTCTCAAAGAAAATTAGAGACATTTGTTGAATAAGACCCGATTTATCCAGCTTAGAGTACATGAATGACATACATTCTAACATATACAACAGGAGGTGGTGATGGAGCCACTACAAAGGTCACATTTACAAACAAAGAAAGGCATCTACTAGATTGGAGCCCTAAGACTTTTCCATAATCTCAGACAAAACTTCAATAATGAGGTGTAGATAGCAGGACAAAGAAACCTTGATGGGTTCAGAAGGAAGAAACCATGATAAAAAGCTGTTATGTGATCAGCTGATCTGCGACCCGGTCTCCTGCACTCACTTTATACAACAACGGTATAAAAGCTGACTTTTTATCCAAAATGTTCTTCATGGTATGAACTTCCCTGCATGAGACATTCTGGACAGACTGGATCCCTGCTGGGAAAGCTTGGCTGACTCCTTGATGTGGATTATCTACGAATAGAGAATTTTCTGTACTTACTTGTAGTAAATAGTTGCTTTATTCTAGAAATATATATTTGTTTTAGTGGTACAAATTTTATAGTAGTTTTGTTTCACTTGTAATTATTCGTAGTAAAAAAGAAACTCATGGAAACAAATTTTCCATGTCCTTGTCTATTTCAGAATGGCACAAAATCACAGCTAAGATCTTTACACATCTGTGGGTTGAATAACACACATAGATTGTGGCCATGATTGAGAGTTATTATCTTTGAATTATTCACAGCAATATCATCTGAGGGTACAACTATGCAACTTTCTATTCCAAAAAACTTTACAGTGAGAACAACCCCTGAAGAGATTTCTTCTTTGTAAGCATTGAACTAAAAAAGATGTTTTAAGACCATATTAGACTTCACCAGAATGCCACAAAAATGGCTGGTGTTGAAGCATATGTTCCATGAAGGGAAAATGAGGAAACAGTGTTTGTTGAGTTTGGGAAGAGATGTCTTTGGGTAGATCTGCCTGCATCTGAGTCTATGAGAAGATGTCAGATTTCACAGGGGTGTCTGGTGGGAGAATGGGATAATAAACTGAACCTAAACTGAAACCACAGGCTAAGGCTGGGTATAGGAAAAAAAAATTAACTGAGAACAACCTCATAGAAGGTGAGGTTGCCCAGGGAAGTTGTGCAATCTTCATCCTTGGAGGTTTTCAAACCGCAGCTGGATAAAATCCCGAGAAATTTGGTTTAATCTCAGAGTTGACCTCACTTCAAGCAGGAGACTGAACTCAAGAACTCTTGAGATTCCCTTCAATATGAATTAAGCTGTGATCCTATGATTCTTTGAGGGGAAAAAAAAAAGAAAGAAAAAAAAAGAGAGAGAAATGCTGTTCCTGTGGTTTCTCCTGCAGATTGCCTACCTTTTTTCCAGAACTTGCCCCTGAATTAGAATCATGACTGATAAAGCTGAAAATAAAACTCTGAAAACAAAAATCAGATGTGGCATGAGACACGACAGAAGAAAGAGATCCTCAGAATTGGAACTATAGATAAAGAAACCTTGATATAAAAGCAAAACTGATCTATTGCAAGAAAGAGAAGAGATTCTGATTTCCTGAAGAGTTTTGTGTTCAACTGAATCACTGTGTTGCTTTGTGATGAAAAAATAACTATTACCTTAACAACGTAGATCAAACAACGTTTTGGGTTTTTTTTTGGTAGTGTAGCATAAGAGAAGATTTTATCAATCATATACAACACAAAGAAGTTAGTAGCATGAATAGGATCCAAAATAAAAATATAGTGCTTCTAAGAATTACTCTTACACTGCATCTTTTGCAGAAATTTCATTCTTGCAAGACAGTATGTACTCATTCTGAAATATGAATTTCAGAAAATTTTGTAGCTGAAAATTTTGATAAGTATGTAATTTACATTTCTAGCAAGCACAGATGCAAGAAAGAAATTAGGTTTAAATGAATTTTGTTCAAGATCATTGTCTTAAATTAGTACGAGACTACTGAATGTCAGTTACCTACCATAACTTATTTTCCAAAGAACTCAACATCCAAAATATCGAACAAAAACATTGCCAGAGGTCTTACATTCTCTTTAACACTGTGATTAAAAATTAAATCCCCAATAAAGCATGAAAGAAAAAAAATACATATGTTTTTTAGAGTAACCCTTAAACCTAGTATATGTTCAGATCATTCATAAGAAGATAACAGTTATAATTGTTTTCTCTGTCACAGTTGGATGCAGTAGGCAGGGAAACATTCTCACACTTCTTTAAATGTGAAAGTTAGCCACCTGTTTTCAGTTTACTAGCATCAAATTTTCACATTTTTGGACAAAACGCTTGATCTCCATTATCTGATTATTATTATAATTTTGTGTATACTTAAGAAAAGAAATGTAATTTCATCTCTCTATCTGATGCTTTCATTATTTAAAATATTTTTATTATTTTTACTTTCTGTGTATTTCTAATTTCATCAAGAATATTTATATAGTTGAATATCTACAGCTCATATCTCAGGATACTTACAGTGCAGTCGTGACCCTACACTAATTTACAGCTGCTGAAATTATGTCATTTTAATAGTAAAATCACTCTAACACCTACTTCTGCAATAGGCTTAGCAGCTCCAGGTACTACACCAAGTGAAGAACAAAAGACAATCCTGACTTGGCAGAGAAGAAAGAATTTTTTTTCCTACAGCTATCTCACATACAGTTGACATGTCATAGTAATTAACAGGGTAATTAAGTCTTCATTTCACAATAATTAACTCTTTGTGGTAAAGGATTCTTCTGAAGAACTAGCCTGAGAATTCTTTGAGAAACCTAGTCTAGTGGGAGGTGCCCTTGACTGTAGCATTGTTGTTAGAACTAGCTGATCTGAAAGGTCCCTTCCAACCCAAACCATTCTATTGTTCTGTGATTCTATGAATATTTGCTATTAGCAGCAAAAAATATATTGCACAACCAGATCCCTTGGTCTATTCTCTCTTGCAAAAATGTAAACCAGATGAATGAATGGCCCCTGCATTTCTTTTGAGCCTTGTTTGTAGAAGGACTGACTACAATTAGATATTTTTCTTGCACCAAATTCGGAAGCTCCATAATGTGGCGAAGATGTGAAGATGTGTCTACCTGAATCCTAAATGTTCCTCCAGGACAGCATTTACACACTTTCATTACCTTATGGGACTTGGCAAACATGAATTAATTAATCTGCAGTATATGTTCATTGATTAAGTAAGTTGCATATGAACACTGTTAAAGTTCTTTTTTTTTTTTTTTTTTTTTTTTTTAAGAGGCCACTAGAGTAGGATTTTGCTGGTCCTTAAAAATGCATAAGAAGGCTGAAAAATTGCTAGAAGCAGTCATCAAGTATAAATACCATACCTTGCTGACAACGTGGTTAGGGTATAATTAATCACAATGAAATTTTTAATAGATAAAAAACAGAAAATCTTCTTCTTATGAGACTAGTAGATTTTTAATGACTAAAAGTGACTAACATTTCATAGAATCATAGAATCATAGAATCACCAAGGTTGGAAAAGACCTAAAAGATCATCCAGTCCAACCGTTCACCTATTCCCAATAGCTCCCACTAAACCATGTAAACCATTTTGGTATTGTATCTGAACAAAACTCATGCTTCCAGCAGAAAAATGTTCCACTTAAAAATCAGTCAAGTCCAAAAACTCAAACAAAAGTTTTGGTAAAATTTATAGGGTTGAATCAGAATACCCTATTCCAAGTTGCTTCTTGGCTTTGTTATTTATTAACTTTGGACAAGAAGGGTTAATATATACACATTAATTTGATAACTATGGCAGGACCACAGTTTTTCCAGGGGACCTTCTTAATGAAAAGTAAATATATCACCATAAGATAATTTAGTATTCTTTCAACTAACATTATATCATCAAAATTGTTCTGCATTTTCTTGGAGTCTAAGACTCAAAATTCCTGACTTCATAGGTCTCTGTCATTAATAACTGCTTGGCCTGACTAGTGATTCTCTGCTCTCCGTTCAAGGGGCTTGTAGGTAAATATTACCTAAATGTCAAGTTTATGAACAATTTCAGGATTAGGAACCTCAGTGAATTTATTTTTTTAATTAAAAAAAAAAAAGTAACCCTGATCTATGTTTCATGTCTAGCCCTTGATGTCATGAAATTATGTAGTTTCGTACAATAAGAACATGGATCTTGTAGATGCATTCACTGCTTGATCTGAAGGACTGGAAAGGCCAAACACTGTGTATCTGCAGGTCAGATGTTTTCCCATCTTTAATCTATCCTCCCTCAACTGGATACATTTATTCTTCTGATTTTAGCACTTTCACATTCAAATTATTGAATTAGACCTAGACATTTTTAATTCCCATATGCTATTTTAATTAAAATTGATCAGCTGGTTGAATACATTTTATTCATTTAAGGCTACAGAACAATCATAAAAAATAGTTATCTAAGAACAAGAAGTATTGTGGAAAATAAAAGAAAATGGTAACACCAGATTGTATTTTATTTATTTAAAGTGATCTGTTACAAATAGATTACATATCTTTGACAATAAGCCTTAACTACCCATGAAATTGTTGAGTATTTCTCTACAGTATTGCTGCATATTTCACTACAGTAATTCCAGCAGTGACCTTCAATTGATCCACAGCCATTTCTGACTCCCTGCTCTTGGCACATGAATATGTCCCATGATTAACTTCCTACTTTGTTCCTCACCTTTGTGTCTTCCTAAGCATTTCAGTTCTGCAGCTTTATAATCTTTGTTCTGACCTTATTCTGACCTATCAAGATACACTGAAGCCTGTAAGTGTGATGGTTGATGCATAGCATAACTGCTAATTATTGCCTAGGCAAGCTTCTTGAAATGGGGACATCGTTGATATATCCTGCCATTTCCCTAGGATTATCCTAAATGCTGTACATGACTGACCATCATTTGCATCAAACTGACATTTTATACATTGTTCTACCATGAGAGTCTGCATACATTCTTCATTTTGCAACAGATCATGCCATGTGTTTCTCTTAATAATTCAAAGAAAGAAAAAGATGGTCCTATCTGCCTGATACAGACTGTATAATTATGGGGGCTGTTCCAAAAGTAATGCCTCCTATTTTATTGAGTTGGCCCAAGACGTCAGAGGCGAATATCAGTGGAATGGCAGTAGAGGTTGAACCTTCCACCCAATATTCAGTTTCATTTTGTTGCTGTAGGACCAATGGCAGCAGTGGGGCAGTGGGGCTGTCTAACAAAATGGCATCCAACATGAAAGTGCATACGAAGCAATTCCTCCATGCAGAGAAAAAAGGCATTTATTGACATTCATTGACACTTGCTCAATATTCATGGTGACAGAGCAGTAGATGACAGCACAGTGAGGTGGCGGGTTTCAGCAGTGGCAACAGTGACATGAAAGACAAATCTCATTCTGAATCCCATGCAGATTTTTATGACTGCAGCATGCAGGCTCATCTTCATCCCTAGTGAACATGCATACATGGAAAAGCATAGTTAAAGGTGGTGACTACGTTGAAAAATAGGAAGCATTACTTTTGGAGGGACTTACCTAATTAGTGATAATTGTTATATGTTTCTAGTCTCAGATACAGAATCAGAGCACAGCGTCAGTCACTTAATGCCGTAAAATTAGGTTCTCCTAACACAGAAAATATTGTAGAATCACTGGAAATACTCAGCATTTTTTATTTATTTGAGAGGTACATGTAAAATCATCATCTTTGTTGTTTAGGGATTTAGACTTTTAAGGATACAGCTGTCTTAAGAGATTCTTCCACTTTCTTACTAAAATGAAAGTATCTTGTTGGACAATCATAGCTAAACATAACACATTTTTTAAATGTTTTAAAACAAATTTAAGGCTTCCTTTGTCTACAATGAGTTCTTAGGTGGCAGACATTTTCAACTTCAGCATGTAATACTCTGACTTGTTATTATCACTAAAAAGACTTCTTCTATATAAAAATGAGGAATTAAATTATGCTGTCAGCCTCGCCTACAGAAGTCTAGTAGCATCAGTAAGATGGCACCAGAAGAATCTGGCACTACTTCTGTTCTCTGGATTCAACAGCCCTAGGAGCATGCAGCTCTTTTTAAGATGAGGATGGTTTTCTCTGTCATATTCAATAATTCAGATGTTTTGAACTTAACTAAACAGCATGTAGGGAATTTACTGTTGATGCTTACAGTACTGGAAAGAACCCTCTGGCAGAAAAGTTTGCTTTGCTGGCCATTTTATTAGCAGTCAGTAATTTGGGGGACAATTTCTGTTGGTATTTTATTTTGTCAGCTGCCCATGCAACTGATGTGTATGTGTTTACTAGGTCAAGAAAGTAGATGACTTTTTACTGCCTTCCTTTTCCTACTTCATGAAAGTGGAAATATCCAGTCAGGACAAAAATAAAACAAAATTCAATTTTTGGTACTGGAAATCCCCAAGACTGTACTTTCCCCATCTTTACAACAGCAATACAAATAAAATAGTTACAGTATTTTGTAAATACATTTGAGAGCATTTATACAGTTGACCTTCCCAATCCATTCTCAGCTGTTTCCATCAACATCTGATGTTTAAAACTCTTTTAGATCCTTAGTTTCCAATGATTTTTCTGAAGGTACTATAAACTTGTACTCCTTCTAGATTATTTATACACATTGTAGATTATTGACACTGTGACAGATGTTCATCCAACAATACAGAAGTTAGAGTACTGTGTTGGTACATAATATAAGGGAAGTCCATTACCTTTGAGAACTTGAAATTGTGTTTGAAATTAATCTTTCAACTGTTCCCTTAAGTTCAAGCCAGCCTAGATTTGTCTGGGCAATCATTTCTTGCAATAAAACTTCCTCCATGAAAAAGGATATACTGGGAGATACAGCACTGAAGCTGGGGACAGATTTCTCAGTTAGACTTTTACTATCCAATTAATGATAGAATTTCAGAAACTCATTTGCCAGACAGACTCCTGTTGTGCTGACAACTTGTTCTTACAAAAAGCAAACTGAAGATGATGGGTACACTGGGACAGGTGAACTACTAACCCAATTGCTTGTGCAATAGTTTTTACTAGAATTACGAACACATACTCCACCTACTAAGCTAACACTTTTTGAGAGCTTGCAATTCCTATGGTAAATAATTGTCTATATGACTGAATCTTACAGGCTTCTTTTCCTGTGTTTCAAGGTGATAAACCAAACGCTACTCAAAACAAGACATCTATGCCTAGATTTAACATTCATCAAACAGTGGATATTTAGCACAGTGAGGTGGTGCCCCTTATAAATATTATTTTAATTGAAAGTACCATTTTTTTTCTTTTCTCTTTTGTATTTTTCCAGAACAGGAATAGAGAGCTTCCATGTCTACAGTTTTTAACTCTCCAGGATCATTGCTAATCCTTCTCATCTTTCAAATTACTGTTTGTGCAGGGAGAAGACACCAAATTCATTCACTTATATAGAAACTCATTAATCTCACTTCTTTCCTACTCTGACAAACAGTCTAATTTTCAAAAGCAAACTTCAATGCAAGCATGACACAGTTGTGTAAATGTGCCCTTCTTGGAAAGCATTACTAAGAAGTGGTTATTTTCTGTGATAGCAACTACGTGGGATAGAAGCACCCATTTTCCTGATTCTGCATCGGTATTCTGACTGACATGGAAAAGTCCTCAGTCACTGATCAGAATCTACTCCCTAGTTGAGGTAAAGATATTTAAATCACATTTTGTAGCCACAAATTAGTGGTCAGTGCAATACCGCTGAATAAGGATAGAAATAGCGTAGGATATAACTTGCATGTCAGGCAAAGTTAGAAGTTTTAAAATGTAAATCACAAAATGTCTTATTCTCCTCAAAATAATGTTTTAATGTGGGCCCTAGTACTGTTGTGTACTGAGTGGAAAGAAAGTAATTAGCCTTGAAAATCAAAAGGAATGTCACGATGAAGGGAAAAATATTACTTGTTTAGGTTGTTTTCAATTTTTTTTTTTTTATTATTTTTTATTTTATTTATTTATTTATTTATTTATTTTGCCTTAAGAAAGGAAAATGGAGAAAGGATATTGTGGATTTTCATGCAATTGGAGGGGAACACGAACATATACTTTCTTATGCAGATATTTTGGATTGAATACACTGAATCTTTCCAGAATTCGGAAGATGAAGAGTCCTGTTCTTTTTATCAGTTTCATATTACATTGCCTGAAAAAATTTTGTTTCCCACAAACAAAATAACTAGAATAACTGAAAGCCCTTATTTGAACCTATGTACCAATTGGCCTTTAGAAAAAGTAAGCGACTGGAAGAAATGTGGTGTGTTAGCTATCACCTGACACAGAGGTCATTAACCTTCATGAGCTCATACAAGTAGAATGGAGAAAGAAAGGAAGAGAGGCTCTTCGACTACATTGATGTTATTCGGTGTTTCTACACTGCAGAAGTGGTACTAAAGCTCCACTAAAGTAGAATTGCTCTATTCAGAGAGAGAGAGAGGAGTCTGCAACACCCAGTGGAGTTGCAGATATATAAAAGCTGAACATAAGAGGAATCAGGTCTGGTCTCATTCGTTTACTGTAAATGTACTATTCCCAAAGCACTGAGAATTAGATGCAAGTATTAGATGGAATTTAATGTGTCCTTCTCTAAAAGGTGGCTGAGATATTCTGAAAAAACCTTGACACAGTACCCTGAGTATTTGTATAAATATTAGCTGAAGACTCAGAAGTCAGCCAGAGAGGGAGATTGGAAGGCTCATATTTTCCAGTGCAATCAAAGAGAGGTTCAGGATTTTAGTTCTGAACAATCCTCACCTCCTCAATAAATTATACAGTAGAAGATGGATATTCTCTGAATGTGGTGAATTCTCTGAGTGGGTGAAATGTAGCATAAATCTAACTTTATTTTCAGATTACCTATAGTCAGATAAGTTGGTTTTCCACTGTGGTCTGTTAAATTGCTTTTTATGTGAGCATACAAACTGAGATCTAGTGATATTGGGAGTAGGCTAGTAAGTTGAACTGAACCCTCACTAGCTTCCCATGGAGCCATTTTAAGAATCTTAACAGCTAATGTAGACTGTTTTCATAAACCAAATAATGTCCCAGTTAATACCTGCTAGCACTTTGCTTTCAGGATTTTTTCAGTCCATTGTGATTCATAGAACGGAAAAAAAAAATAATAATCATTATGTAAGAATATCTTCACTCAACAAAAATGAGTAAGAAATAGATAGTGGTTTCATATATCCATGGATCTATAAAAAGATACAGATTGCTTTCAGAGCTGTTGTTTACTTAAAAATGTTCTAGTGATCCAAAGAAATACACTTTGATTATTTCATACTACAAGCAAGCTCCCTTGGTATTATGGTGCGATGATTCAGCATATCTGATAAGATCAATGCCAATATGTCTACAATAAAGAAGGTAAAGGTGGCATATTCTTTGCTGAGAGATTAGTATTCATTTTGCAGACTACATTCTAAATGGAAAATATCATGGCATTTAAGATTTAGTACCTGTTGTGGTATCATAACGGATGCATCAAAAATCTATTAAAAAGAATTATAGTACTGTTTTTGTCTAATAGAAAAAACATAATTCACTTTATCACTACAAATTAACAAATTATTCCGTAGAAGGTTTCATTAAAATACCTTAAGTCAACTTTCACACTTCTCCAATTACTCGTCTTAAAAGTTTTCATCTCATAACTTACACCCACAGATTATTTGGATTAATGCACTAATGTCATTGGTGAGAGGTTTCTTTGAATGATCTTCAGATGTAACAGGATTTTGTACATATGTTCTCATTCTAAAAGACCTGCTCCTCCCATAGCACCTCCTTTGAAGTCTACATATATAGTTATTCCATCACTTATCCGCAGAGAACCCACAAAAAGGAGAAGAGCTTTACATGCAAGCATCAGTGTTAAAAATTTCAAGTAAGTTCTCATGGAGCTGATAGTTGTCAGTCCAGTCATTTGTTTTTAAGAGTGCATTCTGTATCTAGATCTGGAAGCACACTGGTTATCCACTGATATTTTTCTAGATGTTTTATCATTTTGCCTTCACTGAGATTCTGTATATCCCTGTACAGGTCCATGATTGACAGAATTCCCAGTGATCTCCTACCACAGAGCTACCCTCATGCTGATGCTGTTAACCTACCTGCCCAGCAGCAACTTCAGTCTTATTGCAAGATGAAGATGTGAAGGCTTTCCATCTTGAATCCCAATGCTTCGTTGGCAACATTAATGTGAATTCTATCCTGTAGTATATAGCTTACTGGACTGAATAGCTGGAGCTAGCTTATGCTCAGCTACTGCCAAATATGTACAATTAACACCTTGTGATTTTAGCAGGGATAGATTTTACTTTACTTATACAATGCACGGTTTTGATTTTTGATGAAAATAGTGGCAGTAGCACACTGATGTTTTAGCTGTTGCAGAGCTGTGCAAGCTGAGTCAAGGATGTTTCAGATTCTCATGCTGTCCTGCTGATGGGAAGTAGTGAATGAATTTGTTGTTTGGCTTTGCTTGCAGATTCATCTTTTGCTTTACTCAGTAAACTGTTCTTATCTAAATTCAGAGTTCTCACATTTTCATCTTCCTGATTCTCTACACCATTCCAAATGAGGAGAATGAGCAGCCATGTGCTTCATAGCTGCCTGCCAGGCTTAAACCACAGTTGCACAATTGGCTTTATTTCAACGAAATTTCCTTTAAATCTTTTTACTCTGAATGCAGAAGAGTTGAAGTACATTGCATATTTTGGACAAACAAGGACCAAGTAACAAGAAGTAGCAGGAAAAGACAAGTACTAAAACTGAAATTTGAGTTCTAACTTCCAACCTCCAAACACAAAAGAGCATCACACTCATTTAATCTCTCATTAAAGCTTAGTCCAACTCTCAGCAGTTTAATGACTTGAGTCCCACTGTCTAAAACCTAGTAGAATCAAGGATGTATTATGTTTTTCAACTAGAAAAAACATGAACTGGTTTCACTTCAGCTGAAGATTCTTTTTAAAACTTCTTGCATTTAGAAATCTCCTTCTGACAAAGATATGAAGAATTATTAATACTACACTTGGAAAAATAAATGATTTTTTCTCTCATTTTACTTATTTGAGGAATTTCAGACTTCCCTGTTGAACTGTAAACACTCCGCCAGGCTTTTTTAAACTTTCAGAGGTCAGATGACAAAATTATGAACCCTCCTATCCATGACACTGAGGAATATTTTTCAAAATTTATTTCCAGCTTGCTGCCCCTCGCAGTCTGTCTGGTGCTTAAGTTGATGTCAAATATATGCAATTGAAGTATACTTAACCTGTAAGTTTCTGTTAGGTCTGAGACTGGTATAATGAAACATTTAAGGCTAGGAAATTCCTTCCTTCCTTCAAGGAAGACCTTCTCACCAAAGGAGAAACATGCTAACGACCAAAACGGATACCTATAACTCCCACATAGAATTTGCTGTTCCCATTTCTCCTCACTCTGTGCCATTTTTCAATTGCAACATAACAAGTGCATCCAGTTACATTCTTGCAAGAGAAGACTGGTGTCTATTTCCTCCTTCCTTGTCACTTGTGGCTGTCAGACTTGAGTTGTGCATTCAGGTTTCCTACCCAAAGTGCAGAACAAATCATAGCAGAATCCTCTAGGTCGGATAAGACTTTCAGGATCCCGACGTCCAACCATCAACCTAATCTACCAAGTCCTGTCATTAAACCATTTCCCTTGGTGTCACTTACACACATCTTAAATACTCCTAGGGATAGGGACTTGTAACAAGTTGTGGATCTGGGTGAAAAGCTGCGCAATGAAGGAGTAAAATGAAGAGGACAACAAAAGTGTTGGAAGCTTAACTGAATGACCTAAACAGGCTCTCCATGGAATACACTGACATTTTTCGATGCCAGAATAAATTGTCGCAGAATTATTTTCTCTTCTCACATTTCCACTTTGTGAAAGAGTTATTTGGCTTCATCACATTGCAATGACAGAAATTCTTCTTCATGAACTTTGGTACTGACATTATAGACATAGTTGGAATTGTTTTAGTGCCAAGGACTTCCAGCAATAACAGATCTGCAGACCTGTGGGTGCTCATATTTCCCAAAGTTTCCCCAGGGGGTTCAGCCTTTTCAAGTCACAGTGAAACTAATCTACTTGCCCTTCTTAGGTTGTTGTTGGCTTTTATTTAGTTTTAACTCATTCTCATTTGTCTTCAAAGGAAGGAGTAACACTTGAAAAGAACATAACACAATCTGTTGGACAACTTGATTTCCATTTAGGATAAATATGTATATTTACTGAAAGACTTTGTTACCTTTTGAATGTGGGAATGTTTTTGTTTTGTTTTAAAGTATTAAATGAATAAAAATCAAAGAGCTGGGGGCCTTCATAGTCATCTCAAAGAGTAGAACACATATGTCATTGCTCTCTTATTTATAATGGTTTCTTCACAAGGAAATACTAAGGGATGGAAAATAAACATTATTTTAACTGACAGATTGATCTTCTCAATAGCTATAATTAATCACAGTTACTGCTATAAAGTCACTGAGAGCTCTCTCTTAAGGAGGTTATATGGTAATGAAACAAAGTTATTCTCCCTCATGTTTCTTTCATAAATCATCAGCAAATACATATGTATATGAGTTGTCTTCCAGCTGAGCTTTTCAGGAGTTCATAAGCCATTTAAAACTATTTAAAGCTGGGGAAGAAAAAAAAAAAAATAAAAAAATTTTGGCCTTTGAACCCTGCAAGGACATTTTCTCTTTGAGCAATTTATTCTTTGCTTAAATATGATTCAGAGTCATATGCAGAGAATAACATTTCATTACTGAATGCCATCTTAGGCATGAGTGGAATCCAGGAATTCATGTCATCTGAATCTGCTTTAGGTTATGTTTCAGCAATAGATGCAGTATGTTACCATAAAAAAGTAGTGGCAGAGGGCAGTATGGTACAATAATAAAGATATTTTACCATCTGACTTGACAGCATAGAGCCAATGACACAACAGAGTTTTTATTTAATATAAAATAGTTCAGGTGTGGCAAAGCTTTTCCTAGTACTGGCATCTGACCTCTGGTCTGAAGGACTGTTTGGAAACTTCTTACTGTTACGTTATCTTATACCTGCAATAAGAACAAAGAGTAGAACCACTAAAGCTTGTCATCTGATTTTAGAGTATGGCCCATATTCAAAACACTAAACGGTAAATTATTTCTCCAAATACTCATCAGTTACCCTAAACATAGCCACACTTCACTCATCAGTATGACCCCAGAAAAAAATTATGAGTGGAAAAGAGAACAGTCTTTCCACTGTTGAGGATCTGGACAGAAAAGGTGAGGGTCTTACAGAGACACAGTATGTACTGAAGCTATCTTTGCTCTTCTCCTGTTTCCTTGTGTGATCACATACAGTCTTGATACTGCAAAGTACTCTCTTTTTTTCCAGAACTCTTAAACTTGGTAAATGCACTTCTAAAATTAATTTATGCCTGCTTTACAGGAGCTTCAATGCCAGGAAAAGGAGAAGATAAAGTGTTAAATAATGGACTGAATAGAGCTCCCTGAGATACTTCTCTAATCTCTGCAAGTGTTCCACAACTGTAGTTGACTGCTATAGTCATAAAGGAAGATTCTTCTGAGTTATTGGTTGTTCTTGGTGATTATAATCTATCAGTGGTGCTGAAGCACTGTTTGAAGAATACTTGTTCTTATAGCAAATATGTACTCAGGATTAATCTCTGAGCAGCGATACAACAAGATTTAATCATTTATTGCTCAATTTTCAAAGTAAACACAGCCATATCTTTCTTTCCCTTTGAAAACCTTTCCTATCTAGTTATTCAGCTGAAATATAAAAATCATAGGTTGCTATTTGCTGACAGGGCAGTGCTACATTTTCATTCTAAACAACAAAGGTCAGTGTTATGTTTGTCACAGTCAGGTAAAATATACTGTATTATTTTTTTCTGAATTTCTGCTGTCAAGAGAAGAGTGTGGGATCATCTTTTTGTGTATATGAATGCTGAAAATTACCACTTTATATACAGAGAGAATAATTCTTGATGCTCCAAGAGGCAGGATACAGAATTACTGTTAACTTCCACTTGCCCTGACAGCATGCAAAGGAAAATAGAATAGATATATTTGTTTTAAGTACCTGAAAATAACTTCAGAAATTCCGGGTTTTGTTTTCTTTGTTTCTCCCCAAGATCTGACAAGGCCAGCATTTCATGGCTTTGCAAATGTTTTTCTAGTAAAATATATACATATCCATATATATCTATGGACAGAAATGAGTGAGTGAGAGAAATAGTATTGCAAGTTTAGAACTACACCCATAATTGAAGTAAAAGTACTTTTGAGAGATTACTGTTGACAGACCACAGAGTGATCTCACATCAAATAAACACAGTTGTCAAAAGGCAGGTAGAGAACCTGTGGGCATCAAATATTTGTTTTTAACAAGATTCGACTTACTGGCAGAGTGGAAAATCCTGTTCTGACAGTCCTATGCACAAATGCACTGACCAGATGATAGCTATACCCTGTTCATCACCATTTTCATTCCTGGAATAGTCATGAGATCCAGGAGAGCCTGCACAGACATATTAAACAGATTGCAGCTGCATCTACAAACAGGCTGATCTAAAATCTAACAGTTGCAAAATGTGTCTCTACAAAGTTCCAAACTGATAACTTGGAATGTGACTGCACTCTTGGAGAGTAAAGAATGATTAAAGCTTTTCCTTATAGAGCACACAGGGACAATCACATTCCTGCTTTGGCGTCTGCAGCATTCAGAAAGAAGGAACAGCTGGAATCACCAGAAGTCATTCAGGCTGGATGGGGCTCTGAAAACCTGATGGAGCTGTAGGTGTCCCTGTTCATTTCACAAGAGTTGGACAACATGGTCTTTAATTGTCTCTTCACACTCAAATGATCATAGGAGTCCAAATAGGAACTGAACATGGGGCTCCTAGGCTTCCAACACAATGAGGAAAAGCCTGGAAGCCTTGTTATTGTCTGCTTCCTTGGCACTACACACACTGGAAGCCTCTGATGCCCAGATTTTCCAGCGATATTCCACCTCGCAAACTCATTTAAGAGCCACAAACTGAGTCCCTTTTCCAGGACAGCCTGCTCTGAGAGCTGAACCTGTCTGCAAACTCCAGATTGCCTACTGGGTACAATTTATCTCTAATCCAGATCAGTTTGAACTGGAATTACATATTTAAAAAAATCATCTATAATACCATAACTTAATTGACATGTTCAACTGTTGTTTTCTGAAAAAAGATTACTTTCATTTGAGTATTTTCATTCCTTCAAGCTTCTCATTGTCTGCAATGACATCAGTATTACTGCATTTTATCAAGCTCTTAACTCCCAAGTTATATGGGAGTTAATCGCATATGAAAGTCTCTGCTTTCTTTCCACTTTCCCTATCACTCAGCCTACAGCTCTTAATTAGAGCAGATATGGAGATATGGCTTATGGTAAAGAAGCTCTTTACTATGGTTTATAGTGACAGTTGCAAGAAAATGTCTATGTCCACCACAGGTGATTCTGGGAAGTAATTTGCCATCATGCAAATCAACTTGCTTACATCCTTGTGTGGCAGACAGAGATAAAAACGCTTCATTGCCTTTTACTCAAGTTTGTCAGCTGAATTTTACTGCCAGAGACTAAGTTATACAGGATTTGTCTATTTATTTATTTATGTATTTTCTAGCATTTAACTCAGCTGTGCAAGTTTTGAAGATAGTAGTTCAAAGGTTTCATTCTCTATTATCCAGATTCTTGGTTATTCATTTACCCTTAAGTGAAGAAAGTGTTGTATTCTGATCTAGAAGCTATTTGTAATTACCTTCCACTGTTGTGAATACAAATTAAAAGCCTCTTTTTTGATGTTTACAGCCTGTTGGTTACAGATTAGAGATATCAAGATGTCGTTCACCTTAACAAAGAAACTCAGAGCATACTTAGTGACAAGAAAAGAAAACATTCGTAAAGCTTATAAGACTAACAATAGATGCTTGTCTTCCTTGTGCAATTAGATAAGAAAACATTTCCAGTCAGATAATATGAATAGATGAAGGGACAAGTCTATCATTCTGTGTTTAATTGTCCATGGCATAATGTAATAAGTTTATATTCCAAGGAAAGCTTTGGAATGAGTTCACTGAATATATTTCAGAGCTCTGAAATTATTATTGATTCAAGGATGTTTTTACCGAATTGTACATCTGCAAAGAACATTTCGCATCAGAAAGCATCTGCAGAACAGTATCAGTACTACACTTTAAGGCTACCTTACCATAATTATAAAGATATGTCACATTTGCAGTCAGATTATTTTTTTACATTCTATTTCTCAATTATTTATGCAGACATGCATAAATGAATATTTGTTCCCTTTCTTTCTTTTAGAAGTGGACCTTTATTTTGCTTCAGAGATGTTGTGAAAGATGCTGCTGTGACTTAATTCACTGTATCTCAATGTCACTGAAATTTGTTTGGGTTTGGTTTCATACTGGAGTATTAGAGCAGGCACTAGCATTTAAATCCAGGAAAGTAATTTTGATGTCTGTTTCCTAGATTGGGCATTAACTTGGATTCTCCAGAGTGCCTTTCCCAACAGCATAACTCTGCCCAGGAACCACAGCAAAATATCCAGGACTGAGAGTGGTCGTGATGATCACTTCAGTTATTCAGAGTACTTGTTGTCTACATCTTTTATTCTAAGCTGTTTCAAGGATTTCCCAACTTTCTCTTTTCTCCAGCCCTCCCTCTGGGAGTCTTCCTCACTTGTCTCAAGAAATCCTTTTTAGTAATTGCAGTGTATCTTAGCGCTACCCATGCTATGTTTTAGATTGATCAGATCAGCTCAATCCATGTAGGCAATCAAACAGCTATCTGATGGCAACAACTTTTTAATCACTCATGACCTGAACTGCATTCAATCTCTTAAATTTGTGACACTTTGGAACTTATTACTGACATCCTGAAAATCACAGAGTAGTTCAAACTGTTGTGTGCGTGACCGTAAATGTAGCCTCTTTGTTTCTACAGCTAAAATTGCCACAGTTTCCAGAGGTGCTCTTTGGATCTGATCAGAAGTATGTTTTTTAAAGTAAATTTGTTCAAGGAAATATTTTGAATAAGAGAATTTTCCACTTAAATGGTTAACAACTGAAAGTTTTATGAAGATACTATTTTAATCACAAATATCATTAAAAACTAATAGGCTGGAGTATAGTGTGTCTAAGATGGTTGAATTCTTTCCAATGAATTGATCAAAATACATTAGTTTGACTTAAAACCATTGTTTATAACACAAACAGATCTGCTAGCACTACATTTCAGTCTTCTGGAAACAATAATTAAAGCGATGTGTAATATTTCCCATAATTCCTATTGGATTCTTAAAATGTTGTGGAATCTTTCTACAGAAATAAATTTTTGAGATGAAATAGAAAAACAAAACCAGACCAGAACTGCTTCACTTTTCCCCAAAGGAAATTCAATTAGGGATCATCTTGTTTCAGCTTGTTGCAAACAGAATTGCCACATTATCTTATTTGATGTCTACACATCAACATGCTCTTCTCAGCTGCCAAAAGATTCCATGTCAGATTTTTTTTTTAAGAAGTCATTTTGTTGTCTTTTCACCTACATTACTTTTAAGCCAGAACAATGTTCATAGTAAAACAGTGATTGTTCTCTTCTGCATCTAGATATTTTCCTGCTTAAAAATAGCGTAAATAACTTTACGGTGTTGAACTAAGTGGCATATCCACTATTGCAAGGATGTTGCATAAGAATCATCATCTTTTGCTGAACATAAGAATACATATGATGATGAATGCAATCAGTCTGTAAAGTATTTGTAATTTATTTTTATTTAAAATTTATTTGTAATTTGATGAGGAATTTAGTAAACTGTTGACAGAACTCCAGCTATAGCATCCATTAACATCTTTTCTCTATTAACACTTCTTTTTATAAGTAAAACAGGCAAATGTTTTAGATTATGTTTCTCCAATTATAATGTCTTCTATGGGCAGCTGTACACAGCCCAATCTGAACTTGTCTCCCAACAATTTAGTCTTATAACATTTAGAACAATATTAGAAAAATCTCATATTATTTTCATGTCTGATTCCAAATTGCCCTCAGTACATCAATACCTTTTTGATGTGTCTCTAGGCAAAGATAACCACATGTCTGAGTTTCAGAACAGGGGCAAAATGAACAAAATACATGCTCATTCAACTAAAATTCTATTGGTTAATGTTTATATATATATGTATATATATTATAATATATAATTATATATATTATATATATATATATATATAAACAACTAAGAAACATCTTCTGTAAGGAAAAAAAAAAAAAAAAAATCACACTTCAGCACAAATGTAAACGTGTTTATTAATGACTTTTACTCCTAAATATCTATGTTATCTAGAGGCAGCAAAGAGCATTTGCAGTTAAAATATGTTCTAGTCAGATAAGGATGAATGTCACCAAGTGATTTACAGGTCCAAAACTAAGCACTGGTCTAATGTGTGAACCACCCTTACTCAGTTCTTTCTGTGAGGAGCTTATCAGTTCATAGCCTACACCATGTCTATATGAAAGAGTTGTTGATGAACATATGTTGAGAAATCATTGCAAATTGTTCACACATGATTAATTGCACGGAAGAAAAATGGTCTTAATCTACTGTAACAATTTATCACTCCATTTTCCTCATGGGTAGTGGCAAATCATCCTACCAGGGATTGCTAATATAAATAGTGAATATGAAATACTCCATTCCAGGTATTGACAAAGTTTTAGAACAGATGCTTCAGCCATTAGGTTACACAGGGGAAATTAAAATTGTTCAATAGTCCTCAACTTCATATTTTTACCAATGATAGTGAAAATGAGTTGGAGTGTAATTTAATCATCTGGGGAAACTCAGTGCAACAGGCAGATCTTATTTCTCTAGAGCTTCCTGCTCCCATATGTAATCATATTCCATTTACATATACACTACAGTGGAAGATTATAATGGTCCTAAGTCACCAAGAGGTTAAATCCACTGAGTACATCTCAGGAATCCTAACCATGAAAACTTCAAATAGATAGTCCCATTGAAGGAACTACAATTAACACAGGGTTGTAGATATAATGAAGATAAGCATTGTTACAGATGAAGTAGTATAAAGGATTGAGCCTTTCAGATTAACAATTGATCTCCATGGTCATTTATATTAAACAGGACAGGCAAGTTAAAAGATTTTGTAGCTATTTACATATGCTACCCTTCACAGAAAAATACTATTAATACAAAATTAAAACTTACGGTACCTAACCCACTCAAAAGTGGAAATATGATGCAATATGCACAACACTTGATTGTGTCAGTGTCACAGGCAGAATATAGAAGCTTCACTCATAAGAGAGAAGCAGTAATAAGTTTACTGAGTGTAGTGATTTAACGCAGATTAATCATAAGTAAAACAATAAGATTCTAGATGACACGGCACACTTGATTATTTACTACATGTTGAATAGGGTTAAACACCTCTCATTGAGGTCACAAGGTTCAGAGAGGTCCCACTTACTTTTTAAAGTCCTTCTCAGAGGTGTCTGAGTGCAGCTAAATCCACTTCCACTCCCATATTTTGATAACAGTTTATGTCTAAGGGATTATACGTGCACAATCAATCTAAAATATAATTTCCACCAAGCAGACAAAGCTTAAGCAAACTATTACTACTCACCAAGTATCTGCATTGACAGGGAAGCTTTTGACATCGAGATGTAACAGGCATAAGGGGCAAAACTATCATAGAGCCAGGTGCTATGCAGATGTACACCAGGGTCTGTTGAACTGCTCACTGTTTATGAGGTAAGATGGTTGACTTATAGTTACAGGTTCCCTGCGTGTTCAGTTGGCTCTCAGCTGTTGAACCAGGTGTCTGCTATCGGTTCTTTCAGCACCCACTTAGAGACACTATTATGGTGATTGTTTGACTTGGTAATAGCTTCATTGTTATCAGTCTGCTCGTTATCTGCATGATGAAGGTTTTGGGTGTAACTTTCAGGCTGAAGAAAGAAGCACATCATCACAGTCAGCAACAACAGAAATGCCGGTGTCGAACCTTACTGCATCTCCAGTCAAACACAGGTTTTAGGACTGAAGGGCATGCCAAATTCCACGGATGTAGTGAGTAACCATGTCACATAGGATCAAAAATTTCAGTTGAAATCACAGTAGAGATGGCAGGGAGCGAAAAGTGAACTTTGGGAATATCCAAAAGTTGCACCTATCTCTGATGTTCTATATGCTCATGGGACAGAGTAAAGATGAAATATTTACCTTTATAGCTTCCTCTAAATATCCATTTTTAATGACAAAGAAGACGTAGCATTTAAATGACACATTACACTTCGCTGAATCTTGTTTGAGAGGACCTTTAGGAAGCGGTGACTTAATTTGCATCGAATGTTTGCCCAAGCTCTAGTAGCCTTTCAGCAGTGGAGGAGGTGAGAAACGTCTTTACGAGCTACCGAGAACTAAGTTGTTAAATAAGTTCCCACAAAGACAGTTCTCTGCTTTGTACTGCTCAAAACACTCGTTTATTTCTAGACTTCTGCTTCATTCAACTGCTCATTATTCAAGTCAAAACTTATTTTTGTTTTTCATGTTTAAAAAACTCTTTTACCTATCCTTTCACATTCTCCCAAACATTTTCAGGAGGCATGATTTTTTTTTTCTTTTTTAAAGAATAAATCAGTTCATCGAAAAGCATGTTTTTGAGGAGCAAATTTAACAAGCCACAAAGCTGCACCTCAGAGGGCCTGAGTTTCACAACAATACTTCCAATCAGCTTAATTATGTCCTACCAAAATACAGAGTTCTTAAGTAAGGCTTCTTGCAAACTTTCTTGCATAATGATGCTTTGGAGTAACAAGTGTACCCATCTTAACATACTGGTTGCATAATAGAGAAGACGACAAAATCCCTAACAGCAGTGAGAGCATGAGAAGAATTAAAAACATACATTAACATACATTAACTACAAAAGCATACTTTAACATAACACTTTAAGAGATAACCAATTCCATATATTTATTTGGAGTACCTTAATAAAATGATCATTATGATTAACTTTTTTTTTTTTTTTCACTAGCAGGATAAATCTGGAGTTATTTTGTAGAGGAAAGATGAACACTCCTGGTTTTCCTTGTTTCAAATTGTTTATTAAAATTTAAAATTTTGGGGGAACAGAACTTGTCTGAATCATGGCATGATTCAGTAAATCTAAAACACAGCAAATTATTTTTCAAGCGAAAAAGTTTTCCCTCTAATAGCTTGCTTCAAATGGAAAGTCCACCGTGATCTGGGGTTCCTGGAAGCCAGGGGATTTCATTTGCATGTACGTGTTCATTTTTATGCTCTGCAGGAAATAAAGCTGAAAAGGAAAGCTATAAAACAAAGTAGCAACTTGCAAAACCAATGATTGATTGATACATGCAACCAACTTGCATGTAATTTTTTTAAGTCAGAAAAAGAACTTGTAGTCTATCTTTCTGCTTATGTCTCTTTGGATGAATTCCTTACATGAGCCTATAATCTAAAGCCTGAAAACCTAATATAATTTGGGACATTGAGAGATTCTCGTTGCTGCAGGTAATAGATCCCATAGATCTCCATGCCTTTCTCCTGGCCCAAGAAACCCTTCAGGAAGCCCAGCTGCTTCCCTTTGAAAAGGCTTAGAAGCAGCTAAACCAGGCTCAAGGTCTTGTAAAACTTGTGAGTTTGTCAGAGCATGTTAGCACTGGGATCAGAACATCAGCAGCTGGAATTACTAAAGTGTTTTGGAAATTGTTGCTGAAACCATGCTTGGGTCACTTGTAAGGCAACCTTGTTATATGGCGTGTATCATAGCAGGATGGAGTAATATTTTCTGTCCAAAAATAGTTTTCTTCCTGAATGTAGAACCATCATCCAAGTATTTCTTTTTTATCAGTCATTTCTGTTTAATGTACCTTCTATGAAGAAAGGCTGATAAACTTGGGCTTGTTCAGCTTGGACAAGAGAAGACTCTGGAGAGACTTCATTATGGCCTACAAGTGCTTGAAGGGAGCTTACAATCAGGGCTGAATCTGACTTTGTATATGGGCTGATATTAACAGGACAAGGAGGGATGTCTTTAAACTAAAAAAAAGGGAGATTTAGATTAGATGTTAGGAAGATATTTTTTATGCAAAGAGCAATGAGGCATCGGCACAGATGGCCCAGAGAAGCTGTAGGCTCTCCATCCCTGGAGATCCTCAAGGTCAGAACTATGAATTTCCTCTCAATTCGCTTACTGTGAAAGAATCATAGGATCATAATGTTGCTTGGGTTTGAAGAAACCTCTAAGATCATCTAATTCCAACTCCCCAAAGTACCCAGGTGCTTACTTGTTGCTAGACTTTGGCTCTAGTGCAAATGTGTCCTATCACTGTGCAGATTCACAAACAGAATGAAGACCAGAGTTACTGATGATATGGAAATAAGATTTCAGCCAGCTTATCCATCTATAATCTTTTTTTTTCCTTAGCAAGTGATTTGTCTGATTTTCTAACTTACTTGCTGAACAATTATTCACTAGGATTTTTATTATTTCCATTTTTTATATTTTTCTGACAGTTTTTACTTTGTTAGAACAGTGACTCTGATAAAGACTAAGACTCTAGCTGAGAAGAATTTAAGGAAAAAAAAAGTAGCATACTGACATTGTGACAGATAGTTTGGTCATAGAATCATAAACATTGGAAAAGACTCTAAGAGTCATCAAGTCCAACCACCCACCTAATAACAATATTGCACCACTAAATCATGCCCCTGTGTGCCACATCTCTGCATTTTTTTAACATCTCCATGAACTATGACTCCACTACCTCCCTGCGTAGCCTATTTCAATGCCTGACCATTCTTTGGGAGAAGAAATTTTTCCTAATGTCCAACTCAGACTTCCCTTGACACAACTTGAGGCCATCACCTCTCATCCTATTGCAGTTACCTGGAGGTTAAAAGGCTGACCCTCACCTCACCACAATCTCCTTTCAGGTAGCTGCAGAGCAATAACACTGCCCCTGACCCTTCTGAACATACATGCTGCCCTGCTAGAAGAAGGCCAGTTTATTCTCTCTCCAGCACACTAAGATATTTCCCACAACAACTATACCTATTTTGCATTATTAAATACTGTTGCCAAGGGTATAACTTCTTATCCTGCTAATGAAGCTTTGTTTAAAAGGCCTGCACAGATTATAGTGCCATGGTTAAGGTCCTGTCCTTGTGGATAGGAGACAACTTCCTCTTTAGTGAGCTGTCTTATTTGATGCTCAGGTGAGGTACCTGACCTCCAGATTAGCTGATTAGGATCTGCCTTTGTCTATATGAATATTTAATTCACTGTTCTCAATGGGAAAGTTTTCAGTTTGTCTCCAGCTATAATATCAGCTTGATTAACACATTCCTTGGTATGCAGGCACAAGTTCTTTCTGCAAAAGCAGGGCAGCTTGGTTGATTTTCCTGACATCTCAAGGGAATATTGTAACACAAGGTGGTATGCATTAAGAGCAGGTTTTTTGTGGGTTTTCTCATAGACAGTAAAAATAGGCCTACATAAATACCTTGAAAAGAAAATCCAAGAATTATTTTAAAAAAAAAAAAAAAAGAGTAAAATTTCTTCTTAGATACTGAGGTCGCCAGTCTTTCCTCTCAGTTTGCATTTTTGTCCTGGCTAGTTTATATAAATCCCTGCTTCGGTAATTCTATCATTCCTATTTAATAAGGGCTCCTTGCCTCAGGGGAATAACCCTGCTTTCCCAAAGGGGACCCGCGGGAACTAAATCAAGGCCAGGGATTGACTAGAATGCTGGGCATCCATTGCTGTGCTCAGCAGTGAGCAAAGTGAATAATTCTGAAAGTGAGACTCTAATTGGAGCTGACAATGTTTATTTCCTGGAAAGAAAATTCAGATGACAGGGGTGACGCCATTAATAACTTAGCAGAAGTTAATCTTTGTTCCAGATATGTATTTTCCCTATCTGCTAGAAATACAGCGCTCTCTTATTCTGTTCCATTCTAGACAGATCAGTTGTCGGTAATATAAATATAGTTTTGACATGAAATGTTAAGATTCTTCATATTTGTCATTTTTCTGTAGTTATTGCATATTGGTTTTACATGCAGTTTACATGAGTATTCATGATATCTAAGAAAACTCACATCACTGGTTCTGTATTGACATAGAATCATTTCTAAGTAAAAATTAATTCTTATTGAATTCCATCTAAGAAATCTTAAATTAAAGAAAAATCTTAAATTAAGAAAAAATGAATCTATTTCAGTGGTGTGGAAAGAAAATATTTTGTAATTGGGGTAGTTCTCAGCTTTAGGCAATTCAAAAAAATGTACAGACTTTCTTCCCTCTTTCTTTTAAGATCCGTAGTTTTAATTCATATTGAAGATGGGCTGGAAGAATTAAGTATTGACGTGTATGCAGCAAGTATATTTCTTTGGAGTGTGGAGAGGATACTTCTGAAAAAAAAAAAGATAAGTCTTTGCTGAGTTCTGCTTAGGTCTGATGGATTCAAAGATATATTCTTCTAAATGTTAATAATTTAAAGCCATGGAGAATGAGATGATGCTGACAGCCCGCATTTCTAACACTAAATCTGAAATGAGAGTGACAATCAAAGAGACCTCTAACTCCATTTTCATAGACAAAATATTCTAATTAGTACTGCTACAGAAATTGTATTAGAAGCCCACAGCCTCAGTCTTACTCAGAAGTCCCTAAAAATATAATTGTGGAGAAGATGAGTTAGAATCTGGAGCCTACAGCATGTGAAAACTTGTGCTATTACCAGTTCTCACACAGCTATCTTGGTGGGCTGTGCTGTTGCAGAGCTGCATGATTACTACAAACAGCCTATGCCTGAATATAACTCTTTGCTCACTCCAAGATGGAATTTGTCATCTTGTCCCTAATGCAGCCATTAGGGCTTCCTCTTTGCAGAATTAGGCAGCCTTTAGAAAGCAGCTGGATAATTAAAAGCAAATTCTTTATATGCCATCACAGCAGGATTATCAAGGACACAGAAGTAGAATAAACATGCAAATTTCCTATGGACTGCTCTGTATGTTGAAGTTTTAAAGGACCTAGTGTGAATGATATCATTTGTGTAAAATATAACAAAAATATCATTATTATTGCCCATATTAAAAAGATTTGTATCTATTTTTACACACTAAATTCTGGCTGGAGTCTTGGGAGCACTTCAGGAGAGCTAGGGCAAAGCTGTAGCCAGCACCACAGTAGACTGAACATTGCATCCTCCTTCTCAATAACAAGGCATAGTACAATGTTCTATCACTTTTTTCAGGGGTTGCTGTATTAATATAGTGACTATTCGCAATGTAATACATCAATTAACATTATACCTTGGATTAAATATATATTTATTGGCTTGAAGGATAAAAACACTAGGTATCATGTGCTTATTAAAGCAGCAATTTTATATTTTTTGTTAACTTTATAGTTTTATCTTTACAGTTTTTGTTATTTTTGCACACACACACACACACACACACACACACACACATATATATATGCATAGATCACTTTTTAGCTCATTCAAATGCTTTGTCTTTTATGACATATTAATGTATTTTTTCTTGTGGTTTAATAGCACTGCTGGGTTAACTGGAACACTTCTGCAGTGTGTTTGAAATTAACGTGGTGCCATGCAGCTGACAGAGGCAAAATCCCCGTGTTTAGTATTCAGATTTTTCCATGAGGTACCTCCATGTTAACTAGTAATTTTCCATACTCCTCTTATTCATGCAAGTGGATTTGCCTCTCAATTCCTATTGATAGAAACAGAAAATGAGATAAAACATTTACACTGAACATATATTTTTTTGGATTATATATGTGTATATGTTTGTTTTACATTGTTTTGTTTTATTGTCCATTAAAATGTGTATACCCTCAGTTTCAAACTGAATAGAGATTTCTGATTTCCCAAGAAGTGTCTTAATTATGTTAGCTATATAAATTACTTGGCAGCCTACATATGCTAATATATATAACTATAGCATGCATTTTTATTGTATCCCTATAAGTATGTTTATTTCTATTTTTATGTGGTTTTGACAAATTTGATCAGTGAATAGTTAGCATAATCACGTCTATCAAAAAAAGAAGCAAATGCCAATACATACTGTATTAAAAGCAAAGAGGGCTGACACAGACAGAAAGTAGCAGCTTCTTAAGTTAAAATTTAGCTAAAACTTTAAGCAGTATGTTGATCTCTGCATCATCATGTTGTAAATTAGTGGCAAAGAGGACATCCAGTTTTTTTGGCTGCACAAAATAAATAATAGGCACCAATCATGCCTCTCATTTAAATGTGTCACTTAGAAGAATATTCTTTCAGCATCTCTGCTAGGTCAGATCCTGAAAACTGTAGGAAAGTCTTGTTCCCCTGGCTTCACTGAAGTTTCTTTTCTATTTTGGCAGGTTTTCACAACAATATATATGAGGAACTATTGGGATGTCAATGGTGTAACCTGTATAAATAAAGAACCAGAAGAGTTGTATGCCCTCACCAGCTGAGGCTGTTACTCATCTTTTCTTTGACAGTCTTCCCATCAAACAGGATTAGAGTTCGATATGGTTCATTTGTGTCTTAGTGGATACCTTAAATAGTTAACATAGGAGCAAAATGGGCTGTTACCCTGAGAAAATGCCAGTTGATGTATTTGATCCTTTTGAGCAGGATTCACCATTCCAAACAGACATATTGACAACAAAACTCCATTGTAAAATTTGGTTTTAGTTGAAAAGCATTCAATCTTTAGAGTTAAAAATGATACATAGCTGCAGGAATCATATCTGGGGAAGGCATTTCAAACCTTTTAAGATAAGTAGTTTTGTTGCCAAGGAGAACCTTAAAATACACTGTGACACTGAGCCTCAAAATAGGTCTATCTTCAAACAAAGTATAAATGTATGTCTCAAAAACTGTTAATAATACTGTGTTTTCTTTCCAAAAAGAAGTAAGACTAGGTAGGTATTGCCCATTTGTTCATTTGCCAAGTAAGTGTATTAATAGGACCACATTCAGCACTTTTTGAAGAATTTCTTATTACAAATTTGCAAGTGCTCAAGTCTTCTGGCAGATAATTGTGTTTTAAACTTTAAATACTTTCATGATGAATTTTTTTGAGACAGGTGGTGGTTTGATTAAATTTTTAAGAACTCTGATTATGCAAAGAATATGAAAAGTATTGCATACATTTGTAAGCTATTTCTTAATAACATTTAAACATATTCTTCATGAAGTATGTTTTGGGGCTTGGAGAGTAACTTCCAGTTTCTTTTTTAGGCATTACTATTTGGTTGTGTTTAGGTGGGATAAAGTTAATTTAATTTAGGGCACGTATCAGAGATTCATCTTTGTCAGAAAGCAGAGTTTTACAAAACTTCAAGAATTTTTTTGCTTCAGTCTCATGGGATTTTATTTATATATTTATTTGTGGTGGTGATCTGGGTTTGTTGTTGCTGGTTGTTTTTTTTTTTTGTGTGTGTGTGTGTATGTGTGGAAGATTTAATTATACTGGTCCTCTAAATAAAAAATGAGCTTAGTACTATTCAGACAGTATACCATAGCAAGAATCTAAAATATTCACATATCAGAAAACCTGATTAAACTGTAAATTATCATACATTTAAATATCCCAGTAGAAAGATTTAGTGAAAGAAATTCACTCCAACCAGATGCTTCATAAGGAGCATTGAGCAGTCAACAATACCTATTCCAACCAACATCTGAACAGTAAAAAAACACTTGCAATTCAGGCATGGATCTATAGACTCACCATGATTAACAGACAGCCTGGACATTTTACTCCAAAATGTATCAGTACTGTTTTTGTGATGGTTGGATTGACAGGGAAAGCAAAAAAAAAAAAACAAAAACAAAAACAAACAAACAAACAAAAAAAGCAAAAACAAAAAACCAACCACCTTTGAAAGTTAAGCTCCTCCCATCCATTTATTGATAAGGTACACATATAGAATAAATTGCCATCTATAGTTGGTAACTTTAAAATGTACCCTGCAATGAATATCCTTTGAGTGTGAGCCTAAATTCCTTACATAGGAGAAGGAGAAGTAGGGGACTCCCTGGAAGCATTCAAGGCCAGGCTGGATGGGGCTATGAGCAATCTGGTTTAGAGGGAGGTGCCTCTGCCTATAGCAGGGGGTTGCAACTAAATCATCTTAAAGATCCCTTCCTACCCAAACCATTCTATGATTCTATGACTCTAAAATAGAGATTATCTGGGCCAGTAAAACCAGTCTTAACATAGAAATTTCCTTGATCATACTGGACTGCTCCTGAGCCAGAAAGAAATCTTTAGAGTTGTTAAGCTCATAAGATCACACTACATTGTTGACAGCTCTCAGTGATGCCCTCAAGTTACTGGGATACTGTTTATGGGCAATAGCTGAGAATTTCTATTTATTTATCTCTCCACTGTGAATCTCCTCAGGCTTTTGACAGAGAAAACACTCTGAAAGAAAAAAGCAATTTTTAAAGCTGGAAAACATGAATGGGACTGCCTCAAACAACAAACTCATTTGCTCTGCAAAAGTTGTTAAGTTGTTAACTGTCCTCCACAGTTAAACTGTTGGAGTATTCCTCTCAGCCTTAATGAATGAAATTCAGGATCTAGCGCAATTAGAGATAGTAACAGATGAGAAATTTTTCTGCTTCAGAGATCCAGAAAGTGAGTTTCTAAACTGGAATCTCTAACACCCTTGGTAAGATTCTTGACAGGATGATCAGTGCTGGAAGAAGTAACTACTAGAAAATTTACATTGCTGGTCTTTACCTGTTACGCATTTTGTTGTCACTCGTCTTGATATATCCAGTGTGAGCACACAGTTCTGGCTTCTGGATATATTAAACTCATCCAAAAGCTAGCTACAATGTGTTGTACATCCTTATTTGTACATGGCATGGGTTATATACCTCTTGGCAAAGGAAGGTGACAGTTATCCCCATAACATACATTACTTGGAAGAAAATTCAGTACCAAGGGAAGAGATGGAAGAAAATGCTAGATAACTCATTGCTGGGGATACAAGAAATGAAGGAGAAAAAAAAAAAACAAAAGAAAAAGAAAAAAAAAAAACAAAAAAAACCCCAGAAACTACAAAACTAGTTATTCTGACAGTGGCTGCACTCCTATTCCAAGACAACTGGCAAGGCACTGAGAACAATCCACCAAAGATCACAGAAGAATCCCAAAGGTAGGAAAAAAAGATGACTAGAAATACTGATGATATTAGAAGCCAGAATAAGCAGCAACCGATAAATAGGAGGTGAAAATATGGCTGAAAAAAATACAAAGAGTTCCCATGGGTAAAAACATATGCTTATCCAAAAGAAAAAAAAAAAAAATTTCCTGTTTTTATTGATCAGTCTTAAACAATGGAAACTTGAGTTTGCATCTTTTTTGTTGTTGTTTGTTTTCTTGAACCACAAATGTCCTTAGCCATCATGTTATCACAGAATGGTTTGTGTTTAAAGCGACCTTAAAGCCTGTGCAATTCCAACTCCTTGTGGTGGGCTGGGTGCTCCCCACCAGATTAGGCTGTGTAGGACACATTCCAACACAGCTTTGAGCATCCCCAGGGATGTGTCACCTACAGCTCTCTGGGCGGCAGTGATAGTGTCTCACCACTGTCAACGTGAAGAATTTCCTCCTAACATCTAAACTAAATCTCTCTTCTTTTAGTATAAAGTCATGACCTCTTGTATTAGCACTGTGATTCCTGACAAAGCGCCCCTTCCCAGCTTTTTGGTAGACACTTCTGGCACTAAAAGACCACAAAGAAGTCTCCCTGGAGCCTTTTTTTCTCCAGGCTGAACACTCCCAGTCTCATCCTGTCTCTGCAGGAGAAGTGCTCCAGCCCTCTGAGCAGCCTCATGGCTCTTATAGACCAATTCCAACAGCTCTTGTGGGGGCTCACCACATTTCTGTAGAATACAAAGTATTAAAATCTTCCAGTGAAATATGTTCTAGTGAAGCATAAAAACCTACCTATGTGAGCTACCTATAGTACCTATCTATGAAATCACACTAATACAGATGCAATATTCATGCTCATTTAATATGCAGACTAAAAGTATAGGCTGCAAAATATTCTTATATACAATGAAATATAGAAAACAGTTATGCCCTAGAAACTAGATATTGGCATGCTGATGTTTTTTCATTGCAAGAATGTCTTTAATTATGAAATTGTATACTTTTTTATACTTCTTTCTGAATTATGTAGAACTGAAGATGACCATATTGCATTCTTGTAATAGTCAGTTAACTAATACTTTTTTTATTTGAATACATTTGTATCCATGCTTTCTTTTTATTTGCAGATTGTTGATAGAATTAGATACATTTCAGAATGCTTTCTTTCAATTTAGTTACAAAATCACAAAAAAAATCATAAACAACATTGAAAGTATTTTGATTTTTGAGATCAATGAAATATATTTTTCAATTTAGGAACCTCCTAAATCACTTAAGGACATTCACAAGGGCTGAGGAAAACAGACAGAAATGAATTCCCAGTTCTCTCTGGTGCACTGCACCTCATTCAGGGAGTTGTTTCCACAGATTCTAAGCCTAGCTATAGACCTATAATATTTAGCAATACTTGATCTGAACTTTGAGTCCAAATTAATAATGCTTTCCTTGCTAATAGACTGTTCTCACACCTCTCAAAAATGCAGCTATTGACCATGCACAGCAATAGCAGTCCATAACTGCAGGACTGCTGAATGAAGAGGTTCCTAAAAATCTTATTTTCAGTTAATTTTGTGTACACAGTGGGACACACACCAGCACCTCTGCAAATGTATAATTAGCTAAGATTGCTTAACTGCTGAAAATGTGTGAACTGATTCTTGAGACCAAACCTGTGGCCAAGTTGGAGTCAAAGTCATCAGGATCAACAACTACCTCAATGACATGAAGTGCATTAATGTCAAGCCTGAAGTCTTTTCACCAGATGTGCAGTCAATAAAACTAGGAAATCTTTAGTTACAGAGTTTACCTCTGTGTTCAAAGATGAGACAGATATCTCCACAGGGTGATTCCTCCCTTCCTCAAGTGTTAGATGTTAGATGACCTGTCTTTCAGGAGCATCCATGTTTCAGACAAAAATTATTTTTAACACTGTAAAAAAGTAAAGCATTTCACCCCAAAGCTTTTAGTTATGAACAACTGAAACAAATGTGTAGTCAAAACTCTGTTTCTGTAAAGAAAGACCATGACACAAGACAAGAGGCAGTCAACAACAAAGAACAAAAGCGTCTTTGGTCCAGCTGAATTAAGAGTAACCAAAATACAATCTTGTAATTTAAAATGATCAGAAAACTTAACTAAAGGCAGTGTCATCTTCCTGGAATTCAGTGTCTGCAGTTCAATCAGTAGATGGTGGTGATACAATTCTCAACTACAATTCAAGACGTAAAAAACTTGCCAGCTATAAATTTACAAACTACAAGATTTTAGAGCACATTCAGGTGTTCTTTCATCCATCAAAAAGCGAAGTTGCAAAATTTCTGAAATATATATTAAGAGGTCTTGCTGGAAGTCTGCTGAATATTTCATTTTCAATCATCTAAAATTGTAGTTACAAAAGAATGCCTTTAAGCTGAAAATGTAGCTTTACAAGCAGAACAGCCCATTTAGGGAAACGACCAATGCCTTTCCTCCTATTTCTGCATTTCCAAGAGAATATTTCTAGCAGCTGGCTCTGCAGTTTTCATTTTTTAGTGTCCTATAAGATCCTGCTTGCTGAAAAATGTTGTCAGTTACTAGTCACATAATCTGAAGACCATATACTTTATCACTGAGTGGCAGAATATGTATATATACATTAGAAAAAAACTGCTGACTCCAAACATGTTTATTGCCACTTTGAAGCAACTGTAGAAGGTCAAATACACAATGAAGTAAACTCAGATTTACCTAGGACAGAACAAACTTGATTGTGACATCTGGTAAAGACTGACATTACAACATTCAAGCCTTGCTTGAATGCATTCATAGAATCTTCAAGGTTGGAAAAAACCTCTAATACTATCCAGTCCAACCATGCACCTAAATCAGGTCTGTCAGTACAACATCTAAGCACTTCTTGAACACCTCCAGAGATGGTGACTTCACCATCTCCCTGGGCAGCCTGTGCCAGCGCCTGACCACTCTCTCAGAGAAGATTAAGAGCACCTGAGTCCAGTTCACCCTGGCCTTGAAAGTCTCCAGGGACAGGGCACCATCCACATCTCTGGGCAACCCATTCCAGTGCCTCATCACTCCACTGTAAAATAAAATTCTAAGGATTTATCTCTTCTGTTTCTGCTATATATTTAGGAGGTAAGATAACCAAGGATGGACAGTGTTACGTAAGGTAAAGACAGAAGGAAAAAAGAGAAAAAAAAACTGTTCAGATAAGAAAATATCTCCAAATTTTGCTTTCAAGGTTTCTTGACAGGGGAAAAGAAAGATGTCTTAAGTTCCTGAGAAAGTTAAAGAAAATTGATAAAAGATATGTATTGAGGAGGATTACAATGATCTGAAAAATGTAGCAGCTTGGAAATATCCTTTAGCAGTTCAAGGCTTCAGAGCTTAAGCTGATTCAAGATGATAAATTAATGCTTACTTGCAGTTACACAATAGAATACACAATGATTTCCAAGAGCTCAAGTCTTGATCTGGGTTTTAGATACTTTTTATTTATTTTTCATAGTTACAGGAAATATGAAAGATTCACATAAAATGAAGAATAAGAAAAAAATCTCTTACTAGTTTTATTCAAGCTAACATTAACCGCATGTTCTCTTATGCATTACATAAACCTCTGAACTTCAGAAAATAGAGATTCAATAGTAGTTTTAATATTTTTTAAAAGATATATCATTTTAATGTAGAAACTATTTCGCTTTTCCTGTTCTTATTCTTTTAAAATTACAAAAAGGGAAAAAAAGAACAGAACATTTTCATCAGCAGAAACTCAACTTTTGGCTGCACATCAAACAGTGAAAGAGGGAGCTCAAAAGTTGTATGTACGAACTTTGTAGCTGGAAACAACAAGGAGAGGAAAACAATGTTGTCTACTTCTCAGTTCTCACTGTCCTTTCCACTCATTAAAAAATGGGGAATAAAATCCAAGTATGGAAACATTGGTAATAAGCAAGTGGGTCTGGATGCCTCCATTTGCACTCAAAGAAGGCCTCTGGAAGAAAAAGATCCACTTCTCAGCTCCCCTGATCCTCATGTTTCTATCCATCATCAGGAAGTAGTACCGTAAACTCATCCCTAATTCACCTCTAATTTCCCTGTGTCAGGACTGTTCTGCCACCCAGATCCCTAAGATAAAACACAATAACCTGATTTTTTTTTTTTCTACACTATTCATATCCTATGTTAACAGGCAGAAAAATTTATTCCAAGGATGTGGAGCTGCCCCATGCCTATGCACCAAAGAGAAGGAACTGCTGACACAAGCAATCCATTTTAGTATTTTCTTTTGAAGAAAGGAATGAGGGAGTCCTACTCAGTTTCCTTCTTCTAGCATACTCTGACTGGGAGCAAGAAACAGGAACCTTCTGTCAAAAATGATTATTCCTCATCTTCACATTAAAACCTTACCTGAGGCTCCAGGTGATACGTGGGCCTCCTATGTAGAGCCTATTCAAATAGTAAAGATGAACAAAGCTCTCCTCCTGATATAGAGACCAGCATAGGAACACATCTTCTGTATGGCATGAAATATTTACTATTTTTGGGGTCCTGATAATCTCAGTGATAGCAGACACCCTTTAAACCTCCTGAAAATCCACTCTTGCCAAGGAAAAAACGCTTTTCTGAATATCTCACATCTGAAATCTTACAAAGGTGGTAGTACCACAGTACAGACATTACAGATAGGAAACTGGAAGATTTATTAATTCACTTGCAGCTGCAGAATGAGTGCAAAGTAAAGGAACAGAGTTTCAGGGGTGAATTTACAACAGAATATAAAATAGGACAGAACGCATTCTCTGGCCCTGTGGGTAAAAAGCACAGTGAAAATAATGGTGGCTGAACACTTTTCTCTCAGGGAAAAGGTCCTGCTTCATTATGGCTATGGAGAACAGCCCTTGGATGCTGTTATACAGATGTGTTCAGCCACTCTCTGGAAGCATGCTAGATAGCCTAGGTCAATACAATGCCAGGGAGGAATTATCAGGAAAGCCAATATTTATGTGCAATGACCAGGAACAGAGAACACATTTTTGTGGTTAAAGCTGCAGTTGAAGAAGATTATAGTAAAAACAAACAAAAAACCAAGATATTGGCATGAGCTACTGTTTCAGCCATCCAGCTGGGAGGGTGTACACAAGACCGAGGCAGACATACACACTCAAAGGTCAAGAGTCAATAGGTATCAGACACAGTAAAAGAAATTCTTATAAGATACAGTAATTAAAACCTTACAGAATCACAGAATCACAGAATCACAGAATCACAGAACTGTAGGGGTTGGAAGGGACCTCCTGAGATCATCGAGTCCAACCCCCCTGCCAAAGCAGGTTCCCTACACCAGGTTGCACAGGTAGGCATCCAGGCAGGTCTTGAACATCTCCAGAGAAGGAGACTCCACCACCTCCCTGGGCAGCCTGTTCCAGTGCTCCATCACCCTCACTGTAAAGAAGTTCTTGCGCATGTTTGTGCGGAACTTCCTATGCTCCAGTTTCTGGCCATTTCCCCTTGTCCTGTCTCCTCTCACCACTGAAAAGAGTCCGGCCTCGCCATTCTGCCCCCCACACCTTAGATATTTATAGACCTGGATCAGGTCCCCTCTCAGTCTTCTTTTCTCAAGGCTGAACAGACCCAGTTCACTCAGCCTTTCCTCATAGGGGAGATGCTCCAGGCTCTTCACCATCTTCGTGGCCCTCCGCTGGACTCTTTCCAAGAGATCCCTGTCTTTTTTGTACTGGGGAGCCCAGAACTGGACGCAGTACTCCAGATGAGGTCTTACCAGGGCAGAGTAGAGGGGGAGGATCACCTCCTTTGACCTGCTGGCCACGCTCTTTTTAATGCACCCCAGTAAGCCATTGGCCTTTTTGGCCACAAGGGCACACTGCTGGCTCATGGCCAACCTGTCGTCCACCAGGACACCCAGGTCCCTTTCCGCAGAGCTCCCCTCCAGCAGCTCATCCCCCAACCTGTACTGGTGCATGGAATTATTCCTCCCCAGATGCAAGACTCTACACTTGCTTTTGTTAAACCTCATCCGGTTTTTTTCTGCCCAGCTCTCCAGCCTATCCAGGTCTTGCTGAATGGCAACACAGCCTTCAGGCGTGTCAGCCAATCCTCCCAACTTCGTATCATCGGCAAACTTGCTGAGGGTGGCCATTATCCCCTCATCAAGGTCATTGATGAAGATGTTGAACAAGACCGGACCCAGCACAGACGCCTGAGGAACACCGCTAGTTACAGGCCTCCAACCGGACTCTGCACCACCAACAACGACCCTCTGTGCTCTGCCAGTCAGCCAGTTCTCAACCCACCTCACTGTCCACTCATCTATCCCACACTTCCTCAGCTTTGTTATAAGGACGTCATGGGGGACAGTATCAAATGCCTTGCTGAAATCAAGGTAGACTACATCCACTGCTCTCCCCCTATCCACCCAGCCAGAGACAACATCATAGAAGGCTACCAGGTTGGTCAAGCACGACCTCCCCCTTGTGAACCCGTGCTGACTACTCCTGATAACCTCCTCTTCTTCCAGTTGTCTGGAGATGACATCCAGTACAAGCTGTTCCATCACCTTTCCAGGGACAGAGGTGAGGCTGACTGGCCTATAATTGCCTGGGTCTTCCTTCTTGCCTTTTTTGAAGACTGGGGTGACGTTGGCTATCTTCCAGTCTTCAGGCACCTTCCCTGTCTTCCAAGACTTCTCAAAGATGACCGAAAGCGGTTCAGCAATCACCTCTGCCAGCTCCTTCAGCACCCGTGGATGAATCCCATCGGGTCCCATGGATTTCTGAACATTGATGTTGCCTAGGCGCTCCCGGACCACCTCTTCCCTGACAGAAGGGGGGTCTTCCATTCCCCAGATCCTCTCACTAATCTCCAGGGTCTCAGATTCCCGAGGGGGAGCTTTTTCACTGAAGACAGAAGCAAAGAGGGCATTCAGTATCTCCGCCTTCTCAGCATCCCCCGTTACCAGAACACCCCCGTCACTTAGCAGGGGAGACACATTCTCCCTAGTCTTCCTTTTACTGTTAATGTACTTGAAAAAACCTTTTTTATTATCCTTTATCCCCTTTGCCAGATTTAATTCCAGGCGGGCTTTAGCCTTCCTTGTCGCATCCCTGCAGACCCTGACAACATTCCTGTATTCTTCCCAAGTAGTCAGACCCTTTTTCCACATTTCATGGGCCTTCTTCTTTCCTTTGAGTTTGTGCACGAGCTCCTTGCTCATCCACACAGGTCTCCTGCCACCCTTTCCCGATTTCTTCCTCACAGGGACGCACTGATCCTGAGCTTGGAAGAAGAGCTGCTTAAATGCTGACCAGCTCTCACAGGCCCCCTTGCCTTCCAACACCCTAGCCCATGAGACAGCTCCAAGTAGGCCCCGAAAGAGATCGAAGTTGGCTCTCCTAAAGTCCAGGATAGCAATCCTACTTTTTGCTTTACTTCTTCCACTCAGGATCTTGAACTCCACCATCTCGTGGTCACTACAACCCAAGCTGCCCCCGACCTTTACTTCCCTGACAAGCCCTTCTCTATTAGTGAGAATAAGGTCCAGCAGTACCCCTCTCCTCGTCGATTCCTCAACCACCTGCATCAGAAAGTTGTCTTCAACACGTTGCAGGAACCGTCTGGACTGCGCATGCCTGGCCACATTGCTTTTCCAGCAAATATCTGGATGATTGAAGTCCCCCATAAGCACCAGCGCCTGGGATCGTGACGCTGCTTCCAACTGTTTGTGGAAGGCCTCATCAACCTCCTCCTCCTGATCAGGGGGCCTGTAGCACACACCCACAACGGTGTCAGCCATACCAGCCCGCCCCTTGATTCTTACCCACAAGCTCTCCACTGCTACACCACTCTCCCCCAGGTGGAGTTCAATACATTCAAGCTGCTCTCTTACATAAAGAGCAACTCCATCACCCCGCCTTGCCAGCCGGTCTTTCCTAAAAAGCACATAGCCCTCCATGACAACATTACATTTACATTACATTTGGACAAGGAACACAGTATATGACAGAATTGCTATCTGCTAAGATTTTCTAAACAAGACTTAACTTGGTCACCTGTTGTTGGGATCAGACATATATTTCAGTTTTTGCTTTTAGTTAAAGCTTCACACTGCTTTTTGGCTGTAGATGACCAGTCCTTTCAAAGCTGTTTGTATTTCTGGAAAAGTACTGTTCTAATTCTGCTATGTTCAACAGCAGTAAATACAAGCACAATCTTGCTACTAAGATTCCTCCTTTGTGCCAAATATCAGCGAGGACTGAGACAACACAGACAGATCATAAAACAATTTCAGAAATATAAAGCAGCGAGAAGATAAACTCAACTCACTGTATGACTATATATGTCGTAAAGATGAGTGAGACAGGTCAAGCATGAAAATCAAGTCAGCTATGAATCCTACAATATGACTGTAACAGTATGGCCCTCAAATATGAGATCAGAAAAAAAAAATGACCGTTTAACATCTTCAGATGTGCTCACTGTTTTATATATAGCAACATGTTACACATCTATGCTAGGAATATCTAATTTGAAACTTAATTCTCATTAGTCACATTTCTTGACTGAGGAACATAGCAAAAGGTGGAAAGGATGCTGGCATGTTACAAACCTCACAGTAGTGCCATAAAATCTTAGCTGACAAAACATGAAACTAATGATTTGATTAATGCTGTTATCAGAGTAGGTTTACCCTTAGAAAATTCAACAGATCAGGGCACTAATTTTATGTCTTCTCTGTTAAATGAGGTATGCAAGCTTTTAAAATTCCCCCTTCACACACAGTTTCCTATCAGCCAGAAACAGATGGGCTTGTAGAATAGTTTAATCAAACACTTAAGCAGATGCTAAGAAAATTCATCAGCAGTGAACCAAAACATTGGGATAAATTGTTACCTTTTGTTTAGTTTGTCTATAGGGAGGTCTCTCAATCACCAATTGAATGCTTCCTATACCTTTCAAAAAATGGTCAGGAGACAACTGAGCAAATTGTGTCATTTGTGAATTACCCAACATTGATAGCATCATATTTTCACCCAGATATCATCCTTTTTAATTTTGTTGTTCAAACAACTAAATCAAAGCCATGACCCTGCAGATAGATCCACACATCTAGAAGGATATAATATATACATGAATTATTTTCTATGATTCTATAATAGTAACAGTCAGAATAGGGATAGAGAACCTTGCAAGAGGAAACAAAAGGATTAAATCTTTTTAATTTTTGAATGCAAATGGAGAAATAGATGATGAACTGGTAGATGAGTGAATATTTGTCAATGATTCCAAATGCTTCAGGTAATCAATAAACTCTGGTGGGTTTTTTTGGCATCTAGCTCAACACAAGGAGAAAAAGTAAAACCAACCCCATGTACAGAGAGATTCATCAGAAGTACACAATTTGGAGTTAGAAATCAGACCAACACAGCGTAGAAGCTCTTTGTTCTCACAAACAAAGTAGACAGATAACCATCATTACAACCTAGCTGAGGGTCAGCACAGCTTCTTTGCTGTCTGTTATTGTCACTCAGAGGATTTTCCAAATTAGAGTCTAAATATCCTTTTTCAAAGAAATGTATTGCCTTTTCCCCCCAAGGAATACTATGGCTAGTGTAGTATAGTAGATGAGACAGTGCACAATGGAAAAAATTCCCTTTTACAAACCTGCTCAACTTATCAATGAAAGAGCTGTTATTACATCTGCTGAAAAGACTGGACTCTGAAGTAAATTCACACATTCTTTTTTTTAAATTTTCATCCTGCTAATCCATTTCTCTACTTGTATGGGACAATTTCACGTTCAGCATAGCATTTATTACTGCTTCTCCATATTATACGCTTCTTTACCCAGGAGGCTATTGCCTTCATGATGAATTATCCAGCTGGACTTCTCAGGTAATCAGCTCTCACAATGGTTCTCTTTCAAAATTCACATATCTGTGAGCAAATGACAAAAGCTGAAATAAAACCCTGAGTACCTGACACTTCGCTTTAATTGCACATCCCAGGCTTTTACTTTAAATGCCCAGAAAATTTACCTTTATTATACTGTTTAGCTTAAATACTGCTCCCAGATTAACATGTAATTTAAAAGCAACTATCATTTTCCTCTTGTAGAAATTATTTTCTCACAGTAACATCCCTCAGAGTTGCTAAAAATATTCTTGCTATACAAAGCAATAAATGTTTGCAGATATGAGTTACATTATAGTTTATGGTGATTAAAACATGAAATAGAATTTGTTATCTGGTCTTTGAGACTCCTGCAGTAATTTGAAGCAGACAGACCTAACAGCAAATAATGATATTTATGCCCCCTTTATCCTCAGGACTACTAAGGGAAAGCTAATATCTTTTTACATAGATACCTAGGAGATATCTTATACTGGGTTTTCTGTTATCTTCATCTGTGGTGCGCATTTCGTTAACCACTCTGACCAGTATCCTACTGAAGAAGGGCCAAGATAATGAATAATCATACTTTTATTTTGGGGGGGGGGGAAAAAAAAAAAAAGTATCTGTTCTTCATGATTGTTGGCTTTTTATCAGGTATAAGTGATAAAGTGCACTCTCCGAATGGAAAAATCTTCATGCATAGGCATCCTGTAAATCAGATGTCTTCAATTATTATTTTAGGACAACAACTATAAACACAGATCCAAGAAGAAACTAAAGGATCAGGCCATCAACTCAAAGGAGCCCTAAAGAATATCCATGTGCTCCCTCTAGGCTGAGAGACATGGGAGTGGGAAAGGCATATTCTCAGCAGACCTATATACTGCATGAAATACCTCAACAGAAGAAACCAATGTGTATCTACACCAGACAGTAAACAACTCTAAAATCTCCTCACAGGAATTGTTTTTCTCACTGTAAGCCATTCTTAGACACAGTATTGCAGAAAGTTAACAAAAAAACTAATGCAAAATTCTCTCAAAAGCATTCCAATACAGAAGGTGATTTCATTTTTTATTGTCACAGCTTTTATTTTGTGTGGAGATGAACTAGAAAACTTGACAGATACAGTTAAAGGCGATTGTTCTGGAGTTCTTGCTCAGTGCTTTTCACATTAGACATGTGACTGCGATCATAGGAATCTGTTTATGCCTCTGTCAGCAAATATAATTTAGACTTTCTCTGAAAACACATTCATCTCAACTAATCTCAGGCATAAGGGTTCAGTCACTGAGCTTGATTTAACTGAACGCATCTGGCTACTCCATTCTTATGCCCATATTTTTGCTTAGTGCTTGAGGTCACTGTATGTGGGCTCTGAAGGGAATAAAAAAATAATAAAAAGATTAAAAAAATTTCACAGCTACATAGACACCACAAGAAGAAGCTGTTCATGTCATGGCTGAAACTTGAAGCTGGTGGGAGTTTTTCATCCACTGACAGAGAGACAGTCCAAAAGCATAAATTTTAGTGCTTAAAAGGATTTATCTAGTAAAGCAACATTGAAAGAACTCTTGTAGGTCCAGACCAACTGAAAAATTCAAGTTATAATATAGGAATCACTTATGTCCCCCATCTGAATACACGTGTTGAAGAAAAAGACACAAACATGGCATAGGAAAACATTAAGCTCTTTTTTTTTTTTTTTTTTTTTTTTTTAGTCTAGCAGATAGCTCTGATCAGGAACACACACGGGACTTTCCAAATTATTTTTTCACTCAAGCTGTATTTGTTACCATATACGTATTCAGTACCTTCCTGTCTATTTAGGACACATCCTTGTTATGTAAAAGATTGAAACAGAATGGTGCTTTTATGAATGAAACTCATTCATCAGTTTTTGGCACATTATCCTTTCTAGATTAGAGTTGTTCAAACCTTTCTTTCATGAGGTTCAAGTACACTCTTAAGAGAGCAACACAGCACTGTAATTTGTTCCTTTATTTTGCATTAACACTTGTGTTTTTTGTTTATTTTAGGGGGCATTCATAATGTTGTGTAGAGAATGAAGATTCCTAACCTTGGGAAATTTCTGCCCTCCATTGTAGCACCTTTAGTTTCAGAGTTCAGTAGATCTAGTTTTAAACTGTAATGTTTGGGAAAGAAAGAGGACTATTCACACTTCATTTCCACAGCACATCCACACCCTTTTTAGACTGAGCTATTCATTTAACCTAACTACATAAGAATTAGAGGAATAATCATTTTATAGCATTAATCAAAAGAACTACAGACACTTTCAGTAGAGTCAGCATAATCATTCTGAGTAAGTTATCTCATTCTACACCTTGCATTCTGATTTCCAGTATATAACACTTTGAAATAACAATTTCCACTTGATAACAGGCCTTAAAAATGGGCTGTCAAAGTCAACCTGTGATATTGTGAATTCCATTTTAACTTAAGGGAAAAAAATTTTAAGGATTTCTCATAGTAAACTTCAGATAGACATAAAAAAGGAAGGATGTGAGAAATCACAGTTTGAAATCCTAATAATGTTGATTAATTACTAATAAAAGTATTACATTATAATCTCATAAGATATTGAAAACTTCTAACTCTTTATATAAAAACTTGCTACCAGGACACACATTTTATCAGTTCCAGATCACTCTTGTTCTTAGAAGAGAAAATATCTTTATGACACACATAAAACTTACTATTTGGAGAAATTGCTCCCATTTCTGGTGACACTGACCTCTCTTATGCCGCAGCTAACATCAACACAAGGGAAGACCTTTAGTGCACCATCTCTAACAGATTTCATGACTTGGTGGTTTTCTGCAGATAATCTGCTGAAATCAAACTATCTCTAATGAACAGCTTCCTTTCAAGATGGGAGCAAACCAACGATAGGACTAAAAACTCCATAAGAAGATGTTCTCTATTTTGAACAGAACATTGTTTTTTCTAAGAGCATCCACATGAATGAAATTTGTCTCAATTTACTTCTTCCCTACTCCTCCTGTTTTCCTAGTCATACCTGGAGCCTGGGCAATTCATTACACAAACACATTTGTATGTTTTAATACAAATTTGTCTAATTATGCTCTGGATTTGTCAGCAAATCCAGTTAAGTGGTCATTTCAGACACGTGCTAGCCCAGAGAGACAGATTTCCTGTGTATGGGAGCCACAGCTGTTGATTTCTCAGCTACCAACAGCAATTTATCAGCAGCATTATATTCCCACAGCTGATGACTAACACTTCTGCATAACTACTTGAAGATAGTGTGAGGTACTACAATGTTTAAATACCTCAAACAGATATGAAAAACATCACAGATAGATAAGTAACCAGTCTTGATGGACAGTCCTGTTATTCCTATCCAGGACTATAAGAATTGCATTCAAAATTTCATATTATCATTTAAGCAAACAAAGTAGAGAAGATAGAGAAGATGCTTCATGGAAAAGATGCGTATTGCTGGATCTGCCAAAAGTTACATTTTCCTACTGATTTTTCTGTTAGCTCTAATTTAAAATAACCATTTCATTACACTGCCAAGAATTCCTTTATATTTTATAAACCAAGCCCATAATTTCAATTCTCCATATGATATTTTTCCGTAGCTATTTTTCAGTTAGCTATAGCTTTTCAGTTATCCTTAGTCAGCTATCACAAAAAGCAACTCCCTCCACTAATCAACAAGTGAAAAAATTCACAGCTTCCTTGAATGTTGTGAGATGTCAGAAGAGGACTTACTGATATTTCATCTGAGCACCTAACATCTCAAAATTTCCATCCTCAAAGTAATAGAGAAGTTCTGATGTATTCATTTACAAGTTGGACAAACATTCAAATAAAAAATATTTATGAAGCTTGTGCAGCAATCCTGAATTTTTTCTATAGTAAGGCATCAAGGAAAACTGGAAGTACTTCAGTAGTGAGCTCTGTTATATTTTGGAATTCTATGCTTTTAAATGGAAAACTCACCCCACCTACCTCAAATCAGAAGTCAACAGATGCTTTTTTTTTTTTTAAATGCTGAAATGCTGGTTTAAGATCCATAATCTAACAGGAGCATCTAGGACATTACACTTCTCAAAGTGTTTCTCTGATTTAATGTTGCCACTCTACTCTTCCTCTGACCATTTTCTCAAGGGTTATAACAGAAATAGACCAACTTCTCTTGGTGTGGCTTACCATTGTGTTCAATATGACTGGAGTGATTTACCTGTGAAGTAACAGGAAGAATTTTTGTTCAAATAAGTGTCTCTAGTTACCATAATAACAGGACTGACAGCTATTATACCATCTTTGATGATGAAGAGATTGCAAATAGCTGAACTACTTTTGATGGTCTGATTTATTTGATATTATTCTTGACTTTCTTGGTAAATAACCAAGACCTTAGAAGTGTTATAATAGCAGGCTAAGTTCTCACTTGAAAAATTTGGTTTGAGAATATCTGCCCTTAAAATGTTTTGTATTTGTTTTCTTTCCCCTCTCAAAAGTAGCTATCACAACTAAACTGAAATATGATTTAAGAGAGAATGAGTTATTTTGAAAATATAAATTCATAGCTTTCTATTGGCTTTTCACTGAGAAGTTTGCATCTCTACATAATTGCAGCAGTGATCAATAGGAATGATTATTAGAAATTCACTTCATAGCTACCAGTTCAGATCTTGTCCTGAGGAAATGAACTCATGATCTTTCAGCTGGCTGTATACAAAAATCTTTGGCCAGGTAGATTCACATTACCAGCAGAAAAACAATTCAGTTTTGTTATAAAATAATTTGTGGAAGTTTGAAGTGTACTGAGTGATTATTTGATGCATCATTCTGAGGTTCTTTGTTCTATCTTTGTTCTGAGGTTGTTCTTCTTTCAGATTCGTTGTGAAGAACACTGTGTGTAGGCAGCTAGTTATAAGAAGAGGTGGGATTTTTGCTACAAATCTCCTAAGGACTAAAGCTTCAGAAAATATCTGCCATTTACCACATTCCCTGACAGGTTAAAGCAAAGATCTGTAGAAAATTTGAGCTTAACAGTGTTTCAGTATATACTGTTGGCTCATTCCCCCCTTCCTCTCCTCTTTATCTACTGAGGATGTATCAAACTGTAGACTAATATGTAGTATAAACATGCTGGCTGCCATGTTCAATACAGCGCTTTCAGAAGTTCAGGGAGCCAGAAGCAAATAATCACATTCCACATGGAACCTATAAACCCTTGTTTATTCATTTACAAACAGAAGCCAATTACTAAATACAGAGCTAGTATCAGTGATGAAAAACAAAAATGAACAATCTGAGAGGAAAAACAATTCTGAAAGTTAAAGTTTCCATGGCAACGTTGACTTGGACAGCTTGCTACAATAATGAATAATTTCTGTTCTTTTAAGTGGGAGATGAAGGCAGTGAGAACAATGATGGAATGCAAACATGGGCAAACACCTACACTTTGATCAAGCATGCTCTGTCATATGCAAGTAACTGAAGACGAAGGTTTTGAAGGTGTTTAGGAAGTATATAATCATCATATGTTGTTTAGTTACTATGTAAATCTATCACTGTTTTTAATTTCTGGTTTGAGGGGTACTCTTGCAGCTGTCAGCTGAATCTACCTTGTACTTCTTTAAGCCAGTCCTGTGGTGGATCACTTCCCAAAAACAAACACTGGAAAACCTGAAAAAAGCTTAACTGAATGTTTTTAGTTGCTTTCTGTATCTGAGTTACGCTTTACTGTAAACCAAAATAAATAAACAAATCACTACAGCACCTTAATTTAGTGATGTAAGATTCTGATAATCTCCAGCAGGATAACTGGTTCCACATTCCTAAAGTTCAGCTAAAGTTCCCAGAGATAATTCAATATGCATAGCATAAGACCATAAGATAGGCATGGAAATATTTATGAAGTAAAATAAAGATGTTTTGAATGCGAAAGAAAACCAAACAACCACAGAATTGCAATTTTGAGGAACTGTGCATAAAAGTACTCTTTGTCATATACTTCTGCTTAAATCTTCACTCAAAATTTTCAGTATGCATTGCATCAAGTCAATCCAAAAATTGTATTTTACCATAACAGCTTCCTTCCCCAAGATTTTCCTTCATTTTGGAATCTTAAAGCCTATTTGTAAGTCACAGTAAATTTCATCCCATTTTAGCCTTGTTCTACACTGATATATATAAGAGGAATGTGCTACCAAATGATAGAGCATTACAGTCCCTATTAGATCTCAATAGAAAATCACAGATGTGTAGATGTGTCATTACTTCTTAATAAAGAAAACTATGCATAAAACAGGCACTGGGCTGCAGACGACAGCCTTTCCTCTAAAGGCCACCAACTCTTGTCACAGAAAAGGGGTTTAAGGACAAGATCTCAGACGGATGAAACTAGAAGACAGTTCCTGGGTGGACAGAGTTCCAAAACTGTGCGTGGAGCCAGGTTACACCATTCAAAGCACCTCTTCAGTTGATGAAAGTAAAATCATTTATCTATACCTGTAAAAAGGCTTTTCTGTAAAGGAGGTTCTATTCACCTTTCTCTAAAAAGTTAGTCTGCAAGGAAAAGTTGACAAAGGCAAAGCTTGGAAAACCTGTCACAGTTACGATTCAGATTTTGAGAATTGACACAGTGAATAGAAGGCAAGGAAGGAGACAAGCTTGTCATTCTAATCATCACAAGTTTTATGAAATGCGAATAATCAATTTCAAAGCATTCTATTGTCACAAGTGTCTTTTATACTTGTAAGCTGGTAAGCACTCCTACTTGTTCCTTGAAATGTTAGAAATATTAAGCATAAGACATGTATTGCCCTGTGAAGAAGCAGCCTACTATCCTCAGTATTATAGATATTTAAACAAACTTCCCCTTTTTGTATGTTGATATTCCTCAGTAATCTGGCAGGGACATAACCCCCTCTCTTCAGCATCCCTCCTCTTTTCCTACTCATGTCTGGTTTCATTTCAGACGTAGAATATAGTACCAAAAAATAATCTCCAAGAGAACGCTACAGTCACCTCCAGCTGGTGAAGACCTGAGCTGGTATATGACAGTTTCAAAGGTGATGATAGGCTGTAAAGCAATGACTCTTTTTCTCTTCAAGAGAATGCAATGAGAGAAACCTTACTCTTAGTTATCCCCCTTCCATATTTTATTGTTGGGCTTTATTATCATGTTTACTTCCCATTAGTTTAAGCTGCAACTAAAAACTATAGCAAGGTTTTACTTCTATCTCAGCATTTTGGATTTTGCCCTGGGGTCTTCATTACAAATAAACCATCAAACTAACAGATTAAGCTAGCTATATTTAGCAACCTATAACTTTAGCTTGTGTTTTACTAGTTGAAAATATGAGCAACTGACATCACTGCAAGCAGCAGGAAAGAAGAATAAACTAATATACAAATCCTCAACAGCATTCATTGTTCTTACCTGACTAAAACATTCTGCTTGGTCTTTCATTGAAAGATTTTCAAACTGGTTCTGCTTTGAGACAAGCCTATTTCATATATATTTTGAACATAACCCTTTACTACTCTACCCTTAAGTTTTCAACATAGTTGTGATCAAGTTCTGTTTCACTTGATGGTACAAAATTCTAAATTATAACAAATCTCATTAAGCTCAGATTTAAGTTATACTACTTGGAATTTCAGTTTTGAAACCCAGTTTTCATAAATAAACTATATTTGCAGTTACTTGATTTCAAATGTACTAAAAATGTGGCTGAGAACATGCTTGTGGCTGTATAGTAAATTCTAGTACAGTTTTTTTTTGTCAATAATGTTATAGTATGCATCTACTACAGATAGACCAATATATCTACACTTCACGAGAACAGTGCACACTCCCCAGAGTACCTTGAAAAACTGCAATATCTCTCCCTTTCCAATCACTCTAAATATTCATTCCATATTACTCAAACTTCAGTGGACTTCTGAAGTAGAGAAGAGCTCACAAATAATGATTCTTAATAGATAAAGGACAGGCAAATAACTCAGAATAAGTATGTGGTAAGACATAGGCATATAGAGTCAAGGCAAATTCAAACCCTAGCAGTCCAAACTGTGCATAGATGTTAAAGGTAAACTGTTAAGGCCTCAAGAAAGAGAGTAAGAAATAGAAACTCCAATGTTAGCTGGATTCTTGTGTCACTGCAAGCCTCACTTTTGCCTTGAGTATCATATGCTGTGAAATAAAAATACAATCGTTCAAAAGCAAGGTTTTCAAGCTGTTTGAAGTGCTTTGATAGTCCTTGCAAATCAGCCAGAAATTTGTATTCAGATGTAATTAGATTTTGAAGTCACTTTAGAAAGTAACCTGGATCATTTGAGAGCAGGAGTCATAGCTTAGACCGTTATACTACAGTCATTCCAAGTAGAAAGATGTCATTGTATTTAAGACTCCAGCTTAGTAAGTCTTAGAAACCTTGAAATGAAAACATCACTTAGTCTGTGCATTGCTATCTTCAATAGTAAGGCATTCAAAGTCTCCTCATTTTGATAGATTGAGTGCATAAAGTAAAAGTTTCTGATCTTAAATGTTCACAAATTAAACAGGCCAGGTGATCACTGTCTCATTGTACAGGCCAGCATTTCCTTCAATTTTAAGAAAGCCAACAATAACTCCCATGGGGCAGAGGTCTTTCTCTTTATTGTCCCTGTAGACAATATACATGCAGTTGCAGCTATTTTAACAGTTACACTGATCTGAAGAGCAGGAAGCAGCATCCTAAAGGAAATGAGGAAGCAAACTATCTCAATAGCACAACAAAGCATTTTTCCTACTGAAAAGCTCTGTACTATAAAGCTACTGACTAGCATAACAATGAATTAAATGTAGGGTTGGGTTGAGTGCTTTTGAAGATCTTTGTTCCTCTGTCTATAGGAAGAAAGTCAACACCCATCTCTGACAGATACTATAAAGATTGTTAAACACGGGATGAACATTGCAAAAATTTTACATAACTTCCAACTATCATTGGTCAACAAGCATCTGGGAGTTCTGTACTGCTTTTCAAATATTGAAGTCTGGTAATGACATTTTTTTAATGTATTATGTTGGTATAATTTCTTGGAGAAAAATTTGGAAATTATTTCCTGAACTATGAAGAAATGAAATCCTATCAAGGCATGCAAGCAGGACTGAAGAAACAGCAGAACGTTTCATACAACATTTTAATGCACTATATAACATGTTACCTGACAAAGCCCATCCCAAATAATAGTTCTCAAGACCAATGTAAAAGCAGGCATGCTGGATGCATGAGAGGAATCTGCCACCTAATTGCATGCATCAGCAGAACAAAGGCACATCCCATACATGCATTTGGGTTCACTGTGTCTTCGAGCTTGGAGGAAGGTCTGAGCAGTCATGAGATCTCGACCACACCTCCCCCTTTCACAAACTTGGTTAGTTAAGGATTGGGCTAACCTAAGCAAGCTAGATACACTAAGTTTCAAGATGCTGCAAAAAGAGAAGATTAGCCATACTGACAACAAAGCAGGGAACTGGGGCTCTCATTTCTGTAGTTTTGCTTAAGTCCAAAAATATCCTAAAATAAAAAAAAGTTACAGTGAACTGGAAAGTAAAGATTTGTGTTTTGTGTTTTCCTTTTTTTTCCCCCCCCCCCTCAATATTGATATGCCTTTCTTTGTTTCTGAATTCTACTTCAGTACTCCAGACTGAGTTCTGAAAGATCTAGGGGCTTCTTTAAATCCTTACCATGCTACCCATCAGCTGATAATTCAAAATTTATGAACGCTGATAATAATATATACTAGTATGAAACTTTAAGGGCAATGCCATTATCTCCTTTAATGTTAGGCTACAATAAAAAAAAGTCACATAAGGTAGATTAATAACCAGCTTAACGCCAGCTTTAACATATTAATGTCCCACGATGATGATTCCTTTTCAGTTTCTCTTTCCAGCAGAGAGTAAGAGGTATCTCCAAATATCTCTTATAGAGGAAAACTAGGACATACCACATATTTGACTGTTGCTTGCAATACTAGGTTTCTTTTCATTTTGTTGCTTAAGCTAACAATTCAATTTAAAAAATACTCATAGGATTAAGCTGCATCTAAATTGGTTTTGTAATTATTTTGCGTTTTATAAGAAATACATTAAACCAGCACAAGAAAAAGATGAATCAAATATATCATGCAGGCTATTTTACTCAGATCATAAAATGTGGACAAGTTACAATGAAATAAACATTATTTGCACTTTCCCTTTTATTTTTGCAACTGCTATCAGACTTGATAAGGCAAGAATCATGAAATACAAAAGGTGTTAGGAGGAAAATAATTAAGTTTAACATAGCCAGAAGCCAACACTTCACTACAGCACAGCAGAAATTTTATGTTAATGAGAAGGCACATCTTCTGAAACAGTTTCACAACTTTAAATAACAACTGTTTTTCCTTCTAGGCAAGCAAACAATAAAAGTTATTTTCTAAGTTCTGATGTCCTGCCATGACCTACATATAACTTTCAAAACAGGACTACCAGATAACTTCAGCAGAATTAGACTAGGATCTCAGATTCATTTTTCTTGAAGGTATAATGTTAAGAACCACGTTACACCAAACAAGACTTCACAGAATCACAGAGGTTAGAAGGGACCTCTAAATATCATCAAGCCCAACTTCCTTGGGAAAACAGATTCCTTAGTCCAGGGTCAAAATAGTCCAGGACAAAGAGGGACTGGTCAGTTAATACAGTAGCTGGTATAGAGAAGGATGCCCAAGGAGCACAGAAATGGCACTTGAGAGTCAGAAAAGCAGCGCAGACTCACCCCACACAATCTTAAGTAATCTCACCTCTTGTACTAGGAGTCTCACCCACAGATCTCCTGTGGGAGGATCACACCAAGAGCAAGCACTGCTACAAGACTATTATTCATGTCACACACAAAGATGCTAAGCACCAATTCTAGTATTGACCTTCAGAAAAGAGCACTCAATCAATATCCAGTTAAAATTCAAACTTTAGTCTTGCAAATCAGCTGTTTTTCTACTCACCTTATATTCCACTTTCTTGACCTTCCCATTCCCAACAAGTTGTGTGCAACATCTGCCATATTTTCATCATTAGAAAAGCTTACCAACTCATCATCCAAAACCATGACTTCCTAATATTATTGAACACTAAAAAAAAAAAAAAAAAACAACAAAAAAAAAAAACAAAAAAACATAGCAGAGCTATGAGGAATTGAAACTTCATGCATTATTATCTTCCCTTTCAAGTAACACCCCTCCACATGAAAAAAAAAGTCCTTAAATATCCATCTACTAGCAGTTTGTTTCTGCCATTGTTTTTGTTTGTTTATTTCTTTGTTCCCACTAGAGTACAGTCAAATATCTTTCACAATTTGAGAGATCATCACAAATGGAATCCTGGATCTTTCTGTTTAGAGACACTGCCCAAATGTGTCAAACTCCTGTTGTGTGTGGATAACTTCCCATAAACTCTTTCTTTTTTCTTTTTTTTTTTTTTCCATGTAAATCTACAGATACTTGTGTAAAATTCAGTGACACACTTTTAATAGTATCCTCCAAAGATAGTTATGTTGGATTATATTGAATGCTCTGTGTGCAGTCAACAAAACAGACAATTGTTGATTTTACTTCTTGCCACACATTTTAAAATTGATCACATCAGCGTCTTCTGTTCCTTTTCCTTCACAGAGAATTTCCTTCACAGCAGACAAATGCAGTCCATTGAATGACAGAATCTGCCAAGCTACAGTGAAATTTCTTATCGAAAATTCAGCAGCCATCCTCAAGCAAAGACAGCACCTTCTCTTTCTTCAAAAGGAGTCCTTCCAGGAGAAGTTCATCCTGAATGTTGATGGTAAAGAAAAGTCTTCTAAGAAATAAATAAGTTTTAATTTTTTTGAGGTCTCTCTGTCTGAAGAGTACGACAGAAGGAAGCAGACATGGGAATCTGGCCACTTAATGGAAACACAGAAGAATAACTTTGAATAGAAGCACTTTTGAAAAAAAACCACCATGTGCAAGATGTGTTTAATCCAAGCAGCTGATTAAACTTCTCATTCCAAGAGAACGAAATAAGATGTTAAAATAAATTAATAGGATTGAATAGCTAATAGATAAGTGAAATGAAAAATTCTTAAAGGAAAATACATATTTTTTCTAGGCACTTTAGTAGTAGACATTTAGTGTTGTAAAAATCATGCTTTAAGACTGCCCCACAGCTACATTAAGTTTAGCCTCATTTTGTTCTTCTGTAAATGATCCTGAAGAGAAATGACAGTGAAGAATCATTTCAGAAAATGACAAGATTAAGTGGCCAGAGGTGAATACTTTTTAGTAAAAAATACTTTTTAGAAACTTTTTGGTAATACAATGAAACAGGGAAATAAAGAGACGTTATGTATTTTTATACACATTTTTATGCATATAATTTTTACTGCAGGAAGAAACTGTAGAAAGAAAATCCCTCTAAAAGTCTGCTGCAGAAAGTAGTTTGGGTGAGTTCCTTGTGTTGAGTCATTCTAAAATATATGGAATTATGCCAGAGGAAAGAATTGATTTCTCTGTGTACTTGAAGTATTGCCTTGAAAATATTTTTGTTTTTTATATATGTGGCATAATATTTGTGACAGCACACAACATTACACATACATAACATTTGTAACAGCACAATGTTAGCAGCTGAACAGGAACATTTATCTATCTTCAAATGTTTTAGATTTTTATGTTTTAAGTGACATTTGGAAGTAAGAACAATAATTTTCTGTCTACAACAAATCAGTGTGAACAATATTTAAAAAGCATTTGAATATCTGTTTAACTTAATTGAAAGGTGTAGTTTGGCACTATTTACAGTGGAAAGCTGAAGAGTGAATAATAAATAAAATAAAATACCAGGAGAAGATTTTGTTTTCTTATTGGAGTAAAAAAAATAATTTATTTCACAAAGAATTGGCCTTTCGTAATTATTTGGAATTAGAGGGAAGGTAACATCAGGGAAAAAACAAACAAACAAACAAACAAAAAAAGCGAAAAACCCCATGTAATTTGAGAAATCCCATTAGAAAGATAATTGATTCTAGGAAAAAACATACATTTAAAGAGCAAAGATTCCTTCTATAGTGAAGAATTCCACAAACATTACTCCAGTGAATAAGATGGTCTCTCAGTTTCATTTGTGTTCTCTTGATGTTTTCTCTCCCTTCTAATAAATATTTCAGGGCTCAGATTTGCAAAAGATTTTTTCCATCAGCTTAAATTATTAAGGTAAGGAAGTAAGGGAGAAAAGATAAACTTCAGATAGAATAATCTTCACAGAAAATAATCATGGAAATTAACATTTTCTACGACGAAGACTATGTACTTTTGATAAATACCTGTATATTTACATATACTTTCTTTTCTCTTAAATTATGCATCAGCTGCCATATTCTGTAAACAAAGAAAATCTTACTTCCTAAAATATTTATGAGATGTCTTACATATTAATAGGGATAGTAGCTTAATTCAAATGAAAAGTAAACATGTTTATAGTATGCTCATTTTTTCGTGTGTGATGCAGACCTGAATCAATCAAAACATTGAAGTTATTGATGAATTGTATGGTTCTCATATTATATTTCCTATACAGAACTTGTATACGCTGATTTAAAAGTGTATTTAAAACTACGGCAGTGTTATCACATCCCATAGAAGGTATGAATGACTTAGCACGCTCAAAGATAAGTCAGTGAAATTGATTTCCTAATATTTGGTGTTATTTTGTGACATAACGGAATAAACAGCTAAAGAAGTAATAAAAATATGAAGCTTTTAAGCAGTACTAATATATATGCCTATATATGCGTGCTTTTGTGAATGGATCTGTACATAAAAGTTGTGTGCTTGTGTTACAAAATGTTGAAGTAGATGTTGTGAATGTTAAGTATTGTTTCTAACATATTATAAATTTCAACACAGCAGCTGAAGATGCAAAAGAAATAAAAAGATGATAAAGTCACAGCAGGGAATAAAATCCAAAAGTCATTAGACATTGTTAGTTACTACTCAGAAAATCAAGGGATATCACTATATTTCTTTAATAGAATATGAACTGTATGGTTTACTTCGCTAGCAGTCTGTTGATTTTTGGACGAAAATGAGCATAGAAAAACAAATAGCAAATTGACAGAAAGCTCCCATAAATGTTTAAAGTGATTCAAAAGGGGATTGTGCAAATTCATATAAGATTGGTCTTTCATTTTTTTTTGTTAAACACAATCATATGGATAAATCCGTATCTCAGAAAGTTCTCAGGCTGTATATAGCTAGGAGAATCTCCCCAGAGAACAACCAGCAAATCCCTATTTCGTACAATCCATACATCTTCTATTGTCAACTGCCAATATATCAGGTTAGAAACAACTTCTAGTCTGTCTCATTCATTGATCAATTGAAAGAATTGAATTGAATTGTCATCAATTCATTGACGCTATTGAAAGAAAAGAGAATTTATGTACTTCAGCACTTTACTGAGTTTGCAAATCTGTTCTGAACTTAAGGCTGAACATGTGATTAAATTATTTGCTGATTTGGTGCTTCTGGAAATAATTCTGCAAATGATTTATTGCAGAACTCTAACAGATTCCAGGGATGACAGCACAGACAGTTTATTGGAGTATACCTTTATTTTGCTATTTTTTTACAGCTTGACACATGAAGTTTCAGATCTTTGAACTAAGAAGTGCCTATTTAAAATTTTCAGGTGATATGCAAAAAGTATCCAATCCAATTAAAAATTAATTTCTCAACCATGTTAACTTACAGGTCACTCACATTTCTAAGAAGCCATAAATAATATATTCATTGCTAATTAGATGCACATACCTTATCATCATATCTCCCGTTTAATGAGCAGCTTGAGAACAGTATGGTAATTTAAAATGATAAGCTTTGTCAAAAATGAGTAAATTAAATGAATTCTTTTCAGGGGGCATTAGGAGAATTCAAGACAGGAATACACCACTGAACTTTCTCTTATGGGTATTTCTGACATTTCAAAGTTATTCCATACCAAACTGAAAAAAAAAAGTGCTTTTTTTATTTTTTAAGAAGGCAACGACATGTCAATTTGAATCCACCAATCTGTATATCCTTACTGCTTGTATTTCAAGCAGCTCCTGCAGTGTGCTGTCAGTATATTGGATTAGAAAGAACTTTTAGCATAGCAGATCTTAAGTTGCTGGAAGAGAAAATGAGATTTTCTTTCTGAAGACTTCTGAAGGGTGAAAAATATTCCACATGGCCTTTCAACGTGGCCCACGATATCCTGAGGGAAAGCAAGGTGAAGAAGGGCTTTCATCATGGCCATGGCCAAACCTTTGGCTCTTCACCTAAGCACATATGAGAATCAATAATGCTCTTGTTTTCCATAAGACAACTCCACAAGTGTATTAGAAATGTAAACTTAGCTACATTAAGAGGAGGATTCATCTCACACAACTTGAATTAACCAGATTTTCTCAGATGTGTTAACTCAAACAGGAATGCAGACAGCTAACTGCAATAGATCTCTGCACTGTGAGCTTCTAAAATAAGACAAAATGATTTCTATCACAAAAGCCTTGAGCTGTTAAGCATAAGATTTTTAGATTTCCCCTCCTTCAGGAGATACAAGGAGAACCTTTTATTATTTAATTCCTTAAAATTTCTTACAAAGTTGATATATATTTTTAAAAGAGACAAAACTGACAGAATCTGGGAATGTAGAGATGATCATTTTACATACATACATAGTGCAAAACAAAAATGGAAATAAATCATCAACTAACAAAGGGATTATGTCAGCTAACTTGAGATTCCTAAAACAAAGCTTTAATTTAAGACAGATGATGAAGATGATGATCAAAGTCAAAAGTAAATGGGAGACAACTCCAGAACATAAGGTAGTTTGGGAAACGTGGTTTAGGATATCCATTGGAGAGACCCACCTTTCTGAAAGTGTCTGGCTTGTATAAAATACCTACGTTTTAGATATAGAAAGTGAGCTGCCAAAGTGAGAGTTCACCTATATAACTACTGATCTTGTGTGGAGCCAGGAGTTGGACACAATAATCCTTTTTTTTATTTTGTCCCTTCCAACTTGGGATATTCTCATTCTATGATTCCAAATCAGAATGTAGTGATGGAAAATGACAGAGAACACAAAGGTATACAAATATGATTTTGATGGTAATTTAACATGGGTTATCCTGAATTTCTCAGCTCGTCTCACTGAATATAAAATCATTTCATCTTCAAGGAGAAGATAAGTCTAGAGAGTGTACAGTGCAAAGGTCAAGCTTAGAAGAGTAATGGACTATCTATCTTTTGAAGGTCATTGCTTTCACTTTTTTACCATCCTATTCTTTCTTCTGCTCAAACAGAACATATCATATCAGTAGCATATGATGACATTGCACATATTTGCACCTTGAGAACTCAGAGTTGGGCTTGCACAGGATTTAGATGGAAATATCCTGAGCTTTAGGTCCTACTTATCCTCAGTTCTTCAGATACTTGACTGTCTTTTGGTTGGTGGAGATTTAATTAAGTTTGAAGTTCTTAGCCCATCTTAACTTTAGATGTGCCTTTGTCCTAACACAACTTCATAATTATTATTAGATGGACAACTCTTCTCTGTCAGTCCATTTGAAGCATTCAGTGTCAGTAGGAACTGTGAGACTGCAACTGGGAAAGAAAACATTGTGATGTGTTCAATAATCATTTAAAAGTTTGTCTTTGAGTATACTTTAAAAGTTGTTTTTCTTACCACTGGAAAGATAATAATTCTACTAAACTAAATGTAGTAGTATTCCCAGGACCAATAAAAAAACACATTGTTTCTGAATGAATTTGCAAGACAATCAGATATCTCTTTCCAGCAGCACTCATCATTCTGACTTGAAATATAGTAAATATTAGTATGAAATTAAAGCATAACATTTATTTACTTAAAAAAAGTGATATTGCGCAGCTCTTCTGGGTTATAAACTCTTGGAGAATGCAGTTTGTCAGATAATTCAGTTCTGACGTGTGGCCCAAGTTGTATTTGTGCCAGACCTTAAAGACAGTTCTACTGTAATATACTCCATGTTTAATAATTTCATCTAAGTTAAAACAAAACAAAACAAAAACACAAAAACATCCACACTCAAAAATTGTAATTGAAACTCTCCATTTTTTAAAAAACAAATAGGCACAGTTAATGATGAACTCATTTCAGGTCCCAGTGTTCTGAGAAGGAAATACAAAGAAGCACTGAGTCACCACGCAGAGGCAGGATGCTAGACCTGGAAAGAAATGTTCATTAATATACATCGTCAAATTAAGTGACACACTGGAAATGCACAGTATAACTTGTGCATCTGTGATCTTATATCACCACAGAACAGACCTAAATTATTTTTACTAATGCCTTCATATTATTTATTTACATTTGAATCACGGGTTTTCAATATTTTTCAATTTTTTGTCCCCTAATTTTCTAAATGTATGTTTCAACAAATGTAGGCCCATGGATTTTAAGGGCAGTGCAGTTGACTTGCTGTTACTACTCATTATCCTTACAGAATCCCTCAGTTTTCCAACAATTTCTAAAGCTCATTTGGTGGTCTGAAAAGCACTCCATTAGTTAACTACTTTTCACTGATGCTTATCCTTAACTGTATCTCCTGTATTTGTAAACAAATTGAGACCTTTATAACTTACCTGTAAATAAACTCGTGTGTGAAATTCTCTTTCAGAAGAATATTTTACTTCAGACTCTGCTGAAGAAATTCACTTATAAACAGTAATATAGGTATACTAATAATCTTAAATTTTCCAATTATTAGTTACACATGAGATATCAGTACACTGAACATGTGCGCACACCTCAAGCATGAAAATTCTATAAGTAACATAGAGTTCAGCTCAAAATTTAAAAAGGGTACCACTGGAAAAAAAAAATGGAAAAAGGAATAAAAATACCAACTACCATACTTTTCAATTTAAAACTAAAGGTTTAAGTTTTTAATCTTGCTGGAGAAATAGAAAGTTTCTATCTCTTACTCCTCTGCTCCGGTTTCCAGGTATTTGGTATTGAGATTATTATTGGTACTAAGGATCTTATACTACAGCTGGATACAGGACTACTTAGTACATTGGAGAAAAGTGACCAAAGCTTTTCTTCTCCTAGATCTCCACATAAGAAGTTTGGTGACATAGAGAAATACTTCAATTTCACTAAATTATAGATTTATATTCCATTGTTCTAACAGTAAATAAGCACTATGTCTTTTCACATGTTGTTACTAAGAAATGTAGTTTCCAGGTTAAAAAAATCTTTAATGGTAATTATTTGAGTGGTCATGAAAGTTTAATGAACAGGATCAATCTATCTTATCTTGTGATTGTAAGGGGATAGAAAATGGAAGAGTGCAGAGCAACTATTTTTTGTATTTTGTTACCACTTAACACATAAAAATAAAAATATTTTAAAAATGCAAACATTTCATCCAAATACAAAAAAAAATCAACATATTTTCAGGTTGTTTTTTTTCTTTTCTTTTTTTTTTTTTTTTAAACTTTCTAACGGTGCTTTTCCTTTGCTTTCCTTAAAATGAATTTCTAGAAAATTCAACATCCACTGTGATTTGACTTTACTGAAATACTGTTCTGCTAACATTTCTCTAAACAGCTCAGTAGGAAAGCTTTTTCCTTAGCTCTGTGCTACAGGTGAAGAGAGGGTAGTAGAGAAGTTACTTGTCCTTTGTCCCACCACATGCAGTGGCTGAGCCAAAAAGAGAGCTATGAACCTCTAATGTCCCATCTGACTTTGGTTGGTTAATTTTCCTCAGCACCACAATTCTTTACTCCTTGAATAGTTCACTCCATTTCTAGTTGCTCATTTGAGTGCTTATCTAACCTTCAGTTCTTCTGCCAGTCATATTTTCATGTTCTTCACAGTGCTGAAACAGTGTAAGTGATGTATCACTCATGCAATTTCTTTACCTTTCAAACTCAGATTGATAAGGTTCTTATCCATGTGACATTGGTAACTACTGTTTGATGCAGTATGCTAGTTTTATAGCTCCATGCACAATTTGATGTGTATCACCACTGTGTGAAAGAAGAACCAGCTGATTTATATTTTCAGTTGTTCATTGGGAAAATCCTCAAGAATCTGAGTTTAGCCTTCCCTTTAAGGAACTTATTACCATTTCTAAAGTTACAAATCATTTCTAAATTTATATGAGAATACCAATATGGGAACAGTGTTCTCCAAGAATGCTACAGCAAAGGTTACTCTTGGAGGTTTTATGTACATCTATGGTAAATTTTCAGCATCATATTGAAAAATAGACAAAAAAAAAAAAAAAAAGCTAACATAGCAACTACAATCATCACTATCATCTTCCTCATAATGAAACTCACATTTATCGTGAGTATACATTATACTTGTGTTGACCATTTGTGACTTATTTTGGAGGACTGGGAATGGGGCTGATACAAGATAACAAAAAAAAAGTTTTTATTAGGGTATGAAATTACTTGATCCATCTGTTTCTGTAACAACAATTCTACACAGTGTTAAATTTGTCCACAGTGATCTCAGGCACTATCAAAATGTGATTATCTCATACTATATACAGATAACGATTCTTTTTGAATTTTTCTTGAAAAGCTATGCCTTTAGCAGGAATAACTCAAAGGAGAGAAAAAAAAGCGTATGCCAAGAAATATAAAAATGTGGAAGAGAGAAGATATCATAGAAGAGTTCAGTAAGAGATGAGCACATAATGTGCGTTAGTGTAGAAATGTAGATGATTGTGTAACTATTTATCTGTGTTCTCAGCTGTATGTGTATATAGTTTATATTGCTACATACAGAGATAAAATTCCTCAACAAAATAGAGAACAAAACAGTAACACTAAAATCTTTATTGCTTCTTTAAGGATGAACTGGTTTTCTGCAGAACACGATTTTTCTATCTTTATCTGGGCTGCAATAATTCTTATTTCTTGTTCCTCATAATAACAGTTTTGATACTAACTTATTCCACTGGCAATTTTTACCTATAGCAGACATTTTCAATAGCTCTCAGACTGCAGATGATTTTGATAGTGAAACACTTGTAGATAATACTATTCTGACTGTAAATTTATCCGAAGTCTTTTTTTTTCCTGAACCATTTACATTACTGTAATTTTAGAATGAAAGTGATTTATCCTCTTTGCAAAACCGCTTACTCAACATGCTGTTAAAAAACAGTTAAAAAATATTATTGGTGCAACATTCTTTCTAATCAGAATCAAAACTGATCAGATAGTTATGAAAATTGTCCAAGGAGGCCAATGATATCTTGGCTTGCATCACAAACGGTGTTGCCAGCAGGAACAGGGTAGTGATTGTCCCCCTTTACTCAGCTCTGGTGAGGCCACACCTTGAGTACTGCACCCAGTTTTGGGCCCCTCACTTCAAGAAAAACATTGAGGCCCTGGAGAGGGTTCAAAGAAGGGCAACAAAGCTGGTGAGGGGTCTGGAGCACAGGCCTGATGAGGAGCAGCTGAAGGAGCTGGGATTTTCCAGTCTGGAGAAGAGGAGGCTCAGGGGAGACCTTACTGCTCACTATAACTACCTGAAGGGAGGTTGCAGTGAGCTGGGTCAGTCTCTTCCCTCATGTAACAGTGATAGGACTAGAGGGAATGGCTTCAGGCTGCACCAGGGGAGATTTAGGCTGGATGCTAGGAAATATTGCTTTTCTGAAAGAGTGGTCAGGCAGTGGAATGGGCTGCCCAGGGAGGTGGTGGAGTCACCGACCCTGGAGGTGTTCAATGAATGGTTGGATTCTGTGTTGAGGGACATAGTTTAATGAGCACTATTGGTGATAGGTGGATGGTGGGGCTGGAGGATCTTGAAGGTCTTTTCCAACCTCAGTGATTCTGTGATCCTGTGGAAATCCACCAAAAATTCTCAGAGTAGTTTTTAATCTCAATTTTAAAGCAACTTCTGCATGAATTCATGATTTAGTACTGTCTTTGTTTCAAAACAGAACTAGCTAGGTTTAGTTTGTGGAAGAGAGCTAAACTATCTATATTGGGATGAATTGCTTCAAAAGTGCTGGACTGTACTGCTTTTGGTTATGGTAGTTACTTAGTAAATACACAGATAAGGTTAATGTCTTTGGAACTGTCAGGAATCTGCACTCCCCCATTACCTGTTCCTCCTTTCATGTTTGCCATCTCCTCAACATTAAAGATTCATCTGTGACAGTAATCACCACTCTTAGATGTTGTAACAGCAGTTTGTAGTTGCTCATGAAATTCCTCATTGTAATACTGTTCTTAACTAAAAAGGAACCCCACATATCCCGATTCTTCTGCTTTTGCTTCCTCATAGAAAAGATAATTCTTTTGGATATGATTATTGATGATATTTTTTGCCTTTTATTTTCTGACAAAGCAGACAGCCTGCAAAAGGTAAAACTGAGCACAGTACTTAGCTTCAATCTATTTAACACATATTGTACCATGTGAATATGAAGCATGAAAATGTGTGCATATATTAGCTGAGAGCACCTCACTGACAGTCTTACAAGTCTCAATTGGAATGTCAAGTTAACATAGTTATTTTAACACTCACAAAGTGAGAATCCAAAATACCTACTTATTAAGGTTCCAGCAGAGCAAAATGAAGAACCAGTAAATCGTTATTCATAGAATTGCACCATTTTCTCTATCTATAAAACCTCTGAGCAAATTTTGAGACTGAAGTGTTCTCAAATGCCAGAACAGAATAAGATGATTATTGAAATTTAGTTTCCAAGTTCTCCAACACAGACATTTGTTTTCAAAGTGTGAAAGAAGTGTAAAACAGCATAGATTATGTGTTGTTGAAGGCTGATCTTCCTACTAGGAAAATGTCTTTATTCATGCTTCAATCTTTACAGTCCCCATAGTAATATTTTTGAAAAGATTTTTTTATATCTGCATAGGAAGTTGCTTACAAATCCTAAAATGTTAAGTTTGCAGTGAAATGTAAGCCCAAAATGTACTTGAAAATATTTTTTTTTTCCATATATCCATTGATAGGTATGTTTTACTGAAAGGAATATGAAATATTTGATTGAATATATGTACATCCTAAACTTTAGTCCATGGCATTCTACTCAGAATCAAAGCATAAACAGGGTTGGAAAGGACCTTTGAATACCATTGAATTCAATTTCTGCTCAGATAAACTGTAATTTTAAAGGTAGAGAAGGTTGTACAGGGCCTTGCTCAATCTACTTCTGACTGTTTATGCAGATGGAGACTCAAACACTTTTTGCAGTAACTTATCCCTTCTCAGAGATTTGGAGTAGATAAGGGAAAACAGTAATTAGATCTTTTGCTTAGTCTTTTCTATTCCATAAGCCGAGGAAAAAAAAGCACAATACTTGCTTTCCCTATGTATTTCCTCTTGCTTATTCCACTAGATATCTTAGTATTCCCCTACCAGACTCACTCAAGTGTTGCAGTAATGAAAACACGACGATGTTCTCCAGATGCAGACTCAGAAGTGTCTTACTGAACATAATTCAGAAGCTAACTGCAAATCTGCTTCCTGTTGAAGATAAAAGAGGAAAACTTTTATTGCACTAATCACTATTCCTATCAGTAGATATACTGATGTTTCTGGAAATATATGAACTTACAGCTGGCTAACGTATTTAAATACTCTGGAAACAATAAAACTAAGTTCACTACATGATTCTTCCAAGTCAAGAATTACTCTTATCAGTAGATCAATACCAAATCCTGTTTCCTAAATTCCAGCTAGCATCTTGGATATCACCTACCTCTTCATAAATATGCTGAAAAAATTCTCAATTGACTTCAAATGCAATTTTTACCACATTCCTGAAGAGGAATTTCTCTGTAAATAAGCATGCCATTTCATCCACAGACACCAGTCATTTTAAATTATAGTTGGAGACAGATTATGAATATTGTCTCCATGAAAACTGATGCTTTATTTACTACTGATTTATTAGCATTTGTATAAGTTATTTGAATAAATAAGCATTTACTTGAAGGAGTTCTGCTATGTGGAACTCATTCAAAAGAGAAAATAAGCACATCTCCAACCTCAAAGAAATACTTATGTATGAAAAATGCATTCATACACACTTCCATATTAGCTATCATGTGTATATGCCACAGCACACTTTATGGTGGTTATATAATTGTTGATTCTAAATTAACTCATTTGGGTTTTTTTGTGAACATTTTTTGTATGTGATCCCTTCCTTTAGTCTTCCAGGTTTGTACAATGAATACAACTTAGTTTGTGTTGTCTTCACAGAGAATTCAATTTTCCTGAGTTAGAGACTACTAACGTAGCTATTTCATGGTGATTTATTGCATATGCTTTTATATGTTGTTATGGTTTTTCAGCTCCCAGTGTTTCTTTTACTTTAAATAAGCCTCAGATTCTTATAGTGTCGATATTAGGAAAGAGAGACAGGAAAAAAAAAAAGAATCTCCTTACCAAAACAGAAAGTTGGCTAAAGAACCAGTAATAGAGTTAAGAAACAAAAGTTATCTACTGAATTAAATGTGGTAAGACATGGTACTGTTGTGATTATACCTGGTGCTTTTAGGGAATCACGATCTGTGCATGCAATCTCTACATTTAAAGGACAGATACACAAATTCTGAAGAAAGACTGTGTGAGATCTGAGGATTACCTGGACCTTTTGGAACTTACTTGCTTTTTATTCCTGAATACTGTGAAGCAAAAAACAAACAAACAAGCAAACAAACAACAACAAAACAAACAACAAAAAACAAACCCAGAAGTCCTAATAAAAATCTTGTAAATGAAATATCAATCTTTGGGCAAATCTCAACTGATACCCAAATATTTTGTGTTCAGAATCTATGAAGCTAACTTAGAGTTGTAATGTGGATACTCCATAACCCTTTCTCTTCTGAAGAAGAACCTCACTGAACTATCTATTCCAAAGTTCACTACAGTCTCATCTCTAAGTTCAAGGAAATGATTTATCATGACAGCCAGAGGTCTAATATGCATGATAACATAAGGCAGCCTGAGGGTTCTTGATTCTAGAAGCAAAAGTTCAGAATTCAGACTCTCTACAAGTCCTGTGAGATACTGGACAGTAATTTAAGTACTAAAATAGTCTAGTTTCCACTGTGTTTAAATAAATAAATATATATCCAGTCTTACTTTTTAAAAGTATAATATGCAAAAATACTTTCACATGTTGTGAAATATCAATGAGCAAGCAAAAACTTCTGTCCTCAGCCACTTTCTCAGCCTGTACGTAGGTTTCACAAGCAATTTAGAATATAAGAACAGCCCAAAGAGTGATATTATGGAAGTGAAATGTAATTTCATTAGAGAACTGTGAAATTTCTGTATTTCTATGGAAGATTTTAGTTCACAGTTTAGCCCATGTAAACATCTATAGCAAATAGCAGCAGTGAATTCTACAGCTTTAGACACAAGAAGAATTAAGATAGTAACTACGATAGTAACTGCTCATCTGGTCTGTACTTCCTATATCCAACATTTGTTGCTCTTCTCATTCTTTCAAAAAAGCAGCGAACAATTTTGTATTCCCTTTATCTATGTCTCTCCTTATAACATCGGTCATATGCCATATTATTGTCTACATCACCTGTGTATCATTTCCTTGCCATGTCTCGTGTCCTTTTCTCAGTTGAACAGTTCCAATCTGTCAAGGCAAACTTCAAGTTGGAGAAGAAATATTGCAGAGATTTCAAAGAACTGTATCTTTCCCATAGAGCAAGCTTTCTCTTCTAGAAAATACATTCCAGGAATTGTTATGTCAAGGTAAAAAGGCAATTGCCAATGAATAAATTAAAGTTTGTGAGTTTGTTAGTTGTCCTGCTAATATTGAAAATCTCTGTGTAATGACTTGATATAGGAATTAATTTGAAATCCAAGGTGGCATCCAAAATCTCGGATACAAATGTGCAGGAAATATTCAATGAAAATGAGAGAGGATTAAATCCTGGCAACACAGAAGTCAGAGGGAGTTCCAAAGCCTGTGGAAATGTTCTCCCTCCTCAGTTTAGTGAGCTCAAATTTTGCATACAGAAAAGCCAAGAGGCCATGAATTCTTGCTTATATACAGAGATTGCTTCCAGCAAAAGTGAACTGTCCCATTTCCCAAAGATATCAAAGTTACAAGGATGAAAGACAATGAAATATTAACACAAGAAGGTGCTGTAAAATTTAAGTGGATAGGATTTTAAATTCAGCATACTAAAAAAATACAAAAGAAGCAAATTTTGCACCACAGGCTAAATGAACTGAGTTACCTTGAGTTTTTTCGTAGCGTATATTTCAACTAGGCAGTAATATGTACTGAATTCATTGAAATATTGTAAAAGTCCAAGGTACTACACTAACCAGAGTAGAATATGAACATGTTAAAAACAAACAAAAGGATTTCATGTGAGTTTTAAAATCCATATTCAGTACTTCTTGTCAGTGCTATTCTCTGCAGGAGATAAAAACAAACAAACAAACAAACATTCTGGGGAAAAAAATGTGTATAATTAAAATTTTTTGGGGGGTCATAGTTAATTATAGTTTGTTTTCTTGTAACTACTTCTCCATGAATATACATAAGCCTAAAAATCCCATTATGGTTTAATTATACAGCCATTAGAAGAAGAAAATTGCTAATGAAAGCATCTATGAAAAATGCATATCATTTACAGATCCTTACATAGTATAGCACAGATATTTTTTTTTTTTCCAAATATCGTAGCAAAAAGATGACTCTCTGAGGATTTCAGCATTTCATTTAATAGCTTTTATACATTACCAAACCTTCAATTATGTAGAATTATGAGAGAGCTGGAAATGGAAACCCATTTGTGTGCCATTTTATATCAGGCATCAGCCATATCACAGGATGTGGGGTGGGCACATTCTCTCACCTGAACTGTTGTTTTACCATCTGGATTTTTTCAGTCATAAACTTCAAAATATTTCGCTGAGGTATATCATTAACCTTCAACACAATGCTTTAAGGTTTTCAATCTATAGTTTTCCTACCTTTACAATATTGGCAAGCTATGTAATTGTCTTTAGCCTTTACCTGTTAGCAATATTTCATTTAATGATTGTTTGTCATCTGCAATGTACCAATTTGATCTTTGCTGAATTAACTGAACAAAGCTATTTATGTAAAATACAGAATGCATATGCTGCTATAACAATCACAATAGATTTTCTACAGGACATAACCCCAAACTACTCGTTCTGCCAAAAAAGTTGTGGTTTTCCACATTTTTATTTCCTACCAAACTAAAGTATTTAAAGATTATAATCAATATTTTCAAGTGCTATTTAAAGTTATTAAGAGGGTTAAGCAAAGACTATTCTTTGCATAGGCATGATGTTTATACTGGAATTTCTTAATCTGTGCTCCAAAGTATTGACTATTTGTCTTTTCTACAGCTCCTGTGACCACCTTTTGTTCAGACTGAGAAACTGAATTTAATTTGTGTACAGAAACTGTACTGCTTTAAATACAGTTCAACTATATGCAGGTAGCAGCTGATACTGACTTTCCCTACTCAAACATTTGGGCAAATCCAATAGCCTGTTTCCCATGCCATATCTATATTAAATTCAAAGCATGGGTAAAATTTAAAGAGCAATAAAAATGAATAGTTAAAACTTTGTCTGCACATATATTTTGTCTTCATGCAGAAGAAACGCTCTGTTTGAGTGGATTCCTTCATCTATTTGACTAGTATGCCATAATAAGAAGGAGAATGTAACAGTATGTTTGATATGTAAGAACTAAAAGTGCTCAATTGCTTTTACTGCTTATGAGTCCCTGGAAAAATCCCAAACCCTTCTAACATGAAAGTCCTAGTTGTCTGTGATCCTATGTATGGAGGACAAACATGGAAAGTTCTTATACTTCAGAAAATCCAACAGCTCAGTTTTAAGTGACTTATTGGAAATAAATAAATTTGAATTCCTCACCCAATTTGGACAAAAGTGGTTTTGAAACATGAAGAGAGTTGCAGACAGCCACTAGAAAGAGAAGCACCTCCTCTAGATGTGTTTCTAAGAGACAGTAGCAACTTCCATATGTTTCGTAAGTGTGCTGATGAAGTCTAATCAGAGATTGGAAATGGAGATTTTTTTTAATGATAACATGATATCGGAGATTTGGAAAAAAAATTAAATATATATTGGCACATTAGTGCAATAGGTTAGAAATATTTTCAGTGGGTACTGGCTGCTATTCAACTGAGTACAGTTCCATAACATCATCTTTTTCATTGAACCCCTTTTTGCTATGTTTCTACCACAGCAGCTCATAGATAGGTTAATTAATAATTCAGGAAAACAGATTTTAAACCTGCACTCAGAAAGTTTTAGTGTACAGATATCTGGCTCTGTAACAGCGGGCATTAGAAGAAAGCACATAAACCATTGCAATTTTTTTTCCACAAATGAGAAAATTCTGTTTATCCTCAGGGTGTAAGTGAACTGAAAATCACTTCTTTCTGTGAGAGATATTTTGTGGCTATAGTATTTCAGAGATATCCACTGGCAAGAGTAGATGACAGAACAGCTTTCTCCTCACAGAAAAGTGAACACTTAACAGCTTATCTTTTAAAAAAACCCAACCAAACATAGAAAGATTTAAAAAGTTAAGAGCTTCACATGAAAATATCCAGACCCAAACTGTAATTGTTTACTTGGTATAATGACTGGTAAAATAATGTAAGTGCATATTTAAATTCTAATGTCAAAAACAGTAAACGTGGAGGGCAAGAAGTTGTAATGAACAGATGTGAACCTTTAGAGTAGACAGATATGAAAAGAAAATTCAGTAAAATTTACAAATAATTCTGCTTTGCTGAATCATGAATGAGAGGAAGAGAAATGACTTATAGGAGCACAGAATTGAAGTTGAATAGACATAAAGGAAAATATTACACTAATTTTAGTTATGCTGCACTATAAAAATGAAAATGTTCACAAATGTTCACAGTAATTTGAGGAACAGAGAATATGACAATATTGTGTCTAATTTTCTGTTTTGTTTATGCATACACATAAAATTAGCAATCAACTAAGAGGAAAATTAATTTTTATCTCATAATGAAATTTAGCCTACATATGAATTTACTTCATTCCTAAATATATTTTCTGATTAGGTAATTGATAACCTACAGTAATTCTGATTTTCAGTAGTCAGGTGCAATGAATAATCAAGAGTCCCACTGCCAGGAGCTGTACAATGGGGCGAAGAATGGAGTTGGCTATAAACAGTGAGTTATTCACATGTCTTTTAATGTGTTCTGAATGAAGTGACCCAAGGAACAGATTTCAGAGATCAAAAATTACATAAATATGTTTAAAAACCAATCTTTTTTCTTCTTGAGATTCATGAGTGACTCAAAAATAAAACGTAAGTTTCAAACAGTCTTTCTTGTACAGGATGCTTATTTGATCTGCTCCAGATTTGTTTCTGTCACGTCAATGTAATATGCATTTACCTTCAGTCTGTTTTAAGCAAAATTAGAAGACACTTGACTTTAGGTTTTTTTTTTTTTTTTTCCAAAATTTATAAAGCTTGCTGATTTTGCCCTCAAATGGATACCTAGGAGCCATATATTCCAAGTTACTTGAGATATCATTGGCTTTTTAGTATAAATAACTGCTTGGAAATAGATGTGCATTTATACTTTTGTCTTTTTTTTTTTTATACAAGTTCCACATATAACAAGTATTTCCTCTTGAAGCACACACACACGCAGAAAAGAATAATATTGAATAACAGTTCTTAACAGAATGAAAATTCCACATTGAATCCTTTCAATCACAAACAAATGTCTTGAAAACATTTCAGTGTGAATCAGGGTACATATCTAAAATAGAACATAACATTTCATTAGCTAAAGCAAACAAAGATCACAAAGCAACATTTCCAGACTTACTGCACGATGCAGAGGAAATGCATGCTTAGGCCTGTGGTATCTTAAGGCACAACAGATTCAGTCTCCCCCCAGTACAGAATTCATACTTTGGGAAATTTGGGAAGGCCAAATATCAGCTTTTTACTATTTCTTTTGGACTCTGAGGGCTATTGGCAGTGGGCTGCCACCTGTCACCTAGTCTCAGATTGCTGCTTAATTTTTTTAATATACCTAGCAGCCCTAGTTTGTTTTTTTTTTTTTTTTTTTTTTTAATACATGCTCCATCTACTTTAATTAAATTCTTTATAGCTGCATATAGTTGTAAAGTTGTACTACATTCCAGTAGGCAAGCTTCTAGAGTGATTATATGAGTTTTTTTTAAAGATATTACACCATTCTGTCTCTTATTTGTTTGGCTCAGCTGATGGAGTGCATGGTAATTCCATGAAGGATGATTACGAGTTTTTTCTGTGTGAGTAGATCCATGGTAATAGATTAAGCAATGAGAAAGACCTCTGTGTTTTGTTGTTTTTTTCTTCTCTTAGTAAAGCATTCCTTTAACCAAAAATTCTTCTGGAAGTACAAGGGTGATATTATTCTCACAGTATATCCCAACTATTATCTACAGTATTCTGTTGGCTCTGATGACAATGTCTTTTCCCCCAGATATGGTCTTGATCTCTTAGAATTTGAAATCAGATTGAAATTGTAACTGATTTTTTTTGTTTGTTTATTTACTTTTTTAGATTCAAAGACAAAAGCAAGCATTGTAGAATACCTATCTGGCCAAAAACCACAGAGCACTCTTTGATCTGTGTACATGCATAGATGTGCCAGTGACAGAATTTGCCAGTGTACTTCATACACTCTAATTAACTTTTTTATGAGGATGCTCTTTTAATTATTATTTACATGGTGAGCATAGAGATAGACCAAGACAAGTTGCAAGTGTTTTCCTCTTGCTGATATCTAATTATTCAAGCTCATTTGAATCGTGTTATACTAGAAGTCTTGTTAAGGGCAAAACAGAGTACACCATGTATATGGAACTAAGGATATAGTGTTAGTACAATTAAAGACTTAACAGTTTATCTAACACCAATTACTTAATTAAATACAAAATTACAGGAAAGTTTAATTGATAATACAGTTAAAAATGTTATACAGAGACTTTCATCTGTATTACCCCTTTCTTATGAGGTTTTCTAAGCTTGATTGTACTTGCTATTGTTATAAACTAAAATTAACCAAAAGACGGTTTGTTAATTGTCACTCTATGACTAAATAGTTGCTACTTCAGAGAAAGAACCTCAATTCAGAATAAACTAAGACAAGCTCTGACATCTCCTTCCAGTACTTGAAGGGAGCATATTAACAGGAGAAGGAATAACTGTCTGAATGGCTTGTTAGTGATAGAAAATGGGGAAATGGTTTCAAACTGAAATAGTGGAGGTTTCTGTTAGATATTAGGAGGAAATTTTTTACTCAGAGAGTAGTGACACACTGTGACAGGTTGCCCAAGGAAGTTGTGGATACCTCATTCCCAAAGGCATTCAAGGCCAGGCTGGATGTGGCTCTGGGCAGCCTGGTCTGGTGGTTGGTGACCCTGCACATAGCAGGGGGTTGAAACTAGATTATCATTGTAGTCCTTTTCAACCCAGGCCATTCTACATTTCTATGATGAACTCCTGAGACTCTACACTTTCAAATCAAAATAAGGCCAGTAATAGACAGAACAAAAAAAAAAAAAAAAAAAAAAAAAAAAAAAAAGAGTAAAGATGTTTAATATTCTATGGTCAACATTAATTTTTTATTTTTCTTTACATCAGAGATATAGCAATTCATCACATGATTCCCACCATCATTTTAATGTTTCCACCAATTGATGGTGGGTCTAAAGACTTCATTTGTTTCTAAACACACTTCGGACATCAGATGGCAACTAACCAGAAATTTTATTCTCCCTGTGCAACCAATGTGATAAATAACTTCCTACACACTGCTGGCTTCATGCAGCCTCAGACAATCGAACAAAGCATAATGACCTGGATCCTGCATGGAGAAATATGTGACATCATCACAAACTTCGCCTTCTGTCCTTTACAGCTTTAGATACTCAACATTGCTCAGTGTTTATGTCACAGTGACGCCAACAAAATTTAACATCATAAATTGGTCAGATTGCATTAAAAAAGTCTGTTTCTCTCCCTTTACAACATAAAGAACTGAATAGCTTAGCTCAACTGTAGACGTCTGCACCATAATGAGTCAAATGTGGTGACTAAGGTCCCTCACTAAACCTCTAATTCTAGTCTTAATATTGCTTGAGCTTCTTCTATGCTTTTGACTACAATTTGATATCCCTCAGCAGCATGCTGCTAGAAAAAGAAACAGACAGCTGACTGCAGGAAAACAAGGAAGCTCTTGTATTTCTTTGATTGCTGCCTGTACAATCAATTAATATACAGATGGTATAATATATCCAGGAGTTTGGCTAATGCAATTATTATACAAGAGTAGGAAAAAAAGGACACTCACCCTATCCTGGGCTCATACAATAAACTCCAATAGAGTGGATCTCCAGAAGAGATCCTTCCCTACTGGCAGTCAGCTCTTAAATGGGTCTAGGAGAGGTGGAGCCAGGCTCCACTCCTTCCTGCAGCTCAGGTGAATTGCCTTCACCTGTGCTCCCATGGCTGACTCATTGCTCGCCTCAGGTGATTAATCAGAGGTTCAGGCTGTGATACATACAGGCCCCATACACTGCCAAAAATCTTACAGGAATAAAAAACAAGAATAAGCTTACCTAAAACTTGCCAAAGATTTAGTGAAAAATCAATAGAGAAGTCTATTTTATCCCATACACAGCAAGTGAATATGCTGCCATTGCTGGTTGTTTACAGAGCTGAATGTTTGCAATATTCATCCCTGGATGCAGTTTTAATTTTCCTAAGAGACAGCTGATTGTGCATGCACGTATACTCATACACATTGAGACAGAGCACCCATAAAATATTTTCATTTTTTTCCATCCATGGTATCATTTATCTTATTAGTTGTTAGTGCTGAAGTTTCCACTTTAACAGTAATCATGACATATTTGTTACTTGATTTATTTGAATAGCACTGTCAAACACTGCATAAACAATACTGTTCTGGGACCTGGCCAAAACTTTCAAATTGCATTTTAATATTTATGTGCCTTCAGACTCCATGAGGAAAAATGCACATACTAGCTTGCCATTTGAACCACTATAATACCAAGCCAAATCAAGACTGTTTCTTCCTACAACTTCTGTAATTTATCATGATAATTCTCTAAGCTGATCCTGAATATTAAAAAAAAAAAGAAGATATTATTTTACATTATTAACAACTGGCAATTTTGGAAATATTATTTAACTGAAGTAGGGGTGCTTGAAACTTCCCAGACTGGCTTTCTAAATAGCTGCTGATCATCTTGACTTCACAGCACCTAACTTCACTACTAATTCTTAAAAGCAATATGAGTAGAGACAGCATGACTTCTGGAGTTTATTTTTTGAAATATATTTTGTAATACTTCTCTTCATTTTCTCAGTTAACGTCATTCATTAAAATCAAAACTTTTTTTTTTTTTTGTTAGCCATTAGCTCGTGATACATTAGGACCACTATGTTTGTTAGCTGCACATTTTTGATTAGCTGTCTCTAAGGGCAACAATACTTTTCTGCAGTAAAAGCAAGTCCCACCATAAGAATTGCAATAATTATAGGATATATTATTTAGCAGAGCACTGATTATTGGTTTCTTGCTACTAATGACAAATTATACGGATATTCTCAGTGTTTTGTTCTTTTTTCCATTCTTCCATGGTGGTTCAGAAACCAGCCACCTAAATGACATTCTTATGCCAGTAAGCTCGGGCTTTTACTTGTTACACTTCAAAGCTTCTTTTTAACAATGACCATCTGGACTAAATCTCTTATGCTCTATTGTATGTTAAATTATATTGCTGTGCCAACCATATCACTTAGTGTGAACTGGTCATTATATGACAGAATAACAAGAGTAATTACTCATTGTTCTTTGGAATAATAATGATCCTTACATGGAAAGGGTTTGGTCCCATTGTCTCTTAGACAAAATTGCCAGCTGTTAGATCCTGGAGTCAGTATAGAAGTGAATACAATTCTTTGAAGCATGTCCTGAAGGCAATGGGATTGGTCAAGGGCTGATGAGTTCCTACCCTAATGGCCTGAGGAGTCCCTGATGTCACTGGCACACAGCCCCCAGGGAGCCACTAGCCCTCACCATACTACAATTTCTTCTCCTCTTTTCAAGATCTTTAATTTCCTTAATATGTTAAAGAACATGAAAGAGAGAGCATGCATTTCTCTTCCTCTCTCTCTTTTTCAAGTAGCTGTAATGCAGTTTCACTGTCTGGAAATTAAGAGGGATAAGAGGTTCTGGTGGACAAATTGAACATGTTGAATATGTGCCCCTGTAGTTATCAAGGCTAACTACATTATGGGCTACATTAGCAAAAGCACAGCCAGCATGTAAAGTAGTTATTTCTCTCTGTTTAGAACTTGTGAGCATGCAGTGATCTGCAGTGTCCACCTCTAAGCACATGGCATAAAAATGGCCTCCCAGTATTGATGGTGCCTAGAGAAAGCAGATCCAGACTCTTCTTAGTGGATAAGAGAAACAAAAGGCAACAGTCACAAGCTGCAATAAACATTCTTACTAGATTTAGGAGCAAAATCTGCATGAGAGCAGTTAAAAACAACGTGAAATTTCCATCTATAGAGATTTTCAGAATTTTACTAGGAAAAACTCAGTAAATTATCCAACTTGCAGTCAGCCCTTCTCTAGCAGCAGGTTGGATTAATAAACTCCTGAGGTCCTCACAATATTTCAGATTTTACAATTACAGTTATTGTCAAGAGCACACATGTTTAGTACCAAGGGAAACTAATTGGTTTGCTCAGAACTGGATGAAATAACATGCAGCGAATTAAAGGTCAAGGACTTAGATCCTGGAAGCAAACCAAAAAGCTAAATTATCTGCCAATGTAATGAAATGTTTGGAGAAACACTTAGAGCCTACACCTCAAAGTGAACCTACATGTCTCACGGAATGCAAATGAGGTTACACTTGTACACAGACACTGCCCCTCAATAACGCTCCACTGCATACTGCCTTGAAGAAGCCCCACTCTGTTCAGCCTAGAAATCTTAAATGACTTTTCTTTTATTGAATCAGTGGAAATTGGTGTGATTAAGTAGTAAAGTGGGATTTCAGATTCATTATTTTTCTGTTTCTGTATTCAGCTGAATACAGAATTGTCAAAGAGACTCCCATGATTCAGATAGCTTTGTAAATGAAATCAACACTAATATTACATCTAATATCTTTACATACATTACTGTTTTAAGTTCTGCAATCTGTCTGCTACAGTACAGCCAATATTGTATTCCAGTTACCAATTTATCACGACTGACATTATTACTGCTCTTGTCACCTTGAGTGCCTTACATGACCAGATTGCTGTCTGCTGAGACAAAGCATGTGATGTATGGCAACTATTACAATAGAAAATTTATCCTTTGTACTCTGGAAATGTTTGTTTTATGCATTCTCTAACAGTTTCAGCTTATTTTCACACTCAAAAATTTTTTCCTAACCTCCATTGCACCACACAAATTTGTGGAGGAAAATGAATCTAGCTTTAAGGTTATTGTGTTTCATCATTTTTATTGGGATTCTGACAATTAAAAGCTTCTGGAACAGTGTAGTTAAGCAGTTCAAAGAAAATCTTGAAAGTGTGATCCCTTACTTATCGAGAAACCAGAAAACAAACCAGGAAAGTAATATATCATTTTCCATTTTAAGTTCCTTGCTATTTTTTCAGGATCTGCCTCCTGACTGAAAGAGCAGTGTTTAAGTCCCCTCTCTCCTTTCTTCCTAAGTTCCAATGACTGCCTCAAAACAATATGGTCCGTAAATCAGATTAGAAATATCAGATGATTGTATTACAACAATGGAAGAGCCAGTTATTAGGAGAACAAGAAGGGCAAACAGACACAGTCAAAGAGTATACTATATATTTAATGGTCAGAAATCACACTAGGATATTCTGTTTGCTATATTTTTTGTCTACATCTCCTCCAGGAAAATGGGACATTTTTACTGAATTGTCTCTTCATAAATTACCCATATAAAAAATGAACTCTTGATGATATTCTCTTTATAAAACTTTATGCTGTGAATTGAATGGTTCATTCTCAGAGCTGTTGGAATCTTCAAAAGAATCTTAAGTGAGTTTTTCTCCAAAGCACTATATCACCTCTGTTAGAAAAGACAAAGGCAAAGATGTATGTAAAAATCTCCACTTTAACTCCATAAGGAAGTGACGCAAATTTTGCCAGGTTATGTATCTCATTGCCTTCATCTATGTATCTCACCAACTCAATCTGTGAATTCAATTTTTTCTATTTTGCTTTATGCCTTACCTCCCTGCCAGTCCCCAGCCAGTCTCTGATTGTCCAGCCAAAGTTACCCAGCGAAGATCTTAGCCAGTGAACCTCAAGAGAAATTATAATAATGTTATTTAGTCAAAGTTTCTTGCTCTGGAAACACGCTGGAATATTATTTCCATATAATTGGGACTCTACAGACTGCTAAAATGTAATAGACCTTTCTGCTTCCCTGAGAGGTTGTTTTTTTGAATCGGACATAGCCTATGAAAATTATTCTGTCATCTTTCCACGAAAGAATTACAGAGCGTGATCCTTTTTCTATAATTAATTACTCTCCGAGATGTATTTGCTGCTTAGGTTCTTGCTAAAATCGATGCTTTCATGTTTCTTTCTGTGTTAAGGGAGAATATGTATTGTTCATGGTTCTTGGTGTTACAGACTTGGAATAGAGTTGACATTTCCTATTCACAGCAGTTAATCCACCTGTGAATATGAATATCTAATCCTTTTAAACATTTTCCCTTTGGAAATGTTAATGTGTGCATTTTCTTGTGGAAAACCAGTACTTGTTTCTTTATAGCATAATTAGGAAAAAAAAAAAAAGGTTTTATTTTATAATTGACTTCTTTTTTTTTTTTGACATTTGTCATTTATTTTAGTTTACCATATCATTTATTGTTGCCTTTTTCATCTTTAACTTACATCTTTTTTTCTGCTATTTTCTCTTGTATTTTTCATGCAGCATTTAGTTAAAAAGAATAACTAAAATAACATTCTAATAATAAATAGAAAAGTGCAGATGTGGCTCTTTTAAAATTTTATGGTAGCATTTTATTTGCTTGGGTTTTGGATTCTAAACACTACAATGAAATATTACTTTTACATTTGAGAGCTAAAGAAAAAAATACATAAATTGATCCTTTTATCTTCCAAAAGTTCTTGGCAATGACTGACCGTGCAAACCAATCAAAATTTATGTTCTGAAGACCTTTGGTTTTATAGGATCATGTACATGGATCACGTACAGAACGCATCTAATAGCATTTGCTTTGTTCATTAATAGTGTAAGGCTGCTTTGTTAGGTAGGGGAGATAGCACATCTGCAAGCAAAGCTAAAATATCATTATGAAACAATGATCTTATAAAGAGTATGCAGTGCCAGGTAGAGAACATTGACTATGTAATACCCAACAAAGTTGGAAACCTGCCTGACACAATTCTCAGGAGCTGACTAAATCTTCTTACTCTTAAAACTAGTTGACTTCTGTGTGACTGCACAAACAAAACAATTCAAAGAAATAATTAGGCTTCATTTCATAAGCTGGTGTACCAGAGTATTGCCATGGGGAAAGTTATCTGGTATTGGTGTGACAGAGTTGAGTTGAGTTTTAAAGTCCACAAAGGTGATGAAAGGACTGAAGCACCTCTCCTATGGGAGCAGACTGGGAAAGTTAGGACTGTTCAACCTCCAGAAGAGGAGGCTCAGGGGATCTCATCATGTAAACCTGCAAGGTGAGTACACAGATGGTGGTGATGGGTTTTATTCAGCAGTGTCCAGTAACAGAATAGGAGGCAAACTGGAACACAGGTTCAATCTGTGTTTTATGTTTTAGCTCATGCAAAACAGTCTCACAAATGTTATTAATTTATATCAGTTAGCTGTATGCTGTAACTCTGAGTTACTTTAAACTTGCAAAGATAAGCTTAGAGAAGACAATACAAAATTGCCTATCTTGCATCTGACATGGGATGAAAGCATGTTATGGGACTTACTGCTTGTGTGAGTCCTTTGTCTGACTGTTAAAAATTATAAAGAAACTATACAGAAATGAGATACTGTCTTTAAATGGTTCCTCAGATACGTTTTGTGCTGATAGTTGCAACTTTCCTTCCTACTTGATCCTCAATCCATGTGTCTCTGTCAACCTCCAGTGCTGACCAAACATATCAAACTAGTATAGTGCTCTAGCTGATCTCAAACCAGCACACCAGCTCCAAGACTTTCACTCTGAACCAGCACAAACTTCTCTCATATTTCCCTCAGTCATACAAATAAAGATTTGATAGCTTGCAGCTAAAGGAATTTCTGTGTTCATGAAGAGGAAGTAGCATTTTCTGACATGTTACATATCCACAAAACAATCATGTAATTTGGGCACTTTGCAAATGTAATGGTATCTGACATTTGCCAGCACAGTCTGTTATAGATGAAAAAAACCTTTAAGCAAACATATAAACAAAGGGAATAATACCCACTTCATTAATGCCAAATTATGTCATTCAGATAGGAGAATGCTGGGTGAAAAGTACCAGAATAAAGAGTTTTAAAAGAGCTTACTATACTAAATAATGAAATCATTCTGTTTGTTGTTTTTGTTGTTTTGTTTTGTTTTTTAATCTGCCATTGCTCAGGGATAATATGTATTAATTGTCATAAATTATTATCACTATGTACGTTTCTATTTTCACAGAAATTGTTCAAGAATTTGATCTGTTATGGAAAATCATCTTACAATGGAATGCAAAATTACAGTCAGTAAATATGAAGCTAAAAGACTTTGGTCTTCAGCTCTGCTGAAAATGTCATTGTAAGTAAGACAGTGTGCCATCATTTTGATTCTCTCCCTGCAGTCCATAAATCTACTTTGTATTTAATTAGTATTTATATTGAAAGTAAAATACACTGAGAAAAGAAATAAAGATTTCATAATGCCAAACTTCTGCATAGTGCGAGAACAGTATTCCTATAAACAGGATTTTAATTATTCTTAGCTTTGTATACAGAATAATTCTTATTGGTACAACTACAGAAATCTGAAATCCTGCTTTGTTATCAGCTCCAGGAATACTGTACAAAGTACCAAATTTGAGAGTGCATTATTCTTTGGCTTGATTGTTATCTGGATTATTCAACCTATTACAATGTCCAGCAAGAATTGTGCTTTAGGTTTCAGCCATGAAACTGCAATCATACTATGTACGGAATGGAAAAGCATAAATCAGGGTGACAGAGGGCGACAAAGCACTGGAAAAGTGGCCCAGAGAGGCTGTGGAGTCTCCTTCTCCGAAGATATTCAAAATCTGGTTGCATTCATGTGCAACCTACTCTATGGAATGTACTTTTGGAGGCAGGTTGGACTAGACAGTATCCACAGGTCCCTTACAATCCCTACAAATACAATTCTGTGATTCTGTGTGTGTGTGGGGGGGGGGGGGGGGAAGGAACAACAACCCAAAAACAACAACAACAAAAAACCCAGATATACATAAGTTCACTGAGAGCAATTCCTAAAAATTGTAGAAATTCTCCAGAAGAATGTACCTTTCTCCTATATGGGGATGGAGAAGGGATTCAGAATAAGAATAAGAAGGCTCAGAAAACAAGGAACTCTATAGAAGAGTGTATAGGAATGAGAAATTCAGTGTAGCCGTTTTAGGAGCTTTTGTTCGTCGCTTCCTTTTTGTTCTCTCAGAAGGCACTATCCAGAGCATGACAGTGCAGATCTTGTAAATTTGAAGGTAGCTGTTGTTCGTGGCTTTTGTGTAGATAGATAAGCCAATCTAATGTTCTTCTCAAACTATTAATTTAATGTTAAATCAGTTTAGAATATGTAGCACATCAGTTGCATATGGGGAAGTATGTACAATTCCTCCATACTTAAAAGATGATTGAAGATAAACTCTGCTATAAATTATAGCAATAATAAATAACCCTCACTTCTTCAGTAATAAATTCTACTTTCAAAGTAAAAGAATTATTTAGATAGAATGATAAATTGAATTAAGAGACAAATACGAAAAAATGTAGCTAATTAATCGTGAATCTATGATTCAGTCCCCAGAGGCATATTGTACCCAGTTTCCCATTATTATGACTTTGATTCCTCATTATCTCACTCCAAAATAAGGCATCTGGTCAATGCTAGCCCTTTCGGCATGCCTTTGAGTGCACAGAGAAAGACAAAATCTCTCCATCTACTTCTCTCAAAACCTTCAAGACTTCCCTTTCCCACATCAGATAAGAGGATAAAAATGTTCGTTCATATCCGTACAATACCTCAAGACTAATTTCAGCAGAATATTTCCTGATGTAAAAAGAAAGAATAAAAAGATGAAGGAAAAATTAAACTGCTGGAAATAAAGTCAATGAAACAATGAAACAAACAGAGTAGTGAAAGCAGAAGCTGAGTTCTTGGAAACCTATTTGCACATAAACATTATTTTAATTATTTTTACCCAATGTAAATTATATAATTGATCTGCTTTCTAAACCTTAAAATCTTTTTTGCAGATCTTCAAATAGGAAGATATTGCTGAAACTACTGGGATAAATAGAATCTGGCTTGACAATACTATGAAACAATACTACAAACGTGTTAAAATTGTTTTTTTGGTCAAAATTTGATGATACAATGAAACCTATTTTGAGTAGCTGATAAGAAAATGGTGTGTTTATGTTTACATGCATGTATTGTGAGTTATTTTCTGTACATGAGGTGAGAACGTAGTTCAGATTCTTCAAAGTGAGAGGGTTTTTATAGACCTTGGAAATGATGGTCATGGCTCTTCAGAATTTAAGAATAGAACTGCAAAAGAAATCCTTCATCAATAAAATTCAGCATTCTAGCTTCTCTGTGATATTAATTTAACTGTTAATGCAAGGAGAAGCAATGCTATAGGAGAGGATGAGAGAAGTCAACATAATATTTTTGTCCTACAGTGTGTTTTTTGTTCTTTTTTTTTTTTTTTTTTCCTACAAAGAAAGGCTAAATGCAACAAATTAATCAGGTTACAAGCTTCAGGTTAGATAGGATTAATCCAGAACTCAGTTTAGAAAAGTTCAGCTGTTATTTATCCTAGAGAAGCAAACAGATCTAAAATGTATTTGGACAGACTCTTGAATTTTAAGGTCTCTCTGATCTGACATTCTGCGTAGCACAGATCAGAGAACTCTGCCTAAGTTAATGGAATAATCTGACAGTAGCTAGTAAAATGCGTATGTAGAAGAGTAGAAAGAACTCATGGTAACTATATTATAGATATACGAGTACTGAAAGCTTGACAGCTCTTTATTTTTAAAACATATGCTTAACAATCCATCGGCAGAGAAAAATGCAATTAACATAGCAGCTTCTTCCCCCATCTTTCTGTCCCCAACAAATAATGGCCAAAATGCCTGCAAACACTTGACAAATACGAATTTCTATGTATTCTAGTACTTGCTTGTTTCCATTATCTCAGCAAACAGCAACAAGAGCACGATGTTAAGGCCTGACAGTTACCCTAGAGAAAGAATAACAATTAACTTTGTTTCCAGCCAGCATCTGAGGCAGGAAGAAAATCATTGTGAAGTTTCTGTTATTTTTCTCATTAGCCTGTGCAATATGCCAAGAGCTGGATTGTGCAAAGAAGGCTTTAGAGTTCCAGCTTACTGCTACACTTAATCAGGGTAGCTGCACAGCTTGTATGTTTCTTAAAGGATTTAAAAACGTAAATCCAAATTTCAGCACATCTTCAGCTGCACCTAAAATGAAAATTAATCTTTCTCCTTTTAGTCCGTCTCATCATGTGTACTGTATCCTTCCAAACTAAATTAATGATAGATGTGCTTAGGAAGAATTTGAGGATTTTCCCTTGCTCCTACCATTTAAGTAATGTCTGTGACTGACTTTGAAGTTAAGGACAGAGGTATCACACTGAAAAAACAATGAGTTTCTGAGGTTTTAACAAGATTTACCTTCCCTCTGCCACACATCTGAACTCCAGACATCTGAGGTGTGTATTTTAAACAACACACACGAAATCATATTTCATTCATTTGAACAAGATTGTTGCTACTTGAAAAACTTTTTGTGCAGATAACTCTTCTGTGTGTGTGGAAATGGGGATGCAGAAAAATTGTGTATCAGAGGATACAACCCCAAACTCCTCTTTTATATTTCACTCCACAGCAATTTAGAAAATAACATTGCTTGACCAAGATCCAGTTCATGAGGCTATTGACTGGACACAAGGCTGTGACCTGCTCATGACCAAACAGAACAAAACGTCAAATAAAATGCTAATACAGTATTTGAATTTAATTTGGTAGTGAAAAAAAGCAGGTTAAACTAGAAAGTTATTTTAAATTTTAGAAATTGACAAAAGCACGCAATCTAAATTACACAAAATAAATCTAAAATTTTGCAATCCCAAAATGATCTTTTTCCTTATTTCTGCTTGCAGTTTTTTGATGGTGGTATTGTTGGGTTTTTTTTTGGGGGGGGGGAGGGCGGGGGGAAGAAATTTCAGTCAAATTCAGCCTGTAAATATTCACAGTGAATTATTACAATTTCTTTAATTTTAAAGAAGAGGCAATGATCCTTTTTAAAATTTCCCTCTCTTTTCCTTTTAACAAGTCTCTGAACTGTATGCTGATTTACAGACTGTTTTGGATGCATTCGTTTTACATCTTTACAGAATAAAGTGTACAAGCAGCCTCACCAAGCTTCAGACTGTGATCATTATGTTTTAATTCAAAACTCTAGACCATATTTTTTTAATATCTGACTTTGCACATAGGTGCTGCATTTTTCCTCTACAGATTCTACAAGACTTGCTGCCTCATCTTCATGTAATGTCAAGTTTGATATCCTGCATTTTTGTTTACGTGCCAAGGTTTTGTTAGTGGGATGCTGCTGAGGTGGCCCAGCAGCTGGCTTCAGTTGCTCCTAAAGGGACACAGCACTGGACATCACTGGATATTGGGAAAACTTTTTCTCAAAATGAATGGTGAGGCATTGGAACAGGCTGCCCAATGAGATGGTGGAACCAGTATCCAAAAAGGTTTTCAAGAAAAGAGCAGATGTTGCACTGAGTGATATGGTCTAGAGTGATCATAGGCATGGGTTGATGGTTAAACTATGTGATGTTTGTGATCTTTCCAACCTTAATGATTCTATGATTCTGTGATGTGAACAACACCAGTTGTTCTACCTGGGAGGGTAGTTTTAAGGAAGAGAAAAACTGCTGTGCAACAACACTGGAAGAGAGAGGTAAGAAATGGGAAAAAAAGCAGCCCTGCAGCCACCAAAGGCAGTGCAGAAGTAGGGCAGAAAGTGCTCCAGCCACGGAGCAGAAGTTTCCTGCAGCCCAGAAGAGACCCATGATGGAGCAGACTGTCCCCCTATAGCCTATGGGTACCACTTGGAGCAGATCTGACCACACAGACATGGAGCATTATAGGCTGTTTTGCATTTGCAAGACAGAGTTTTCACTGCTATAGTCTGCTAGTAGTTGGCAGTAAAATACATTAATGTCCCTTATGCTGAGTCTGTGACAGTGTATGATCTCCCTGTCCTTATCTCAGTCCCTGAGCCCTTTCTCATTGTATTTTACCCCTCTCTTTGTGTGAGGATATGTAATAGAGAACAGTTATAGTGGTATTTAGCTGTCCATCAGGGTGAAATCACCACAAGGTGTATACATATACATACATACATATATAGATAGAAAGCATAACTTTACTATACATGCTTTCTGTACATACAGCTTACTTTCACTAAATGATACAGTGACTTCTCAGAGAAAACAAAGCTTTAGTTTTTGCTCGCCTTTTCCAGATTTCAAAAACCTTTTCAAAGGTTTTTGATGTTTTGACACATTTCCCCTGCTAAGATTTTCAAAAGGTTCATTTATTTATTTATTTTTAGACTTTCAGTGGAAACAGAAGCAGGGAAAGAGAGGAAATATTAACATAAAAATACACAGGGGTATGTAAATGGCCTTTGAAGTCTAACTTCAGTGATTCTTTTCTTTTTCTTAGAATTGGCTCTGTTCATTTACAATCATGTCCCTTAAAGAAAGAAAGTAGGGAATGAATTAAGAACCTACTTCAATTAGTTTATTCATTCATTAGGAATGCACTTCTGGGCCAGAGTAGCTGAAGTACTAAAAGAGGAGTTTCAAAGATGAAGGCTTCTTTTGCAACATTACATAGATGTAACAATAATTGCATGAAAAATATGATGCATTACAACCAGATTATCAAAGGAATATATTGAAATGATGCAGAAAAATAAAATGTTATTTGAAGATTAATTTAGGTGATGTATATTTTACCTTACCTATTTTTTTAATTGAAATTATTATTTTTTAATTGACATTAAGAATTTACCCGTATGTGAATAATTTTAAAATATGATTAAAAATATAATGATAAATTTTCTTGTCCTGACCAGATACAGTTTCACTTAAATCAGTGAAAAATCTGTTACCAGTTTCACAACACTCTACAATGTCTGAAAAGCTAGTAATGATCATAAAATATTCTAAAACTAATTTTTATATTTCTTTACCTCTCAAGTCATATCAGATACACAAGTTAAAGCTTAAATCCTGATTTAAGACTTTATACAGAACAGCACAAGGAATTTAAATAATTTGAATGAATGATCATGTTGATCTCATGAACTGCATACATAAAAAGTACAAACAATATCAAAGATAATAAAATAGCCACCAACAATAACAGTAACAAATCCAGAAGCATGTTTAACTGAGAAAACATTATACTCCTAAACTATACGCCACCAAAACTTATTAAAATTGAGATTCTGAAAATAATTGCAAGTTAAAAGCTAATCAACATCTCTTATATCTATTTAAAAGATATTTATTTCTGCTTACAAAAAAGAATGACAAAACTCGCAGTAACTGGAATCAGTTTTAGTGAAGTTCTGTCCAAATTAAAAGAAGGATCCGGTAGATATGAGCTGTTTTGTTGTTGGTTTTTTTTTTTTGTGTGTGTGTGCGTGACTAAGCAAATAATAATAAAAAAAACCTTTCAGCTGTGAAGATGAATTATTCCCTCTGAGAGAAACAAATTTGCTTCTTTTGCTCTATGGTGAGATATGAGTTACGGTTCACTGGAAAACAAACAAAATAAAAAGGAAAATAAAAGGAAAATTTTATACTTTGCTTAGGGAGTGAGATACTTTATGAGACAGGTAAAAATATGCATAGAATTGACCGATGCATTTTCCCTCAAATAGTTTTAGTATCTTAGATTTTTTAAAGAACTTTAAATGCAAAAAATTTTATTTTACCAAAAGTGATGGTACAAGGGTAACCAGAATCTGGCAAATCAAACTTAAAATACTTTGAATGTTATATAAAATTGATGAATTCATTTATTTAATCATTCCAAGTAAATAACAGAAATTCAGAAATCTATTTCACTCCCTGGCTATGTAACTCCATTTTGAGAAAAGAAAATAAATTTTTACTGGTTCTTGAAATATTTTTACACTGATGTAAAGAGTTTTGCCTGTCAAGATAAATATTCACTTGGCATCCTGTCACAGATCCAATACACCCATTGTGCTTTGCCTCTCAAATAACCAAGGCATCTAAATGGCAGTAGGATCATCTCATTAGGCAACAGCATGTCTAACATAGGTCAGCCAAATCATTCTCCTAATTCAATCAGCTGCACCAATTGCATTGCTCTTGACTAAAAGACAATATTTAAATTCATTCAGACACCAAAATTTGGGTTTATTAATGATCAGCTGACTCCAATCTCTGTATCTTAGGTTTGTCTATTAAAAAAAAAAGAGTATATTAAAATAAAATAATAATCTATTGTAAGATGAAAAAAATAGTGCTTCCATGCAGAACATTTGAAGGAATTAATATAGTTTGTAGGAGTTGAAGGAGATACTCTGAAATGCATGTATCTTAAAAACTCCTGATATTCTAAGACATCCCTTCAGATAAATATTCTGCAAGAAATGTCCTGTATCTCACACTATATTAAGTAAGTTTATGAAATCTTTCCAACTGCATAAAATATGTGATTACTTTGTTCCTTCTGTATTATCTAAAGGAAGTGGCTGTGTTTCATGACATCCCAAATGTTTGTATGTAATATAAGCAAGTTATTCATGTTTTATATGTAAATATACATATATGCTGGTGGTGAGGTATTGGAAAGTTCCTAGTGATGTGAGTGAGCTGTAATAATGGCATGGAGAACAGAGGAACAGACTAGGAGAGTTCAGAGAAAAAAATCAGGACAAAAAGTGTAGATATGTTTCTGGTAAACAGGAGAAGACGACTTCAAAACACCTGATCTTTATTGACAATTTCAAAGTCCACTTATTTTTTATTATGAAGATCCACTGACTCCAGTGATGTTGGAGGCACAAATTCTGAATTAAATATCCCTGGATGGTGCAGAAATCAGTTTGTAGCCATGAAACTTCCATCTGATAACGACAGAGCTTTAGGTAAAAATAAGACTTACTATCCGTACCACCAAGCCATACCAACTTTTTTTGAGATCTTATAGTTAATTCACATTCCCACTGGTTTTCTACTTTTTAAGAAGTCAACTATCTGAAATGATTAGATAGCTTCACTGGTGTAATATGGAAAATGATACTAATGTAATTACGTAAAAAAAGAAACGGAGGCCACTGTAGGAGAGTAGATCATGAGATCATCAAGCAGAAAAGACTTTTATGCCTGCACAATAAACAGGCATCTTCCTCCCTTGGCATGTCCTCCTAAATACTCTGTAAGCCAAGCAACTGGCAAGGAGCATTCACTACAGATGGATCATCAATAGCTGATATAATACCGTACAGCTGGTATGGTAGAAACAGTTGAAATTATCTTTGCTTTGTGCTTACCAGATTTTTTTCCCTCTGCACACAGAAGCAGGGAAGGTTTTTTTCATGACCAGCAGCAATAATCTATATAAACTTTCTTTGTAATCAAGAGGGTGTTGGAGCAAATTGCCCCCATGCTGCTTCCTCTCCCCTTATTCTCATGCTACTGAGTCACTTTCAGATGTACTTGAACATTATCTCCACTGTAAATGGACAGCAGATTGTTTGGGCTGTGATTAAATTAGGCAGGCACAGGTGGCATCACCTATTGTAAGTTTGTCAATTTTTATGACTGCTACAGCAGCTGCTCTTTATCTTTTAATAACTCAGCAAAGAGGAGAGGGAAAGGATGCTGAACCTACGAGGTGAAGTACATGAAAAACCTCCCATTGGTATCAGAGGATCAGGATATTACCTATGTCATTGCTCTGTGACAGCCTTCTTCCCTGATTTCCAGGGGAGGTTTTTGGATGAAAAGTCTTTAAATCAGCAGTAGGGAAGAAATGCTCTGCAGTGTTTGCTTTGTCCTTAAACTTAAATTCAGTTAATGACTTGGGAAAATTTACAGAGCCCTGTAAGCAGGGGTTGCTCTTTCAGAGAATTCTCTTAAAACATTTCTTTATCCAGTGATTTGGAAGCAATAATCCTTAGATTTCATTACCATTTTAGTTAGTACAAAAATAAATTAGTTTTGTTTCTTACTCTAATCAACACAAGCTGTATTATATATCTGAAATTTGGATTATTTTATTCTTTTCTTGATGGCAAGCATTCTAGCTTCGCTCATTGTTACTAGTTTCTTCTATTTATAAACATACCATGTACTATAGGACTGTAGAAGATATATTAATATGTGAATTTGGTAACATTTTTCTCCCTCTTCCATTGTAGGATAGGAGACAAGGAAAAAGGGGAAGAAGAGAGCAAAAAAAGTTAAGGAAAAGAATAAATTTAAAAAAAAAAAAAAGGCAGTAAAGAAAGCACATGGGTTGAGACAAAAAATATTAAATAAGTGAAAAAGTGGAAAAAGAGAAGGAAAATGAACTAAACCAAAGGCAATTATTTACCACCTCCCATGTGCTCACTGATACCCAGCCAGTTCCCAAGCAATAAATGGCAAACTTCCCTAAGCTGTTCAATTGAGGCCATATGGAAAGCACCAACTAAGATAAAATTTCAAATGTTTTACTGTGAATGAATGATAAAGAATAACAGCAATGAATCGGCCACGGAAAAATGAGAGTATATTTGCAGTAAGACTCACAGCAACAACTGATCTGAGAAAAGCTCACCAGCAGAGGAAATACAGAGATGGACTCCCTGCGCAGAAGCTCTAATATTCAGTGCCAAATACGAATTTTAGCAAACGTAATGTGGTAAGGATTTAAAGGAATAACCCTTAAAACAATAACCATGCCACAACCACAGTGTGGTGGTTGTATTCATATAAGGGTGATATGCACCTTTGGCATGAGCTGCAAAGGAATTTAGGAGATTACAGTAGTTAAATGTGGGAGAAAACTGTATTCAGACAAATTGACTTATTTACCCAGAACCTGACTCTATGTATCATAGTTACAATAGCAAAATATCACAACGGTGTCTTTGAAATGAATTGGAGATATTTTTCCATCCTAAGTACTTGATTATAACATTGTGACTCCATATTTGTAAATTTGTTGTGCACTGATCTGCACCTTTGCAAGAAACCTGAGTGAAAAGGACTTGTTAGACATCAGGTTACTTTTCATCAGGTTAATAATTTAAAAACCATTAGTATTTAGAAGAATTTGGAGTAGTACATTGCTGGCATGGGTTTTGGCTTATATTAGCATCCACATTCTGAGTGTAGAGCCACTGTCCAAACATCTGTCCATATCAACTGGTCTATATCTTCTTTCCTACAAATAAAGTATTGGCTTCATGTCATTATCATGATTGTTGCTATTTCTAGACAAGCATAGATTCTTTGAGTAGGCAAGCCCCATCCCATTTCTGAGATCAGATGTAATCTCTGGAAAGATATCTTAGTATTACCAGGCAGTCATTCACTTTCCAACCTTGTGAAAAAAATTGATATTTTGTCTCAAGCACAGCACAGAGCAGGACTATTCTGAATATCCAAACAGTAAAATAAGAGCAGAAGCATAGAAAAATAACCACATCCAGCAGAAAATTAAGTCCAGGGAATGAGAGAAGGAAAAGCATGATAGATATTTAAAAAAAAAAAAAAAGGGGGTGGGGGGAATTATCAACTAGATATGGAACATGTAGTTAGAGTGCAGTGAAGAGATACATTAGTACTGGTTACTGCTCATTTTATAGAAATATAGATATCCATCTAATCTTTTGAGCAGGTTTACTAGCCTGTGTTCCTGTTGGCTTGTGATTTTGTGTTATGGGATGTGGCATTTTCAATCCAGCCACAGGTATTCAATACCTGGATTTACTTTGCTCTGCCTTACACAGACTGCTAGAACTCTAAGGAAATATTAAGCACAAAAATATTAACTTTGAACACAAAAGGGTTTATTAGAGGCCAAATCCAAAGCCTGTGCAAATCAAACCAGTCTGCACTGACTATTTTTTTCAGGCTGTCAGTGTGTTTTCTGACACCTATGTTATTTGTCCTTTTTAGAATTGTGGAATCATCAGAGTTGGAAGGCATCTTTAAAGATCATCTAGTCCAACTCCCCTGCAGTGAACAGGGACATGTACAGCTAGATGAGATTTCTCAGAGCCTAGTCTGGCTTGGCTTTGAAAGTCTCAAGGAATGGGACATTCACCACATCTCTGGGCAACCTGTGCGAGTGCCTCACCACCCTTACTGTAAAAGACTTTTTCTTTATATTGAACCTAAATTTACCCTTTTTAAGCTTGAAATCATTTCCCCTTGTCCTACCACCAAAGACCCTGCTAAAGACTCTCTCCCCTACCTTCCTGTGGCTCCTCGTTAGATACTGACATGTTGCTATCAGGTTGCATCTCATCTCTTCTCCATGCTGAACATCCCCAGCTCTCTCAGCCTGTCCTCACAGGAAGGTGTCCCATCCCTTGGATTTTTCCTCTGGCCCTCCTCTGGATGCACACCAACACCTATGTCCTATGTATGTAGGAATGGTTCCGTTTTCCTTGAAGAAGAGAAAAAACAAAAAACAAACAAACAAACAAAAAAACAACTGCAAATGCCTCTTATCTTATTTGTGGATAAAGACAAAAGAAAACCCAGAAAACCATGATTTCTGGGAGCTCCAAATTCAGCAAGTGATTCCAAAAATCACATTTCAGTAGTTGTAGTGACTTTTTGTAGATGTGAGATATCCTGAAACCCCAAGAAGTTTCTTTTAAGATTGCTGTTTTGATATTGCCAAGAAATATTTCTAAAATGAGATGTATTTAAACGTTCATTTACAGTTTTAACTTTGACAACGTTGATCCAAAAGCAAATGTTCCAAACCAAATTCACTTTGCAAAAACACACCAGAGCATTATGTTTTATTCCTCTGCAAACCAAATATAAATGTGTATATCTGGAAGCTACTGCAAAATGGAATTATCTTATGGCCAGCTTTATCCAAATATTATAGGCAGGTGGTTCTTACCTGCTTTTTGGAATGAAAGAACAAACAGGAAAAGAACAAAACTAACAATGTCTGGAATTGTTTGGGCTGAGGATTTCCATGCCAATTGGAGATCTCATGTTGAATTCATGTTTTTTTTTCACTTCAGTTTATATTGTTCAGACGTGTTAAATTTCTACCTATTACCAGCTACACTGAGAGGGTTTTTTGGCTTTTTTTTTCTTTCCCTAATCTACAAAGCTCATAAAGAGTACTAATTTAGGCAAAGCAAGTCTTATAAGACAAATGATAAAGCACTTCAGGTCAGAGAGAGAGAAAACCAGAGTCCACTAGGGAATCAACATCAGAGTTGCAGATTCTGGTTCTCCATTCTAATGTTCTTTTACCTGACATTCTCAATTTTTGTTTTTTCCCCATATATTTCATTCTCTCACTTGTTTTCCTCTGCTGACAGCCATTCATGACAATGATTTCCAAACAGTAATATGTTATCACACAGATATATTTTATTTTCAATGATTGTTTATACGACTGATATTTTAAAGCTTTCACTTTGCATTAAAAATGTCTTAATGATGTAACTAGCTAGATTTCTTGGGCTCTCCAGGATTCATGTCCCCAGAAAACATTCAGTCATTTGGAAAAATCCACTGCAGTTTTTAAGATCCTCCATTATCCAGCTTCATGCCTTATTGATATTGATCAACTCTCATGGTATCATTTTCCAACCAACACCAAACCAACTCTGGTCTGGTGTAACTTTCACATTTTTACACCTTTCTTAGTTCTTTTCTTCTGTTCATCTCATCAGTACAGAATATTAATGAGATCAGGTTTGTCACTCACTGTAGCAGCACTCCTGTTGTTGTCCTACTCGTATACAAGCTGGATATCTCCTTTTTGGATATCAACCTTCTTTTTGGCCCCATGCCACTAGACTGATGCTTAATAGCTCTGTCTATTTCTCATTTGCCTTTTTTAGGATGTGGTAAATTCTTTGGAAGAAGCCCTTTTTTGTCTTGAGTTTCTTCACTTTCAGACAACCATTAGCATAGTTTTGTCTCTACAAAGAAAATCAGGTCTGAACAGCAATGTTGACAGTGGTGCACACAAACTATAGTGTAAGGCTGCATCCTCTATGGATGAACACAGACACGATCATGATAGGATCACTTCCAGTGCAAACCAGTTCCAGAAGAGTGATTAGGGAACATTAAGACATGCAGCTGTTATTGGTCTGGTCACAGTACCACATTGGTATACTTATACTCTGAAGCTGAGCTACACCTTGGTAGCCCTGAAACATGCCAAATACACTGGCTTTCTCTGTCCTTACCTATGGAGATAAGCTTGTATGAAAGGTATGGGTGTTGACCGCATTGCTTAATCAATTTCATCACTGAAACTGATATAGTTCAGTAATCTATGTTCTGTTCTCTACTGGATCATTTAGAGTCTGACAATCACAACAGCTCTGTAGTACAACTATGCCACTTTCCTTCAGATTTGCATTTAGCAACCTACTCCTGTCTGGACAGTTTTGCAAGGAAAAATTTTGTTTGATTTCAGAGATGAGATGATATGAAAAGCTGAAGGGGAATTATTGATCTGAAAAGCTGACAGCAATAAATGTGCCTAAGTTATGCATAAAAAATTCCAATTGAAAGGGAAAAAATAAAATAATAATAATTTTTTAAAAATCTAAAGAAGCACAGCATTTATACCATTATACAGCCAATAAAATTTTGCAACATTTCTTTCAGTTTTCCAGGAATTGCATAACATTAACCACGATATGCAAACAGAACATGGTAGACTGAGAGTAGTTGCAATCTGTAGAAGTCTCGAATAGAAAAGGTCTCTCAAAATACATTTGTATTTATGAGACCCTAAAATACTGGTATTTCTGAAGACCCATTAGGCTTCCTTAACATACAAGGGTTACCTTACTTATAGTTAAATAAACGTTACCTGCAAGTACCAAGATGGACAAGTTTTTTTTGGGCAAGATGTTGTATGTAGGTCTACACCAGTCTACATTTATGAGAATTCTTTATCTCAGAAACTAAATGAGATTGAAATGAAATATTGAGAATCAATTATAATTTCTATGGCCACCATTTTACACCTGAGGTTTGATGGTCCAGAGCAGCTGCACCATGCCTGAAGCAGTATAGTAGGTCTCACATAGCACTGAAAATGGAGCTCACATGCCTAGAATATAACATTCATGCTTTGTCTGTTAAATTTGCTTTGGTGAAACTGAAGGAGAAGTTATAGTGTTTTGTCTTTTTTCCCAAAAAAGACTTTAAAACTCTGACTTCCTTGTGTTTCTTAGATTGACAACATAAAGCTCTTATTTATTTAACTGTCAGGTGGTGCTTGTTCAATAAATTAACAGAAACAGATGGAGGAGCTCATCAGCTGAGCTCAGTGTAACGCTCTCAGTAATGAAGCAATTATTTTCAGTAACAGAGATCCAGCCAACCCCTCCCAGTTCCTGTTTGTTCACAGAGATGCAGCAGCACCTGTAATATCCTCATCTCAATTTTACATCATTTTGAGAGAATTAAAAATTATCTAACATGTGATATAGTTGCTGTGAAATTATCTTTTGAATTATAAAAGTAAAATCTTTTTTTCCACTGTAGACCATTATAAGTGTTTCTTTACTATTCTTTGATATGGGTAGGTTGGGAAAAAAAAAAAATCAAAATGAGGAGATAATTCTAACACAGGATTGCAATGCTAGAGCAGATTAGTGGCAAATTTCCAACAGAGGGATATAAAATTTTATTCAGGGGTCTCCTATTGATAAGCTGTGTGCAATATAATAAGAGAGGGTTTTTTTGTTTTGTTTTGTTTTTTTTTTTTCTCTCTCCAGTAGAACTTTGAGCCATGGAATAAATTCCTTTTTATTGCTCTCAGGCAAAGCATGCAGGATGATATTTCCCACTCATACTTCCCGTGTAGTAATGTATTACCTAAGAAGAGACTCATGGAAAATAAAAATAATCTTGCAGGACCTAAGCTACCCTCTTGATATATGAGTGTTCCCAAGGAAACTGAAAGCTAAGGACATCAACAACAGCTACATACAATCCAAAACCTGACATCTAGAACAGACTAATATAGACAAGTATTAACTCTTTCCCCTAGATTGCCTAATTTTTAGGGAAACTCCATATTGAGGTCAGAGACCAGAGGTTTTTTGAAAATAATGCAAACCATTGCAGACCCTTGAAAATGTAAGATGTGATGAGTGATGTTGAAATTCTTTCTGTAACTGTGATTTTCCATCTGACGATATTCTTTTCAATAGATTTTTCAAAATACTTTCAATAATTTAAAAGCATTTCATTACTTTTGAGTCTACAACTCTTAAGAAATTACTATCCGTAAGAAGAAAATCAAGATGATAGAAAATAGTTTTGTAACCAATCCTTAACATTTATATTGTCTCCTCAGTACCAAAGCAAATCCTCCAGGTGTATTAAACTCGTAATTTTATATAATACTCTATAAATCAGGATGTTTAAAAGCACATATATCTTCAGATACACTCTATAAAATTGCCTTTTGGATTACCAAGCAGCAGTGCAGGGAAAAGAATAAAAGCAATCAATGAATAAAGAAGTTGCAACTGAAAACTTGACATCCAAGTCATTATAAGAAGGAATCTCTAGAGACATTGAATCAGGACGGGGGGAGCAAAAGTCTAACCTATTTTTACACTGATGTCTGGAAAAGTGATGGCCATACAACATGATTTCCTGATATAACAGGCAGCATTATCCTCTGAGCCAAGAAATGTTTTCACTCTGACATTCTAGCGTGTGACAATAGCAGTCCCCTATGCACTCAGTCAGCCTCTGAGAGACTTCTCAGAAAACTGCTTATCAGAAGAGAGTCAGTGTGCGTGTCACAAAATACCAGTAAATCCAGGAGCCATAGGATCCTTGGCAGGCTTTTGACTTTTTCCAGTAATAAGCATTTTCTTTTCTTAAAAAGAATATTTATCCTAAACAAATATGTGTTTCAGTTCTTTTGATCAGAATAAGTGGTTCAACACAGGCCCATCACAGATGTAAGAGGCATTGCTAAATAATGCACAGAAGCCTCTGGCTTTCAATCTGTCTCTTCTTTTGAGTCATCCTTTCTGTTTATCAGATCTACCAGTGAGGCATGCAAAACACTTGGATGCCGCAGTAGTTGGCTACTATGACAGAAAAGACACTTGCTCAGATTGCTGTGTGTGGGCTGGAAAACCCTTCTCAGTTATTTTCTAGGACTGCATTCTCATATTGATTTAAGAAGATGGCTAGAGGGAAGCAATTCCCGGAAAGTCAAAACAGTCCTATGAAATGAAAGTCAAATTGAAATATCCAGCTTGTTAATCCAAAACGCAGGATCACTCACAGAATACATTTAAGCATTGTCTAATTTGAAGGAGCACCAAGATTGCTGTTTTCTTCCCAGAGCTCAAAGAGATGAGCAAATTATCTCAGCTTAACCAGTTTCTAGGGTAGGTGAGCCACAGCGACTGCCCATGTGCGTCCTATTAGTTAGAGGCCAATGTGGGAAGGAACTTTTTATAAGTGCATGTAGTGCATTGTCTCTCGCTTGAACAGACTCAAATTTTCCCTTGGGATTCTCTCCAGAAGGATATATTAATAAATATGGGGCCAGAATTGGAGAACCTGAAAGGGTTAATTCATCTCCCAGAAATAAAGAGAAGTATCAGAGCAAACACAAGACTGGCTCACGTGTGCTCGTGGGCATAATTCCAGTGACTGTATTAAGCCTACTGATTTATTCTCAAATATAAACAGACATTCTTAAATAATGTTTACATGGGACATAATTCTTTTTTCTTTCTGGGTGTATATTGCAAAATACATCGAGAAAAGAAAAAAAAAAAAGAACTTCCTGATGTATTTAGATATACATAGTTTCTTAGACCTGTATAATTCCTGAGGAAAAGATTCTTACTGAAGGCAGTATTTTTCTACAGGATGTATTTTCCCTGCTGAAGCGTACAGTGCCAACATTTTTTTGTGCTAATGAAAAATATTATGAATTTCTAAATATTACAGATTAATATTATTTAATATTAGTAATTGAATGTCTTCGTTAAAAAGCAGTAATTTTGCCCAAACTGAAAGTTCAATAAATAATTTCATTTCAATTACATTCTAATAAAAATACTGAAAAAAATATTGATGAACTACAATAAAGAATAAAAATTAGGCTTTGAAAAACAAAATGCTTTGTTTCAGTTTCATTCTTTGCTCTTCCTTAAGGTTGCAGTACATTAGAATAAGAAAAACAGCATCACTAAGAAATTACTGTGCTTGTATATTCATTTTGAGAGGAAATCTTCATTATATTCAATGCACATTCATGCAAATCAGCCAAAACATAAGTGAAGTAACTACAAGTTCAACGTACAGGAAAAGTAGGTATTCACAGAGTCTGCAATCAACTAAGATGGCACAGACTGTTTAAAAATGTTGGTGGTAAGAGAAGAGTTCATAGACCACGCTGTTTATTTTGTTTGTTTCTCTTTTTACATTAGCTCTCGCTATTTCCAAGTCCTTGAAGTAGCAGTGCATAACAGATCAGACTTAGCACAAGAAGACTGTAAACCAGGATTTAAGATGCATGTCTAGACTGCAGGTTTCAGTGTCTTGTTATTCACACTAATTTCCGTGTGATCTTTCAGGAAAACTGTTCATATTTGATGTGTGTGTTGCTCTGAAGAATATTTCAGAAAATACATGGTTTTCATAAAGAAATTTGGATGCATTCTTTCTTGTTCCATCTGTTGTTTTGTTGCTGTTTTTTGCTTGTTTGTTTCATATGATACTTAGCTTTCATCTGAAACTTTACTCTTAGCTCACAGTTCTTTGTAAACCTCTTACATATTTTCAGTGGGGAACTTGTTTTATTCTCATTCATCCATCTTTAGTAGTTATTTTATCAACAACTGATTAGATGAATAGATACAAAGCAACATACGATGGAACTGCAAATTCAGTGCTCAAAGAGAAGCAGCAGTGTTTTCTGTAATCCTGGTTATATGTGAGACTGTGCTGATTGCTCTCTATGCTTTCTTCCATGTAGTTCTGTTGAATTCCAGGAGATGAGAAAAAAAAGTTGTTTTAGCATCATCAGTCCTAATACAAAAAGGCTTATCTAAAGGTCAGTGACTCACTATTGATTTCAGTATATGTTGAATCCATGTCTCCAAATAAACTGTACCACATTTTAAGTTCTTTTAGACTGCAAGCTGGTGTTATAACAAAACTAAATCAGCACTCAGCCTTTCCAAGTACAGAGAGGTTCATCCAAATACTGAATGCTATATTTTGCCACTGACATAATAAAAGTTGAGTGTGCTTGGCAATAGTAAGATATGCTTCACAGAACTGAGCTCTTGATTCTGCAACCAGATTTCCTTGTGAACAGGATATTCCAAAGGTTACACAAGTTGAGTTAGGACAGATAAGGAAAGAATCATGAATATTCTAGACAAGCTGTAAAAATAATCACTAGTCACTAGTAAAAAGAATCCCTAGTCACCCCTATCCAAAATGCTTGTTGAAACCACTCCCGCACACATTTCTGCCATGAGCAGTTTCTGGGGTTTCAGACAAAATATTTTACGGCAGACAGCTGTTAATCAGTGGTGTCAGTAATATTCTTTTTTTAAAGGACCCATTCAGGATTTATTCTCTATTTTCAACAGCAGATGATTTCCTTCACTTGCATACCTTTCCTCATTTTTCTCTGCCAGGAAACAGCAGCATGCCTAGGACCTTCGAATATATCGTCTGAGTTTTCTAGCACTAGAAATCCCCACTCATCTGTCACCTTCTAGACATCCCATTTCACCATAGCATCACTGAAATCTCTGAGATAGCAGTAAAATGCTAAATAATTTTTGAATGCTAGACGTTTTTAGTTTTGCAGTCCTCCATGTTACATCAGAATGAAATGTTATATATACTTCACGTGATATAAAGCTCTGTAAGTTTGAGAAAAAATGAAAGAAGCAGAAACTATGTTTTCCGTCACATAGCAAACAGCAGAAACAAATAGTATGCAGCATCATTTTTTGTGATCCCTCCAAGAAATAGATCAATAATAAAAATACGTTCTATTTTTATGAATAGCTTTTGGTATAATTTATTTGGATATAAAATCCATATTTCAGTCAGGCAATACGTACTTCTTGAGGACAGCATACAAACTTGGCAAGGCAAACTGAGTCTTATAGTGGATAAGCAATTCTGTGTTCATAAACTCTAACTACCCCTTTTCTTCCTCGAATATTTCTTAAGAAAGACATCAAATCTAACAGTGGAATTAAGGTGGATTAGCAATAATTCGGGCCAATATTTCTTAAAGGTACTTTGCTGGACAGCAGAGGCCTATGGTTTCTAAAAAACAGGAATTCAATAAATCATTGCTTAGCTCTTTCCTGAGATAACTTTGTGCTTTTTCCTTCACTTTCCTCTTCCTCTGCTTTTTTTTTTTTTTTTTTTTTAGTTTATTTTTTTAAAACCCCTCTTCCCAAATTTTAAGCTGTATCAGCTTTCTAACAATCATGCTGTCATATAGATTTTTATCAGTGAAAAATAACCATACTTTTTTAAGACGTTACATTGCTAACAGAGAAAGAAAAAGAGATCCTTAATTCCAAGTTGATAAAAATAAAAACTTTATGTAATTCAGGCTATAATCTTCCCCTGTACTTCTTTCTTGAGCATAAAAAAAGGTTAACTTAATTAATACTACTTTTATATTCTATGTCTGCAGTAAAAAGCTACAGAGAGATTATTAAAATAGTTTTTCAAGCTGACCATGAGAGTAAGAAACTCATAGTCATTCAGCTATTCTATGGCTTGTGCCAGAACTTCTTTACATTTCTTAAGGGATAATCATATTTTCAGTAACCAAATTGCATCTCATGAGGCCTTGGCCCCTCTGACATTCTACAAGATTGAAGCTTCAGTAGCAGTTGTTGCTTTGAGTTGAGAAGAGCATCTACAACAGCAAAGCACTTGCTGAATGGAGTCACGCATTTTTTCTTATAGTCCACTACTGAGAGAAGTTAAGGTAATATTTAATCCAGTTCCTTATTCCATCTTGATCAGTCTAAGAATTTCTTACATGTTTTTCAGAAGACTATGAGTTCTAGAACCATTGGAAACATGACAATAGATTAGAGGGATAGCAATCTGAATACTTATGCCTTTGACTCTCATCACCACCACCACCCACAATGGTGTCCTAAAGCCTGGTACCATCTATACCAGGATCTAAATATTGCTTCTGTTTCAGTAGTTTCCTGAGTGTAGCTACACAACATGGAGTGCTGCTGTGGCATCCCTAACTACAATAACAGGAAGTTCAATTGCAAAAGTAGTGATATGATACTAAAAATATGAGCTGCAGGGGGGCCACCAGTAGAAAATTCTGTAGACAGGATTCAATATCATTATCTTCTAGTTTTTCAGAAACCTAAATCAGGAATTGTCTTCTACTTCCTTGATAAAATACCTATTTATTAGTGCTCATTCCATTCAGTTAGGTTTATTACAATTATTTACTCTCTGGTAAATTTATTAAATGATCAGTTAAAATTTATAAGCAATAATCCCATTTTTAATAAAATATTTCACGTAAATCCCTCACTTTTCATTGATGTTTTATTTTCCTGCTGTTTTTGGAGCCAAATTTTTTAAGCACAGCATCAAAATACAAAGTTAGTGAAATCACCTAGATATTTTTATTTTTCCAAAAGCCAGCTTTCCTTGTAGGCTGTTGATTTTGTGAAACAACTGATTTTTCTGTATCAAACTGAATCAAAACATTATCACATATTGCTAACCTTAGCAGTATTTTAGATTTTTCTGTTCTCCACTAAAGACTTTCTCCAAAGGTAGAAAATCTTCTTTAAGGGTAGAAAATCCCTTTCTCCAAAGGACAAAATTCTTCATTGTGAGGGTGGTGAGACACTGGAACACATTGCCCCGAGTGGTCGTGCATGCTTTTACCCTGGGAGTGTTCAAGGCCAGGCTAGACTGGGCAACCTGGTCTACTAGAATGTGTCCTGTCCTGCAGCAGGGGGATTGAAACTAGATGATCTTAACAGTCCCTTCCAACCCAAACCCTTCTAAAATTCTAAATACCTGAGCTTCTTGAAAATATAGATCTCTTCAAGGTTTTTCAGACCAGTTCATTCTAATTATGCACCATTAAGAAACCCTGCACAGACTGAGGAATAGCTAGAGCTGGACCTTGACAGTTAATCATCATTGAGGTATATGGGATGGGAAGAGTTTAAATAGATCAGTTTCTAATCTCACTCATAACAAGGCCATAAAATAATTTCTTTAGTCTAGAATACTTCCTAAATTCTCTAAAGAGAAGACTTCACCTTTCTCAGATCTCTAAGATTATAATGTGTTTTCTATAGAACAACAATAACTTTATCCATGTCAAATGGTGGGAGTATATACTTAGATGGTATTATGTACATTCACAGCATTAATGTAGGTATTTTTCCATGTTCACATCCAGAATACAGATAGCTTTGGGCCACTTTTAACCTCAATTCCTTGTATTCTCACTGGCCATTTGTGGTCTCCTGACTGTTTACTTCAAGCCAATAGGGATGTCAGGCAGGAAAACAATGGGGGAGAAGAGTTGTGTAGAGAAAGAAGCAGCGATGCTACTGGCTTCATGAACTCAGATGTGAAAACATAACCTTGAATTCATCCGCAGAGGCATATTGGTCCCTTTCCAAGAACTTCTAAACACATCATAAAGATTGGAAAAACTTTATACGTTTTTCCTCAAAGCTTTAATTTTTTGGTGGATCAATTAAAGCCAGACCCCCTAAAATTTAGAACAATTTTTCCACTTGTTATTTGGCAGGCTCTTGCCATAATTAGTGAGCATTTGTCTTCCTAAAGTAGCTTAGGATATAATTTGTCAAATGATAAATGATGGTTATAAATCTGATCCCATTTGCAAATTCCAGGAACTCAAATAAAACAAATGGGGGGCCTTCATCAGTGAGATAATAACACCTAATCATACATACCTTTTTAAAAATTTTCATAGGTGGTGTGCATTCTCAGACCTTGGAAGACAACAAGGCTTCAAATTAGCAAATGCTGGTTGATGGAAGAAAACCTAAGCCTGCTTCTTCACAAACATTTTTCTTCACAATATTCTATTGAGCTTTTTTATCCCATTAGGGCTTAGAATTTCTCTTTTTGCACATAATAAAATCATTAACTCTAGCTGGCAAATTAGCATGGCCTCTCATTGTCTGCTCTACACAGTGTGCAATCTCTCTTGAATGCAGGCAACCATTCTATAACATTACTGTTTTGTGCTTAAAATGTTTCCTTTGTAATGCAATTTGAATGCTAAAAGTATGTTGCTGAAGCAGCATAGTTTCATGAAACCGAGGAATTTAGAAATTTGAAATTATCTTTCCTCTCCCACTGTCTCATTGGTAATATTTTTTCCAAGTCACCTAAAACACAATGGCAATCTTCTGCATCTTCTATGTTCATTTTGGAAAAAAAAAAAAAAAAAAAAGCAGTCTATATGCACAAAACATTTTAAAGACCAAAATTACTGAAGATTATCACTGTTACAGAAGGAATATTTTATTTTGGCGTTCTTTAAATTTAATCACTACCTTAATCCAGGGTGCATGAGATTCACTGTCAGACTGGTGTAACTAGTTTACATTGATCCATACTCACAATTTTTTGAAAACTTTGCATGGACGTGAGGTGTGATCTCAAGCTTATTAAGATACACAGAGAAATTCTTGCTGGCAAAACCACATTGTGAATGAATCTGGCTCTCAGAAAGACCATATGATTGCCTTTGGAAATGTTTATCATAAAGAAATGTTGCCCATTCATTCTTTAAGAGCCTTTCCATCCACAGACTACTGCGATTAAAGGAAGCACTAACCAGCATGATATTTTAATCCTGAAAGGCAAAAATAAAACCAACAAATTCAGACCACACAAAACAACCAAACCCGATGGGTATAGAGACTATAGAAGAACATTCACCAGTCACAAAAACAAAGAATGCAAGTGATGGAAAACAGCTCATTTTAACCTACAATTGTCCAATTTTTACAAAGATAAAGGGACAATTTCAAAAAGACATGATAGAAAAGGAAAGTTTTCACAGGACAACCATGCAAAGAGAAGAAATGAAAAAGATACGAAGAATGTTTGTTATAAAAGGACTGTGCACACCCTATTTCTAAAGAATGTCCCAGACATCTTCTGTCAGTTTGATTTTTTTTCCATTTTCTTTTCTGTTGTATGTTTCCTCATTATTCTTGTATTGTCTATCACATTATTTACACTTGTAAAACTATTAGGCAAGATATTGATAATTACTAAAGAATTCTTATATTATTGAAGTTTATATATTATTAAAGTTTCTATGTTCTTTAAATTGAAAAACAGAATAAAGAAACCCTTGTCTGTGAATATTCTAGTGTCTTGAGCAAGTGTTTGTGTCGACAAAGAGCAATTGCTTTCTACTGCATTGAGTGTTAACAGCTTTCACAGTCCCTTGCTCCACTGAATTGTGAACCTCTTGGCTCTGTTTTGCCAGGGAAATTTCTCTGCATTTGGTCTGTCTTAATAAGAGATGGCACTTTGCCATTCACCATTTGCATCCATTTTTTCTTTGCTTTATCCATCTCCAAAGATAAAAAATAGGCTCTTTAAAAGCACAGTAAACTGTGGTTCTCCAAATGCAATCAAGCCAGTTCAGATTAGGCAAAACCAAAGAGCTTATTTATTGTTATGAACTGTACACAAGAAGTGGTTTAGAAAATGAAACAGATTAAATCTTTAAATAAGAGAAGAAAATAAACTGATGGAGAGCACAGCTCTGTAACAGCTAGATGGAAGTCAGCCTTTTTCTGACATTCAGTGTATTTTGAGGAGGGAGAGGAGACAAGTAAATGCATCCCTGATATAACCTTTTAATTCCAGCAGTGTTCCCTAGGGCTTGGAAAGAAATTTCAGAGTCCCGTGGCTCCACATAGCCTTGACAGGGCCATGTAGATGTCAGTAGAAGTCCACCCAGATACAAATGGTACAAGACTCACAGCAAGGCTTTGGGCAGGTTTAAATCTGGTCTAAGCATACATTCCATACAGTGTATTAGGCCAAATGCAACAGCAATGTGGGGAGGGAGGAAATTGTTCTTGTATTTATTTTACTGTGGATTTCAGCCCAGAAGTTAATGGAGAAGGAATTCCTACCCAACTGAGACTCCAAAAGACGTTCACAGAAACCAGACTTGCTTGGTACAGAAACTTATCAGTAATTCTGAAGTTTCAATGACCACCTTGCAGATTGAAGTCCTCCTGAAAATGGGTCAAGTTTTGCCTAGTTCCTGCTCAATTCTATTTAATGCTTATTAAACTATAGCGTTTTGGCCTTGAAATATCTGAATACCTGAAATATGCTCAATACAGAGCATGAAAGGAGGGTGAAAAGCAGCAAAAGCCATCTCACCATCTGTCAGTAGAATTTGCTTTCGCAGCATAGTGTCTGTTTGGTGTATTCTCTAAATAAAATCTACTTCCAAGTAATCTAAGACGTTGTGAATAGACAAACTTATTAGCACTTGTCATGTTCTATATAGGAAGTACTGAAAAAAAGTATCCTCCTGTGCAGTTATAAAGTTCTTGCGAAGAAGCCAGGAAACATGATGGATTTGTGTCGTGTGAAAACAAGTCACACTTCAGTTGTATAAATTCTTTGGAAATATCCATGGGCATACAGAAAGAACCTATAACAGACATAGATAAAACAGATTCAGATCCCCTCATTGGGGGGCTTCTTGAGAAGAAATTACAGATCTCTCTTCTCACAGAATTAGAAAGTCAGAAATCATGCGTATAATACATGGGGAAGTTGTGCTGGAATAGTTTAGATAGTTTGATCTGGTACAAGAGTACATATGAAGGGGATTAAATTCTTAGCAGTATTAGATAGATGGCCATGATCAGGAATAAGAGAGTGCAAGATTAATTTTCTATCCGATTGTTCAGAAATTATGCTACACCATGTCTATCCAAACTGAATTCAGCTGCCACTGTTCTTCCCTTCTTTGGAAAAAAAACTCACATAGCAGAGTTCATCCTGTAGTTTTATTGCTGTGGCCCTTTTTAAAACATATCTTCAACTCACCTCACACCCTAGATATCTCTGAATCTCTTTATCTTTACCCGAGAGCTAATTTAGAATAATGATAGCTTATCTTCCATAGAGCAGAGTAAGCATTATAGAGATCATCAACCCATATCTCTATCCTGCACCTTGAGACCCACCACAGCGATGTTCTCCAGACTGCTCATGCTGCTCACACAGACAGTAAAACTGGAAATATGTGGTTAGATATGCCTGTTTGACACTGAAGTCAGTGTGCATCTCAGCACCCCTGATGCCTTAGCAAGCTGCTAAATGATTTAGGACACACCAGACAAACTCGAATAGGTAATCTGCAGTCTGTTCAGGAGGCAACAACTTTGACAGAAGACAGATGAGCCATGGATCATATAATCAGTGATTCAGAGGCTCACCTGAGTTCAGCCACACATATATGCAAACTTTTTTCGCAACAATTGTTTTGCAAATCCAAAATATGTACAAATCTCAAACAAAATGCTTTTACATTTTGAGCCCCATACAACTAACTACTAGAAAGAATCAATCTTCTTAAAAATATTGCCTCAATTTTGTTGTTTTCCAGCAACTTTGCACATTTTAATTATTTTTTCCAGATTTATGACAACGTGTCTTTAGCCAATAAAAATGATTTAAATGTTACAGAAAAAGTACCTTTAGAGAATTTAATCAGAAGTGATGTTTGGACAGAAGTGATTAGTCCATCAATTATACTCTCAGCTATATATCTGTGGAATATTTTTTTTGCTTTCTAAAAAAAAAATTATACTTGCTTGTGATGGAGACAGCATTGCATCTGAAATGGCCACATTTTGTTTTGGATATGCTCTGGGCAGGAAGACAACAGGGAACAGCAGTGCAGTAATGATCTTGACATTTTCCAGCACCACAGATTATCCTGCAATACAATACCACAGAGTACAAACAGTCCTTTTTCCAGAGATCTTTGATTCTCCAGAATTTCCAGGTTGCCAAATTTCATTATATTTCTACAGCTGTTGACTTTGTATGAGCACACAATAAACTACAGCACTGTGCTGTTGTATATCTGGAGAAGGACTGTGTCAGTTTTTTTTTTTAAATGGACTAATTGCTGTATGCAACAATACCATAATAGCTCTTCTAACGAGTCTGCAAACTCTTTAAAAGTGCTCACTGTACTCTGTTTTTCAGAAGGTGCCAAAACATAATCAGAACACTAATTGCTACATCTACACTGAAAAGTTCTGCTAACAAAGCTTTGTCATTTCAGAGCAGAACAAAGTCACATCACCAATTGACTTTTATGCCAGAAAGACCTTTTGTAGGCACAGTTCTGCTGACAGAGGGAAAGTTGTATCAAATTAGCTTGAATTATTCAAACAAGTGGTACAAAAAATTTGGCAGGAAAAAGAAAAAGGCAAGCAAAGTAAATCATAGAACATTATGCAAGAGATCAGGTCCCACTTAAATTTTTTTTAATTTGGGGGCCAAAAAGTACAACACAATTAGTATTTACACTCCTTATTTAGCCCTCTTTCTGTCAAAATGTGATGGTCATATCCAAATTACCTGATATTTTTAATATTCATTTCCACTCACATCCTTTGCAGATACCATCTGCTAAATGCAGCCATGAGTAGGATGCAAACTGGACACAAGGAGGATACAAAGTGAGAACTGAACAGTCTTAATGAGTCTGTTTGATTCTAATCTTTGAGCCTATTTATTAGTATTAATATATTTTGGGATTACATCTCTCATAGACATCACCAAATATCTTGGCCAGTTTATCTATGAGATGACGTGCACTCTGCTTTTTAGGCAGCACATAAGGGCAGCTATACTACTGGTCCTTCATAAGTTTGGAGATCATCATTTTTTAGGATTCAACTCCATTTTTCCCCCTTTGTCTTTACGATTTTTTTTTTTTTTTTTTTAGTGGCCAGTACAAAGTTTGCAGCTAACATCATTTGTCATCCTCTGTTGTTAGGGCTTATGCTTGTTTGCTACTCACAGTGTCACAGAGGCCAAAGACAGCCAGATCCACTTTCTCTTTTCAGTATCAGAAAGAATCATGATAGTGCCATGAATCCATCCAGACTTCATGAAAGGATGTTAGCACCTAACTTTGTCTAACTTCCTTCATTAAATTAATACTCTATTAAAAAAAGAAAGAGAGAAGAGTGGCTGATTAAATCATCTCAGTTTTTTCAATTTGCATGGAATTGTGCTTATGGTAACTCAGAAAACAATCACCTCTGATTAATATATATTATACAATTAGAAACATGAACAAGCTTTTTCAGTGTAGCCAATTAATCCAAACATTTCCTTGTAAAGTCAAATCTCATTTTCCACGGACATTTTAATCACTTTTTGAGTGCTATTTACATTTAGCAAACGTAAGCTACTATAATTTTTTATTTTAGTAATTATTTTAAGCAGGCTTAGTTTTCTGTTTGAGTAATAATTAAGGTATTAGATATGTATGTGTCATGCACTTGTTTTGGGGAGGAGATCATCATGTTACCCCTGGGTGTTTCATTGAGCTCATGAACACCTCAGGATCTGAACCATAAAGATGTAACTTGCAGATAAGAAAATCCCTGAGCCACAGGCAAAGGAGAACATTCTAGGAACATTTCATGCTTTCCTGTTCTTATATCTTATATCTTCTCCAGACATCCACTACCGTCCTCTGTTGGAGAGAGGGTACTGAGTTAAGTGTGCTTTTACTATGAACTACTACAGGTATTATGTTCTCAAAAAGACTATAATCACAGCAATAGTGCTCTGCTTGAGTTAGTTGTTTTTCCTTTTCAGCAGGAATAATTAATTTGTCTTTGGCAGTAACACAAATACATTGCTTCTTGATTCAGATCTAGATGGATCACAGGTAACTCAGTGTTCCTGCATCAGGCCATACTGCTCAGCTTAACTTGATGTTCACTCAAACACCTTTTAAAAAGAGGAGTACTTTTGATACAGAGGAGCTAGTACATTCATTCTTTATTTCTTTTTAACCTTTATATCATTTTCATGATCACAGCACTCATCTTGCAACATTGCCACGAGACTCAAAAAAAAAAAAAAAATCAGAAATGCTCATTTTAAAGGTATGGATATTAAAGTGTATAAAAGAATACAAATACAAGGGATCTTTGCATTCATACAGTTTTAATTACAGATTAATTACAGATTTTTTTTGCATTTTGCATTGTGGAGGGAACAAAAATGAAAGTGAATAGCTCTAAAAAAGAAAAACTAAACATAAAATCCAGCCCTGAAAAAATGCTCCAATGTATTTCATTGAATATTTTATAGCTTCAAGTTATTTTATAGTTTTTAAGATTTCCCACACTGTGATTTGGCTACCTGTGTTCACTAGTTAGAAAGCTACCTGAGCAATAGTTTTATCTTCAGCCAGTCAGCAATTTGAAAACTAGAATAAGCAAGGAGAGAGTATGTCTTCACTTCTGTACCCACAAGAAGACTAAAGGATTTAAATTTGAAATTGCTGAAAATCAATTTCAGTTATACTAATGTGCTTAAAGTCAAATAGTAATAAGTTTTACTTTCCTGTTTTGATTAGTATAAATGTAGGCACAAGATACATAATACGAATTCCCAATTCACATTCAAAATGGAAAAACCACTCTCCAGTACTATTTCAGTCTATTTTGTTCTTGAAGACTGACTTGGTAAATAAGCAATATATAAACATCTTTCATTATCTCTGGCGAAGAAAGGCCAAGAATCATTATTTGAGTTGATGATCATTTTACCTGTACTTTATGCTATAGTTCTTCTACTGCTGTGCTCTGGCTCCTGGATAAATTCTTAAAGCATTGCCATAATCTTTCATTATAATATACTTATTCACTACAAAGTCATTGCACAATTTCTTTGTTTTTCTAGAAGTCCTGATGGAAAAATTCATTTGTTGTATCCCCTAATGCACAAAAAAAAAAAAAAAAAAAAGCTCGTGGGAGCTATTGGGAATAGGTGAACGGTTGGATTGGATGATCTCTTAGGTCTTTTCCAACCTTGGTGATTCTATGATTCTATGAAAAAAAGTAAAGAAATACAATCATCTTGTAAGAACTCTGAAGCACTTCCAGATGGACTGAATAATACAGGAAGTATTTACCATCAGTCTTGCATGATACAGTGAATGGCAGATGGCGCAATAAGCAAAGGAGAAACTGGATTCACCAGTAATGTGGTTTCAACACAGGGACTTACAGGTACAACAAATGGTTCTGCTTTTCCACATGGATAATGGAAGCAAGTAAAAACAAACCAACAAGGAAAGAGAACACTTCTTTCAATATTCTTCACGAGACTCTTGTTACTATAAAAACATATCCAATCCTGATATGCCAAAGACTCACCCATACAGTAGCTCCGACAAAAGCTGGATCTTATCCTATATAACTATTACTATAGCTGTCCTTTTTATAAATCATACTAATTGCAAATAAGTAAATGCAAATTCTGACTTTTATTTACTTTCTTATTTTCTTCCCAGATCCCTTCTGAAGTAGAATTTATGTTTGAAATTTCAGTGTTATTTTTGTGTTCTACTTTTATCTGGATTTGTGATCACATGTTGCATGTTTATGTTTCATAAAGCATTTCAGAATTATCATGAACTTCTTCACAGCTTTTCACAAAATACACTGCACCTTCCAGCTTTGTAATCTTTTTCAAGTTTCTTCACTGAAGACACTTTTTTTTATTGACAGTCAATTCAATAAGTAAAAAAAGATCTTTGAGCACATAATTCAGTCTAAGAAAAGCTTGAGAACAGCCAAATATTTTATTTCTCCTGTGCTTCATTTTTAACCAGAAGCTTATGAAAATGATTTCATTAGATGAGCAATTCATATTTTGAAATCACCTTTAATTTTGATGTTTGAGTGCCATTAATGGTCATTAGCTATTAATTCAGATTCACCAGCCATTTGGACAGTATAGAACTTCTTTTCTAGTTAGTTGCACTAAGAAATATTAGCGTGAAAGTTCATTTGGTCACTCACAAATCCACAAAAGTTATTTGTCTTTTCAGTGCTATGTCAGTCATGTTCCTCTATTTTTATTTCTATTGCTTCTAGAGAAAATAACTTTTATTCTTCTATAGTTCCAACCCAAAAGGCCTTACTATTAAAGTAAGGAATGTGTAACATACCTTCTCAAATACAAAATACCTATACAGTTGACAAAGCCTTTCCACAAGTATACCCTTCAAGACAGATGTTCACAGGAAACCAAGTGGACAATGACCTAATGAGTCATGAAACTATACTTATGCACAGTGCATATGTATATGCATAGTAAATTATCATGCAGAACTACATGATTTTTTAAGCAAAGCCAGTTCCTGAAACAGGTAGTATCCCTCCTTCCCCAAAGGCAACTGAAGAGTTGTGGACACATTGTAATTCACCAGTCTTGACCAGCCCCCTGAAGTGATGGACCACTTCAGAATCACATCTACAAAAACGATCCCCTGAATTCTCAAAGATACCAGCCCTAAACCAAAACCTTGCCACATATACAATTCACAACTCGCTGCATTGGTTCTAGACAATCAAAATTCCCACACTTAGACTAGGTGCACAAATCATGGTCCTGGCTGATAATAGTAGACAGTGGATACAGGTACGCTAGAACAGTTTATTTCTGACCATCATTCCATTTAGTTGTTTCTTCCCTCAGGATATCTCAGAAACAAGCTACAGACTGAGACTGTTATTTCAGCATGCCTTGTATCATCTGCTGCCATAGATTAGACATCATAAATGGAATTAAACTTACAGAACACAGAAAGAAGAAAACAACACAAAAAACCCTGATGTTGAACACAGAGGTATAAAACTGAGAGTGAGAGAAAGTAAGTAAAATTTATTTTCTTGCATTCAAAGAAGGCACTCAAGCTTCATCCATTTTCAAGTCATTGTTGATGTTACTTTAATCTTCAGTTCTTCTTTAACATAGTTAAGTTTGGTTTTTTTTTTTCCAAAGAGAAAAAAGATGACATTTTATGATGAATTATTAAGTTAATATTATTTCCTGAGATAATCTCAGATTTATTTTTCATATTGTATTGTTTTGAAAAGGAAAAGTTCCAAGTGACAGCAAGTCCTTCCACTGCAGGGACTGGGGATGTAGAATGGGGAAAAAACATGGAGCCAACATGAGAATGAAGCAAGCTTAAATAAAGGAATGACTACAAGGAATATTAAGAGTAAATACATGGTAAATTTGTTAATAAGGCTTGAAGTTAGCTTGCTAATATGCAAAGTTGTGGGGTTTTTTTGGCATCATAATTTACACCAGTGACTAACAACGTGTGTTTTACAAGCAAGTAAAACATTTACCCCTCTTTCACACAGACTTGAAAAGCTGTGAGAAATACGTGAGCAGACAGTGAGCACACTACCTGAAGATGACAAAAAGCCTCAAATAATCGTTGTCAATAAAACTGTCTTTCTATTGTCAAGAATACGTGAAATATTGACAAAGCGGTAACTTCAAGTGACTGATGTGCATTAGCAGAACTGTGCATGAAAGGTATCAAAGGTACCTCCCACAGTGTAGCTAGCTCTACCTATTATTAATACCTGATTTTAATAAGCATTAAAATTCATGCAAACACTTTGAAATAAGGACAAAAACTGCAAAAAACTCTTTGGGGTGTAAACTAGACAAGTTAGCATAAAAATTAGTTGATAGATCCTGAACTGGCATGAATCAATGTGTCTAACTAGAAGTCAAAATGATTAGGTATAATTACACCATTTGAGTTCATAATTCCTTCTTTTCCCCTTGAGAGATTAATTTTATTCCCCCAAAAATCTGAAAACGGATGAGAACATCTTGTTTCATTATAAATATTCAAGGCAAAACAGGTACCTCGTACACATGGATGTGATTACTAGTAGGCTGAGTTCTTTGAATAGGTTAGGAAGAACAGTTCTCTGGAACACAGTTTTTCCTATTTTCTACATTTTCTCATCACATATGCACAGGACCTTAATGCAAATAATGGCTGGGGGCTAAGATGTACGCACATATATGCAGCAGTAATCCCAGAAGAATTCTTCATCTGCGAGTAATTTACAAAAGATGGGCTTCTGCCTTGTCTCTAACCAGAACAGTTCAGTTACCATTCATTTCCTGGGCAGTGTTGATATATACCCTAAGATAAATCTGAGGGGAAAAGTAATAACTTGGTTACATATTAAAATTAACACCAAGTTGAAAAGAAAACCTAAATCCTTAAGCATTAGTACATTCTCAGCATTACCATAATGAGCTGGGGGAAAAAATTATAGATCATCTCAGAAACAGCAATCACCCTAATCTAGTGGGTCGAAGCACTCATGGCAGGGAGTTTGAAACTGGATAATCTTTTCCAGCCTAAGCCATTTCCATGATTCTGTGATTGCCTTTCTCCCTTTGTTTGCTACAAACTTGTCCTCCCTGAGATTTCAGATATTATTTTTTCCTTCCTGCCACATTTTGGGATAAGGGTGGTACCATCTGCTGTATTTATTTTTCCTACTGTGGGCTAACAAGATCCACTACAGCTGGGAAATTCTGACCAACCCCAGCTCATTCATCCGGATTTGCAGTCCAGACTAGGCAGCAGGAAAGCTTCCTCACTTTTTTTTATCCTGTGCCTGAAATATGGCAATCTTTTCCTCAGTATTGCCAGACACAGCATAGCACATCTCCTGCCATGAATACTTTTTGGCAGAAGAGGCAAAGCTCACGTCTTTACATTGCATTTCTCCCCACATGCTTCTTTTCTTCCACATCTTGATCTGCAGTGAGTCACTGTGATATAGATATGCAGCAGTAAAGCTGTTGACAGAACTAAAAAAAAAAATTGCATGCAGTGTTGCTTACATAGTGATATATAATCCAAATAACACAGCATTAAAAGAGGAACCACTGTACTGCATATTCACAAAGCAGCTATGCTGACTTTACTTGTAAACAACTATGCAGTGAAATTGCTTGCTGACCATATTTATTATACTGGATGCATCTACAGATATAATTACTAATTAGACTATTTACTCCAGACTATCATGTGACCTGTATTTGCTGTGTCTGTCTCATTCTTGAATGCAAATCAAAAGCCTAACTAAACTTCAAAATGAAGCGTTGACATTTCAGATTTGAATGGCCATGCTTTCTCTGGAAATTCGGAAAACGTACTGCAATGTGGCTTCTTGTGGAAGTAAATCAGTTTGGCTTTATTTTTATGTTTTGTCTGTTTTTGTGGGTTTTTCTATTTTTGTTTTCTTTTGTTTGTTTTAAATTAGAGAATATAAAATCTGTTGCTTCAATGTTCTGGACAGCAGAATGCTGAATAGATGTGTAGAAAATGAAAAGGCATTTGCAGTTTTTCCAGAAAATCTGCAACAGGATTTAGACATGCTGATTTCTAGAATATTGTACAATAAGTATTTCAAATGCACTGGAAATGTAGCAAACCGTGGCAAAAAAAAAAAAAAACCAAAAAAAAAACAAAAAAAAACAATCCAATGTGTAAAAAAAGAATAGTGATAGGCATTGAAATCAACAATGTCTTTGCAGCAGAGATAAAACCATCAATACCGTCACTGTCCCGAGATACTTCATAATATCAATAATTGCTAATCCCCAATCTTAGATTGAGTGAAAGCTTACTGAAGTCACCCCAGTGAAATCTGATACCTTCAAGAAGATCAAGAAGTTGAATAGCACCAGATGTAGCATCATGCCAATAGTATTATGTCACACAACAATGATTAATTACAGTATAGACAATCAATAGGTATATTTCTCAACTTCCTTGGCACAGAGGGTGTGTTTACTGAATAATATAAATGAGAGTTCATCAGAAAAATGGAAAATCTGCCTAAAGTAGAGCAAACTGCCTTATAAACTTCAGAAATTGTGTTTTTTCTTTTTAATTTGTATATGGTGCACAAATGGCACATCTCTTTTCATACATATGTGTGGTTGGAAAGTGCTCAAACATTTAATTACATCATAATCCATTCAAGTAGTTTCTGAGGTGATTTTCTTACTTAATTCATTGACTGTTACTTATTGTTTGCATTGTAAAATGATCTTCCGGACATTTGAAAGTAAAATATACTGAAACTTCTTGAATTCATGTAAAGATTCTCTTCTCAATGATCCCACTTGACATAACAGAAACTGTTAGTGCAAAATAAGCTTCTGTATTTTGGTTTATTTTTATCAAAGATTACTCTCATGAATTTTCCAAAAAGCATTTTTACTTTTTTTAAATGTAATTTGCTCAACCCTTACATACAAGGACAAAGCCAGTTCTAAATTAAAAAAAAAAAAAAAAAAAAAAAAAAAAAAAAAATTCCCTCAATCCAGTTAAAGAAAAAACCAAAAAAATTACTTACCTGTGCCAAGAATCAGAGCTTACTAAATACTCCAGAAAGAAGGATTGCCAGCTATAGATCCTCCTTTTGTAGCAGCTAGCCCTTAAATGAGGTTTAGGGAGGGGTGGAACCAGGTTCCATCCCTTCAGGTCACACAAGTGGATTGCTTTCACCTGTGCTCCCAGGTCTAGCTGTGAGTCCTTTCACCAGGTACTCAATCATTGGTTCAGGATGTGACTTAGCAATTCCCATACAACAGTTGCAGTGAAATTCTCTTTAGTGCATCTCTTACATGATGTATTAAGTAGTGATGTGAAGGAATATTGCTAGGTGATAGATCTTTTTCTTAAGATGGAGAGTCAAAAGAACCGTAGGTACCAACACTTTAAAAAGGGATAACAGAACTACTCTGGTAATTATATTCTTGTCAGCCTGACAATAGATTCAGATCAAAATAATAGAACAGCTGACAAATGATTAAATTAATGAAAAATTAAAAGAATAAAACAATCACTGTCAATCAACAAAGAAAACAGATCTTGTCAAACTAACTTTGTATCATGAGCAATATTAAAAAGTTTGGCTGGTAAAATCAATGTTACCACTGTAACAGACTGCTGAATTTTTAATACACAATTAAAACAACAACAAAAAAAATACTACAAATTCTCTAGCCCTCAAGTTTCATCAAATAATTGTGAAAGAGAACTTGTCCATAGTTGCTGCATTCACTTGGTTCCAAACCACAAATTCCCTGTATATCAAACTGTTATGTGACCTAAGCCAATGATCTAAAACTGTGTTTCTAGATCACTAATATTAAACTGTTAACTCAGATGGCAAATAATTTATAAAAATATAATTAATTTTATAAATAGTATATATAGAGACAGGTCATTTCTACAGATACACTTGTGTCTGTGATTAAGCAAGCGCATTTTATGAAGTGTAAAGTCACTTGTGCCATGGTTGTTAGCCATTGATACATGGTAAGTAAATTCATCTCTTGGAAAATCAGTTCTGAAAAATAAATAATTAAGAACATTTGCAAATCCTCAGAATGAACTTTCAGAGTATTAGTAATCAAGCAATATAATATATATTTTGGATATAGAAAGGGCTTATTAAGAAGAAAAGAGAAATATGATACTACATCCAGCTTCTGTAAAGAAGAAAGTTTCTAGAAATCTGGGTTCCATTCTTCAATCAATGGATGAAAAACTGCTGAAAAAGAGAGTGAGCCTAGAGAATAGCTTTGAGAACATGCGAAAAGATTAAAGATTACAGTGAAGAATTTCAGTAGGTCTATATATTTATCTTATGAAAAAAAATGAACTATTGCATAAATATAGTCTCAGAGAACTGGAGTGTAAACTTGGAATGTGATACTAAAAGACTTTGAGACTTTACATCTATATGGTAACTGGAAAGCCAAATCAGATTCTTGGAATGCTTCTAACTTTTCTGTGGAGAAGAAAATACCAATGTCAGCACTAAATGCAACTCATAAAGCTAGACATGTTTTCCTGAATCTGGAGAAAATTTGGCAGAGGTCTGCTGTTGTTCTCTGACAGACAAAAGGAAAAATAGACTAGTATGGGATAAGAAGTTACACACAGCAGTTTATTGGCACATATCTTATTTTTCCACATGAAAATTTGCACTCATTAAGTGCCTGCAAAAGACAAGCTAGATTCTTTTAAGACCAGAAAAAGCAAAAAAAAATAATCTCAATCTCACCTGTGCACATCACATAGACAAATGTTTTCCAAGGCCACCACTGAGATTTTTCTAAAACGAAGTATCCAGATTGATTCCTTTAAAAGATTGAAGCTGGTTCTTCTGTGACACAGATTATCTTCCTGAACAAGGTAATCAGCTGCTCACAGCTATGTGTGTTGCACGTCATTAGTTAATGATACACACCACTGCTCTGGAGACATGCAACATTTCTCCTGCTGGATACACTTATCGTTCTCTTATTGCTTAACCTTAACACGACTCTCATGTGTCCAATCAGCTTCTCATTTGCTTCATTTTAATTCCTCTGACACCTTTTTCAAAATGAGTTAGGTGTTTCATGCTGAGGTTACTAATATAACAAATGGAGGCCTGATCAAACTCTGAGTAGCAGGCTTTCTTTAAAGCTCTAATACTTTAAAGTTTAGGCATCTGTGTTTTTATCAAAGAGCCACAATGAAGGCTCCAGGGTCATCATTATCGTTTCAGGCTGAACACTAGTCTCTGCCTTTATTTCCTTTTCTGGGTGACAGCTCTGAAGGGCTGACATTAATCACCAACAATCTCATGATAGCATGTAATTGCATATATCAAAAAAAAATATTCATCCCAGGGGCAGCTGTCAGTGCTAGAACACTGGATATCAACCCAGTTAAATCCTAGCACGGAGGTAATTTTTTGTCACTCCGTCCAGGGAAGTGAATGACATTAATGCTCTGTCCCACAAGTAACCTTTATGTCACCCAGCCTCTATCAAGTAATTAGAAGGATTCTGAGCATATCCCATGTCAATCACATAAACTCAATACACTGATCTAAACACAGCCTCATGTGGAAGTATGAAAACTGTATTTCCCCAAACATAGTTTTTTTCACTATGATTCTGTTGGGGAAAAAGAGAAAAGAAGGAGGAAAAAAGCACATGCAGGATTGCTCTTTTAGGTCAAAAGGCACAGTGATCATGAAGGAATAGAAAAGTGCAAAATATGTTCCTGTCTTTTATATAAAACCATTTGGTTACTAGTACACAGATCTATTTAATCAGAAAAGGGTATGACATCAACTATTGGTGCATGTGGAAGTGAAAGTCCAGCTTTGTGTTCATGGAAGAAGTAATTCACATGACATTGTCTCAGTGCAGTACAAGACAGTTTTCAACGCACTAGTGCTATAATTATAGGTTCTTTAATTAGCAAAGAATACTGCAATTAGTGTCTCTGTGCATTCTAGAGATCATTACTGCTATGTTACCCATACTATTCTCTTGCTTCAGTGGTTTCAAATTAAGTATAGATCACATTCAAGGTTCCTCTTTTAAAATTCTACATTGGCTAGATTAATATTATGATCTAAATATCATCTGCTACTGTAGCCATTTTATTTTTTTTTCTTGAGTAATATTTTCTGTCTTTTTTAGTTATACTTTTCTTTAGATATTTTTTCCATATGCGTTACGATTTGCCCAAACTTAATTTAAATTCATGTTAAATGCAGTTGTTTATGACTATTTCTAGTTTTCCAGTTTAATTCTGGCTTACAGTTGTCTATGCTAAACTTCAATGATGCATTTAGCTTTTCCAAAAGAGATTTTTAAAAAATCTCATTTGGTATACATGGTGAAATCTAGAAAATACATGTGTTTTGATTCTTGTTGCTAAAATCTATTTATGTCAAAAGCTTTCACCCAATTTGTTTTGTTAATAAGCTGCATTGTAATGGGTACTTTCTGCATTCCTCTACCCAAGATAGAACCTTTAGCTTCCAGCATGCTGCATAGCTGTACTTATATGCAGTTTTTCATGGACTTTGCATTTGAAAGCTGTATTACCTTGTCTTAATAAGGATCAGTTCCATCTCAAGACCACATTTCACTCTCTCTCTCAAAAAAAGCCTGATCCAAAGCAAATTAGAGTGAATGGGTGTTTGCATTTTTCTTTCATGCTGTTGACGTGGAGAGACTGATAATCACATCAGAATTCAGAACATTTTTTGCCTTGTCTACTGTTGAAGCTGCCATTTGGGATAGCACTCACCAGCTGAAAAGCATATATTGTTACCCACATATGTATTTGACCTCCTGTCTCATGAGTTTTGTTTTGTTTTGAGAAGAGAGAGATAGAGGCTTTTAGGACTTCTGTTACAAACATCTATTTTTAGAAAGGATGTTTTGCACCCTAAGAGCATCTGTTTCCCTCCATTTATGGCAAATGAAGTCTAGAATACACTTAATGTAATTTAGACCCAAAGCTAATATTGTCAGATAAAATCCATTTGGTCTCTCTTATTTCACAATCTTATAGTTCTCCAGGACCAAGATCACAGAATTGTTTTTAAATGCACTTTTTGCAGGATTTTTTTGCCATGAAATCTTGGAGTTTCAGATCATTTAAAGATGATCTCTGCAAAAGAATGATCATATGCTAAAGACAAGCATACATACATACATGAAAGACAAAATTATTCTAGCAAACTTTGAATTCTGGTATTCACAATTTTAATAAACGTTCCTGCTGAATGTGTGTGTATAGCTTAGTTATTAACCCTTTTATCTTAAATATTGGAGTTTGGTGAGAGATAGTTTCAGTAAAATTACAGGACATATGGACAGGCAGTGTGGGAAAAAGTATTCTTTTCACTTGATATTGCAATGCACTAAGAAAACATATACCAAAAGAAAAAAGACTTCCCAGCGTTACATGAAAAACTAAGACCTGCACTTTGAAACAACCTCTAAGAATTTGTTTCAGGGGTTTTAACTACACTTGTGCCCTTTTTCAGTCTGCATCAAGAAATTAGATTTAAAATAAATTTTTACCTTTTAGCTTAATGCTCTCTCATATGAAACACTTGGAGACCATCTGTCATTTTAAGCTAGTGTTTATTTTGTTCTAATGATGGAAGACACGTAGATCAGTATTATCAAGTAAATCTTTGACAATATCAGCAATATGCATCTTGTTGCAGCATTATTTTGTAACACAGCAATTCATATTTCCCTCTTCATTAAAACATTTTATCATGTTAATTACCATTGTGACAATTTAAATATTGGAACACATACAATTAACTGCAAAATATAGTCCTTTAAGATCACCTTCCTCAGCTATCACTTCTCCAGAATTCAGCTGGATTTAATATAAGAACCAAAAAGTCTGTTACTGATATTAGCAATTCAAAGTAGTAATTAAAACCTAAAGTCTCTGCAACTTTTATGCAATAAACTAATCAGCAGCTGTTCTCTCAAGCCGATATTCGAGACGAATATCCTAGATTTAGAGAGACTCCCATCCTCATTCAATGAATTCAGTGAAAAAACAATGTTTTTTCCTGTTAAGAATTACATTATTGCTAATATGTAAACTGTTTTCTTTTTTCCCCATGATTATAAAGATAGATGCTTATAGATGCTTAAGGATATGCTCGAGAATAAAATATGTTTATGTCAGTAGCTTGGACAGGTCTCTCAATTGCTGTCCCAAACTGCAGTTTCCATTTAAAAACAAAACAAAATAAATCCTATACATATATCACGTACCCAAATACAAATTATCATCTTTAATGTTGGTGTATTCCTTTTTTCTTTATTTTTTTCTTTTTTTTTCCTCATGGTACAACCTTTAATTATAGTGAAAACAATGTAATAATTGTAATAAATGCAGATTGGGAAGCAAGTGTAACCAATGCAACAAGTGCTTCCTTGATTTGCAGGACATTTTAGTTCTACCTTCTTGGTCCATTAATATTAATGACACTTTGGGAAATATACATATTAGAAAGGTCCATATTCTGTAGATCATTGCAGTCATGTTGCAATGCACAGTGCATCTGAGTCTGTGCGTGAAGAACCACGTAGAAATTCAAAGGGAAGACATTCTCCTAAAGCATGTTTGGATATATAGCATTGTAAGAAATTTCCTCTTCACTGCTTGTGTGAAAAATAATCAATCACAAAATAATCAATGTCCTAAAAAAAACTTCAAAAAAAAATTACTTAATTGCTTCCCCCCTTGGAGCGGAAAACATAAACCTTTGATATATATACACTTTCTGGGTATACATTAGTGCTAACAGTAATAATTTTAAGACCATAATACATTATGTCCAAAGAAAATGGGGAAAGAAATAGGAGTTATTCATAAAGAGAGAAAAAGTTAATTTAAGAGTGGGTAGGCTAGGGAAAGTCAGGGTATTCAGGCAATTCAGTTGTTCTTGATAACTAACTATAGTGGAGAATGAGTACATAGTTTCCTAAGCCCACTCAGGCTAAGGTAAAACTATTTGAGAGCTGTTCCCAGTATCCAACCATGCTTATTTAGTGGTGAAGTCAGCGCATTTCTCCCAGAGAGCAATTCCTGCTAGTGGACTGAAGTATCTGTCTGATTTATCCTTACTCAAGGCCGTGTGCTTCTGTTGTTTCAAACAGAAACAAAAGAACGATTGATCTACGGATATTTAACTGCTCAATATGCACTTGATTTCTATATTCCAGGAGGGATTTTAAGATTGGGAAGTTAAGGGATGTGTCCAGCAGGGCAAAAAAACAAAGCATATAAATGCTTTTGTCTTATTTGACCCAACAAAATCAGAGAAATCACCTTGCTCAACCTATTCCTCATGCTTGCCTACAGGCAACAACTAGTTTAACCCATTTATTAAGGCCAAAGCAGTGAGGCTTTTCAGTGAACCTGTCTTATCATTTACAACATAGCTGATCTCTCTTGTTCAAAATCAGAGAGAGGAGAGAAGGCAGCAATAGAAAAGCAATATGGCCCCAGTAGTATAGCCATACAACAGGTGTGAATCTCACCACAACAGATTTATTTCTGCCAGACTTTTTGCTTTAGACTTCTTTTGCCTATTTCATATCTACTGCATGCATGCAGTATTCTGAGCAAGTTGAAGTTCTGAAGTTCTGTACATGAACAGTGGTAAACTAATCTCACCTCAGATCCAGAAATTCCTCAATCTATCTTCAATATTTTTTCTTTACAATCCTTATGGAGAGTTATTGAATCTGAGTCTATGAGAACTATTTGTTCTTACAAATAACACAAATACTACTACTGAAGACAGAGCCAACAAAAGTCGTTTCTGAATGAATTTATGAATCACATATATCAACTTGGAAACTTAAAGATAAAAGAAAATGAAAACTGAAATATGACCTTGGGCCATGGAGAGAGAAAAAAATTACAGTCCTTGTGACAGTACCTGATAGCAAAAGACAGATCCACACTCTACAGATATTCGCTAGAGCTCTCTGGTGTTGTGCTCCTTTGCTTTTATACAGAGAAAGGTTTACTAGCAGTAGATGAAAGAGACTTGTAACTCTCTTATGCAGCATGCATATTGATTCTTGGTGCTTTAGATACAGAAATCAAATCACAATATTGAATTTTTCACACTGATTCATGCCCTGCTCTTCTCTGTAACCTATCACTTTTTTGGAGTATACAAGTAGATTCTTACTGAGCTCAGTAGGATCCATTGTGTTAACAAGAATAGGAAATTCTGTTGAGAAACACAAGCACATTATTCAGAATTTGTGTAATGTGTGTGTCCTGTGGATAATTTTAAACAGGTTTTTGTAGTTTAAATGAATATATGAGAACTATAATGAAAGTAATGCCTCCTATTTCAAGACCAGGTTGAACTGGGCTTTAGGCAACCTGGCCTGGTGGGAGGTGTCCCTGCCCATGTCAAGGGGTTGCAACTAGATGATGCAACTAGGTTCTTTCTCTCCCAAATCATTCTATGATTCTATACAGTGGGATTTTGTGTTTGTAAACATTACTGTTCAACACATCCCTTCTTAGCAAACTCCTTTCATGTGTGTTTGTAAGGATGAACAATTGTGTTGATTACTTTTCCAGATTTGTGAATTAAGGCATAGCCGCATCAAGGATGGATTTCAACTTGCAGATTAAAACATCCAAATGTAGATGTCCAGATGAATACGTTTGTATGTAATCTAAATGACTAAAACAGTCATTACAGTCCCTGCCCATAAAGACAGTAAAGAGAGCTGAATGTGCTGAACTGTTATGAACTGTTTAGCTAAAGAAAAGGAAGATTCTACGCTGTCTAAAATATTCCTCCAAATTACACTGTATTGACTAAATCTTCACCAATGTAATGACATCTTAAGTACATCGTTTATATACAGGTATAACTATCTACTTTCAGAAACTTTTTATGAGTGGAATCCCACAATATAAGCATGGATCACAGGATATACGCTCATGGGATGTGGCAAAGATTTCCAGAGACACCACCATTAATTAGCCTAAACAGCTTAGTATCATAGATACGTTAATAACACTATTTAGTCTAGGTGGATCATAATACAAGTTAAACCTCTTTCTTGGTACAGATGGAAAACAATCTAATTCCATAAAGATTTGTAAGGGACAAAAACAAAACAAAACAAAACAAAAACAACAAACGCACATCTTAGTTTTTAAGACAGTATAATTGTAAAAAGAATTTGGAGGCTGGTGCTTAGTTTATGTGCTAAGTTACATGTTATATCTTGGTGGAATTTTCCCGAGAATACTTAGATCACTGGGAGAATTAAAACAGAACAAGACATAATATTTTATTCAAAAAGATTAGTTAAAAGTAAAAGTAGAAAACTTTCTTTGAAATTCCCAAACCATTTTATTCAATCAATCCTCACATGAACACAGAAAACGAAAAAAGGACTGCAAGCTTGAGATAGAATATTCAAGGAAGAGTTAATGGATTTTACTATTCTGTATACCTTAAAAAAATCTCTATGCAAGTTAGCAAGGTCTTTAAATTGAGCTGGTATAAGATTATTTCCATCCACAATTAAATACCATTGAAGCACTGATTGCCTCAAATGTCTTTTTTTTTTTTCATATAAAAAAAAATCTGCGCTATTTTGGATCAATAATCTGAACTATTCCAGAATCTACATGAAGATCTGGTTAATTGTGCACAGAAGAGGCCATTTTCCTCTACTGTCTCTAAGGGAAGCAATGGGTGCTGCATTCAGATAAATGTGTATGTGATCAAGACATCGGCTTAGATGAATTCCTACTCATATGTAGGCAAATAGGCAGAAATCTAGATGAATCGTAGTACGTCAACAAAAAACAATGTTCGTGGCCCCTACCTCCCCCCTTCCCGAAGCTGTCCCACTTGTCCCATCAACTGGTGAGAATACAGCTGAATTGGTATATCCCTATCTCCAATTATTTGATAGTTGCTGGGGCTGCGATTCAGCTCTCAGCTCCTCTATCTTATGGGGAACAACAATTACAAGTTGACCTTTGCCATAATTTCCAGCACTCTAATTTATCCCATATATCTTAGACTGAACTCAGAGAGCTTCAACTAGAGGTCACAACGCAGATGATGGATTCTGAAAATTGGATATATGCCCCTCAAGTTGTAGACTAGGTCAGAGCTAGTTCCCTATTTCTGAATTATTAATTTCTTTAAATAATTAGCAGACATGCCACTCAATTATCCTTGATTTTCACATCCCATTTAAAGGTCACTAGGTTTTAGAGTCATCCTTAATTTGGCATAAAAATTATCTGTCCTTCCCAGCTCTGGCTTGCATCCCTGCAATCTGAGAAGCAGAAAATTAACTTTGAAAGTTAACTCTTTTGTACAAAGGAAGGCAAATGTATGCATCCTTTCTCTGTTTTCACTTGTAGTTAAGACTTTGTTCAATTATTTAAATTTAAAGAAAATCACATTTCCTCAGCTGTTTCAAATATGCTACCTCTTTTCTCATACATCTTTTAATTTCGTATTTAAATATTTATACATATTGAATGCATCTAGACAAACAAACAAACAAACAAAACACATCAGAAAATGTAATGTAGTAAAAATACCACAGTCCTGGATTCTTTCCCCATTTACTCCTGGGACAGTTATTCAGCATCAGAAGATAACCTGATAGTTTTCTTTACGATCTCCTTTGGGTAAGAGGGAAACGTGATTTTTCATAAACTTACTGAGCTTTCAATATTCCAAATCAAAATCTGAACAATTTAGCAATAATTCATGACTGATTGTTGTCCTTTCTTTTTTCATTTAAATAAACCTGTATTAGTTTTATATGTATACATAATATATATTATTGCCTTTTGTAACCCTGCTATCCTCAATGTCTACCTATCAAAAAATCTACCTATCTACCCAATCCAAATCAAGCTTTCTTTATAGTGACTAAAAATTCTACAACAAAATGCAGAATTATGCAAGCATTACTATAAAACAAGTGAGAATATCTGAACTATTGTCAAACTTATGGCAGTCGTATGGTAAGGTATGACAAGAGTTTGCAACATTGGTTTATTACTTCAGTCAGTATTGCCTTATGGATTGATTTTGTTGCTGGATTACTTTGAGTAGTAACTGTCATAGAGGGGGTTAGAGATGCTGTGAACATTTATTTCCTTCTGTATTTATTCTATAAATTATTCTATAAATAAAATTATTCTATATGTGATCTTTGCCTTCCTTACTGGCACCTATTGAGGATTAGGTGGCACTTTATCCATCAGTTATCACTTGATTTTCTTAGATTGCAGGTAAGTACGAAACACCGAGGAGTGTGAACACCTCAGCAGCTCTAGAAATTAATCACGCTGAATCTTAGCACTACAGTTCCCCGGAATGGTTTATTTGCAAAGTAATGCCAGGCTGAAAGGAACTGTGTTGTTGATTGCTAACTTCAGAAGGTCAGAAGAAGCAACTAACATGAAAATTGTTGATATGTGTTTGAAAACCAAATTAATCCTTACTATCGTGTTTTCTTTTTCAGTTTGCCACATTTCTCAAAACATGAAGATGTAGGTTCTCAATCTCCATTCTTGATAATCCAGTCAGTTTAAGAGAGATGCGGCATTTGGAATAGGAAAATCATCTGAAGACTCTCATTCATTTGCTGGCCATTATAACTGACAAGAGCATTGCTCTATTCTCTTTGCACCCTCCCTTCAGGCATTTATAGACATTGATGAGATCCCCTTGAGCCTCCTTCAGGCTTACCTCTCTTCACAGCAGAGCTGCTCCAATTCCTTGATAGTTTTCATAACCCTCTTTTGAACTCTGTATGTCCTAGTCCCTCTTGTACTGGGAACCTAGAACTAAAAAGATTGTAATTCTGACACCAGATATCATAACACTGGTCTCACTGTAACTGAAGCCTAATTGCCATTACGGTTTACTTTCATGGATTAAGGCAAAGAAAAGCTCTCCCAAACACTTTTGATCACTACTTTGGCATGAACATACCACAGAAATACAGTTGAAGCTTGCCTTGAATTTTTAATTAGTAAATTTAATTGTTTTGCTTGGTTGTTCTTCATATCTATAATTTTTTCATTTGTCTTTTTTATTGCCATTGAAAATATTTAAAAAGAGAGAGAAATTGATATTTAAAGGATAATTCAAAGCTTAAATGGACTATGGACATCTTTTTTTTTTTTTTTTTTTTTTTTTTTTTTTAATAGCAATTTTATCCCAAAACAATTTCATTTAACTGCTGAGAAATACAATGGAAAGAAATAAATGTAAAGGACAGTGAAAAAAATCCTGTATTTTCCACAGAACATTCCACTCTTTTGTAAGCCAATAAGAAAAAATTTCTAACTTGACACTTCCAGAATAAACTAGACCAGACTAGACTAGAAAAGAATATAGTAGAAAGTTGGAAAAGACTTTCAAAGATCATTGAATCTAACTGCCTGAGCACTTTGGAGCTTACAAAAAAAGTTACATGATATTGAAGGCATTCTCTAAATGCCTCTTAAATATTAGTGGGTGTGGGACAACAGCCACCTATCTAGGAAGCCTGTTCCAGTGTTTGACCTCTCTCATGGTACAGAAGTGTTTCCCAGTACCCATCCCAGCCCTCCCCTGGCGTAGCTCTGTATCATTCCCCTTCTGCTACCAGTCCCAGGAAGGAGCAGGAAAAGAAAGCTCTCTCTGCTTTCCCACCTTGGGGAGCTGCAGGGAGAAGTGAGGTCCACTCTTGGCCTCCCCCAGACTGGACAGCCCAGGTGCCCTCAGCCTCTCCTCACAGGACATGCTTCCAGCCTTATTATCAACTCTGGTGCCTCCACTGGACATACTGAAGAATTTTCAAGTCGGTTTTGTATTGTGGAGCTCAGAACTGTGCACAGTATTCACGGTGAGGCTGTACTAAATACATATAGAGACAATTGATGCTCTTGGATGGCTTGCTTATAGAAGTAAGCCAAAAACTTCCACATATGCTCCAGCCTATTTCTATTCATTCATGTTTGTTCACTGCTGGATGTGTACAGGAGTCCATGATGTCCTACAGGCTTCCCAAACAGAGCATCTTACATGTCTTATCTATCCTTTCAACAGACAATACACTGATATTTCTCATTCTAGGAAGCTTTTGATCCTTCTTTGACAAACAAACAAACAAACAAATGTCACAACAGCATGTTGATGCTTGGTTGCAAGACTTCAATTTTCTGAATTTCAAAACAGTGTAGGTTTTGAAGTCTAAACTTGACCCTGAGCTCACAGCCTTATGCAGGAGTAGATGTGCAGATGCAGACATAAAGGAACTCATTTTCTGTCTCATGGAGACCAAAAATTGCAGCTACATAAGGGCCATGCTTCCAAATTCCCTTTCCTTGTTTCATCTATTGGCAAATGCTCCTTATCTAATATCACTATCTGTATTTTTTTTTTCTTATTCCATTACCCCAAGTGAAATCACAGCTGGGACTCATAGAAAAAAAAGTCAGAGTAAGCCTGCCAAACATGTGTGTTTTCAATCCAGTCTAGAAGAAAGGAATCACTGTGATAGCTAAGGGCGGCGAATGTCTGCACACAGCACTGCTTTCATCGTGCTCTCTCCATCAGAACTTGCTCTGATTTCTTTTCATATTCTGCTGTGAATAAAGGCTATGCATTGACTATTAAATATACTGGGCCTGAGTTTAACACTCCTCCCCCGAAAAAGATCAGAAAGAACTTAATTTATGTCTGTAGATATAATGTAGTAATTCAATATCAGAATCAAACCAAGGACTTTTCTGTGCATGTACTAATGAACATTTTAAAACACCAGTAATGGTGGTGGCTTTTTGCTTTTTTTTTTTTTTTTTTTTTCCTAAACAGAAACTTATATAATAAGCACTGAGCAACTGCGAAACTTTCAAACTCAAGTACAACTTAAAAAGAATGAGTGCAAAAAAAAAAAGAAAAGGAAAAATAAAACTTAGCTAGGGGGAAGCAAGCAAGAATTGCTCTTGTAAAGAAAAAAAAGTTTCTGTGCAATATTATATATTAAGCACATTTTGGAGCATAAATCAATATTATATACCTCCCCCCACCCATCCACCAATTATCTGACAGTAGGGATTCACTGATACAGATCTTTTTATGGCATCTCATTCTAGAACTCTATGAACTCATATTGCACAATATTGTCTCTCCTATTTGATTATTCTTTTTTATGAACAAACCTTTTTGAATGATGTTTTCTTCTCTCAGTTTCACTGTGGCTCAGGATATGGAGAATTTCTGTTACACTGAGCATCCAGGGATTTACTGTGCAGGGAATCTTACAGAGTGAGACTTCAGCTTGTTTTTTAATGCTGGGACCGGTAAGACAAAGCCCCCACTTCTGTGTAGACTAGGGTTACATCCACTCCCAATTACTGATATTATATATTACTTACATGATTTGACTTAACAGCTTCAGACTCGTTATGTTTAGCACAGCACACATGGGGGGAATAAAATGGCAATCTGCTATCTGAGCCAAAGTTCCTACAAAGACATAAAAGACATATCAGTCCCAAAGGCAGGCTTCATAGACACCCCCAGTCTCAGAAAGAGTGAAGTGGTAATGGAAATTTTTCCAAACTGATAGGGGGGAAGTTTATTAAACTTTTTTGTTGTTTTGTTTTTTTTTTGTTTTTGTTTTGTTTTGTTTTGTTTCCCATATATTTTTTCCCCCTTGGTTTACTCTCCAGGCTGCAAGTGCACATTGCTGGCTCAAGATTCAACATGAGCTGGCGACGTATGCTTGCAGCCCAGAAAGCCAACAATATCCTGGGTTGCATCAGGAGAAGTCCCCTGACTAGCTGGTTGAGGGAGTTGATTCTGCCCCTCTACTCTGTTCTTGTGAGACCCCACCTGGAGTACTGCATCCAATTCTGATGCCCCCAACACAAGGACATGGAACTGTTGGAGTGGGTCCAGAGGAGGACTACAAAATGGTCAGAGGCCTGGAGCACCTCCCCCATCGGGACAGGCTGAGATTTGAAACTCTTCAACCTGGAGAAGAGAAGGCACTGGGGGGATCTAATGGTGGCTTTTCAGTACCTGAAGGCAGGCTACAGGAAGCTTGGAGGCAATTTTCATAAGGGCAGGTAGTGACAGTGTAACGGGAAATGGTTTTAAACTGCAAGAGGGTAGATCTAGACTAGATATTAGGAAGAAATTCTTTACTGTGAGGGTGGTGAGACACTGAAATAGGTTGCCAGTCAGGTTGTAAATGCCCTGTCCCTGGAAGCATTCAAAGTCAGGCTGGATGGGACATTGAGCAACCTGATCTAGAGGGAGGTGTCCCTACCTACAGCAAGGGAATTGGAACTAAAAGATCCCGTCCATTCCAAACCATTCTACAATTCGATGATTCTACCTTAAGGAAAATATGGCATTTCCATCAATAAGGTGCAACCTTCTGCAAATGGGCTCAATAACACATATATCACTTTCTCTGCTGATTTCTTCTATCTGTTTAGAAAAAAAATCATCAGAGCAAACACTGTGTTTTATGTTCATACTATCTCAGAATCATCTGGGTCAAAAAAGACCTTCAAGATCACTAAATCCAACCATCAGCCTGACCTACTGAGTCCCAGCACTGAACCATGCCAATGTACATGCTAGTAGAGAGTCTCCTTATTTAAAATTGTGCCTACTCAGCAGAATTTTTACTGTAACTGAAATAATAATAACAGTAAGTATAACTTTACATGATTACATGCAGAAAGAGACAAGAGCAGGAAATCTTAGAATCCACTAACTACATAATCAAAATTAGTAACAATGCCAGTGGACTTCTGTGTTTTTCAGACCAAGTGCAGGCCTTCCATCTAGTGTTCATCAGTCTGTGACTGATCAAAAATTGAGGGATTAGATACTCTGGTGCTGGGCTACATTGCTGGGTCTGTTGATTTAAATTTCACCAGATGAAAAGGAGCTGACAGTAAAAAATAATTGAAAACAAATGTTAAGAAATACATCAGATTGGCTTCATTAACAGTTTCATTTAAAAATACTTACACTTAACAGACTCATTGTAAACTACAAGGATCAGATTTATTTTAAAAATTCCTTAAGAAATACAATTTTATTTTGTTTCTTTCCTTTTTCTAACTACCAATAATATAAGAACAATGTAAAGGAGAACACATTCCAGTAACGTCTGCAAAAAGGTTGGCATTTAATAAAAATCAGCTTGTTTACTGCAAATGATAAAATTTAGATGTCTACAAATCCTTAGCTTTTTCATGGTGGAAACATTTTGATTTACATGTTCTAAGATTTTGTTGGTTTTTTTTTCTCTTAATTTCCCTCCTTCCACGTTCTCCAACAAATAAACAAACCCAAACAAGGATGCTCTTTTGGGATGACTAGTTACTACTATTTGAGAATCATTTATTCTGAAATACATTGAAAAATTACAATCTCCAGATTTTCTGCATAAGTAAGTGGGATTTGCTTGTTTTATAACTGAGCTGAGTCCTAGGAAGCACAAGCCATCTTCCCAAACTATCAATTCAAGGGATTCATACAGAGCCAAGAAGCTTTAAAGCTGTCTTGTTGACAGGAAGCATATTTTATAGTTGTTCACTTCTCCCATTGTGTAGGAAGCAATTCTACACTGGTAGTTTAACCTTCATCTACAAAGAGCAATTGTTCTTCCCATGAAGCCTGTGTGATTTTCACTTCAGAAATACGCTAACACAATTATTAATGGGAACCACAAAGAGAATCATATTTTTACAGTAAACGCTGTCAGCTAAATGCAGACCAATACTTTTTTTTGATGTAGAAAGTTTCTAAGAACTGGTAGAATTTTGTTTTTATTTAATTATTCTGCTTCCTGCTTTTATTTTCTGACATCCAGGAGTCTCAAACATCTCCTTGATCTAACTGGCCAGACCCAGGTGACAACACTCAACTGGAAAACCCGCATCAAATCTGTGTTTGTTGAAGTATTTCTGAATGACAGTTCCAAATATTATGTTTCAAGACCTGCATAATAGTTCTATGAGAAGATAGTGTCAGAAGGAATAAATAATAAGTCTGCAAGATTCATTGGGCCATACACTGAGAAATGACATGATCAATGACACTCTTGGGAAGTGTCCCAAACCTGAAACTTCCTTATTCCAGGAGTATATATTTCTCAAGAAGACACCACTTCAAATTACGCTTTCTGTACCTGCTCTTCTGAAACAAAATGTTTTTCCAGGGCCCAGAATGTTCCTGGGAATTTGGTTACTATTTTGCTAATACCTGTATCTTTGATTTTTTTTAATCACCTGGGGTTTTGATCTCTTGAACAGGTTTCCCCATCTTTGTGCTGATACACAAAAAGTGAACAACACTTACCACATCTTCTTCAAGCCACTTTTATGGGCAGATCCACTGTCCCACTTAAAAAAAAAAAAAAAAAAAAAAAAAAAAAGAATGTGTTATGTGCTTAAGAGAGGTGAACTATTAAGTCTGTCACTTCTGATTTTAGTTTACCTTACTTCATTTTGCAGGTCGACAACCACATCTCTAATACAAGTCATAAAACATACTCTCCTCCCAACTCTTACCTGTAAGTAGCTCTGTGTGTCAATGTTGTAAACTCTCCTGAAAAACCTAATTTTTCATTAACCATTGGATAATCTAGGCACCAACTCAGCAATGCAAATTAGTCTAAGAACTGAACTGTAGCAGCACATGTGTCTGCACAACTTAGTAACTGCATGAGCATGGACTGATTTGTTTAGGATAAAAATATGCTGAGAAATATTAGACTTTGGACAAACCTACCTGGAAGTATAATTATGCCAACATGAAAGTGTGAGAGAAATACACACAAGGTATTATCTTGAAATATATGGGCAACAGTATACTAAGTCAGATATTTCGGATATCGGGGGTTGGACTCGATGATCTCTGGAGGTCCCTTCCAACCCCTACAATTCTGTGATTCTGTGATTCTGTGATTTAATTTAGGCAGCAAAAAATTTATACTTTGTAATTAAGTACACAGAGGGAAAGATTTGGCTTCATTTAGATCTAATTCTATCCACTTGAGAGTCTGACTAATATTTAAAATTGCACTTCTGTGAATTCAGCCATATTTCTAATACGGGTAATCTTCTTTGGCCCATTTACATATCAGCCATTCAGTTTTTCTACATCAGTACTGATGTCATTGGAAGTGCATGATTCTTGATGGAGCTCTGGCCCTGTGCAGCTTGATCATATCTCTGCCAGCTGCATGTAATTGTACAGGAAAACAACATAGACCAGAAGGAGTGCATCTGCAGACTAATACCGAAGATCCAGACAAGCACTTCAGGAATCGTTTTAGGAATAACTATAATCTGGTGCCATTGACAGAACAACCACTATCGTATGGACCACACCAAATGTAGTTACAGAGCTGATTCTCTAGCTTATTTTCATCTGATAGAAAGAACATCTGTTGTGCTCTATGAGACAAATCCAATGGAGGATTGAATGGGAAAAACTGAGAAATTCATTTCAGAAGCTCAATCCCAATACAAACTAAGATAATAATTCAAATAATTCAAACACATTCAGCTGTATGTTTGATGCGTCTTGATCATACCATAATCATAAACAAGGAAATACGAACCAGAATGAAATAAGTAATTCTACTGAGGCAAAGAACAGCCCATGTCAGCAACAGCTCTACAGCTGGATTTGGTTCTAAGGCAAAAGATAGACAGCAGTAATCATACCCTGCGTGTTCCAGATCTTTTGAAGAATGAGGAAGGGGTATGGAGGGACACTAGTTCAGGCTTGGTGTCACAAAGCAAGTGAACTGTGATACAAACTTGGGCACAAACATTTACTAAATATCCACAGCAGCTGCAACATAGCTAAGGTGAATCCAGTCTTGGAAGCTACCCATGACTAAAACCCTTTTATCACTAGAGAGATGTGTACCTATGCATATCAGCTGTGTTATCTGAGGAGCTATAAATGAGCACTTGCCTCAGCCAGAGGGATTAGTTCTCCCAGCTCATTCTGCTGCTTCACAAAAATGTTTCTGGGCCATTAAATCCAACCCCTCATTGAATTATCCTACCATTTTATAAAATCCATTCAGAAACTTACAGGAGTTTCCATTAGAAACAATTGTAGCATTCCCCAGCATTCCGTAGTTCTCATGGGAACACCCTCACATACTCACGCTGTTCTGGTTGTCAGGAAATTTTTTACAAGACAGACCAAATATAGTCTAGGTTGACTAATTTCTCTCAAGATAAACCACTATCCACCATTCTCCCGAAAAAGTCATATAAGCTTATAATTGAGTCTGTTATTTGACTTTTTTGGCATGAAAGAGAGCTGAAAGTACATTTTCGCGTCTGCTGTTTCCCTGACACAGTGGTCATTCTGAAAAGGCTGAGAACATCTGCTACGAAATGCTTACAGCAGTCATTTCTCACTTCTGTTTCTGTTTCATCCATGCCAAAAAGAATCATGAAGCAACTTCATTATGTCTAGGAAATATCATACATTCCCCTTCGGGATTTGCAAATAATGCAGCTTCAACAAAAATAAAAATTAAAATTAAAAAAAAACAAAAACAAAAACAAAAACATAAAAGCTACTTATTGAACAGAATTCACAAAAGAATTACAGTGTTTCAGAAGGTATAATTCTCTTATCTCAATGATATTTGTAGAAATCTCTAAGGCAACATTCATTTTATTAATTCAAATGAAAGTCAGTTTAAAATATCGTAATATGTTTAGTCAAAAAAAAAAAGGTTTGAATTGTTATTGTCTTCATGCTGTCACTTTAAGGACTGGAGATACTAGAATTGATGTAAAAACTAACAATTAGGTGTATAAAAAATGCAAGCACATGTACAGAATATTCAAAAATATGGTCTGATTTGAAAAGTTAGGCATTTTGAAATTAAAGAATAATTATATTAAAATAAGATAATGGCTATACAGTATAATTATGAATACAAGAAGGCCAGAGTATACAAATAAAAGGCAAATGAACACAGATTAAAATCTGTCTATATATCAAAACAAATGAAGGACTGCAAGAACAGATAAAAGATTGCTTTGCGCAGAGGATTTTGTCAATTACAGAACTAACCAACCATGGCTGAATAACAACCATGCTTGGATGAAAGATCACTGACACAAATCAAGCACTGTAAAGGGGCCACCATTAGCTGCGTGCTCAGTTATTTTACATGAGCTGAGCTCATCCCTCCATTCTTCTCATAGCCCCTGGACAAATTCCTTGTTTATGAGGAACAAATGCAGTCCTGTAGTTCAGTCACACTACAGAAGCAGTGTTCCTCCCCACTGTTTGCACCTAGCATGCTCTTTTTTGGAAGTAATTAACTGATGAAATGTATACATCAAAGCAATCTTGTTTCTGTATTCATTCTCTGCCTACTCTGTTTCTGTGCCTCCAAGAAAATATAAATTACAAGTTGCAGGTAGAGACTTTCCGTTGTGTATCTGGGAGTACTATGTACTAACCCATTTTCTTGAAAATACAAGGAACCTCTGAAGGCATTTTCTTCCTAGATCTGAGTTTAGAGGTACTTAATTAAAAGGTATGGGAACACTGTTCGGTAAAGGGAGGTTCCCTGAAGATTCATTACTGAGGCTCTGAAGACAGTACCAGTTCTTCCCTCTAGCACTGGAGTTAGTACTGAGTTCTCCTGAGAGCTTTTGTGCCTCTTATTTAACATCTGTTCCTTCATATCCCATGAGAACGTATGCAATGCAGAATCCATTTTATACAGAAATATCTGAACATGAGTACCCCATTCTTATAACAGAAATGTAGAGACACGGATTTTCAGGAGGCCAATGAATACTTGTTGCAAAACCTTGCCTTAATATCCTTAGTCTTCAAGAGATTATGTTAATGTAACCCAAAGATTATGCCAGCAGTGCCCATGCCCTTTCTACACAGTGTTGTCTGCTGCTTTTTTTTGTGTTCATACGCAAAATAATTCACCTTCATATGAGACCACATGCCTTCTATGTGCCACAATCAATATCCATAGTGATTGTTTTATGCTGATGAAAGTTAATCTAACAGATTGAAATAACATTTGTCATGGGTTAAAAATTGCTGCTCAAAATTCCTATCAGTGTAAATCTCTACTTGCCCAGGAGATTCATGCATTTGTCTTTTAATTTTACTTACTATTAAAAGGGTACTCCTTTTGATTGTTCTATTAAATGACTTGTTAGAGAGTGTGAGGGGATGGGTGTTTAACGATTATTCAAGTTGCATTGCGTACAAAGCTGTGGTTTAAGGTTTAATTAGATCACCATACAAAGACTAAAATGATTATGAACATTTTTAGATATATGGTAGAGTAGTAAAAGCAGATTTATAGATATAGATTATAAAATAAAATTGAAACATGGACATATCCTTGAGTGGTCAGGATGACAGATGTTGCCACAGAAACAATAGTTCCAGCATTACCTAGGAGTTGCTCATATTTTATTTCCTAACTTTATCAAGGTTAGAACAGGGAGAAAAGAAAATAGGATCTATTTCAATACTCTGAGGACCTCAGCAGAGAAAACAGGTGTTTGTGTTGAGACTTACTTGTTATTCCTATGTGATGTTAGGCTCTCATTCATCATGGGATGCAAACGAAATGACCTCAGTCAGACCAGAGAGATATAGCTGTGAATTAAATGTATCTGGAATTCATACCTCTATGGAGAGAACTGTAACACTGGATGGTATCCGCTGCTCTTGGCTTTAGGCGTCTGACATGTAGACATCCCTCTCTGAAATATTCATTTAGATTCTCTTTCTAATCAATAACTAAAGAACAGCATCTAATACTTTAATCTCCTTCTAATAAAGGCAAATGAAGAGAGGTTATCACACCCTACCTTGACACATTTTCCTCTTTTTCCTATAAACATCCTCTGGAAAAGTATCTGGGATAGCCTTCTTTCTACTTCAGACATCTAGAATGATATCAATTGACTTCTTTTTAAAGGGGGTTAAGGTCTTACAGATTAAAATCTGTGAACTGTATTAAATTAAAAAACTGCAAATCCCTACCATTTTTTTGTAGGCTTTTACTAATAGAAGTAATTGCCTTAATTTATGCCAAAGAGGCAATTGATATTGCTTAGAAAAAAACATACCCCAGCTTAACTAATCCCAAATAACCTTGAGTGCATGGCAAGATGTTGTATCACTGGTATCAATTCTATTTCTGATACTGTAGAATCAGAGAATCATCTAATTTGGAAAAGACTTTCAAGATCATCAAGTCAGACCAACAACCTGATCTAACAAGTTCTATCTATCCCTTAGTGGTATGTCCAATTGTCTCTTAAATGCCTTCAGAAATGGGGAGTCTACTTTTTCCTTACGCAGCCTTTTCCAAAGCTTGATCACCATGAGTAAGTTCTTCCTAACATGTGATCTAAGCTTTACCTGGTGCAATTTGAGACCACATACTTCACGTTGAACCCAAAGCTTTTCTTATGTGCCTTCTTATTATCACACAGTTTTGCAGTCCTGAAATCCATTCAGATTAGTAGAGTTGGTTAAATACAGTATTACTCATACCTGTATATATTTGACTTTATCCCATTCATGTCACTGAAAGATAATTGGATGCATTCATTTCACCTACTAAGGATGCCAAGCTGCCTTTCTGTACACAGTATACATAATGTTCTTTTTCCCCTCGTAGAAAATATAATATTTATTAATTATTTGACCAGTTTCCAACCTGAAGCACAGATCAGCTTACTTCTTACTGTGATGAGAAAGAGTCCCAAAATGGACCATTTGTGTGTATCTATGTACATACATACATTTTTATATTTACAATGCTGATAATGATTCATTTTCCTGAAATTGCTAGTGCTTGTGGCAGTTCTCTACTTAGATTCATCACAATATGCTATGCACTAAGAAAATGCTTGCTATAAGCAGCTAGAGAGAATACAAATCTTGCCCCTTAGTGGCAAGTATTTTGAAGAAAATGTAATTATTTTGGCCAGAGACAGAAGTCAGTAGTAATGGCTACGGTTCTTATCCTGTAATTCAGGCAAAATGAAATAGTTTATTCTTCAGTTCCTATTGGTATTCAGGAAGATTTGAGCTGTATTAACATTTTCTATGTATTCTAGTTCTATTGCCTGCAGCCCTAAACTTGGAAAATACATTAGCTGCAGCATTAGCTGTTTTTTTCAAGTTCATGAACTAAGAAATCCAGATTTATCTTGAATTTGAATAAATGATTCATTACAAGGATGAAGAAAAAGAAAAATAAGCCTTGTTGACTTACTTCTTTGCATCATGCCTCTGCATTTCCAGGAATTATTATCACCTTCCATCTGCCAGCTTGCCAAAGCAGAATCAGAGTAACTTCCACGTGATATAATTTTTTTTTTTTTTTGCCTGAAAAATCTAAAAAATGAAGAGATTAGATAATAATTATCATAGCACTACCCTTTTGTTACACTAACATGTAACCAAGGAACATGCTAATAGAGGAATACTGTGATATAATATTTCGGTGTTCAAAAGAACATTGAAACTGAACTGAAATTGTGGTCTTACACATTGAAAAGAAGTCAGGAACAAAACAATATGCTCAAAATAATAATAATAATAATAATAATAATAATTAGAATTAGAATTACACACAGCTTTGTAGTAAAGGTTGTGTAATATACGCTCCTTTCTGACACACAATATTGCGTTCAAAGATGTGTAATGAGGCTTGCTAAAACCTACGATATTCTTTAGAGAGCAGACAATTTAAAATTATCCTGCTAAAATAAATAAGTAAATAAATAAGAAATTCCAAACTTTTCTCTTTTCTCTTTCTTTTCTCTTTTCCCTTTCCCTTCCTTTCCTTTTCCTTTCCTTTTTCTCTTTTTCTTTCCTTTCCTTTTTCTTTTTTTCTTTCCTCTCCTTTTCCTTCCCTTTTCTTCCTTTCCTCTCCTTTTCCTTCCCTTTTATACCCTTCCCTTTCCTTTTTTCTCCTTTCTTTTCCTTTCCTTTCTTCTCCTTCCTTTTCCTCTCCTTTCTTTTCTCTTCTTTTTTTCACATAAGCTCTGTTCTAGTAAGATAAGAAGGGTTTACCCACTTTTAACAATCAAGAGAAGGCTAATATAAGGAATCATCAAATAGAATTTGACGTTTTTTATGCCATGTCAAATATTGCCTTCAAAATTATGTCTTGAATCATTTTGTCTCACTGGAGCTTCTATAAATAGGTCTCTCTAAGAAAAGACACTTAAAACTCTAGAAATGAAGTCAATCCAACCCAGAAAAAAACTTCTGGGCATAAAAAATGAAAAAGAAAAAAGAGGAGGAAAAAAAAGTTATCTTTGACTGCTGATGGATATCCTTTTTTTGTAATTGTTTCTGAGGATCTTACTCATCAGTCTTCTGTGAGAACATTATGCGGAAAATTGAACGCACTTCATCAGCACTGCCTCCATACTAGTGCAGGTGATCCATCTCATGAGCCTTTCTAGAATCCAAAATTGTCCTGCAGTCTAGGTAAATACTTAATAACAGAGGAGTAATCTCCAATTATTGTGATTTAAATTGAAAATGACAAATAGATTTAATGCTTTTGGCACTTCATTTGGATTTGTAAATATTTACCAAAACAAAACAAAATAAAAACATAAATACGTGAGATATTTGATAGTGTTTTCTCTATGGTATATTCTCTGAAAATCTCAAGTTGGAGAGAATCATGTGATCAGTTAAACAACAGTCTTGCCAGGAAGTCAACATTCTGGAAAGAACAATTTTACATGCTTAGAATAAAAAAAATTAGGAGAAAATCAAATGACATTAATAGGTCTCAAGACACTCCACAATGTAAATTAAATTGGATAAAGAGTAGAGTAACTTGCGTGCTGGAGGATTAGACTTCAGAGCAGAAGGAAAGACTTTTCCTGAAGCAAAAACAGCTTCAGATCACTGAATTGTTAAGCATGCTGCCATGTTTATGTACGTATTAACAAGTAGAGATGTGCTCTTCTGACTTATACAGCTGTATTACAACAAACTTTTCATATCTCACACTCTGGGCTGGTGTTGTATTGAAGGACTTTTATTATGACTTAGACTTATTATCAAAATTTCTGGTTTTCCAAAATACATTTTCCTCATGGTTTCCCTAGACATTGTATTGCTGTGAAATTACATCAGTGGTAAATTTTCTGAAAACATTTCAGAAGATGCAAATGTTCCGCAGATTTAACTTGGTTGTTTGTTTGCCATTGGTGCTGTAATAACTAGATTAATAGCAAATGATAACTTAGTCTTTCATATCTAATCTGTATTGCAAATTGTTCTTCAGATGCTACCTTTCATTTGATAGCCATCAACTTTCTTAAACTTTTCTCACGCTGATGTCAAATAAAAATGACTCCAGTTGACCCAGTGCTTTACAATAGCAGACAGTGGGAATGGAAGGGAAAGGTGTCTTTTGCTTTTTGGTGTGATATTCAGAGTATAAAAGTCACTTCTCAGCTATCTAAATGGAGAGTTTCTGTGCAAAATGACACCAAATAGGCAAAAGCTAAAGAAAGACAAGGAAGAGGTAATGTGTGAGGTCATTGTAACTAGTAAAAGAATTTGATCTTTCTGAGAATTTTAATACAAGAAAAAGGGATTTTTCTAGCTGAAGAGAATTCAAGGAGAAAGTATCTGACAGTATTCTTGAAAAGGCTTGAAAGAGTAGTGAAACTATTGAAGGAGAAAGATAGCAATGGAGAAACAATATTGTGTGAAACCATGGAGATGAGGTATAATATATAAAATTTCTCTCTGAATTGAATTCCAGACTTCTCAGACATGCACTCAATTCCCAGATAACAAAATTTCCTGCATGGAACAGGCTAATTCACTTAGTCTACCTGTATGTGAGTTTTCCATCCGTAAAATAAAAATGAAGGGACGAAGGCCAATGGAATTTAGGTCAGATGAAAGGAAAAATTGTATCTTGTAAGACATATGGAATAACTTCAGTAATCCTTCTGATCTCCTCAGAGGCTTTAGCTGAAATTCTCTCCTTGGTGTTGCACAGCATACTTTATAGTAGTCGTGAGCAGATGGAAAGTACCCAGAGAGGAGGATTAAGCAAAATTTTAGAAATTTAAGAAATATCACTCACAAGAAAGACTGAAAAAAACTGCAGAACTGCAGTTTGTGAAGCTTGACAAAGGAGATAACTCAGGATAAAGAAAGGCAAGTGCCCCATCCCTGAAGACTTTCAAGGTCATGCTGGATAAGGCACTGGGCAACCTACTCTAGCTGTGGTGCTCCTGTTTGTTGCAGGGGACTTGGACTGCATGGCCTTCAGAGATCCCTTCCAACTCTAAGGATTCTCTGATTCTAAGTGTGAAAATGTAGAAAAGTGGTCTGGGAAAGAAAAAAAAAGGAAGAAAGAAAGTATGTACTCTCCATAACTGTTGTGGATAGTGCAGTAAGTAATTGTGTTATATGAAAAGAAAGGATACTTTGATGTTACGATAAAATTTTCTACTTATATCATTACTGGGACCTAAGGGTGATTTGAATGAGGTTGCTGCACAATCTGCATTACAGGAGATCTTTTCTTAATTGCTTGACAATTACTAGCCAGGAATTACATGCTTAGAGAGTTGCCACTGGCTTCAGCACAATTAAAATTAGCTATTTGTATTATAGGAAATAAAGTTGCTGTGATGTTTTGTTAATCTTCCAGTCCCCAAGCCTGCAGATTTTGTTTGCCTAGACATCAGTTAGAGGTATCAGTTTTCTGAAGTTTCAGTGGACATGGGAGAAAGGTATTCTTAATCTCAATTTAATTTTTAAAAGGGAATTAACTTAATTATGTTACTTAATTACTTACTTTAATATATTTTGGATGAATAGCTATTACTGAAGGAAATGCCTCATGAAAATCTGCCTATTTTGTTTCAGATTAAAATCCATAACATCTACAAGATTTCTTGTAAGCAGGTAAGTTGGAAATTATTGATGGGTAGCATTAATTTCTTACTCTTGTTAAAAAGTGAATTGGATTATTAATAATTTCTCAGTATTTAAATTTAATCTGGAGGTATCTTCAAATCTGTGTTTTCGATAAGGAAAGAACGCAAATTTTGAATTTCAAAGGTGAACATTGCAAACAGTAGGTCATTATAGTCACAATAGTTTTCATTTCTTTTGAGAGTTTAGTTTACATGGCATGAGGAATTTACTTACAAAGCATGGACTGAACAACAGCAAGATAAAATTTTGGTAGAGTGAGTTGCTAACAAACTTCTAACTCTCCATTTGTGAAAGGTATAAGGACTAAACCTCATCCTGTTCTACATGTAGGAGTATCTATGAAAAGAAATTCAAAGTCAACAAGACCTTGAGAAAGTACTAGTCGAATAATCCTTCAGAAATAGCTTCTCTTCCCTGAAAGGCAGTTCTCCACTCAGGATATCTCTGGGTTATTTTCTTCCTTTTAGTGTTGAGAAGTGTTTCATTTTTTGCAGTCAGCCACTCTCGATGTAGACAGTGAGTGCTCCCTGTGCTGAGTGGGTGATGTGCCAATTGCATTCAAGGAGGCATTCTTCCCCTCAGAGGAATCCAGCACTTACCACTACTTTAGATGTGACTGATATTAGCAGCCACACATCCTGTATTACCAAAGTTTCCAGTCCGTTTCTTTAATTCTATTTGATCTGATTTCAGACTATGTATTAGTTGCAGTAATCAGTGTATCCAAGACCAAAGACTCAGAATTGTTCCTGTTTCCCTGAAATCTTCATAGTGCCTTTTATGAAATAGTATAGTAAATTGGATTTTGTATTTCTTTTCTTTTTCTGCTTGTACTTGCCAAGGTGGTATCCATCTGAATATTAGATTTTTGCATGATATCTGACTGCTTTAAAGCTAGTTTGTCTGAACACTGAAATTCAGAACATCAGAAGATGCTTCTGCTACAAGTGGCCTTATAGGATCCAGATATTTTCTTCTATGCTTTTAACTTACAATAGACTTGCAACAGAACACCTTCCTATGCAATTCCAGATTATTTACAGCTGAATTTTTGAAATTGTGATAAATTAAGCTATCTTTGAAAGAGGAAATGCTGTTCTGTGGAACTCATGAGTTGTGGATTTGTGGTTTTTGTCTTTTTTCCTTTTTTTTTTTTTTTTTAAATTTTTGAGTAAAATACTACTGCAGATAAATCACAGCAAAGATTATTTCCTCAGGCAGAAATACTTTCTCTCACCCATGTGGAATGAGGCCAAAATATAACCTGATCAATTTAACTCTAGTGTGTCTATTCATAGAAAAACAAAAGGAAATATTTAATGAAACTGTATAGAAATTGCAGTTTTGGCAAAACAGAGATTTCAAATGCTAGTTTTACTCACTCCTACCTCTATCCTCATACCTATCAGCAAAGAATCTGGTCTGAGCAAAATGAAGTTCTATCCAGTAACTTTTATGTCTTTGCACAGAAAGATATGGAAGGATTTACTACTTTTCAAACAATACATACAACATTACGTATTATTCACAGTGATAAAAATCATCTGGTTCACATACAAATGCATTGTACCTAGCACAGGAAACATATAGATTCAGTGCAGCAATTTATTAGGTTTACACCTTTTTTGTCCCAAAGTCTAACAGAAAACACTTCTATTAAATTTCCATATATGGCTGCCAACTACTCTTGCATGAATCCCCTTGTTCTTCAAGGTAAGCCTTTGCAATTTCTAAGCTCTCTAAGCAAGATTAGTAGTAACCATTAATTACTGGTCATCAATGAGTTATCATAACTAATCTGAGCTACTGTGACCTACTCTGAAGGTGCTTTTATGTCCTAAAATCAGAAGCATTATCTCACATTTGCCATGGCCTAAGAATACATGTACATATAGTCATTTACTATAGCCCAGCTGATGAATAATAACTTACTGGATAGCTGCAATTTGGCATCACTCTAAGCCTACTTTTAGTTCATTTTCATGTTTGCGAGACAGAAGCATTTTGTGTCTTGTTATTAATAGCACCATGGTTCACCAGCACAGAAACTCTCAGAAATACATTAGAATCTGTATTACAGGTTCTGTTAAAATGGCAAATCATTAAAGTCAAAAAAGACCACTAACATCATGCAGTCCAACTACCAACCCACCATCACTATGCCCACGAAGCCTTGTTCCTTTCTGCAACACCTACCCTTTTCTTGAAAACCTCCAGGGAAAGTGACTCTGCCACTTCTCTGGGCAGCCCACTTCTTTCCTTACACTAAAAGGAAATTTTCCCTACATCATTAACACTTGGCCTAAGCTTTGGGAATTTCTAAAAGAAACTTACGCTGGGGGAAGAAGGGAAAAAAAACACTGAGTCAATATGTGACTTATTATAATCAAATAAGATGAAAGAAATTGCTGATCTGAAAATGAAGAGAAAGGGTGAAGATTTATAATCCACAGTCACACAAAAGAAATTCCTACATCTTTAATTTGTAAATGTGAATGACACTAAATAACACTCTCTCATTTTTCTTAATAAATACATGAGACTATATTGCTATCACTTATTATTAGCTTCTTATTTGCATAGTACTAGGCAATTTGCATTAGGAACTTATTTTTCCCTCCTCTATTTTGTTTTTCAAATGAATTTATGTTCACAGTGGGAGGCAGCAGGAGAAATCCTGTATTTATCCACAGAGAATAGCAAACAGTAGGCAAATTTCCTTTTCGGTCCCCCGCTGACTTGCCAGAAGAAAAAAGATTGTTCAGTCATTGTGTACATTCAGTTCTCATCATCTGTGGTCCCAACAGGGGGTCAGTAAAATGTCTTTGGGATTGCCAGTTAGCATTAAACGTGCTGCTGACTTTTTGAAGGGTGTGGGTATCCTTGAGTTTAATTCTCAATTCAAAAACCCTATTGCTGTATGCTATTCACAGGCTATCATCTCACTGTTTCGTATCCAGTTGATTTGCAGTCTTCCAGTTCCTTTACATTTTTGTCACTTGGGAAATCTCCACAGCAGGAGTGACTCAACCTACATGTTTACAAAGTGCCAAACTGCAAGGTAAATTACTGGCTGAGGGGATGGTGTTGGGATCAAGGTTTTGGGTAGTGTGACCTTGGACAGGCCTTTGAGAGATCACCTTTGTGGGCATCGGATGGGATTTGGCTGAGCAAAAGAGTTCTGGGGAGCAATCTCACTGGATTGACTACCAGAGCTTTAAACTAGATTCTACGGGAGAAGGAAATGGAGTTCGTTGTGAAAAAGAGAGGTCTGGTAATTCTGCCTTTTTAGCAAACTGTGGAGAAAAGACTCTGTTGCCTAACTGGATTATGGAGGACTCCTAAGAGAAGATAACATTGTCAATAACCAGGCTTAAACCTTCTTGCATCTCTCTAGAGATAGCTGAACATGCTGCTTCCCTAAAGTTCCTGTATACCAATGCACACACCATGAGAAATAAACAGGAAGGAAAACAGGAAGGACTAGAAATCTGTGTGTGGTCAAAGGGTCATGATATCATCGCAATCACTGAGATATAGTGGGACAGTTCACACGACTAGAATGCTGTCATGAATGGCTACGTCTTCTTTAGAAAAGACATTCCAGCAAGTTAAAGTGGTGGAGTTGCTCTTTATTTATGTGAGAGAACAACTAGAATGTATTGAGCTTCACTTGGGGGGAATCATGAAGCGGAGAGATTGTGGGTGTGTACTACAAGCCACCAGATCAGGAGGAGGAAGCAGATGAGGCCTACAAATAGCTGGAAGTAGCCTCATGATCCCTGGCTGGGATCTCAAAAAGAACTGGTTCTTTTTGGGGACTTCAACCAGTTCTGGTATTTGTCAGATAAGCAGTATAGCCAGGCACACAAAGTCCAGGAAGTTCCTCTAATGCATTAGTGATAACCTTCTGATGCAGGCAGTGGAGGATCCGTCAAAGAGGAGGGTGCTACTTGACCCTGTTTTTACTAACAAGGAGTGGCTGGTCAAGGATGCGATGATTATGGGATGCAGTGATTATGAGATGGAGTTAAAGATCTTGTGTGGAAGAAGCAAAGCATTAAGTAGAATTGCTACCTTGGATTTCAGGAGATCCATCCTTGACTTTTTCAAAAACCTACTTGGAAGTATCCCATGAGCTAGAGTGTTATAAGCTAAGGGGGCCTATGAGAGCTGGTTGGTGTTTAAACACCATTTCTTCAAAGCTCAAGATTGATGCATCTCTAAGAGTAAGAAATTGAGGAAAGATGGCCAAAGGCCTGCATAGGTGAGCAAGGAACTCATGGATAAATAGAAAGGAAAGAAGGTGGTCCATGAAATGTGGAAAAAGGGCCTATCCAACTAGGAAGAACAGAGAAATGTTGCCAGGGCCTGGTAGGGATGTAATGAGAAAGGCTAAGGCCCTCTTAGAATTAAACCTTGCAAAGGAGGTAAAAGATAACGAGAAAGTTATCTTTAACTACATCCACAGTAAAAGGAAGACTGGGAAAATGTGGGTTCCCTACTAAATGAAGGGGGTGTACATAGGAAGTTCTGTAATGACATGTGGAATAACTTACTTACGGTAAGTGTGATGGAACACTGGAACAGGCTGCCCAGAGAGGTTGAGGTGTCTGCTTCTATGGAGATATTCAAGATCCAGCTGGCTGCCTGCAATCTATTTAGGGTGCCTGCTTTAGCAGAAGGGTTGGACCTGCTGATCTTTTGAGGTCCCTTCCAACCTCTCCGATACTCTGTTACATATTTTAGGATCTATTTTAAGCAAACAAACAATGCACAAATCTTTAGCACTCACACATACAGACTGCCTCTACTAAACTAGAATTATTAATAAGAGTTCACAGCTCCTTGACTACATTGCACTGTCATAATGCTAGATTTATATTGCAGAAAATATATTTATTGGGTGCATTGATAACACTGATCAGATCTCACTCACTTCTGTTCAAACAAGTGGATTTTCTCAGTCTCACTTTTTTTTTAGCATGCAAAATCTTTTACAAGAAGGTGATCTGATGTAATGGAATATGAACTGCAGAGTATAAGACACTAAGTAGAGGCTATATAATACTGATTTATTTAATGTAACTACAACTTCTGTGGGGTGATAATAATCTACAAAAGAAAATAATGCCCAGCTTTCCCTCATTCCAACAACAAATTGATCTTGCTAATGAGATATCTCAGATTGGGCAGATAGCTTACGAGCATGCCACAGTAGCAAATTAAACATACTTGGCTCTATTCACCCACAACTAAGCATACTAATCTTTCTTCCTCCTCCAAAACTTCACGTCTCCATGCAACTCCCTATGGACCAAAACAGTACCAAAGATGTACAATTTAAGTATATGTACAAGCAGGTTCTGATGTCAGGAATATTTTCAAGCACAGTTTAATTCACATCATAGGTGTTTATAGTGTTTACCAGGTGTAAGAAACACCAGAATTCTGGTAATCATGTAATTTTCACAAAATAATATGTTTAGGTCTTCTTCAGTCAATTTAAGATCCAAGTTCATTCAACTTCTAATAAAAGTTTCTGAATACTGAGCTGTTCAACAAATTGACTGCACGCAACTATATTAAGGTAGAGAATAAGATCTTTCTAAATCACAGAATCATAGGGGTTGGAAGGGACCTCCAGAGATCATCGAGTCCAACCCCCTGCCAAAGCAGGTTCCCTACAGCAGGTTGCACAGGCAGGCATCCAGGCAGGTCTTGAACATCTCCAGAGAAGGAGACTCCACCACCTCCCTGGGCAGCCTGTTCCAGTGCTCCGTCACCCTCACTGTAAAGAAGTTCTTGCGCACATTTGTGTGGAACTTCCTATGCTGTAGTTTCCAGCCGTTTCCCCTTGTCCTGTCTCCACTCACCACTGAAAATGAAAATAAATAAAATGAAGTGAATCCTAAGTGGAGAGCAAAACCTTCTCCAACCTAGAAAAATGCCAGAACAAAACACTTCAACATTGATTCAGCCACCTAACTTTAGGAACTTACCCAAATACTTGGCTTTATATTTTTTATGGCTCTTTCCATAGTCATCAGGGTTATACATCTTACATGGGGCATGAATCTGCACCTTGAAATATGATGTCAGATGAGAGAGCCTAGAGTGACTCATTGCCTTAGTTAACATTCCAGCTAACCACTAAAACTTAGAAGGATTCCTCTTTTTATAGATCAGTGTCACGGGGAAAAACTGCTCACTCATATGATTTCAATCTTATTGGGATTGAAGTGGTTTATTGATTGATTAACAACACATCATTAAAAAGCAATCAGTGAATTATATATCTAGCATTGATATCAACAACACATCAGATAAAGCTCAACACCAGGCATACACAAAATATTAGAAATAGCTACACATTTCTAAATGGTGAGCAGGCTCCTGTAGGATCACATTTGCATAATGAAGCAGTGTTCCTATGTATTGCATCCTGCAAACTAGGACAGATTTATTCAGTTCCTCTTTTCAGGCTGACTCCTTTTTAAAAGTCATCTGTGATTAACTCTTAATTTCTGTTCACTCTGATTGATGATTCTTCTCCCTATCAGATTTCATTATTTGGGGACAAAAAATCTCAGATAGTTTTGAGTGTCGTGGTCATACAAACTCCTGTCTCACCAGCTTTCATTATACAGGCCCATCAGCAGGTGGGGGAGTGTGTGAATTCACTCTCTGTTCCTGTATAACACATTTGCTTTTGAATCGCATCCCCTTTAGAAAAGACGACAAGCAGTGGTATTTGCAAACAGCATTGTTGACATTATCAGAAGAAATCCAGCAGCTAAATAGATGCTCTACTTCCAATATTTTTACTTTGTATTTTTGTATTGTTTACATAACTGAAAAATAAGGAGAAATCAGATTTGCTGAAATTAGTTCTGGCTTACAGTGAAATTAACTGAATACACAAAGCCAAGGGTTCTGATAATTTAATGTTGTATGTATATTGCAGTGTTTAGGAATGGGTCTCTTTTTCTTCAGTTTCTTCCGAATAAATGTAGAAATGAATCTATATAGCCCCTTCATTTTAGACACATGCTTTACTCTATGTGTAATTTCCAGACAATGCTTGCCATGGATAATTAGGTGCTCTAGTTTTAAATTATGTAAAGATTAGCAATTTGTATTTCCAATTCTTGTTTTAGATTAAATGTGAATACGCATGAATGTGGGTGCGTGTGAATGTGTTTCTGCATATATTAGTAAGAGTATCCCACTCAGAGGATGTGATTCCTTCCCTTTCTTTCTCCCGACTACTCTCCTTCTATCTTAAAAAATTGGAACAAGTCTGAATTTGATTTACAACCTAAAGTAAGTGACATTGCTAGAGGAAAAGAAGTAAATAATAAACAGGTAAAACCAGAATATCAGAAGTGAAGACTAGGCAACAGCACTGCCTGCTTTGAAGTGCCTGCAGTCTCTGTCAGTTTAGAATAAAACAAATGAAACTACCATTTACCTGGTTCTCTAGTGCAAACCCTAAATGACTTCACCCTGCTTTAGCTCCTCAGGCAAAAACAGAAAATGTCAAGACTGAAGAAGAAGATGTGCCGAGACTCATGACCAGAAGGTTTTCAAGCTGGAAGGTAGAAAAAGATCCCTTTGTGGTTGAAGAAGCAGAATAAATTGCACATGTCTCAGCCTTGAGAGCTTTGGGTTTGTTTCTGAATTCAAGAGGCTCTAACAAACCACAGAATAAGCAAACAAAAATAAAAAGCAGCAAGCTATGTTTGCTCTGATTTTGTCAGCTTCTCCCTTAAAATAAAATAAATAAATAAATAAATAAAAAAGGAAAAAAAGAAGGAAACCATTTTCATTAATCTAAATGGTCAGGTTTTACTAGCTGTGTGATTTGTTTACAAGAACCTGGGGTAACGATTCACTGTCTGGGACTAAGATTTATCTCTAGTTCTTGAATAAATAAGATTCTCACCCTGTTACGCAAATTCCTGAAAGGAGAAATATATTTTTAAGATTTTTATTTTTGGGTTGCAGATAAGACGACACCTATGCAAAGATCAGAAGCATGCTGAAATTGAAAACACTGAAAACCCACTGATGTTATAGGATGGAAAAATACAATAGGATTGCCATAGGGAAGTATTCTAGGATAGGAAGAGCCCCTTTGCTCTGGATGACATATATGTGCTACAGACTACTTCTGATCACTGTGGTCCCCTTTTACCAGAGGAAAAATATGGAAAGATACAGATAGGAATAGTTCAGAAATAAAGCAGGTCAGATATAAACGTCATGAGAACAATGGGAATAAGTGGATGAATTGATTGTAATGTTTGTATTGTATTCAAGTAGCATGCTCACTCCTAAAACAAGAAGCCAGTTAGTAATAGCAGTAAAGCAGTCTGACAGGTTGGAGATTCTCACATTGGGGCATATTTTTCCTGAGAGATGAAAGGAGGAAGGATGACACCCCTCTTGTGCCCTTGCTTCTCTTGTTCACAAAAGATGCATTTCAGAAACAATGAACAAGTCTCATTCTATGACAAATACTCCAGTTTAAGAGATGAATCATTAGATTTAAATACTTCTATAAAATTATTTCAACTAATTGTCTCCACAGCATAACATTTAAGAGAACTTATGATTCAGGTGAATAATCATTGGATAGATCAGTCAGCTAAAGTACTTTTTTTTCTTCAATCTACTGGTATAGACAAACTGTTTTCTGTTCCTGGAAGTAGCAAGCATTTCCAGAATCTACAACTCATCCAGCTACAGACCTGGCCACAGTGTGCATTTCTGCCTGTAGATAGGGATGGCAAGCAAATGGCTCCCATAAAGATGAATTTAATAGTTATTCATCCAGTGTAATTTATTTGCTTGGGTTTTAATTACCTATTGCTACTAGTTTCCTTGGTGATGGTGAGAATGTTGCAGTTAGATGTCAAACTACTTAGAATCATAGAATTGCTCAGTTTGGAAAAGACCTTAAAGATCATCAGGTCCAACCACAACCTAACCATACTACCCTAACTCTAACAACTCTCCACTAAATCATGTCCCTGAGCACCACATCCAAATGGTTTTTAAATACATCCAGGAATTGTGACTCAACCACCTCCTTTGGGAGTCTATTCCAGTGCTTAACAGTCCTTTCTGTAAAGAAATTATTTCTGATATCCAATCTAAAACTCATCTGGTGCAACTTGAGGCCATTTCCCCTTGTTCTGCTAATTTAGACAAAAAAAAAACTGGTGATACACATCTCAAAATCTGCTGTTGGTGGGCAGCTTGTTTTAAACAAGAGATCAGCAAAAGGTTGAGAAGATTTGCCTGATGGTAGCAGTAATTATACCAACAGAACTGGAGTGACTCATAACGATGGCATTTAACTAGAACCTCTTAACACTCTGCAGGGAATCTAAAGGTCACTCAGTTTTCAATTAATTGGTTTCTGGGGGCTGACACTTTTCTGTGGCTTCCCTAAACTGTCAGGAGGGTTAACTTTTGCGCCTGTCCTTTTTATCAGCTTTTTAAAATCAGGATGCACCCTTTCTCTGTATTGTACATGTTCTTCATTTTCAGTAGGAGCAAAGACTACATTTGAATGTCCTTATCTACAGACAGATGTTCTTTATCTTTCGTTCTCAAAATTGCTAATTGATTTACACTTTGATAAAATGAGATACTTCTGTATTTCTTGACAAGGTGATGCAGATAACCGACACTGAGTCTAAATGAAACATGCCTGGTTTAGCATTAAATGTGGAGGTTGGTGGCCCTGCATGTGGTGGGGGGTTGGAGATTCATGATCCTTGAGGTCCCTTCCAACCCTGGCCATTCTGTGATGGGTGGACATAATTCCTTGTTTTTTCATGGATTTCAGATTGTTCAGCAAAACAGATGATTAATCAGCAATTTACATTTCTTCCAGAAGAGAATCCAAGGAAATAAAATTACTTTCAAATAGGTCAAGCTGCTTTCTCCACCTCTTAGTAATGTTTTCTGTCTAAAACATCTTAGGAAGTGTGAAAGCTACCTCTGTCCACAGAATATACAATAAATTACGGTATAATATTTTACGTAAACACCTACATTTTACATTACTAAAAATAGATGTGACGTACAATAAATCAGATAAGGACGTTTATTTGAAGACTGGTTTCATAGATCCCAAGAAAATGATATGAAACACTGCTGAATAGCTAGAATCAACTATAGACTATTGGTCATTTAACCTGAAATAGAAAGTTATTTGAATTCCCAAATAATTTTCTTACCTTTTCTTTTTTCCTATGAAATGAATCAATTCTTAATAAATTATTTAGAAAGGGAAATTAAAAAAGAGAGAAACCAGAAAAGGATACATCTATTCTTTTTAATTTTATTTACTCTACTGTCTTTGATGTATATACGTATATTGTAATAAGTGAAATATGTCTTTTCTAATGAACAGCTATAAAGGAAAAAAGAAACAGACTGATCATTACAGAAAACAAAGTTTCTTGGGCTCTGTACACAGAGATGCATAATGTGAATTTAAACTTTTTTTTTTTTTTTGCTACTATCAAAAGCTATCTTTTGGCCTGTGAACTTTCCATGATTAAATGTAAGAATCTAGACTCTGAGATCTATCAATTAACACTAAGATCAGACCCACCCAGAAAAGAATTGCTGATTTTTTAATGGAAGGATATGCGACACCATAGATGCTTAGAATGATACTTCCCATGATGAAGAGAAGTGAACCAATTGTCGCAGCTTGGGGTTCTAGAGTAAAATAGTCCATTATGCTAACTCACCTGTGTAGAGCATGTTGTAACATTTAGGAGAATTAAGTGGAGGTATTTAAAGATATCTCAAACTGTATTTGCCTTTATTTTCCCTATCCAAACAAAGATAAATGCTGATGCCCTTGGTGTCACTTTGTCTGTCATTTGTCACTGTTTAGTCACCTGTTTAGGTAGTTATTCCTATACATAAAGATAGCCAAAGAGAGAGAAAAAAGATAGTTACTCGCAAATCTTTAAATATCACAGATGTTTTCTAAACAGGTGAAGATTTCTGTATAACTCAACTGTTGCAATAAACAAATCTTAGAAAGTCAATAGTAAAATGAGAAATAAAAACAAAGTGGTTGAATATGTCCTTTAAAATCCAGGAAAATAGGATTTGTTGCTGCATGTGGTCCACTTGTGATATCATAGCAATGCCACTTATCTCCTAAAGAGCTGTTTTTATCAGTATGTCTCAAAGCACATTACAAAGAGATGTTGATATTCCTTTCTGTAAAATTGAAAGAAGATAAGAATTGCACAAGAGTGCTCAGCAGTCTGTTCAATCAGGCAAGAACACAATACGCTTCCTGCAAATTTTCATTGTTCTTAGCATTTGGCAAAGACGCTTCTCTCTTTTGCTTACTCAGAAATCAGCCAGGAACTACTCCACTGAAATAACTATAATTACACATTTCTAAAATAGTTGTGAAAAGAAAGCCCAATCTTAACTTCTTGAAAGGATTAGCCCCTTCTTCTACACACACTAAAATGCCTCAAAGAGCAAAGATGAACTGCAGATGCCATGTTAGCTTAGAGTTTCCCCATAAATAAAATATATGCAGATAGCCAAAAAGACTTTTGGAAGAGTTTCCTACTAGAGCAATCTAGACTGCCGTGGTCCTGCTGCCATCTCTTGTTCAAGCAATATGTCCCAAGTGACTCTAGAAGATTTAATGAATTTGAGTGGAAAATATTACACTTAGACACTTCGGTTCTACTATAGAATGTGCATTGCAAACATTTGCAGTACATACATACAATTAATGAACGTGGAGATGCTATAGTACAGCAGAGAGCTTGGCTACATAGTTGTTACACCAAAGCAGGAAACAGAAATGATAGGTACGCTCACCCATACCCTAGGCTCACATGGAAAACTCCAGTGGAATGGATCTCCAGAAGAGATCCTTCTGTACTGGTAGTCAGCTGTTAAATGGATCTGGGAGAGGTGGAGCCAGGCTCCACCCCTTCCTGCAGCACAGGTGAATTACCTTCACTTGTGCTTCTGTGACTGACTCATTGCTTGCCTCAGGTGATCAATCAGAGGTTCAGGCCGTGATTCAGTAGGTTCTACATGACATATCATCAGATCTTACTTGGGAATTTTAGGAGGGCGATTCTGCAAGATATGTCTCAGGCTTCAGTTAATTAATTGAAGTTATATACTAATAAAAATATGAAACTAGGAAAAGATCTGGAGACCTCACTCACCAAGCCAGAAATCCTGCAGTTATCCAACACAACCCGCTTTTTCACGTGTTTAACTACAAAGCCTCCAAAGTAGGTCAAGTATTCTGTTCTTGAAAAATAAATTGATGCTATCCTCAGCCTTACAAGCCCAATTGCTCCACAATTTATACCTTTCGCAGTTTAGCTAATTTCACCTCAAGTGAAGATGAACCTTTATGCTTCATGTTTTGGTTGAGACTGAGGCAAAAGTCCCAAAGAGAAATATTGGATAAGGCATTTTTCTGGGGAGTTAGTGTCACAGGCTGTATTGCTTGATTCTCCTTGAAGCTAAAACATACAAAGAGAGCATAACCAATCCTATACAAATACTGAACACCAAAGCTCTGTAGCGAGAAAAGCAGTCTTACATCTCTCTCCCAGCATTTAGGAGATTGTTCTACAACCCCATCTCTTTCTCATAAATGTTGTTAATCTCCTTTGATCTGTGGAATCCACATACGCAATGGGAAGAGGACAGATGACAAGATATGGAATGTGCAGAGCGTGATTCTGTGAAGCTTGTAAAATGACATGTTCAGAAACATTTGTTCATAGGGATCAGGCAAATGCATTCCAAAGTATCACTTCAGAGTCCTTTTGTCTGAAGAAATCTCAGAATCTACAACATGGGATGAGACAGGAAGTAAGTTTTATTTATATATTTATATTTACACATTCATATTACGTTTAATGTCTCTCTCCTTCTCAAGAAACTTCATTAAGAAAATTAAAAGAAAATCAAACAATACCAAGAAGTATTAAGCAAATACTGGCTGCAGTATGCCAGAAAAAAAAGAGAAGGGAAGGGAAGTAAAGGGAAGAGAGAAGTGTTGAAGTTTTTGCTTGGTGTATGTAACGTGAGTTCTTATACCTGATTTCTTATCACTTGGCTGGCTGCACTGTAAATATATCTCAGCAGGCAATATGCCTCTGTATGTGTTAGTAAGACTTTCTGTTCACTTATGGTGCTCTAGCAATAATAAACTACTTGATAGAACAGCAGGAAAGACTTCAATATATTTTACAGAAAGGCATGCTGGTTCCTATGCTGTATCTAGCCAAGAAAATGCACATGATTACGCAAATGGCCCCAGCAGACTCATTCCAGGGCAATGACTAAAATCTGTGGTACAGAAATGATATTGTTTTGGTATTGGTATGAAAAATCGCTTTCAGGACAAAAATGAATATTTTCAGGTGAGTCCAGGCAAAAACAGATGCCTATTTAACTTATTTGTTTATTTAAATTTGCACTGAAGTTTTTTAAAATAACAAGAGTCAAATCTGCCATTTGGCAAATAAAATGGAGCTTGTAAATTACCTCACTACACTGTTACAACAGCATTGAAAATTAGGGAGAGGAAATCTTTTAGAAGTAGAGCTTTTCCCTTAATCTGTGTGAAAGATGTCACAGAGTTTGTGCTCAGTGTCACTGTGAACAGAGATTGGTGGCAACCCTTAAATTTCACTGCCTGAGGAGTTGTTTTCAGAGATGATGAAGCTCAGAAACACTCTTCTATTCACAGCTCCTCCCATACCTGCCATGAGGTAATTATTAAAATTCAGGCTGATCATGACACGTTAAATAAGGATATTTTGTGTGGATGATTGAATCTTCAGTATAAGTTTTAGATTTAATGACTAATTATGCACTCAATAAAAAGATGATACTCTCCACAACCTCCTAAAATAGTGTGATTTATGAATAATTCCTTGATTTTTAAATGTTTTAAATAACAAGAGATCACCATCTCTAGGAATTTTGATACAATGAACCCCAAATAATGAATTTTAAGCATGCCTTTGTACAACTAAATAATTTCACTTGTGGAATTGTAGATGTCTGTACATTCTAAGGTGTTCAGCGAATTTTCCTAGATCACTAGCTTGGAAGTTAATTCCTGCTTTATACTGCTGGTTCATAATTATTCTGTGGAAGCTGCTTGTACTGTTGTCCATTGCTCACTTCACTAAGTGAAGTGACTAAGTTGGTCAGCAAGGAAGGGACAGTGTTCTTCCTCATGAGTGCTGGTGAGAGGGAAACAATCTTGTTTTCTCCTAATATCAAGGTATACAATCTGTTTGCTTGCTAATGGAGATGAGAAAAGTTAAACATAATATTACAACTTTGGCCGAAAAGAAATATCATAATTTTATTTAACATTAAAACATCAGTATCTGATGCAAGTCTTATAATTTCTATCCTGTAAATTCAGCAAAAGGCCAATAACTTGCAGATGAACATGCAATGTGCACAGACCAACTTGGCAAGTAATATAGAGCTTGTACAATGGTCGACATAGCCCCATATGTTATCGTATGGAACAGTTTTCATGTTTATCTACAGATTAGTAACAAAAAAATACCAAAGAAATACAGCAATATTTCAGTCTAATCCCGTGCATAACTAGTAATATAAATCTAATAATCAGTGTATTTAACAAAATTATTTATCTCTGACTAGAGATACAGCAAGTCATTCATCTTCTAGGAGACTCAGCTCAGTTTCTGGACATCTCTCTGTATTTCTCTCCAGCACTATTGACTATCACACAGGAAACAAATGTAGTATTCTTCCTACTTTGTATTAGTTCATTGATCCCTCTTATCTGACATCAGTCATAAGCTCAGAGTAAACTTATGAGCAATCAGCAGAAGGTGAAATTATTACCTTCTTTTCCCTTTCCAGCAGAAGACACACCTATACCCAGGAGTTTAACAGTGGTTCTAGCTATAACACATGATGCAGCAGACTATAATGAAATGGGAGAGCAAGCTCTACTGCCTCCCCTGAGTAATCCAGGTATTCCTAGGCCAGTGACAGGAGATTCGTGTAAATTTGATTGTGAACAGCAAGCTAGGGCTGGCTACATTGAGCTGGCAGGCTGTTGTTGGCTCAGTCCATTTAGGAATCAGGCAGCTGAGATACCAGCTGTGTGTTCTCAGTGAACCTTCTGTAGATCCTGCTGGAGTGACTTGCAAATAGAAAGTCTAGGGATGATAAATATGTTCGATAATACCGTTGCCAGGGCTTGATTAAAGAGAGTATGTTTTAAGGGGGAGAACAAAGATAGCAAAGATAGAGGACATAACTTTTGCTGATGGCCTTTATTTCAATAAGTGAAGAAGTTAGTTAACCTAATTTAACTTTGAAGAGGGAGGATTGCCCTAACTGTCTCAAGGGACATTTTAATTCCTGCTTCATAGAACAATCTAGTGTTTATAACACTTGTCAGTGGCTGTGGGTAGAAATAGACTGAGGTCCCAGTCGTTGATGCTAGGACATTATGCTTTTTACATGAAATCACAATTGGGAAAAACAGATAAACAACCCTTGGAACAGGAGCCTAGACATCCATGTCCTCTCAAAGGAGGTCTCTAGCCTTGCTGCTGAATCTGGCCTTGTTACCATCTTATTTGCCAGCCCAATGAAGCCTGGATGTTTTTTCTGCACACTGCAAGACTTTTCAGCTGGCATTGTTGAGGCATTCTGCCCTCCCTCCAAGCAGCCTCCAGTCTGTTGGCTAAGCAGATTGCCAAAAATGCAAGAGGTGGGGAGTTAAGTCCCATTAACCAGAGAAGAGAACTGAATACAGATCATCCAAAGTTCTGATGGCTGTTAATCTGCTGCATAAAAATATTCCTATTACTCTTGTGAGGGACTTTGCATTGAAAAAAAAAAAATCAACCATTGCTATATTTTCTGGGACACTGAGGAACCAGCAAGCTCATTCTGTACACGGGCTAAGAAAACTTCCAACATGGAGTTCCTCAAGTAACAGAAGGAGAAGACAGATTTCTTTGTCAACTCAACATAGACTTGGGCACAAATAATATGCTGAGCTGCTCACTCCTTTCAGGGGTAAGTGAACAAATGGAAAAGTTAAATTTAAAATGTAAAATGTGCTTAACTTAAGCCTGAATGAGAGCAGTAATTTTCAGGACTGAAAATTTGAAATTATGGACCAAAGCCAAGTCTGAATCTCGTTTTCTGGGCTGTAGTCTTTTTAGATATGCTTCAGATGCCTTGTACAGTGTTTCACAGGAAAAGACAACCCAGAAGCAAGTTGAATTCTAGTTACTGAACTTTTTCTCCACAAAGTCCCAGATGCAACCTGTTATTTTCTCTGTTCCATTATGTCTTATGTTTATCATTATTGAAGACTAACCTCTTATTGGAACAATGGGAGCAGAAGAGTGGCCAAATTTCTCATTATTGTTACAATAAAAGAAGACGTTCCAAAAATCACCTACGTAACCATGCTGTTCTCTGTGCTCTTTTTCTATTTAGAAATAAACACTTATGGCATTTTATCATGAGGTAAAATAGATACACATGGTGTTTGTAATGATAAACAGATTTTCCCTTTTCTGTCCTGTTTCTATACTGGCACATCTTTCCACAACTTTATAGACAACATCCTACTTCAACAGTGAGAGGGTAAAGTTGGAAATAAACACTACATACATTAGGGAGTACAAATACATTTCTTTGTGATTAAATATAATGAAAAATCATGGTAATGAAAACAAGCTCATAATTCTCAGGATTCTCACCATTGAGAAGGAAACTACCTGGACATCACTGCAATGAGCAGATAGACGCATCTAGATTATAGATTATCCATAATAGCATTTAGCAGGCAAAAACAAAATACATAGGTGTAAACACATCAACAGTCACATGAACAGTCTGTCTGTAGTAAGAAACCTTCTGAACTTCCACAGTAATTTTCTGAATATCACTACACCAGAACCACCAACACTAACATATGAACCTTTATACACAAAGCTTTCCTTTGCTTTTGCTACCTCTTGCGAGAAGATGCCTTATAATGGCAAGCAGAACTGTCAGAAGGAAACAGATCGAAGAACAGAAGGATGCATTAGACTTGTACCATCCAGAGCAGTGTTGTCACTTAAAAATCTTGAGATGCTCCCATTTCCCCAGATTCCTAAATAATCTAAAAATGCCTTCTGGATAAAATGGGCAAAGATGAGTAAAAAAGCATGCTCAAAAACTGGAAGATGAAAAAAGATAAATATTTCTATTGCATCTTTATCTTATTTTAAAATAGTGTTGAATTTTATTAATAGTAGAAAAATTATTTTCTACCCATATGTTAGTGGGTTTGTCTTGCACACTGCAAAACCAACGTGCACACACCATTGCTCTGTGCCACTTTCATTTCCTGACACATGAACAGAGCCAGTGGTTGTTTCACAGCAGTTGCTTCACGTCTGATATTTATGACATTTATGGTAATTTATCTTTATGTACTTCTGGATTTTCCGGGAGTAAAAAACATTATATACGTAAGCACAACTTTTGCATTCCACAGAAATGGACATGAAAACAGAAATGCTAGTAACTACCAAGATTGGAAATCATAACATTTAGTCCAGAACAAGGCTTTAGCATAGCAAGACATAATCAAGACTGAGATGGGAGGTTATTTTGAATCACAAATCAAAGAGACCAAAATGATGAAACTTCCATTAAAAACATCAATGAAGTACAACTTTTCCCAAAAATTATGAGCCTAGAAAAACTGAGGAGATACAGCAATGTTCTTTCTTTGTCAAGGATCCTGAGGAAGCATAATCAAAAGCTTCAAATATCTATGGTGTTTGAGGGACTTTAAACACTGATGTTAGGTAAATGCTCAAAATGCTGGAATTTTCTGTGAAGAGAATTCCTACTCTTCAGGCTGTTCTTCTTTGTGAGGCACAATTAAAAATTAATTGAGCTGAAAGGCAAGAAAATCATGATTCTATAGGTAAGCTATTAGGCAACTTGGCATTTCTGCTCCAGTGAATACTTCATATAAAATTATGTAAATATTCATTAGAATATGTCAGGAACTCATGTCTCCCTTGTCACATGAATACCTTAATCACTATTATCTTGGAGACTTTTGTCCAATGAATATTTAGTTCTATAAAGTTGAGCAATTTCAGCAGGAGGCTTAGAGACGCTTTTCTTGAATACCTAAACATAGGTTTTGAAATATTCTCTATTTCAGTTTCAATCCTGACCACCAAAGGATGGAATTAAAGCCATACATCCCAAACCCAGGCACACTGTGAAAATACTGCAGTAAAGAAGGAACTACTGTCTCTATTGTTGATGGTAATTGTACCAAAACATGGAGCTGACATTTAACCAAAACTTGGACTTTCATCAATGCGTATATACAAATAATATTTTTTACTGTATAATATGGAAATTCAAATTCAGTTGTTGTAAGTGACTACAGAATATTAATTACAAAACATTTTACTGTACATTGTTCTGTATCCAGAAAGAGATGTGGATCTTACAATATCAAAAAGCAATAAGAAAAATAAACTATGAAAATTTGGGAACTAAGAGATTTCTTTCAGGGTTTTCTTAGAGATACCAGTGAAACAGGCTAATGTAAATGTACACATTGACACAAAATCTAGACTCACATCCACAGTTTCGTGGAGCCTCTGATTTCCATTGAGATTCCATTCCATGAGCCTCATTTTCCATTCAGGTGTAGATAAGTAGTACCTCATTGTATGAATGCTTTAGATTCTACTCTTCAAATGACGTGAAATTTAAAAAATTGCTGATACTATTTACTTTTAGTAATTTCCTCACCTGCAGTTCTTTTCTTGACTCCTGTAGAGAATCACAGTTCTCTTTAATAAGCTGCTTTGTAGGTAACTCAAATACAATATCTTCTCTGCCTTTGGTACATCTAGGAAAAAGTTTTTTGTTTCCCTTGAAAGTTGATCTTTAAGAAAGTCAGTGCATGTGAAGAATGAAAGATCTCAAAACATTTTTATGGACCTTCTTCTAACATAAAGATTATTTCATTCTCCTTAGTTTTCTGCAGTTTAATGAGTGTGGTTTTTAATATATACCTGTTATGCCAGAACACAAAGAATGTCTTTTGCATTTGGACCAGACAATGATAGGCAATGATGAAGTTTGTGTTCACTTTCATTTCCAGTGGGAAATAATCTTTATTCTTCCTATCAGCTCATTGGGCCACCATTGTGTTCTGAATATGTTACTGTTCCCTTATGCGAACTGGCAAGCACTCACAGAAAAACTGTGCTCAGATGAACTTCTCCACAGTGAGCACTTGGGAGTCTCTGACATGACAAAGGACATGAATTCATTATGGTACCATAGCAGAGCCTGTATTTTATTGATGTGAGAACTTTGCACGCTTGTATCACAGACAGCAGAATTTGCTAATTCTGATACGTTCACCTTAGCCACATTAGTCTTAACTGTTCTCTCTACTTTCATCAGACCCAAGGGATGATACAGTTTACTTTGCACACATCTTCCAAGCTTTTATTCACATTATGAAGAAAAGCTCTTGCTCAGTAGGAAAAAGATATTTTGATTTTGTTCTGTTTATATCCTAAATGAAACACTAAGTTCTTGTAATTTTACAAGTATTTTTAATCTCTTGGATTACTAACAGTAACTTCAGTGTATTGGAGAAGTATTGAACTAAAGCCATAGTAGTTCAAATGAGTGGTAGCAAAGAAAACATTTACAAGTGAGAAATCAAAATCAAGAAATTCGACATTTTGTCTTCTAGTATTGAATTCAATTCATCTAGCATTTGCTCTGTGTACAATAGATTTCATGCATTGCATTGCCTTCATAAAACTGTATCTCTCTGTATGCATAACAGAAGGGTTCTTGGTCAGTACTGTAAATGACTGCTAAACCTTTAAATAAATATTATGGGTCCCTCTGAATTAATTTTCTTGTTCTGTCCACTTTAAAATGCATGACTGTGAAGAGCAAGTCCTGATTATACTTAACACTCTTCTCACCTCCAACCCATCTGTAGGATAAGCTAAGTAAACAAACAGTGAAATACTGGTATATAAACTGGAATATATTTACCCAAGATCGAATAGAAGATCAATGGGAGAATATAAAACCTAAGCTTCCTGCTTTTTTTTTTTTAAAAAAAAAAAAAAGTCAGATCTCCTTCTTTAAAAACATAACATTTCAAAAGGATAAGAGGACCAGTGTGCTTCATCATATCTAACTTCAGATAATACAGCTAATTGTCCAGATGTCTTCTGCAGTCAAAGAAGAGTTCCAGACACCAGTTTGTTCCATTCATCTTAGCTATCTCAGGACAGAATGAGTCACTGTTTAGAGTTACAATGATAGAAGAGGTGATAAATACAGCTTAGATGATTGAAATCATCTCCCACATAGCTTTTAGATGGCTGACAACTGCAAAATAGGAGTCCACTTCCCAAGAAACAAAAACTCTTTTTCATAGCAATTTCCAAAAAGTCTTTTGCTTTTGAGGTGCCCTCTAAGAAAACACCAAATCTTCATGATGGTTTCAGGCATAGGGAATAATTATTTCCCAGTGGAAAAGGTGAGCACTTTGATTCAAAAGAGAACATGCATTTATGAGGTGAGCAATAAGTAGATGAGAATTCCATGTTACATAAAATATTTGGTTCGAAGTCCCTGCTCAGCCCAGGTCAGAGCAACATGTACCATCCCAGATTGCTCTGTATCAGTGGAGAAACCATTCATTCTCAAGGAACTTCTTTTTTTTTTTGTCTTATCTGAAAATCAGTTCTAGGAAACTACCTTCTCAGAAGGGAGGTCAAAGGCAGGCAATAAAAAAAGAAACCTTTCTCACTTGCAAGTAGGATTTGCAAAGCAAAACTATGGCTATATAATGGTAAGTACTATTTTTGATAGATGCATTCTGTGAAGCAAAATGCAAGCGGAGGAGTTTTCCTGCCAGCCACAAACTTTTTGCTTGCATTAGATTTCCATCTCAAAAGAAAAAGTGAAATGCCAAGATTTGGGAAAAGAATATGTAATCTTCTTTCTCCACCCCTTATACACTCATCTCATATATAAAATAAAAACTGTATCATTTTCAGTAATGTACATATATGTTTATAATGCAACTTCAATAGATTTAACTGGTAGCTTTACGTTAAGTATTTTTGAGGGGAGATGAAGGACTGAATAAACACCACTAGTCTATCTCTGCTAAGAAAAATACTACGAAATTGTTTTTTCTGGTCATGTAAATGCTGAGAGTTGCAAACGATCAACCCAAATGGGAGTTCAGAAGGAGCACAAGCCTAGAATAGTAAGCAGCCCCTACCTTAAATCACAGCTGGCCCTACAAGTCCACTTACAATCATGCTGATTGCACACAGGTGAAAAAATAAATAGTTTTGTCAGAACTAGTCCATACTTTATTTACTGAAGCTAATTGTTCATAAAATAAAGCATGAAGCTTATCATCTGTCACTCAGTGTGATCCAGGTAACTGAATATATATATATATATATATATATATATATATATATATATATATATATATATATATAAGGTTGCTATGTTTCTTTTTCTATCTATTTTCCCTTACTTCTAGTGATGAAGAACTGTTACTGAAAATGATTTTCATATATATCAAAAAGAGAATGTGACAAAGGATATAAGGTTACAGGACACTTAGAAATGATAAGCTATATAACAGAATTTAATATGAAGATTACAGCAATGCTTTTTCATCAGTTTATCCTAATTCCTCAAATTAAGTTATTAATATTTATCTTAAATTACTCTTCTTGAACCAAGCTTACTACACTGGTTGTACATACCAAATAACTCTCTCCAACTCTCAGCAAAAGTGTTCCTCTTTGACATATCTTGCTCAGAAACCAACTAAATAAATAATAACCAACTAACTAACTAAATAAATAAATCCAGAAAATTTACATCTATTGTTATTCCTTTAATTATCTACTTTGAAAAATAACACTGACACTTTGTAACTTTCTGTGATCCTTATGCATCCTATTAGTACTCTTTAGAATTATAGAATGGTTTCAGTTGGAAGGGACCTTTAAGATCATCTAGTTCCAACCCATCCGCTACAGTCAGGGACATCTTCCTCTAGAGTCCAAACAAAGCATTCTTCAGAAACTGACAGTGTGAGATGAATATGGTAGATGCTTAGAAGTGTAGGGGTGAAGTGATGTTAAAAAAAAAAAAAAGCACTCAATTTCAGTAACAATCCACTTCTCAGAAACAAAACTTTAATATGATTAAAAGTAGTAATAATGTGATTAAAAGTAGCAGCATACTCTCGTGATGTACTCTTTCTTGAATTAACGTTCACTGGCTGAACATACTCACATCATTGCCAGTGACATGCTATTTGTTTTTCGTTAATTGTGCCAATTAAATTTATTGAGATTTCGGAAACTCTTACTTCAGTGAGTAATGCCTATTATAACATGCATAGGTTGCTCCAAAAGTAATGTCTCCAATTTTTTTTTCCCATGGAAAATACAGCAGAAACAAAGAGCACAATAACACTATTTGAGAAAGCAAATTCTCTGCTACAAAATACTGTTTTTCAACACAGTCACTACCATTAGCCATGTTTTTTCACCAGTGATGAACAGGAGCCTGCAAGCTGCACATGTAAAATCTACACCAACAGAAACAACCCACTGTCATTGTTCCCACTATTGAAACACTCAGCTTACCACCTCGCTGTGCTCACAACCTCTCTTTGGTCTCCATAAATCTTCAACTGTCAATGAACATCAGTGGGTACCATTTAATCTGTATGGAGAAACACAGTGACACACCTTTGCTTCATACACTTTCCCATGTTAGGTGCCATTCTGTCAGACTGCTCCACTGCTGCCATCTGTCACACACCAACAAAATGTAATGGAAACTGATAAGAAGGTTCTACATCTACTGCCATACTACCAACACCTACCTCTGATTTTGGAGGCCAACATCGTAAAATAGGGGGCATTTACTTCAGAGTAATGGACGCAAGATTTATGAGGGCTAAAGTGTTTGTTTGGGCAGAATGTTTGTGTTTGGATTGAAAGCTTAGAGTAAGTGAATTCCTTCATGATCTTTTGTTACATACAGAAGCAATAACTTATGCTTACTCAGTAAATGACTTCTAACAGAAAGGCAGAAAGTATCAAAAATCAAGAGTCAAAATACTGACACAAATATATCTAATTCCAATAATATTTTCTTTACTCTTTAAAATGATCAGCAAAATGAAACAGTTTTTTGTTTGAGTCATTTGCATCTTGCTTTTTAGGCTCCTACAATTTGGATCTCACAATCCCATCTAAGTTACTGTCATGAGCATAAGCAGTAGGTCAGCAGAAGCTGTCTGACCCCTTCACAGTTCTGTGAGCAGAACAAATGTGTGTCAATACCTTGGTTTTAATCATTGCTACAACAGTTCTAAGGATTGAAAAGGTAAATTGCATTGGCTTAGAAAAAACTGAAGTTGGGAAGATCATTTCACTGCTACCTGTGGTCCAGATATACAAAATATAGGGACGAAAAAAACCTTATTGAACTGATAGGGGCACTTGGGTTGCAGAATCAAAACTGCATATTCTACCATTCATCCTGGACAAATCCTGTTTCTTAGAAGTGCTTTTCACATAGAACTCTCCAATTCATTCTTTTTCCACAATCCTGGGTCTTTCCAAAATTCTACTTTGTTTGTGGTAGACAAATTCCCAATTTTTTCTGAAACACAGTCTCAGAGCAGTAAAAGAAATAGGGATTTTCTCTTTCAAGATTATATTTTAAAAATATCAGTGAGATTGTGTGTCAGATGAATGTACTGTTTATGGATGAGTTCTGGATATTTAACAATTAATCTAATTTAAAAAAATACAGACTCTGCAGTACTCAATTGCTGCAGTAGACATTGCACTACAGAACATTTCTTTAGTTGTTCTTATTCCCTTCTTGATGGTAAAAAAAAAAAAAAAAGATAACAAATCCTTCCCTCTCCACCCTACAATCTAAAATTATTATCAATTTAATACATTTTTTTTTTCTAAATCCCCCAAGTCTTTAAATGATTCTTTATATTTAAACCCAAGGAGGAATATGGTAGCTGTTCAATAGCTCATAGAACCACAGTACATGACATTTAAGAGGAGAAGGAACCATCTTCAAAACTATCTGATAAATTTGCACTTTGTTGAACAGAGCTTTTAATACTGAAAACTATAAAGGACAACAAGGCTAATCATCTTTCACTTGCCAAACATACTATATGTACTTTGATAATGACTGATTAGAAACATAATTTTATCTGTCATCCAAGAAACATTACCCCATTCTACCATGGTCAGTAGTGAGACAGAGTAGACTGCTGCATAATGAGCTGCTAACAGGCTCAGCTGTTCCCTCCTTCTAAGAAACTAGAAAACTAGCCCAGATAAGTTTTTGCTTAAGATATGATGAAATCAAAGCCCTCCAGAAATATTGCTCAGAGGGTTAGAAATGCTGTAATTAGAAAGCTTGAAGGAATACTTACTCATGTTTTTTTATGCTGTTTATTGTTGGGTCTGATTAGAAGCTAACAGTCTTTGGAGATTTGTAATGAAGTTAAACATAATTCAATATGTTCAGAAGAATCCACAAACAAATAGCCAAATTTTGATAGTGCCAAATGCTTTATAGAAAAAGATTTTATTTTTTCTTATACAAAGTAGATGAATTAGCAGACAAAGAAAATTTGAACATCATTTGATATGACTTAGTCATTTCACCATGTCAACTATCACAAATCTCAGGAAATCTAATGAGAGCCTTAAAACATTAGTGATTTTTTTCCTGAGCAATTAGGTGGGAAACTCAGTTTTAATTTTCTTCCTCTTTTGCCAGTGCCATGCTACATTACATCTAATTTTCATCATCATCTTTTCATTTTTTTTCCAGGATATAAGCAAGTTGAGATTCTTAGGAAGAATTTAGTGTTGTCTTGAAGCAATTGTATCACAGGTTTAGACTGGCTGAAAGATCATATTTATCACACTTGCACAGAACAATTATATTCTGGATGTGCTGTGTCTGGTCTTATCATTCATAGAGCATAACATTTTTCCCTTCTCCATGAAAATACTGTGAAAAATATCACAAATACTTTAAGTAACACTTTCAAAAAAAAAAAAAAAAAAAAAAAAAAGTGAGTTTTCAGGAGGCTACAAATTCTTTGCATACCCAAAATGATGCTTTCCACACAGTAATTACTGAAGTTAGATGGTTTTGCAAGGCATCACCACTGGTAGAAGCAGCAGAAACAGCAAGCTGTTTTATTTTTTCTTGTTTCTTTTGATCATCCTATTCTAACCTTACTTCTCCCCTCACTTGCTCTTGTGGTCCCACAATCTCTGTCCAACTACATCATAGAATCATAGAATCATAGAATCACTAAGGTTGGAAAAGACCTAGAAGATCACCCAGTCCAACCGTTCACCTATTCCCAATAGCTCCTACTAAACCATGTCCCTCAACGCAACATCCAGTCTTTCCTTGAACACCCCCAGGGTCGGTGATTCCACCACCTCCCTGGGCAGTCCATTCCAGTGCCTGACCACCCTTTCTGAAAAGTAATACTTCCTCATGTCCAGCCTGAATTTCCCCTGGCGTAGCTTGAAACCATTCCCCCTGGTCCTATCACTAATGACACGAGAGAAGAGGCCGACCCCCAGCTCACTACAACCTCCCTTCAGGAAGTTATAGAGAGCAATAAGGTCTCCCCTGAGCCTCCTCTTCTCCAGGCTGAACATTCCCAGCTCCTTCAGCCTCTCCTCATATGGCCTGTGCTCCAGACCCCTCACCAGCTTCGTTGCCCTTCTTTGAACACGCTCCAGGGCCTCAATATCTTTCTTGCAGTGAGGGGCCCAAAACTGGACACAGTACTCGAGGTGCGGCCTGACGAGTGCTGAATATAGGGGAACAATCACCTCTCTGCTCAGCACCCATGTTGTAGAGAATAAATCTATGTCTAAGACAATGGAAGAATAGAAGCATGATTTTCTTCTGCTTTACTTTTTCAGTGTGAGGACACTAAATATATGAAAGAAATACAAAGAGCAAAGCACGGCATACAGACTGATACAAAGCATGAAACAAAACTTCCCTCTTGCTGCTTATCACGTTCAATGATTACCAATCCTGCCACCAAAGAATTTTTTTTTCGTTTGGTGTTACATGCCTTTTGAATCATGATACTGAGCTCTTATCTTTTTGTAATTCATGATACATACCATACATGCAAAAAAATGGGATCCTCCTCCATTGATGAATATGCGCACACAATGTTATGGTCCATTTCAGGACCCATTTTTTACCCATTTCAGGGTAGTATAGTTGGGTTGAGATTGGACTTGATGATCTTTAAGGTCTTTTCCAACCTGAGCAATTTTATAATTCCTATGATATCCATGGAAGAAATCTTTGTTAAGAGTTGTATTTACAGAATCTATTCTATTTCCTCATATTAGAGAAAGAAACCAGCAATGTGGCTGATCATTCTCTGACTCAGTTTTGTTATCCTGATCAGTCTTCCAACACAAGTTGATTGGATTTTGCATTCATTCCCCAGAAAATGAACTCAATTGCCCAGACATCTGTTAGCACCTCCAAATTAGATGGCACCAATTGGTTCTGTACATACAGGAAAAAAATATTATTTCTATGCAATATGCACATTTCCACTGCAAAATCTTCTACTGACCCCAAGGAGAGACTCTAATTATAGTGACATAAAGCCAACAAAATTAGTTAGGTTTATGTTTAATATTTATATTGAAGATAACTTAGCAGTACTTAGTTTTCCTGTTTGTAAGGTTTTGAAGCTTACCACAGCAATAGGATTTTGTATTCCATTGAATCAGGATACGTGGATTTTACCTTTCTTGCTTCACTTTAGAAGCTCCTGCTTAACCAAGATTCTTATATTGCTCCATATGGTAGAAAACAAGCTTATAAATATCTTGAAGGCTTCAACAGTTCACTAACTCCTTCCTCCAGTAATTCTAAAATGTCCTCCTGAGTACATCCAAATAGATAAGCACAAATTTCAGTTTCCCTCCTGAGGTCCACACATTTCACTTACTGTTGAGTTACTGGGAGAGCCAGTCTGTGAGAAACCAGCCTTACATCAGGCAATCAGTGAGAGCATATAAATTCCAAAAGGATCTTGCAGGTATACAGCATTAGAAATGTGAGCTTTAGAAAGATTTTGGCTTGTGTGATGAAATAAGCGAAAGAAAAACCTGACATTACTGTATGAATTAATAGGTTGCATACATTGTCATTAAGAATTATGGGGTAAGATACACGTGCATGCACACTGTTACAGCAGCAAGTCCCTGGACATTCTCATTGTCACTGCTTTTCATACACTGCATTTCCTCTGCTTAAGTAAAACTGAGCACTCAAACACATCATATTTTTCTCCCAATCAGCCTCTTTCCATTATATCTGATAATTTTTAAATAAATTTTGTTGCACAAACAGGTTACCTAGAAAACATCGCCAATCCTTCAATCCCTCAGCCCTCACACAGAGTTATTCTCATATATTCTTTCCTGCCCAACAGCATTTAGATCTAAGCCTTGCTTGTTCTTTGATGACTAAGAATAGTCTCCTCCTCCCATTGATTTCCAGAGAGTTATTATGCTCCCATTTCATTTTCACTGACTTACAGGATATCTTTTCTCCTTTGATCCAAAGCAACCACAAAAGTTCATGTTACTGGATGGATCATGTCCATTTTCCATTTCCCACACTTCTATTTTCTTACAGCTTTGTAGTCTTTTTCATTGAATCTTGTTGCCCTGCTTTTATCAAATGTATTCTAAGAACTGCAGCTACAATTTTGATAGCATGTTTTTTTTTCCTATTTTGGAATTTTTGGCATACATTTTTATAGCCATCATAGATCTTTTGTTGTGTGAGATATCTCTAACTGTCTCTTAGCTGTCATTTTTTAATATTCCCTCTCTCAGTTCAGTTTTGAATTTGGGATAGTAATTTTACCAAAATTCTAATTTGATGTACTTCAGAGAGCTCAATTCCTTTTCTTGCATTTCTCTCATTTTAAAGGAGAACTTAACAAAAAAAAAAAAAAAAAAGTATTAAACCAGAAATTTTCAAAGTTAAAACCAACTCCTGTGTATAAAATAATGAAAATATAATTTAAAGAAATGTACTAAAAACCACCATGGTCTACAGAGCCTTCATTTTTACTCGCATTACTGTGGGTATTTAGGGGTAGATCTGGTTGTTTTAAGCAGATCAGAAGTTGTTTGACGCTTACTATCAGTTTTGCAAAACCAATAATAATTTGCTTTTACTAATTGTGTCAGAATCTTACAGAAGAGACATTTCATAAAATATACAATACATATTTATGTTTTAACCAAGGGATGGGGAGAAACTTTCATAATAATGTTGCACTTAATCGCTAAAGTAGAAGCTTACAATTTATTTCCTGATGCCAAAGAGATACCTAAATTTACCCACTCACTCTTCCAATATCCACTTTTTATTTATGTTTCACAAGATGCCTCCGCTAAAACCTTTCTGTTGTGTGCCATGTGATTGGAGAATTAGTTTGTAGTTAAAGTTCAAAGGAGTTCCTGAACAACAACAAAAAAGTTGATGAGGGTGAGAAGTCATTAGTGGTAGCAAACAATCTTTTATCCTATCAGAGGAAAATGGTCTTAAATAGGCTTAGTGGCACCTATGCTACTGGCTGATTAGCAACAGCTATTCTCTGAAATTTTGCTGCTGTTCTTTCTCTCTTGTAGTTTATATCTACCTCTCTCATTCTAATTTTATTAATTTTTTGGAGAAGGGAATATTTTACTGTTCATTTTAAGCATGTTTCCTATATCCTCTAATGCTATAGGCTCTCCTGAGCAGAACTTTCATTCTATCTTCTTCTGGGTGGAAGCAGTTGGTGAAATGATGTTCTTGCACATTTCCAAGCCCTCTTGAAAATGCATCTTCCCCTTTGATATTTAGGAGTTGATTTAATATGTAACAGTTGGCTGAGAGATACTTCATGGGTCAAACAGTCATTTTTGAGGTTTTTTTTTTTTTTTTTTTTTTTTTTTTTTTTTTTTTTTTTTGTAATGTGTGCTAAGTGGGAATATATTCTCAGATGTATGTTCTATTTTCAGTCATTCAGGCTGCAACCCAGCTAACATTTCAGTTTAGCTAGGTAAGAACAAACTCAGTCTAACTCTTATGATTACATAGTAAACATCTCCAGTTGATGAAGACATCCTATACCACCTATCTTGATAATTAATGGAAATAAATCACAAGGTATCTCACCAAGTACTCAGGCAAATCTGAAGAAGCCCCCTTAAGAGCATGTCAAAGACTTTTCATTAAATTGAACCTGTCCTAAGATTCAACTAAAATCCTTCAGTGTTTCATAGGCCAACAGGTTTCTAATATCCCAACAAGTCTAATAACTGAATAAAAAAAACAGCACACAGATTTCTAATATCCCAACAAGTCTAATAACTGAATAAAAAAAACAGCACACAGAAAAGTCTACTTACAGGGGAAAGTGTGAGAAGTCACTAGGTTCTTGGGCTTTAGCTGGATGCATTTTTGAAGTTGGAAAGAAAAAAAAAAAAAAAAAGAAAGAAAGAAAAATTGTATCTGTTTAGAATGTTCTTGATCTTCCATTCTTTGCCCTGTGGCCAGTCACCAGTCGTTTACTTTTTCTGCTCCATTGGCAGCATTAGCACTGGTAAAGCTACAAAAGGCACACACAGTTGAATATGCACAGGGTTTGACTGACTTGCACTCTACATTTCTAAGCAGGAAAGGCAGACATTGAACTGCTTTCTTTAAAGCAGATAAAAGCAAAATTAACACACTCCACCCATTTTAAAAAAAATACATATAGAAGTTCACAATTTTCCTTGAAGTGGCATAAAATTAGCCTAACTCTTATATTACATACTAGATAAGTTGAGAAACAAAGGATGACAAAAAGTTCCTAAACCATGCAAGAAAGCTGTAATGGGGAAGTTACAAGAAATTACTGCTGTCATTTTCAAACCGCTTAAAAGCTTACAGCCTCCATTACAATGTTGCACATCTTCTTGGAAGAAAGAAGTATTTCTTCAAAACTGCAAAGAACATTGACAGAATTCTTTGAATTAGGTTCTACTGTTACTTTCAGGAGAACAAGATCTTTATTTCCCCTAAAACTGCCCTATGTTTACATTGTTTTTGTTTTGCACCTCTTTTTATAAAGAGACACTTCGTGTATCCCATGTGTGAAAGTGCAGGAGAACTTAACAGAGTTACAATGCGACTGATACTTGAGGGAAAGAAAGAGGTTGTGACCTTATCTAGCAATTCTAAAACTGGATGACACCTAAAGATTAGGACCTTGGCATGGCCATGAATACAATGGAGATGATATTTGTGACATTTGTGCACTTTAGAGCATACCTCAGTTCCCTCTGTGCACTCTGTACTAAACTGTGTTCACATTAGAAAATAAACTGTGTTCAAAGTAACTATGGCAACTCTGACATAGATGCACAGGGGATAGTTCTGTTATATGTGAATATGAGCAACAGCAAGGAAGAACACTGGGGAGACCATCCTGAGTGAACTGCGCTCTTCCTCCCAGAGGATCCTGCTCATCCACTACTTCAATATTGTTTGAGGACATTCACTAAATTTGATTCAAGTAACAATAATTTTGGAACAGGTATCAGTTTTAGAAGTGGGCATCAGTGCAGCCTTTGCTTTTAGTTAATATCCATATTTAACTTTTGGTTAAAATTCTTGCCAGGTTTCTTGTTTTAGAAAAAGCAGAAGCACAAGTAGCATGAGAAACCAGGGAGTTTCAAGATGTCAAGAAATCCAGTCACAAATCACAACAGAGCTCAGTAGAAGGTCAAACATATAGTGGCTAAATTGTGAAATATACAATCCTTTAAAAAAGTGAATTTAAGAACTGATTCTGGCTGTGCATTAGTTACCAGAGCATAGGAGAAAAGAACAGTCTTCCTAATAATGGCTTGTTAATAGCAAGAATGTGTATTTGACCCAATGTAGGGCCAGCAAGACCCATATGTCTTCCTCCCTTGAAATGTGGGTATTTTGGTTGATCTTCTGGGATTTTCATGTGTCTAGAAGTTCATGTGGCCAAACAAACCCAGCCAAGCTGCAGATACAAGCATCTTTGGATGTGCAAATATTAGTTTTATAGCACAAGCCTATTAAAATCATGATGAAATGCAACAAAACGTATACATAGATCTCTTATCCTGTGAAGAGTCTCAGATAATAAACAGCAGCTGAAGTAAAAGCAAAATATGACTTCCATGAAAAATAGTCCAGAAGTGTGCTACTGATCGGCTTTAAAACATACACTTTTCGAAGAGCAAGTCCAAATGGAAATGAGTGCAACACCTGAGGCAGCCCAGGTGGCTGACATAGGTAGAAGACCATAAGACTCAGAGTGCATTCACTGAGATGAGACAAGGGCATGAAGATTCAAGGACAGCTTCTGTTATTCAGCTCCATTCTAAAGATGAGAATTCTAGAAATGTCTTGTATTCTACCTGTGAGCAAGTCTGGGTGATCTCCTTCCCTTTAGCTCTTCAAGAAATGCATTATGTGTTGTGAGCAATAAGCAATAAGATTTTGTTTTGCATCTCATAAGGCCAGAGGGGTTGATCAACGCAGTGGCAAAAGACACATTCAAAGTCCAAATCAAATCACATTCTAGTAGGAGAGAAACACTTACAGATGCCTTTAAGGAGAGCAGTTCAACAGGAATATTGCAACCTCCTTTCTAGGCATTAAAGCAGAGTAATGAAAATAATAGTGCTTACTTCTGTGTCTACATGCATATGGTCTACATGCATATCAATTACTTACACAATCCAAAATTGACATCAGGCATAAACAGACTACAGTCCCATGAAAGAATATGGGAAAATATTTGCTTACAGCAATATCATTAGCTAAATCGGCAAAGGGAAAGTGAACTATGTGGCTACTGCTTTACAGAATAAAGACATTAGGCTGCACTCTGTAATGTAAATGTAAGAAAGAAAAAAAAGTTAAAAGCACTGGGCTTCTAAGAAATTAGGTGGCTGGAAGATAAAAGCTCATTACAAAAAAGAAAAAAAACTTTCCACACACTGTTCTATTATATCAGCGTGCATCAAGCTGTCCACTGTATCCTAAAACTGTAAGCAAAAAGTAGGAATAAGACAGGTCTAATGCATTTTAAAAAAAAATATGGCAAAAATTGAAGTGAATGGCACAGAAGACTACCACAATAAGTGATATAAAATCTGATTGTGAAAGCACATGTTAAACGCTGAAGACACAGATGAGGAATGTTGCAACTGAGATCCCAAAAGGCTTTCCATATCCTCTTATAAGAGAAGCAATATTGGAGGAAAAGCAACCTTCTGGTGATGACAACTACATCACTTTACCTGCAGAAAACATGTTACTCCACTCATGGGTAAAGATGTCAGTTCCAAGTGGGATAGCTGTGATGTATCCTAATGCTGTCACCAAGTGGGAAACAAAGCATCTCCAGACTCCTTTGGTTTTCTCTAGTACTTCAGACAAGCAGTATTCCACTGACAGGTGCCTCAGAAGAGATGCTCAGGCTTGTGTGGTCCCCATACAGTGGAAAACTACAAGGAGTAGGAGGTGGTGCCCATGCACCTGGATAACAAATGAGGCAGCAATATTATGGGCTGGTGGAGTGAAAAGAGAAGTAGGTTAAAGTTTCTTATGGAACTTTAACTGTTTAATGCAGTAGGTACTGTGAAAAGAGCATGCAAGTTGAAAAAATCCACAGATGTAGGAATGGTAATAATAACAGACCTTTAATTTACCCTGACTCTGAGGATCTTCACTCACGTAAATCAAGTCAAAATCTCATTCCTGTGTTGAAATATGCTTCCAAGGCTACAAGGTAAGAACAAGGTGAAGATACTAACACAGTAAACGCAGAAATGGTTTTGAAAACTTAAGGGAATCAAAGTAATAGAAGAAATATTACAAGACTTGCACATTGTTTAGGAGATGTAGGTGGGAAGAAAGAAATCATACAGATGATTTGAAAACACTAAGACTGTTGAGATTGCACAGAAACTAAGACTGATATTGCACTTCATTGTGAAACATGATTTTTTATATTAAATATCCATCCATCTGTAAGATAGTTGCCAGCCAAGGGCTGTTTTAAAAAGCAGAGCAACTCACAGCCCTCCTTGTTTGTGAAGAATGTCAGTTTAAGATCCAGCAAAGCTAAAAGCAGAAGGGAGTAGGTCACACAATATTAGGCTGTGCAACATGGCAGTGAGGAATGGCATGGGATGGGAAGGAAGCTGAGCTGTCATGACGCTTTGATTCAAAAAATACCCATTTAATTGGTGTACTTCAGTATAATTCATCATGCATTGGCTACAGTTTTCCAGCTCACAGGCAAGGCAGTGAACACACACAATTCACTTAATGGCTCTTTTCATCCCTTCAAGCTTCTTCCCTCCCTTTCTCCAGCTAATCCTCCCTCGTTGTGATTAGATGCTATTTTGTTAGAATTTTTCCTTTCCATGAAATGTTTCAATGAACATAACACAATACTTTCTTTCAAATTAAATAATTACTTTTCATCTGAGATCTGGACCTGCACCCCAATGATGTTCCATACTTCAAACTTCAGTTACATATACCCTAGGTTTACTTTTTTCTAAGCTTTGCTTTTTATTCTTAAGTCTATTTTTCTGAAGTGCGGAAAATAAACATGTTTCTGAGAAAGTTTGTCTTTGAAAAATAGAGTCAAGGCATACAACTTTTCATTCTGAAAGTATTGACTGTTCACTTGAAGTCAGTCAATACCCTTAGCAACTATGGCCAAATCATGAGGTAATTGAAGTTATATAGCCTTCACATAAAGTATCTTCGTTACTTAAAAATCAGATCTTAATACCCAGTGTTACCAAGAGTATGCCCAGTTGGACTTCCCAGTGCTATAATTGAGTCAGAATCACAGAATCATCTACTCTGGAAAAAAACTTTAGGATGACCAAGTCCAACCATTGAAATGACCTACTAAATCATGTCTGTAAGCACTACGTCCACATGTCTCAAATATCTCCCTGAACAGGGACTCCACCACCTCCCTGGAAAGTCACTTCCAATGCTTCACCGCATTCTTTGTTGAAAAATTCTTCTTAATGTCCAAACTAAACCATCACAGTGCAACTTAAAGCTATTTCCTTGCATCTTTTTACTTGCCAGTGAGAAAAGTGATAGACATCTCCTCACTGCAGCCCCCTTTCAGGGGGTGGAAGAGAGTGGTGAGGCCTACCTTCAGTAAGAGGTCCGCAGGAGCCCAAAACTGAATAAAATACTCAAGATCAGTACAATCTACAGGTGAGACAATAGCTTCTCCTGCAGAACATCTTTTGGTGGACACAGACTAGAACAGTACGGGTCTTGGTGGCTTCCTAGGCATGATACTAGCTCATGTTCAGCCAGCTTTTGAACAGCAACCCTAGATCTTTTTCTGTGCAGTTTTCCAGCCACTCTTCCTCAAGACTATATCGATGCATGAAGTTGTTATGACAAATACAGCACTCAGCATTTAGTCTTGACAAGTTTTGTGATCGACATCCTACTTATCTAGCCTACCCAGATTCCTCTTCAGAGCCTTCCTATGCTTAAGCAGATAAAATATAGAAGTAGGCTAAGTGTTAATTTAAAGCTGAATCTTCTTTAGAATTACAATTTTCAGAATACTGAGGAATTGAAAGCTTTCATGGCTAACTGAGAATTTGAGAGGAAGATATACAGAAAATACTGACTGAAGATATTAGGAAAATAAGTTCGCTACAATTTTTCAGATAAAAGTCTTCCACTTACCCAGTAACAAAGTCCTCAGTCTACCTAAACATCTCAGTGGCAGCAAGCATGCAGCAATGACCTGCTGAAGGAAGAATGTAGTCGAGCAAGTAGTGCACTGATGATTGAACTACATGCTGACCATATTATCATCTTCATGATTTTCACAACTCTCAAATATTTTCTCCTCTGATCTTGAGGCATCTTCTAATACAACTCCTGTCGGATATCTCTTCCTTAAATGCACCTTCCTCTCCCTTTTTAATTTCCTTACTTCTGATTGCTCCCCCAAGTACATTTTCCCAGCCTCTGTCCCTCTTCTTGAGCTATTCTTCCTTTCCTCTTTCCCATCTAACTTTTTACTTTTTTAGAAGAAACCTTAATGTGAGCAGTTATTTCACTGAGATGTCACTGTGACAGTACATAAATTAGGTGTGAAAATATAGTAAGAACAGTTTAACAATAATAGTGGTGTTTAAATATCTTTCTTCACAGACACACTCAACTTATATTCACTGAACCAAAAGTTGCATTCAGGCTGCTTCTAAAAAAAGCTCTCTACTCCAGGTGTTTCTACAGGATTCTTTGTTTATCCTTCTCAGTGTGTTTTAAACAACTCCGAAAAGATGAAATGGGCAAACTCAATCAGAATATCTGAACATGAATGTTTTAGCTTATTTTCACCAGAAGTAACAACACTACTTTTTTTTTTTTCCTCCACCAAATTAATACTCTTTCATGGCCTAATAACACAAGATAGATTTTTTTAAGCTTACGTTCAAATGAAATACAAGATTAGTCTTCATCAATTCCCAAAAAGATTGTTAGCCCCAGAATAGCATCGGTAGATGTTGGCCCTTAGAAAAAGTGAATTTTTTTCCGATGCATTCTTTACAGTACCTGACAAAGCCCTATTAGACGAGTATATAGGGGGGAAAAAAAAAAAACTTGACCTACACAACTAATGATAAGGTCTCTGTCCCTAAAGCATTCCTTCTCAGAAAGCAGCTTTCATCCAGAAAATATTCTCCCTTCGGAAACAAACCCTTAAATGAGCCCAGAGAGTGAGCCCCTACCAGTCACATGTTAAGCACAGGTAAATTGCTTGCACCTGTGCATACTTGGCCAGACAGCCACCCCCTTCACCAGGTGCTCAAACATCAGTTAAGGCTGTGAAATAACAGTTTCCTCAAAGGAGGATAACACTACTGAAATGGTTTTCAGTTATTGGTAGGGACAAACTCATTTCTGCTGTGGAGAATCATCAAAATTCTCTTGACTCTACTACTGAGGCCACATGCTTAAGCTTTACATGAAACCTGTGTAGGTCATACAAATGTCTTCAGACTTGCTTCATGGTCAATACACTTTGAGGCTAGTTTAGCTTAATTAATATTGTGCCCAACTTTATGTTTCCAGGCAAAGAAGAAGAGTTTTGCTGCTATATCTTAGGCATGAATGGAGTAAAAGGAATGTCATCCCACGATCCATTCAGGCTCTGTCTGCGCAGACTCCAAAATACTGCACTCTGTATCATAGATGTAAACTACAGTGATATACACTTATAAGAAAGAGACAGACAGATATTTGTCAATGCAAAACTACAATATGGTAATTTAAACAATGGAGACAGCAACATATGATTCTTAATGGCTCAATATCCTTGAATACTTGCTACATAGAAGGTAGAGTTGTACAATCAAACCTTAGCAAAGCTAGTAAGCTTAAAACTATAAATCACTTAACAGAAGTCTGTATTGGCAAGCTGGCACCACCACATCAAGGGGGTGTCTACACAAATGTAAGTAATCTCAAGAGGTATCCCTACTCAAGGCAAGATCCTGGTATACAACCACCTGCTTGCAAGAAGAAATTAAATGATCTCTTTTGCTGCTTCCTATTTATGGGGTAATATGACTGGCATGTTATTTTGCATTACTGTCTATTAAACCAAGTGTGATATCTGTTCTTTTACCAGACAGTTTGAGCCAGTATTTTGCTCATCAATTGTCTGTAATAACCTTGATTGATATCAGCCCTGAGCTAAGGGCAAGATATTTTTCATCTCATAGTATAAGCAAGGCCTTGGGCAATAAAACTAGGCTAAAAGAAGAAGCTGGGGGGCTGGAAAGGGAACATACTGTCATACTCAGATTACAAAAGCGTTCTGCTGAATACAAAATCCTATCTGAAGAGTTTTCTATGCTTTAAATAATCTATAAGCTTTGTTCCTCTGCAGGTAGGCACCCAGTTTTAGTAAGCAGACTAAGTACTTATTGGCATATTTTAGTGAAACAACATAAAGCGGAATGTGCAGCAGTATCTGATTCAAACTCTCCTCGCTGCTGAAAAGACAAGGTAAAAATGCTTTTGATTAAGTATCTTAGTTTACACATGATGAATCTAGGTCTTGTTCCTGCTGTTGGTTTTCCACAGGGTATTTCCTTTTTTTCCATTTTTTTTTTTTTCAGCCTTAACATTCAGCTTTACGTTCCTTTGGGAATATCAAAATAAATCTGCAAAATTCCTAAAGTACTTGGGCATCAAAATAAATCCGGACAATAATGAAAACTAAAGGTGATGTTTAGAACAGTTTACTTGTAATTTTGCATAAAGTTTTCAAGAAACATTTTAAAAATGCCTCACTTAGAATGTAATAAACAACTATTAAAACTTTTTGAATAATGTACAGTGAAGTTACTGCATTTGGAGTTTTAGATGAACACAGGAGTTGTATGAGTCCTATATGGTAAATAATTTTATTTGATGAATTTTGCTGTTCCTGCTGGTGCTCTGTGAATATTTATTCATTATTTGAAATTATTCACAAATGTCTTTAGTGAATGTTTTTGTTTGTTTGTTTGCAGACGCTTTGCAAATAGTTCATAACAGATATTTGTCATTTTCTCCTTTTTGATGAGATTTGTTTTCATGAAATACTGTTTCTATTCCTTAGCAGTTTGATTTATATAGCAAAACAACACAGCAGGAAATGCACATTTTACACAAAGCTATCTGAAATCAACTTTAGTCAATTTAGTGAATATTGAAGGTTGAATGTTTTGTTGGGTAGAATTCTCATTAATACTGTCTGAGAAAAAATATGCAAGAATAACACACTTTATTAAACTCTGAGTCTGGAGTGAGTGAGTGACTCTAGAGCCCCTTGTAACATAAGTTATTCTATAATTCTCACAATGAATGTTTTCAAACTCCCTACACTTATTTGTCCCCATAATTTATTACTGAAATGAGAGGTGAATTCATCTCTGCAAATCCAGGCACCTATGTATTAGTTATTATGTCTAAACTAATCATCATCTTTACTCTCTCTACAATAAATACGGAGTTTATTTCTTTCTGCAGTCCCCAGCTCTAATGTGAAAATGTGATAAATTTACAGTTTTGGAGTACCTCTGGAATTCCACTAATAAACTACCTATTTATTAGTTGCCTTTTAGATATATAAATTTCAGTGAAATTACTTCTGTACAAAGTTCAAAGGATCATTAACACAGGAAATAACAGTCATAGTAGTATATGGGAAAGTAAGATGACTTCGAAAACAATATTAACTGCTCTGGGAAAAAGTTTAATTCCACAAAATGGTAGGCATGTTTGAACTAAGAAGATGTCTGGGATAAACTGGGACCTCTACATTTGAAAGTAACAGAAAAAAAACTGATCAGAAGGTTGCTGGTACCTACTAAATGAATATAAAAGGATACAGTGAAAATAGAAGAAATGCTTGATTTGATACAGATACTGAAAGCAGTATCAAAGTGTGAATACACAAAGCACTAGTAAACTACATAACTTTTGATCACAAGTACAAGAAAGATCAAACTAGAGAAGGATAAGAGGCTCAAATAATCAAGAATAATTTACTTCCTTACTACCTGATTTGTTTACTTTCAAATACAAATTTCCTGTACGTGTATATACTTAAGTAAGGCAGGTATAAAGAAGAGGGAGTATGAAATTACTTAAATGTAAGGGTAATCGTAGAATGTGGGCTAGTGGATATTAAATGTTCATAAAGGAATGGAGATTGTAAAAATAGAAACATTTCATAGTAAATGCTGTAAGGAATTTGAATTTGTGACAGGCGGACTGAAAGAGCATGCTAATATTATGAAATGGATCATATGACTTGGCAACATAATTAATTTCCTTCAAATTCTGTATTTCCTTCAGTGCTCCCTTCCCTTCCTTTTTTTCCACCATAAAAGTTTGCTCTACTTTGGCCTTCTCTTGTGCTTCACTAAATCTCATGCTCACAAGCATTTACCAGTACACTTCACCCACAGAACAACTGTTTCACCACCAGAGGAAAAATGAAGCAGAGAAACCCTGAAAGAATGGTTTCCTTTTCATGAATACTTTGCATGTTCAAGTATCAACTTTCTGTTGCAGGGAAAGAGACAAGATCCTGTATAATAAAACCAAGGATAATCTAAACCTCACCAGACATCTGAGATCTACATTTAGTGAACAGAATTAATTTTCAACTGTTACTTCTCATTGAAAGGTCACTCGTGTGCAAAAAAAAAAAAAATTGTTTATCATTGCATAATCCTTCCTTAATTATTAATGGTTGAATGCAGTTTAATTTATTCTCCAATCAAGAAAAATCTATTTTGCCATCCTTGGCTCCTGCAATTATAAAGAAGAATAACCTTGGCATAGTACCTGCTTAGTTTTCTATGAATGCTTATGCTTTAAGCTACTTAAAAGGCCATTTATGCATCATCTTAGACTGCAGAAGTGTGAAGAGAGAAGGAACATGACGGATCACAGCAGCTGTAATGTGTGAACACACCTTGATAGTATGTGGGGCCAGGCTGCTCAGTGCTTAATGACTTGCTGAGGTTCACGTGCCCTTGAAGGGGATTCTATGTTACCTCATGGGTTTCTACCTAGAGCTCAGAATTTTGCTTGCCCTCCTTTCTCTCTATGTGGATGGCAAAGGATACTTAACATACTTAGTACTAAGGAAAGAAGAACTCATAATTTCCTAGTGGCATAGACCCATCAAATCTATAATAGATTATCCTGTAAGCCGCCCTTCCTGTTCCAATCTTTCTAACACGAAGAAGACAGATTTTGATCAGATTTCAGAGTTCAATTCTTGCTCTCCTAGGGTCTCATTTATTTCATGGTGACAGTGCATGCTACCTTATTCTAGCAGCTATTTTTTCTAATAGGGTGTATAATCAAGATGCTATAATTGCAATATAGTTGTTTAATCAACAGATATCAAGATGTTGTAATCACAATATAATCGAGAGAATCAAGCAAGGTAGACAATGATCACAAAGAGAATAAGCGGAAGAGCTTACCCTTCGGCTGAGCTCACCAGAAGACACCAAGAGAGGGGATCTCCAGAAGAGATCCTTCCCCTCTGGTAGCCAGCTCTTAAATAGGTCTAGGAGGGGTGGAGCCTGGCTCCACCCCTTCCGGCAGCACAGGTGAATTGCCTTCACCTGTGCTCCTCTGGCTGACTCATGGCTCGCCTCAGGTGATTAATCAGAGGTTCAGGCCATGACTCAGCAGTTCCCATACACTCCACCCCTTCACGGCGTGAACCACTGATCAGGTTAACAAAAGGGTGAGCTTTCCCTAATACAGAGATCCGGTATATCGCGACGCTTATACAATTTTATCGCGACGTGTGTTGGTACAGTTCAAGACAAGTGATGATTAGTGAATGTCCATGTTCTTCTATGGGCCAGTGCTCGATGATGTGACTGGAGGCATGAGGTCCTGAGGTGCAGGTCCGTTCTATGTTCCATCAGTCCCATGCAGACCATCACCGGGTGTTGTACGTGATCTGACAGCAACACTGGAACACTTGATGGCGTTTTGTTCCTTCCGGTGGTCCTGAAGGCTCACAGACTCACGGGGAGTAATACAGATGTTTTACAGGTACCAGGAGGGGAAGGTCTGCTCTCCAGGGCAAGATACAGGCCGTATTTCTGTCTTGGGTCAACACTTCCGCTTGTACGGGGGCACGTCCTGGCCGCCTGTACCACACCTTTTGGCCGGATATCTGCGGCTGCATAACAATATCAGGCACCAAAGGAGGTGTCCTGATCTGCCACAGGGACATGATGGGGGTCCCTTTAGCAATAAAGATCGGAGTGTTGACCACAATATCAGTAGGCCATGTACCTATTACTGGAGGGACTACTGAGCCTCCCACCTCCAATAGTCTCCCCCAAGGTGCAAGTAGGCCACACCACTTGGGTCCTACTTGCACCTTCCAGGGCCATTTTATTTTATGGGTACCTGGCTCTAAATTTTCAGGGGCAGGGAGCAGAAGATTATTTTCATTACCAATCTGGGGTCTTACCTGATGATCAGTGCCCGTAATTTGGATCCTAAGCGGGGTGGCCCATGTCGTCTGCAACATTCTCAGGGCACTGGGTCTGCCGTCTCGAGGTCTTTCATTCAGGTCCCGCAGGGTTTCATACAGTCTTTTTGTCCACCCCTGCAGGGACTGGGAGTCTGTCTTCAGGGCAGCCTTAAGAATACCATTATAACGTTCGATGAGGCCTGCCCCCGTTGGATTATATGGCAGGTGGAATCGCCATTCGATGTTATTTTCTTCTGCCCAGCGCTGTATCGTTGCACCAGTAAAATGAGTCCCTTGGTCGCTCTCGATGACTTGCGGTGTCCCGTAGGCAGACATCAGTTTAGTGAGTGCCTTGATGGTATATGCCTGGTTTGCTTTTGGTACTGGATAGGCCTGCAGTAGCCCACTTGCAGTATCGACACAGGTCAGGGCGTATCTTGCCCCTTCGGAACGAGGAAGGGGCCCGATGTAATCGACCTGCCATCGCTGGAGAGGATTGTGTCCCCTAGCAAGATGGGCTGTTGTTTCGGGCAACGATCTCGGTCTCATCTTGGAGCAAGCGTCGCAATCCTGGCATGCCTGGATGATATCAGATAGTTGTATGGGCAGTCCCCATGCTTTAGCAGCTGCCCACATTGTCTTTTGTCCAGCATGCCGTAGCTTCTGATGTAACCAGCGGGCGATGTTCTCAGATGGTGAATTCTCAATCCATCGAACTCGGGCCAGTGTGTCGGCTTCATCGTTTCCCGGTGACTGTAGGGGCTGATGACCAGAAACATGGTAGACACGTACAGTCCTGTGTTTGACCGTATTCCATATATCTAACCACATGTCTTTGCCCCAGATCGGTCGGGCATGGATAGTCCATTCCTGGGTGGCCCACTGTGCAATCCAAAGAGTGAGCCCCCGGTACACAGCCCAACTATCTGTGCAGATGTTCAGGATACCATCACCGGGTTCCTTGGTTATAACCATCCACACGGCTCGCAGTTCTGCCCATTGGCTGCTCTGACCATCCCCCTCATCGAACCAGATTGTCTCGGTGGAAGGATGATATGCTATTGCTCTCCACTTGCTCGGGTTGCCCTTGCTGGACCCATCTGTGTACCAGGCATCTTCAGGGATAGGATATTTTCCCTCCTGAACGGGACTCTTCTCTGGTGGAGTGACCAGTATTTCTTTTGGTGCATCACTGTGATACGTCACTGGGCCTAGGATCTTCTGGAGTTCTTCTTTCAAGGGTGATGAAGACAGACTGCTCCTTTGGCTGAGATAGGCGACCCATCGTGCCACTGTTTGTGCTTGGGCCACCCCTGTCTTAGGAAGGTGGGTCAGATCTTTCACCCACCCCTGAATTGGCAGAGTGGTCTTGACTATAACTGCAGCTGTTTGAGTTATTGGCTCTACTGCCTGTAATGCCGAATAGGCAGCCAATAACTGTTTTTCAATCATACTGTATCTTTCTTCTGCTCCGTGCCAAACCTGAGACCAGAAACCAATGGGGGTCCGAACAGAGCTCTGGCGTTGCCACAGGCCCCAGCCGAAGCCGTCTTGGGTAACATGAACGTCCAACTCGGCTGGGAGGGTAGGATCGAATATACCCAATGCCTGAGCTTGTTTAACTGCCAATTTCGCTTGTTGGAAAGCATCCTGTTCGGTTTTCCCCCAGTCCCATAGCTGCCCCTTTTTTGTGAGTCTGTATAGTGGCCTTAGCAGCTGCGCCAGGTGAGGTATAAAGGAACGCCAATAACCCAATATACCTAGAAACTCTTGCAGCTGCTTTGATGTTGTAGGGACTGGGAAGGCCTGAACCTTATCTATGACAGCGCTGGGTAGCACCTTGGTCTTTCCTGACCAAACCACCCCCAGGAATTTTACGGACAGGCCTGGACCTTGCACCTTTTGGGGATTTATAGCCCATCCCCTCTGTTGTAAATAGGCAGTTAATGAATCTGCTGCCTGTCCTACTGCCTCCAGTGAGTCGGATGTCAACAGGAGATCATCAATATAATGATATAGGTTAACACCATCAGGTTTTCTCCAATCAGCCAGGTCACGCGCCACTAGATTGTGACAATACGTTGGTGAATGCACGTACCCCTGTGGCAGGACCTGAAAGGTCCACTGCCTGCCTCCCCACGTAAATGCAAACTGATCTTGCGATTCCTCAGCAATTGGAATACTGAAGAACGCATTTGCTAGATCTAGGACACAATGATAGGTTTTATCTCCCTACTCAATGTGTCCATTAGGGAGGCAATATTGGGTACAGCCGCATGAATAGGCGGCGTGACCTTATTTAATTCTCTGTAATCTACTGTCATCCTCCATGTGCCATCCGACTTTCGCACTGGCCATATGGGGGAGTTATACGGGCTGTGTGCAGGTCTTATAATACCCACTTTTTCTAATTCCTGCACCGTTCTCGATATTTCATCTTGCCCACCCGGGAGTCTATACTGTCTAACGTTAGTAATCCGGCGCGGTTTCGGCAGGCAAACAGGCTCATGTTTCGCATGGCCTCTTAATATTGCCTGCACCGCCCGGATACTGATACATCTTTGTCGAAGCCTGAACTCTCCCACAGTTGTTTGGAGAGCCAGACCCCATAGAATATCTATGCCCAGGATGTATTCTTGGACTGGGGCGATAGACACCTTGTACTCCCGGGGTGGGAGACGCCCAACCCCCAATTTTAACCATGTTTGGGTGACAGGAATAGTCTGTCCCCCAAAACCACCAATCATCACTCTGTCACCATCAAATTTTCCCGGATCTCCATAGATAATTGATGTTTCTGCTCCTGTGTCTACCAATGCCATTACTCTCTGAATATTTTTTCGGGACCAATAAATCGTTAATTCTACATAGGGCCTCCGGTCCCGTCTGGAGGCCCTACGGGGACTAACATCCCTTGTCACTCCATGAATTGGGCTAGGGCCAATTCTTTTGCTTCTGATGGCTCAGGCATTGTGGCCCGAGACACCTGAGGTGGCTTCTTTTTTCTGTTTGGAATAATAAAATCTTCTAGGTTCCATGTTGTTGTTGGAACCCTCTCTATAGCTCTTACCCTTGATTTCTTAGGGTAGCTCTGGAATTTTTGATTGTCCTTTAGTTGTCTCCAGAGCTGGAGAAGGACATGGTTGGGCTGGCGGTCGATCTTAGCAAATTGGACCCCAGCCCGAATTAAATCATTAAACATTTGTTTTCGGGATACCCTTATGGGTCCCGATGGAGGAGCTCGAGTAGCTGGCATTTTGGTTTTATTTACCGGCAGGACCTCTGCTTCCTCCAGAAACCGAATATTGCGCCTAGTCCGCAGGCGTTCTGTTTCTCCCAGGTCGGCAACTAACTGGGCAGCCTGCTGGACTACGGCTTCTGATGCTACAAGGGGATTCAATATGGAGACTAAGGTGCCATACAGATGGGAGGGAGCTTGCTGTAAAATTAAATCTCTCATCCCTGCTGAAAATTTAACCATATCAGGGCCATCAAATGTATCTTCATAGATGGCCTCTCTTACACCCAGTTCGCGGATATAGTTTTGAAGGTCCTCCATGGAGGACCACATGCCTGTATGTAAAGGTATGTCTGATTTATTCGGCCATACCATACGGCAGGCTGCCATTAACCATTCTAGTATGGAATGGTTTTCATCACGATATTGATTACCTACATATAACCTCTGTCTGAGAGCAGGATGGATGGTCATGGTGGCCAACTTGGCTATTTCTGGGCCATTCACCAAGACACTTTCTGCCCCAGAATCCCATAGTCTCAATAACCAAGCTGGCACACTTTCTCTAGGCTTCTGCCGAAATCGTTGTACTAAGTCCATTAATTCTGTTGCCGTGTATGGCCGTGCCGTTACATGTAAATGAGTCTGGGCAGGGGGCCATTGATCAGGCGGCACCCCTGCTGGTCTGTCCTGTACTTTTTTTGTTTTCTGGGTTACAACAGGACGGATTTCCAGGGGATCAGTCAGAATAGGACATTCAAGGTCTGATTTGGATTTCTTGTTCTCCTGATCAACGAAGTCTGTTGATTCAGGAGTCTGGTCATCATTTATTGAAATACTACGAATTTGGCCTACGGGAAAATGTAGAATTGGCTTCTTCCCTGTTAAAACGCCAAGTTCGTGCTCTAGCTTTTCAACACGGTCTTTCAAAAGCTGATTTTCCGTTTCTAAAGTATTATTTCTTAAGTCCGCATGATTTAAGGCAGTTAATAATGGCCATGCCACCATGGAGGCAGCCAGTTGTCTTTCTTTAGTAGTGAGGACATCCTTGCCGAGTCCTTGAAAATAGTCTGCCATGCGATATGGGGAGATATTGCCCATAACGCGTAAGGGACCCCATTTTTCAATGATAGTAGCTAACTCATAATAGGGCGATCCCTCAAATCCTGGGATCTGCCCTGGAATCATTTTCTCTAGAGGAATATTGTTCTCCCCCTTGACCCATTTATAGAAATTCCATAAAAAAGACATGATGTTAATTTCAGTATATTTGGCCTGCCTGGCTCGCCAAATGTATAATCAAGATGCTATAATTGCAATATAGTTGTTTAATCAACAGATATCAAGATGTTGTAATCACAATATAATCGAGAGAATCAAGCAAGGTAGACAATGATCACAAAGAGAATAAGCGGAAGAGCTTACCCTTCGGCTGAGCTCACCAGAAGACACCAAGAGAGGGGATCTCCAGAAGAGATCCTTCCCCTCTGGTAGCCAGCTCTTAAATAGGTCTAGGAGGGGTGGAGCCAGGCTCCACCCCTTCCGGCAGCACAGGTGAATTGCCTTCACCTGTGCTCCTCTGGCTGACTCATGGCTCGCCTCAGGTGATTAATCAGAGGTTCAGGCCGTGACTCAGCAGTTCCCATACATAGGGATATCCTGTAACCCCCTCAAGTAAGACAATTGATTTCTCCCATTCTTTAAGCCACTGGCTGTGAAGGAAAATCATATTATTGTGGCACAAATAGTCAGGGGGCAAGGTTCCACATATACTAGATTATGTTCAAGAGAGAATATTCATACAGATTAATGCTTCAGTGTAGAGATAGCCAAATAAATGTTGGAATCATAGAATCATTAAGGTTGGAAAGACCACTAAGATCACTATGACCACTGTAAACTAGTCACTTAGTGTGATATCAATTCTTTTCTTGAAAATTTCCAGGGACAGTGACTCCACCATCCCCCTGGGCAACCTGTTGCAATACCTCATTGCTCTGAGAAGAAATTTTTCCTAACATTCAACCTGAATGAGAGAAATGAAAGAGAAAATTGAAAGAACATTAATTATATTTGAGATCCAGAATGGCTTTATGGGTTACTTCTAAGGAGAGTCCTAAGCCATTTACATGTTTTCCTTGCTCTGCTTAAATCGTAATCTGGTAGAAAAAGGAAGACCTTTAGGGCATAATAAAAATAAACTGGTTTGCATGGTTGACACAGAAATGTAATAAACACTCCTCCCATTTTCACTCTGCTGTCAGAGCAATGTTTCATGATTATTCTATGCAGGTGCTTCATTCAAGTCTTTCCAGCAGCAATTCAGCCACTTAGTGCAGGTCATCAAGTTGCACTGCACTTGGACACAATGTGTGCTGTTAATAATCTAAAGTGACAAGGCAGCATAAGAGCTTTCTTTCTTTAAAGAAAACCATATTAGCTGGATTTAATATGCTGAAATGGAGCCTTTATGATGGCCTAAGGAATGTCCAAATTTTATTTATGTTCCATGGAATCTAAGTAGAAACTTTAATTAGAACTCCAATATGTCATTTTCTGCTTAAGCACTGCAAGTTTGTTTTATTTTATATATTTACTTAAAAAACTCAGCCCCCAGGCAACTATCAGTTATTAAACATTTTCAGTTGAGTGATCATTGATAATTTTTTATTTCTCAGTACTGACACACGATATCCAACAGTTTGTGCATGTAATAAAAATAACCAAATCTTCTGCTTTTTGTAAGCAACACTGTAGTACATAAAAGCAGATGGTATTTCTGTACATGAAATTCAGGATATGATTAGAAGAGGTAAATTTATATTTTACAACAGAACAAATGTTTCACTATTTCCCAAAAATGTAAAGTTTATCTAACTATAATGAATTTTTTACCCTCCATGGGGGATGGGCCTCTAACTGTGTCTTTCTAGACATACAGCTGAGCTAACGCATAACTGTATGTTTGCAAAAAATAGAAGTAACTGTGCAGACATTTTGACCTAGTTTTGTCTGGGATAAAGTTAATTTTCTTCCTACAAACTGGTGTGGTGTTGTGTCTTGGATGTAGGATGTGTATAATGTTGATAACACACCACTATTTTAGTTGTTGCTGAGCAGTTCTGCACAGAGGAATTTTCAACTTCTGGTGATGCCTTGCCAAGGAGGTGGGGGTGCACAGGGAACTGGGAGGGGACAGACTCGGGACAACTGGCCCAAAAAGGCCAAAGGGATATTCTATACCATATAGCATCATGATGAACAATAAAACTGGGGAAGGGGTCAAGGGAGTGACTGCTGCTCAAGGACTGGGTGGGCATCAGTCAGTGGATGGTGTACAGTTGTGTTTTGCATCATTCATTTTGCATATCATTTTATCATTATTGTTATTCCTATTTTATCTTCCTTTCCTGTCCTTTTAAGCTGTCTTTATCTCAACTCACAAGTTTTACCATTTTTTCCCCTCATCTCATTGTGATAGTGGAGTGAGTGAATGGCTGTGCATGCTTGGCTGTCTGCTGGATTCAAACACGACTTTCCACATGCCTAATCAAATTTGTCATCTAGTGAGAGCATCAGACAGCCTCAGCACTCCTCGAAGCAACACTGTGAGGGAAATGAGGAGAGCACAAGACCTGCTTATCTCCACTGTAAACTGGAGTATCTGCTGCATATGTATTAATAACAAGGAGAAATGATAACTGGTCTCCCTTTTTAGTGTTGACTAAGGCAAGATTCAGCATAAGAAATACTTATGAGCTATATGAACCAGACCAAGATTCACATTGTCTACTTATGTTACTATTTTCCCATTAATTTTCTATCACAATTGGAGAATCCATTTCTGTGGAATAGGAATTGTTCCTTAAAAGTCAGTCTTGTGATGTTAAGTATTTAAAGATATCCAGACAGAGCCTTATGATGACCCTTCTCACTTTATCTTATTTTCCTATCTAAATCCTTGCTTTGACTTTGCTATCTCCTTTTCCCTCTGTAGGGAAATTTAAATTTCTCTTTCTCCATCCTTCACTACTTCAAGGCCACCAAGATATTTTATTCACAAAGGCAGACTTCTTAATATACTCATAGCATGGATACACAAATACGACAGTAATACCTGTGAAGTAGACATATTGAAAGTAAGTGAATCTTCATTATCAACTCAATTACAAACCTGATCTCTGAAAGCTGTGATATATAAACTGGCTAGTATTTGGCTTTAAAAAATGAAAACATATTTTTATTTCTGTATGCCAAAGAAGAATCTGCCCTCACATCTGAATGGTATTAACAACCTAGTAATTTCATGACCCAATCACTGTAAGTGGAATCTTCCAGTCGGTTTAAGATTTGACTTGGGTTTTTGATCTGCTGTGTATATTTGTTTACCTTATAAAAATATCACAGGTAAGGCTTATAGACGCTGAGAGGCTTTAAAAGGAAAAGAGGGCTGGAGCACCTCTCCTGTGAGAAAAGGTTGAGGGAAGCAGACTTGATTAACTTGGAGAAGAGTAGGTTCTGGGGAGACCTTCCAATATTTGAAGGGAGCATATAAACAGGATGGAGAACAGCTGTCTAAATGGGTTGATAGTGATAGGACAAGGGGAAATGGTTTTAAACTGAGACCAGAGAGGTTTAGGTCAGATACTAGGAAGAAGTTTTTCATACAGAGGGTGGTGATGCACTGGAACATGTTGCCCAAGGAGATTGTGGATGTCCCATCACTGGAGACATTCAAGGCCAGGCTGGATGTGGCTCTGGGCAGCCTGGTCTGCTGGTTGGCGACTGTGCATAAAGCAGGGGGGTTGAAACTAGATTATCATTATGGTCCTCTTCAACCCAGGTGATTCTATGATTTTATGAAAAGCCAAACGGAGATTCATAGAGGCTACTCAACTGAGTCACCAGAATGCAAATAAACATTCACTATTGCACTGGTTTCTTCAAACAAGAAAATTCTGTGTAGCAAGGAAATCCTTTCAAGATTTACTTGGAGTATGTTCTCTCATCTGCTTTCAGGAAGACTGAAAGTTGTTTTAGTGCTAGCAGGGGCTTAAAGTGGCACTTGCTTCTGGAGAGTCTTTGATTAGCTTAGATTTATTTTATTCTACTTTTTATTTTATTTTATTTTATTTTATTTTATTCTATTTGTTCAGTATTCACAAGTTTTTAAATGTTTTTAAAACATGTGTTATTTGTTTCATACAGTCATAGAATCATGGAACGGCTTAGGTTGGATGGAATCACATAATTACAGAATCACCAAGGTTGGAAAAGACCTTTAAGATCATCTAGTCCAACCATCCACCTATCACCAATAGTACTCACTAAACCATGTCCCTCAACACTGAATCCAAATGTTCCTTGAACACCTCCAGAGTCAGTGACTCCACCACCTCCCTGGGCAGCCCATTCTACTGCCTGACCACTCTTTCAGAAAAGCAGTATTTCATAACGTCCAGCCTAAATCTCTCCTGTCGCAGCTCGAAGCCATTCCCTCTAGTTCTATCACTAGCTACATGAGAGAAGAGGCAGACCTCCAGCTCACTACAGCCTCCCTTCAGGAAGTTATAGTGAGCAGTAAGGTTTCCCCTGAGCCTCCTCTTCTCCAGGCTGAACAATCCCAGCTCCTTCAGCCACTCCTTATAAGGCCTGCGCTCCAGACCCCTCACCAGCTTTGTTGCTGTGACTCTACAGAGATTTGTCCTGCCTTCTATGAGCAGACATGTAGGAGCCAAATTCTAGCTTCTCTTGTATGTAAAAGCTCAGTGTAGAAACTCGCATCCAAACACCTTTCAATGGCTGACTTGAAACTAGGCTTAGTTACTTCCGTCATAGAGGAAGGGGAAAGCAGGAAAATCCCAGATTAAAAATCTTCAGATTGGGAAGTTTTGCTAGTGGAGAGATGGTGGCAGATTTAGTCTCTTATATGTTTTGTAGCTATTCTTTTGAAATCTATATGACAAAGGCTGAAAAGCTATGAAAAATGAAAACAAGCCTATAAAACAGAGCTTACACTATCTCTGTTCAGACTGACATCCTTTGGACAAATTTGTCTTCATACCTGCGTGCATGATAGCAGGCCCTGATCAGGCAGTTGTAGAAGGGAAAAGACATAAAGTTCATAATAAAAGGAAATAAATTTTGTGAGACTTGGTTTTCAAAGGAGAGAATTGGAAAACAGGATATGTTTAATCTTAGCCAATACACTTATGACTTGGCTCCCTGCATAAGAGAATGAATGAGAGACAAGATAAATTGGGTAAAAATTGAGTGCAGATGTGTGAATACAGAGCTCCAGGTTAGAATGACATTTCACAAGAACCTTAATGTTTGGGTTGATTAAGATAATGAGCATCTTGGGCTTAAGTTAAGTCCTAAAGATAAGTGATATGAATATCCCCAGATGGAAAAAAGTATTCATATTTCCATGCCAATAGTGTAGAGCACTCTGCTACTTGCTATAACAGATAGGACTGTAAATGACAACTCTTTATAGGGCTGTAAACTGCAAGTTATCTTTACTACAAAGCTACCAGGAAACAGATCAGCTACACACACACATATGTCAGTGTGCCACAGTGGGACCATGCTCGTTAAATTGCTGTTTGGCCTTTCCCATAATTAATTGACTAAATAGACCATACTGTATTCCCTGTAGCTTTGCCACTTCTGCAGGCAGTTCTCCCTGGCTCTCCTGCTTGTTACACTTCTTTCAGGCCATGCTATGGCCATTTTAGGACAAGAAAAGTAAAAGATACAAGTAATCATTCCCATTCATGACGCTTCCGGTGGAACTTATGGCCTCCTTGAGAATATATATAACTGTTATGAAATTCCAACTAACTAAAAGAAAGAAGGATGAAATATACTGTTAGAAGGTTTTGGCCAGCAGGTCTACCAAATAGAAGTGCTCAGCCTATAGTATTTTTGGAATTCTCAGAGTAGTCCTTTTGTCAGCAAGACAGTTTCATGCACAGCCTCAGCCCCAGACAAGACTATTGTTGTTTTTCATCTCATATTCCACTTCGCTCTTTCTGGAACAAACATGAGTGTCAATGTACTACAGTAAGAAAGGTTTGATACCTATAGTACCAGTGGAAATGGTCAAGGAATCAGCAACATAAAAATTAATTCAAAAAGCAATTAATGAAATAATATCTAATATCTGACCAGAACATTGTTTCTGTATCTATTTCTAGCAAAGTATTAATTTTTTCCTTAGAAATTTTAAGAGAGATTTGGGTACCTGTTTTCATGATTACCTTCGATGTCGTTTACTATACATAGGGAATTTTTGTTTAAAACATCTCCTAGGTAATGTAAAAAAAAAAAGCTGAACTTTTATTTCCAAAGCCCAAATAGTAATGTGATAGACCTTCATGGCTATTTTAAGAATATCCTGTCAGAAGAGCAATTATCAAAATAACATTTTAATGTGCTGTTTCTCTCAAATACATTTTAAGAATGAAAAATGATCTCTACCTTTTTGCTGTTTTAATGAGAGTTACTTTTGTTCTGAAGCAGAGCTATTTATTTCTAAGTAGGCAAAAAATTTAGAACCAGATAAAAAATAGCAATTTTCCCACCAGTTTTATTTCTGGCATTCTTTCAGTAATATTTCTAAATCTCAGAGGGTAAAGGCTTGTAGTGAGAACAGACTTCAAAACATATCTATCTTACATTGATTTTCTGCTTTTCTCCACCAAAACAGGGGAAAAAAAGCCCAAACTGAGACCGTTATGGTATTACTACCTCCTTGCAATTGACTATCATTGTAGTCAGTGATCATTTAAAGAATAAACATTGTATTTCAAGCAGCTAAGGTGTAAAGAGAGACATGACTATGAAATAAATAACAATACCAGGAGACTAAACGCATGTTTTAGACCTGTATTCAGTTCATACTAGCAACTCATATGGAAGAAACAATTGTCAGTTTGGAGACGTTTTAGGCCTTAGGAAGTGCGAAGTGAGGTAGCAATATATAGCAAATTGCACAGAACTGCAGAGCCCTCAGCAGTTGTTTTGGATTTTACCAATATTTACAGGGTTCAGTGTGGAGAATTAATAGGAAAAGACATTTTCCCAACTGTGCTAAAAGGAATATGAATAAACCATAGAGACACAAACAGTAAACATATTTCTCTCCTCTCCTCTCCTCTCCTCTCCTCTCCTCTCCTCTCCTCTCCTCTCCTCTCCTCTCCTCTCCTCTCCTCTCCTCTCCTCTCCTCTCCTCTCCTCTCCTCTCCTCTCCTCTCCTCTCCTCTCCTCTCCTCTCCTCTCCTCTCCTCTCCTCTCCTCTCCTCTCTAGTACAAACCTGTTTTCAAGGGGAAAGAAGGGTAGTTAAGACAAGAAAATACTGACTGAATATGATTTTTAATTTAACTCAATAATTTCAATGACTGTAGTTACAATTATAGTCAAGGTCACTATGATGTTTTTGTCCTCTTCCATTCAGTGGAAGGAAAAGAAGAAAAAAATCAAACTAAACTTCTCAGCCTTAGCATGCAAAGGTACTTCAGGCATCTGAACTCTAAGGCAACTCAGGCCAATAGAAATTAGTTTGAAATCATAGAATCACAGAATGGCTTAGATTGAAGGGAATCTTAAATATTATCTAATTCCACACCCCCTGTCCTCCACCAGCTAAGGCTGCTCAGGGACCCAACGAACCTGGCCTTGAACAGCACCAGGGATGGGGCACCCTCAGCTCTCTGGGCAGCAGTGCCAGGGCCTCACCTCCTTCTGAGTAGAAGATTTCTTCCTTTCTACCTAACTTCTAACCTAAATATCCCTTCTTTTAATTTAAAGTTGTTCCCCCTTGTCCTATCATTATCAGACTGTGTAAAAAGTTGGTATCTTTCCTGCTTGTAAGTTCTTTCAAGTGTGAGAAGGCTGCAAGGAGGTCTCCCTGGAGCCTTTTCTTCTCCAAATCAATAGTCACAATGTTATCTGACCTTCTGAAGAAATATGTCCCAAGATAAAACCTAGAAAAAGTTGTCTATTAGTAGCCAGATTACAATGTGAAATGGTTAGATATTGTCAGTGTGCTTTCAAAGGCAAGTTTTATCCAGCACTAAGGCTTTAGTCATTGACAGCACATGATGGCTGATATCAATTCATAATTCACAGGAATTAGAAGGGAAGAAAATATGACAATGCAAATATGGAAGTACATGACCATCCACCATAAAGAAAAGTCTTGGAGCAGAAATTATTGGAAATGAGATAAATGTAAATGCAGAAAAATTCAAATCAACCTGGTTCATCTATAGACTTACAAAAAAGTAGAGATGAAAATTATCTTAATAGGTTATCTAGGTGAGTTTTTCAAGCTGCTGCTGATGAACAAATTAAAATCCGTGCCATGGGTGTAGTTACTCTTCCTTATACCTAGTGTAGTTTTATCTAGACTAGTTTGCTTATGGGAATGCCAGCTGAGACCACGTCAAAAGCCTTTCCAAAGCCAAGATGCATTACATCCACTGCTTCTCCCTATTCACAAGGTCTGTTACCTTGTCACAAAGGGAGTTTAGATTGATTTGACAATGATTCAGTCCTGACAAACCTATGCTGGCTGCTATTCATCTCCTGCTCATCATTCTGCTACAGAGGCAGGAAGAATAATTTATGCTTTTTCACTACTGATTTTGTTTGCACCAAAATAAGCCTGACATTTAATACGAAATTACTCCATTAATCCACTTTCTCTTATAATCAGGTGAATTAAGGTAAATTTAATTCTAAGTTTTCAATATAAAATAATGTGGGTTTTTTTTTCCCCTGCTATGTCAATACAATAAGGAGGATATGCTGGGTTTTCTTTTTCATACATAAAAAAGTGGAATTGAGAGACAATCGTAGAATTCAACCAGCTAAAACTATGGATCATTTATGGCTGTTTCTTTAATAAAAATGCACATACACTTTACCTAAATGTGCAAAGTTTTTGCATGAATGAAAAATTAATAATATTTTCTGAATTGTTTGCTACTCAGGGAAGATACTGGAAACACAGAGTATATTCAAATTCAATAGCATAAGGGATGATCTGCCTGCCAGTAAGTTTCAACCTCATTATGAAAAGGTGAGAGGACAACTTCATCTCTGCAGGCCTTTTGATCTTTGCTTTCTTGTTGAAACTATGAACAAAGATGCCAGTCAGTTCTAGCTGTAACACAGATCCTTCTCACTAGACTCTGGACTGAGTCCAATACCCATACCATATAGGTCACCAAGCAGCCATCTGTCGTTAGTGATGATCTGTAGTCACTACTGACATGCAAGATCTCATCTAGTGCTGGTGAGTGAAAGACTCCCTTATTACCAAGCCAAGTGAGGTCGGGCTCTATCAGTCCTGCATATGGATCATACATCAACTGTATATACTCTCCATTATTATTTAGAGAATCTCGTTCTGATAAGTTCAAATCAGAGCAATTTATTACCAGAACTACAATAGTATTTCTCTTTAACATGTAAAGAATCTATCCTTTGTCACACTGAGGCATACCCATATATTCATTTTCCCTCCTGACTTTTTGAACCATCAGAAAAGTAAAAAAAAAATAATCTGTGCCTTAGAGACCATATGCTGTCTGTAATATTTTCTTGGATTTTTACAAAGTATTAATGGATGTATATAAGCTGTTATGACTATAATAGAATACAATACAGTGCACGGTACTATTGAAAGGAGATAATAAAGGATCAGAATGTTTTCCTCTGTCTCTTAAAGTATATCTTCCCCTATGTACAAATATAGTAAAAATGTTTACATTTATTTTTGTTTGTATAGAGGATAAAATAAAATAAATACTGTTGAAATGTATAGAGAGAATACCTAAATACAAATTAGCATACGTTTAATGAGGGCAGGTTAAGAGCAGAAATAGCAACAGCTCATTTTAAGATAATATCTTATATTTTTAAAGGAATTTCTGTGACTGGATCCCCATGACAGCGTAAGATGAGCCCCATCAGAGGTCCTTTACAGTGGTATAGTAACAGTAGATAGTAATGACAGAGATCTTTGGGGTGTTTGATCAGGTGGAAAGATACTGTCAGTAGAGCTAGCTGAAGGAATCCAAGAGCACTGAGATACAGATGCAAGATGAACAATCTCCTATTAGAGCCTGTGACATCAGTCGAGTTATGAGAACTTTTCAGTTCTTACCTTCCTAGCCTCCTTGGAAAGGACCTATAAAACACATTTCCATATTTCTGTACTTTGTGGCTAGCAGATTGAGGGAGGTCCTTTGTCTCTTCTACTCTGTCCTTGTAAGGTGCCACCTGGAGTATTACAGCCAGGCCTGGAACCCCCAGCACAGGAAGGATGTGGAGCTGCTGAAACAGGTCCCAGGAAAGGCCATGATAATTATCACCTCTCCTATGAAGGAAGATTGGAGGACTTAGGCTTCCTCAGCTTGGAGAACAGAAGGCTCCAGGGAGACTTCTTTGTGTCCTTCTAGCTCTTACAGGGAGCTTGTAAGCAAGAAGGGGTCCCACTTTTTACCTAGGCAGAAGTGATAGGACAAGGAGAAATGGTTTTGAACTAGAAAAGGGGAAATTTAGATTAGATACTAAGAAATTTTTTACTCAGAGGGTGTTGAGGCCTGGCACAGGTTGTCCAGAGAGGTTGTCGTTTCTGCATCCCTGGAGGTGATCAAGGACGGGTTGGATGGCATCCTGGACAGCTTCATCTGGGCAGCGACCAGACTGTGGCAGTAGAGTTGGAATTGGATGGTCTTTGATGTCCCTTCCAACTTAAGTCACTTCCATGATTGTATGATTTTGTGAGTCTATGATTTTCACCTTAAAATTATTTCTTTAAAATATTTTTGTCAGTCTTTTCTTCTACTTACTCAGTTTATCTTTCAGGCCTCCTCTTCTCTATTTCCATTTGCTTGCAGGTATATTTTTGTTCTACTTAACCTTCTGGTTTTATTTTATCTGCTTTTCATTTTGGAAGGAAAATATGTGTTAATCTTGGAATCAATATCCACTTGATAGGGATATATAAATTTCATATCTTCACATTCTTTCATATCTTTATATGCTTATATTTTGGATTGCTGTTCAGTGACATCAAAGATCACCAAAGCTAACTATAAGTCAAATGGACAGCTTGGAATTATAATATAGATTCAGAACATTTCTAAATTCCTTTATTAACTTCATCTGTCTCTGCCCTGGTAACACTACAAAGTTGAAAAGATACGTAATGAGGCATGATTGTGGAAGCAGCAGCTTCTCAATCAGAATTCTTGGTTTTCCTAATTCCAATCAACAGACACCTTCAGCTCTACATCCTTCTGAGACGACATCTATCTTCTTGTCTCTTTCCATTTCATTGACTCTCCATCTACTTTCAGACCTCATCTGAAAAACAGATTCCTCCCTCCCCCCCATCATTTCTCTCTGCCATAGCTATTATAATTTGAAATAGAAACTTTGTTACTTTTAATAAGGAGAAGTGTTTATGTGAAAAACTCATTCATGCAAACAATAAATATTGTCGTGACACTTCCCTGAGGGCAGAAACTTGTAGATGCAGTTATTTATTAAAATCCATTGTTTTGTTTAATTAACATTTCAAAGAAAGAAGATTCCTGCTCCAGATCGCATCTTCATGAAGTGTGGAAGAAAATTGGTGGTTTTTTTTTTGTTTTTTTTTTTTACACCTCTGTGCTAAACAGCCTTCCAAACTCAAACCATTTGTAAGGAAAAAAAAAAAAAAAAAAAAAAAAAAAAAAGCAAAACAGAAAAGACAAAAAACTCCAAAGATTTTATTTTAAGACCATGTACAATGTAAACATTAAAATACACTGTTACAAAATTATATTCTCTACTTATCTGATTGATGAATGCCATTGCAGCAGCAGTTGCTGCAGATTCAGTGTTATCAGCCACCTCTTGATAAAGCCTGAAATCTCTTCCAATCTGAGGTATCATATGAGCCTAACATTTTTTATAAGGTTTATGTCGTTTAATCTCCTCCTTCTGGAACTTTCCACAAAAAAAAACCAGATGATAATTATACATTACTTGGCTCTTCTTCAGGAATAAACCTGATCTTAATTCTATTGCCTTCCAGCTTTTGGGGCCCTTTGCTGAGAATGGCCTTGGCTTTATACAACACTGCTTAGCAGAAACTAGAAATATCAGTGTGTCATCAACATTGTTTTTCTCCTAGATCTGAAAACATAGCATTATACCAGACACTGAAGAAAAAAATACCATCCCAGCTGAAACTAAGATAGTAAGACAAATTACTGTGATCTCACTCATAAGCACATGCTTTTCTTCTCCACTGAGTCAGGCAATAGGAGGATTGCTTTCATAAGAAGCAGTTTTGTGACAAAGACTGAAAGAGCTCAAGGAAATAAGCTCAACCTTCTTCCCACTGACCTCTGAAAGAATAAAGATGCTTCACAGACTGCACCTGGAATCCCATTTCTACATAAAAATGTAGAGTAGAAGCAGTATGGGAAAAATGCAATATCTCTGTCTACTCTGTCTACCCAACACGATGTTTTGCATTTTCCTAACAAAACGAATATTTCAGTTCCATGCAAAAGATAAAACTAGTTTCTCCTCTGTCTGTATTAAGCCTTGCCATCCATTCCAGGACACTTCCAGGTGTTATGAAAAATAAAACATCACATGATCCTATTCCTTAAAATATTTTTAAACTGAGGCATGCCACCTAACATTTCAAGTTTTTTTTTTAACATCTGGGCAACAAAGAGGATAGTATTCAACCAACTGACAAAAATATAATAAAGAGCAGTCAGACTACGTCTTACATTCAGATTTACCTTTTATCATATTCTTCTCTGACAAATTTAATCTACAAATTCGGTCATCTCTAGATTTCAGTATCTTAGCTTGTCTTGTGTAAAGTGTTTATAATATCAATTCTTATATTACCAAACATAGATCAGAACTCACACAATACATTTAGAAATTCTTAGAAAGATGAAAAATGTTTCTCTAAACCAGTAGGCTGGTCAAACAATATCATTTGAAATATTTTCTCTACTGACAAACAATATATTGGTGAAATGTCCAAACAGAACTAAATATTTATTCGATATTTAATTTTTTTTTCTACCTGAGTTCTGCCATATTTTGTGAAAATAATAATTTTGGAATTTTCATACCTCACACTTTGACTTCTGTTCCCCTACTGTACAGCACTTTCCCTAACAAACTGTTATTTCTCCCTTTTATGACAATGTTAAACCCTAGGATATAGCCAAACAATTTTTAAGTTATTTTCTGAAAAGTTTTAAGATAAAAATAAGTGTCAAAGTAATAGAACTTCCTACACAATATATTCCATTTTTTTTTTTTTTAATTTATTTTTTTCTCTACTGGCTTTACAACTCACAGTAAATTCTGTGGTATTCTTCCATCCCTGTCTCCCCAAAACCACTTAATGTGACATCATGTGTCAATTCTCAAAGTTCTTTGATTTTGTTCTACTGGTAAAGATAACTTTTTGTTAAATTGTGATGTTCTGAAAATGTCAGAAACATCTTTAAAGTTTTCAAGAAAAACTGTACTCCAGAACAGAGTTTGTTGTTGCTGGTTTTGATTCACTTGAAAGCTGCTCCTGCTGCATTACACTTTTCCATATTCAGGACACCAAAATGGTGCTATGTTGCATGAACAGTTGCTACACTTCATAGAAAAATATAGCCAAGCACATGCAGAAGAAATAAAAATCCAATGAATGGTGAAGACAGACCTCTATAATAAGACACGTTGATCTTTGAGCAGTGATTGATGTCTCCTGGATAACATGCTGCAATGACTGATGGAAATGGAAAGCAAAATTGACTTACAGCTAAGGACACTGCATGTTGATATTTACACTACTTTATGAGGAGGCTCATAAATAATATGATAATAATAATAATAATAATACTATTATTACTAATAATACTACTTTATGAGGAGGCTCATAAATAAAAGGAGAATTGTTCCTGGGACATCAAGGAAGAAACAGAAGAATATCAAAAGAGCAGCACACAGCTGGAAACCTAAGCACTGTGTGGCACACGTATTATAGGTGGTCCTCAGTGATTGCCATGCGATCAGATGAATTCCCTTCTGTTTCCCCATAAATGAAGACCCAGTATTCTTTACATACTCTCCTATATGTTATCAAACCATTTGTGTTTCAAGCTGGTGTTGAGCATCTCAAGGTGATCTCAAGTTGATTCTCTTTTATGCTACTTGCAGCTTTGCAGTGAGGGTATGGGTGAGTACAGAGGACATCAATGTCCCATTCTACAATATGGAGTAAGGATATATATTCAATGTCATCTTGAGCCAAAAAGTGCCACTCAGAGGATGTCTTCAATTTCACCTGGAAAGACTTTGCTTGGAAAAGAGATTGAGGTGGCAGTCATACAGCATACTGTGTAGCTGCAGCACTGAAAGGGAACCCAGTGGAAGAAATAAATTTTATGTGTCTTTATCAGTAACAGAAGCTACTTTACAATAACAGTCAAGATTAAGGCTTTATAAATGAAATAAGCAGAACAATTTGTTAAACATCTATTCTTCCCCATTACAATGTATCTTTCTAAAGTCACCAAGAGGGACAACTGTTGCAAATATCCTGTGCCTTTACCCTGACAAGGAGCTTGAAGCTACCTTAATCCATATAATTGCAGACCTTTGGCAATAAAGGCAAAACTGAAAAAAATATGTCATAAATGCCTTTTCCAGATACTAATCCCACTCTTTGAATCTCTCTGGTGTACTTTGAATAGATGGATATTAATCTGTATTGTGTATAGTTCAGGTTCAGAACCATAGAAGTTGTGTTAATGTTAGATCCAAATAAGAGAAAATGGATTCCTGAGTTAGTACTTTCTGAGTTTTGATTTAATAGATGCTGGACAGTATCTTAAATCTGCAGTGACTCTGGCCATAAAAACTCTGTCTTTGTCGAAGACCTTCTGGGAAACTTCTGAATCCTGAGGAAATAAATTTATCTACAGTATCATCACCTGAGACTCAGTTTCATGTGTCTGCTGGAATGATAGTCAAAATTATTCAAATAATCCACTTCCTAAAACTTCAGTCCTTGCTAATCCAGAGCTATCTTCAAATGTGTAACTTGAATATGCTGTATCACATAAGCAAAAAAAAAAAGTAAAAATAAAAATATAAATAAAAAAAAATAAAAAGCTAAACCTCTTTAAACAAGTTCAATAAACCAGAAAGCTAAATGCTTGCTATCCTGATAGAGAAAAAATAAACCAGAATATGGGACATCTGTGTTTAAACCCTTTCCAGGACAGTTTTTTAAAATCATATTTTCCTAAAGAATAACCTTGATGATCATAGTTTATTCTGGTACTCTGAACTAGCTTACTCTGAATCTCTTTAAGAAACATATTCCATGTTATTCTATCATTTATTGACAAAGACAGAACACAAGAACAGATTGGAGTTTTAGCCTTATCCAGAGTGATTATTTTTAATGATCTTCAGAGAATATATGTTGTCTTACAAACTGTCTCAAGATCTGGATTTAGTGAATGCATAGTAGCATGCATAAAAACTCAAACAAATGAAACTGAGGGTATGTATTATTCGATATTATTCTGTAGTGAGTGGATTTGAGACCTATCGTTTGAGATCGTTTGAGATGGACGAGTGGAAAATTCATTTGGCCATGTAAGAAAATTTGCCTTTCTAGGCTCTTTTTTTTTGGAAGCTGAAGTCTCCATTAGTAATATTTTCTAGTAATATTTTCTTTCTATTTTCAGTGGCTTTAGTGACTTAAGTATTATTCTAAATTCAAGTAACAGTAGTACTTTTCTTTAGAAAACTCATCTTGTGTTGCTTGTTTATGCTGTAGATTACTCTTTATTTCTGCCCTCTTTTTGTTTGTGCAGTTAAAATAAAGTGCTGAAAGAGCCTTCCAAAAATGGTGAAAGCTTTTCAGATTTTTAGTTTGATAGTTGTTTTTTTTTTTGTTGTTGTTGTTTTTGGTTTTTTTTTCTTTCAAGGTTTGGAAATTACAACTCTTCTTTTTTAAGTCTTTCCAATTCATCTTGAACATTGAAAAAAAAAAAAAAAAGAAAAAAACCTGCGCCTGCAATCGTGAATCTTCACCTTCACCTTGAAAGCTTGAAGTCTGTTATCTGAAGTTATAGAAGGTATAGTAGAATTTTCCTCAACAGCTCTCTGATCAAGCCACCACGAGAGGGAGATGGCGCATCACCAGGGTAAGGGCGGTTGAGCCATTACTTCTGGACATACTGAAGCTCGATAGGTTTAGGAGGAGAAATATTTGGTTTTACAGCAGGAACTCATGTGCAGTCTTCAGTACTCCACAGTACTGGCAATGTTGTGTTGGGTTTTTTTGTTTGTTTATTTGTTTTGGTTTGCTTTGCAAACACAAACTCACCTAATTCTTACAGTGCTCCAGCAAAGGTTGCAGAGATGGTCATAAAACATCAAACATCAAACATTTGACTGCATAAACTGAGCACTGTAATCAACACGTCAAAACTCTCTGTCTTAACCCTATGTCCTGATTTTCCTTGTCTATTTTCTTTTCATCTCACATGACATTCATTCGATGGTAGAAAAAAATAAGAAGACATTACAGAGCTGCCTGTGTCTTTGGATAGCGTAATTCAGAAAGACAAGTGACTGATTATAACTGCTCAGTGCCCTGAACCTTCACTGGGATTAAGACCTGAGGGAAATTCTGCCCCTCTCCACTTTGTATTGAACTTCATGGCTGTGTTAAAATCACTCATTTCCTTCTGACACAAGTGCAAGAAGCCAACGGCAATACAGAAGTGGTGCTGGAATTTATGGAAACATGCAAGGAATGTGCAAACTCCTTGCCGGTGTTCAAATTACCAGCAATTTAACATGTCTTTCTAGCAAATCATCAAACGGGCTGGAATAATTTACTTGCAACCTTGGAGAAAGAAACCTTTAATCAAATGTACCTCTCAGCGAATGTCTATGACCTTGATTGTGGCTAAAGTTTGTTTAAAACACAGGGAGGCAGGAAAACGTTTCTCATGTGTTGTGTTTTTATTGCTGTGGAGTATATAAGTACTTATGTATTGAAGTATCGTTTTCGAGGGCACTTTCTTCCCAGGGATTCATTAAAAACTCCTTGTTAAAACGTTCCACATGCTTGATGCGCTGCAGCAGCTACATACAGTATAGAGTCAAATTAAAAGCTATACACCCTGGGAGACAACTTTAATTTTACAAAAGTCAAGGCCGCGGGAAAAAAAAATTCAACAAAGGTGAAAAGTGAAAAGTTAGCACATATGATTAATTAATTTATGCAGTCTACTTATTATATCTACTCAAAGACACTGAAACTACTGTAGGAGGTGAAGATTTTAAACGAAAAAGGAGAGACATTTATCACCTCTTTTGTCAGGAAAGCAGAAAGCCCTCAATTAGCACCATCTGAATAATGGGGGAGATGCATTTCTGCACACGATCCTGGACTAAGCTAAGAGGATGAATCACTTCTGAGCATGGACAGACAGAAAAGAAGCTTCTGCCATTTGAGAAGTCTGGCTTTAATTGTTAGAGAAGTCCTCAGTAAAACTGTAGGAGTCACATTTAATAAACTCCATTTATTCAGCTGTTTCCTACAGATTTTAAGATTCTCAAGATTAGATTTATATCACATTTTTCTAATAGAGAACAAAAATCATTTTCCAGCTAAAGGGAATGTTAAAAACAAAGCAAAACCAATGCAGAGAGAAATGACTTCCCTTATTCCAAGTATCCAGCATCAGAGATGACAACAGAAGGACATAATTACCATTCAGTCATTTATGTGAACCATGTTAATTCATTATAAGTAGGGAAATACATACCCTGAGTGTATATTGTTACTGTGATATTACCTGTAATTGATGATGGACTAGGAATCCAATGTTTTACAGACAGCACAACTATAAAACAAGAGGTTGATCTCTGTATCTATATCTCCATTAAATGCTCATCTAAACCAGCTGCTTTTTTTTTTTTTTTTTTTTTTGGTTGGATGTCAGAAAAGATGTCAACTGTCTCTTCTCTTTTTTACTCTCAAGTGGGAAAGTATCCTATACTAAAGAGCAAGGAATGTAGACAACAGTGGAAAGCATGAATGAACTGTACCTTCAATGAAAAGTCCAAAACCTTTTCCATTCCTCCTGAAATTCTTGATTTGAAAGTTCTTTCTTGCATTCTTAGTGTCTGCAGCACCATTTCAGGCATTCATGATCTCTGGGGATCAAAGACAAATGGTCTACTCGTGGCTTGCAAGTCCTGTCCAATCTTGCACAGACATGGTGCACATTCCCTAGGGCAGGTTCCTCCAGTTTGCTCTTCCTCCTGGATGCTTGCTGTCTGAAGAAGTGACAGTGACAAGGCTGAAGCAAACAGGGAACATTTCGAGGTCTCCTTACTCTTGTCAACTACCTACAGAAGGAGTTGGGTTAGCTGGGATACCAGAAGAAGGTACGTGCATAGCAAAACATGGGGTAATTTATACCATCTCGCTGGTAAACACAATCAGCTAAAATGCTACAGATAAATCCCATTTGTTCAAATGTAGCTTATAATTTTTACATTATTTTACAGTCACGCTCTGTATATGGAAATTGTTCATCCATACAAATACCAGTGTCTGGTGTAAGCAGCTTGTTTAAACACTGTCATCAAAGCACAGCAACACACTTTTGCAGGATACAATTCATCCCAGCTGAGCTGCAAGCCTAAAATAACAGGGGCGAGGGCTAGATGACTGTCTTAATCTGGACACCTTACTTTTATATGAGTTTTATTAAAAGAGATGAGTTATTCCAAGTGACAACTTGGGGAAAGTGGTGAACTTCCACATCAGGTGAAGCTAGTTCTGATATTGTTGACCCCAGATGTGTCAAGGTTATCAGCTTAGATTAAGTACTGCAATACTAAAAAGAAACAGTAAATTACACAGACATTCACTGGAAGTTTATGAAAAGTAAGAAATGTTCTTATACTTTCTGTATTTTTCAAGCTTTAGTGTTCATGGAATGTTGGAAATGATTTTATATTTTCTGTGCTTTTCAAGCTTTAATGTTCATGTTTTCAATTTCTTCCTGGAAGCTTTGAAATAAAAATGTCAGATAATCTTGTCTATTAAAATGACTCTGGAAATTAGGGAATTAATAAAAAGTAAAAGGTAATTTCTACTGTATTATTCTACACTATACATACTATTCTATAGCCTACTATACTATTCTACAGTATTATCTATTCTATATTATACTATTCTATTGCATTATTCTACTGTATTATAAATTGCAATATACAGTGTGTGAGTTGTGGAGAATATCCTAAGTCATTTCTATTTTGCATTAAACCAAAATCAATCTATGACCTGTTTGTAGGCACAGGATATATATCAAGATATTCACTCTAGCTCCATTATCTATTTCAGAATTATTCAAAAGCTCGTGATCCTGCCAACACAATCATTTCTGTAGATATCTGCATTCATGCAAAATTCCTGCCAAACTCAGAGTATCTCAGAAAACACACAGAGGGTTGACCTTGTAAGTTAGATGTGTAGGGAACACTGCCAGCTTGTCTCCTGTCCTAGCAATGAGTCCAGTGAGTCATAAAGATGTTTTTTACTGTATATGATCTTTATTATAATGTGATTTTTTTTCTGCATTGATGACCTCCTACACCAAACACTGCTGTGAAACCATCTGCAGCTGCAAGCTGAATTTCCAGTTTCATGTAGGCAATAGACACACCGGTTACTTGAAACAGATAGGTTGAAGTGCCACTCTGCTAACAAAATAAGAGGCCTTTTCTATTTTAGAATAGTTCATTTGGAAAGGACCTAAAAAGATCATAAACTCCAACTGTCACAGAGTTGTCCACAGTTGAACTCCTAAGGCAGTTGAAAAACATTAGAGCTATTATGAGTATGTCAGAAGAAAGGGGACTAATAGGTCATCCCTCTGACACTGCTGTATTTCCCCTGAGTCTTGGTACATTTTCCATCTTCATCCAAACTCAGTTTAACTCTCTGACATGATGATGAGATTTCTTCTACTTTCTTTGTCATGGCTGTAACCATTTTCTTGGAAAGACATTGCACAGGCCAGCAGCACTTTTGCTGTCAGGTTGATGTTACCTTCAAATAAAAAAATGCCATAGTTTTGTTGTAGTTGTCAATCCTTTTTCTTTTCTTTCCTCCAAGGATTAGGAGTTGAAACTGCAGTAAGGAATAGAGTTGTGATCTAAAGGAAAGATGGCCATAGACTTCAACAGATGCTGGATTAAGTAGTCATCATGTACCCGTTCCTTCTAGTTGCCTGATAGTTACTGTTGATGTGAAATATCTTAAGGGAAAGCTTGTAGGAATGAGCAAATCAGCCTCTCCTTAAGTCTGAAGAAATATGAAACAAGATACACTGTAGTAGGATAGGGAAAAGTCAGAGAATTGCAATTTTCGTTTCTACCAAGAGATTTACCAAAAGGTAAATAAGGTCTTGTGTGTGTGCTTGCTTTCATTTTTCCACTGACCATTAGGCATTGGCAATTGGGATAAAGTGAAGGGGAAATCTATGGTATAGCAAAGAAAGGAACATATCTGTCATGGGGATAGCTGAGGCAGAGTTTCTGCTGTATTTTGCAGTCATTGGTGCAGCCAGGTGAGGTGACAGTCCCCAGTGCTCAGCTCATCGCTAGCTCAGTTCTGACATGATGGATAGAAGGACTGTTTAGGAAGGTCAAAAGAAATTTCCATAACGCAGATGGGAAACAAGCCAAGAGATCCCTTCACTGCAAAACCTTTTTTTTTTTTTTTTCTTTTTTAAGCCACATGGGTAAAGAATGATTTATTCAGATGGGATGTATTTTTTGCATTGTGATTTCTTGTATCTGACCTGAGCTGTATTGCTCACCTTTCAGAACAATAGAAAATGAAAGGCTATGCCAGGAGCATATAGTCTATGAGCACTAGCTGCTACATACCTTTCTATCTGGCAGTGATTTACAGTTGGCTGGAAGCTCTCTAAACCTGAAAGCACATCAAGACTAAGAGATTAGTGATATATTTAACCTCTTCCACCTTTGGAGGTTTGGAAACTTTTGTCCTCAAGACATTTGGTTTGTTATTGTGCCTGAGGAGACAGGCAGTGATCAGCCTGTGTGGCAGTGAAGAGGAGAGGAAAGACTAATTGGTGTAGGAAATGTACCTGCTGAATCTCTATTTTAAGAAACACTCCCAGTGCATCCTTTCTTAAGCTAAGTCCTTCAATTTCAGGAGATTCACTTATCACAAACTAGTATGTGTGCCACAGTTTGGGAAATATTCATCTATTACACAGGTTCCAGACAGTAGGAAGCTAGATTTGTTTGCTTATTCCATCCTATCTTCTATCATATTTATATGTCTAGGAGGAAAGCTTTCACTCCAGTCATCAAATCCATATAGCCAGATCAGGTGAACTGTATAAAAGGAACAAAACACAAGACCCGTTTAGATTTATGAATGAAACTCTGTTCTCATGCTTTGGAAATAAGACAAAGAAGATACCATACATCACATTAAAAAAAGTTGAGGAAGATCTGGTCGATCACAGTCATGGCTGGTGATTGCCTAGCCCTCCAGTTTGTGAAGATCTCTCTTCTACAGTTCCAAGCAAAAATGTGCATGTAGCAAATTATATATATAATTGCAATAATTACTCATTTACTCCTTCTCATAAGGTATGAAAGTGTATTCTCAGCTCTCCAGTAGTCCACGTTCAGTTATCACATGAGAACTATAGTGAGCTTCTTCCAGGTCACCCACAGAGAGGGCAGGAGGAAGAAGACATGAGACACATTAAGTGAAATCAGTGAGGCATAAATAACGTGTGGATAACAAATGGATATTTAATAATCCCAATTATTTTTAGGAGGGATCCCTCTTACAAAGATTAATAACAAAACATAATATCTTGCATTAGATTTGTATCACACTAAATTGTATCTCTAATCTTATATTTAAATAACTAAATGATCACTCAACCTTCAAAAATACACTGAACTTAGCAGCTATTAATAGTACCCATTACTTTTAGTCTTTTTTTGGTAATTTTTCAACATTGAGACATACCCCATGCAAATGACCAAACAAAAAGTGAAGTGTGCTATCACAGTACTTCCATGACCCATTTCTATTTTCTGAACTCTTATTCTCTCACTCCCTTCCTTCAGAGCACTTCTCGGTTTCCAACATATGCTCCTGAAAATAATTTTTGAAAAATGTTTTCAGGGTCAGAGATTGGAGTCATTCTGTGTCTGTGGTAGTTTATCAAGTTCAGTAAAACCAATACACTCTGTTCCAGTAAAGAAATTGAGATTAAAAAACATATTTCTATATGAATAAAAGAGAAAATATTCAAATAGCAGTTTGCACTCTACATTCCAGATGTATTCTGCAGTCTGTTTTCCAGTTTCAGATGTTTGCCTTAGGCCTGAAACAGTCAAATCTTACTGTTTACTCTCAATAGTGACCATTGAGTACAGAGAGTACCCAAGAAATTCTGGCCATTGGCTGATTATTTCCACAAGAGAAACCCAGATATCGTGCTATCTCCCACTTGTGTATGATTTAACTTTATGTTAGTGCACAGAAAAGACCTTGGGAAGGATGAAAAAAGGTCTATATTTTTTCAAGAAGAAAAAGTAATTTTTGATACATAGGGCCAGACTTAAGGAAATAATGAGCTCAGTATGGCGGAGTCACTGTATGGTTGTTGAGAATTATCCTGAAGTTATTTTGCTGCTTTCTAAGGTAAGGATAAAAAATAATGTTCATAGTTTCACTTCGAACTTTCCTGAGTGCTACTGCTTCTTCACCATAACAGACGAAACAGACTTCATGCCGAGAAAGTGACAGTGAATAAGGTTTACAGGACCTGTTCTGAGCTCCCATCTTAGTTTACTAAGTAAAGTCAAGCAAGTCACAATGAACTGTCTGATTACAATATATATATGTCACACCTGCCCTGCAAGGGCAATGTCCAGAATAATTGGCATTGGAGAAGAACATGAGGATCCTTGGGTGAAGACTATAATTTCCATGCCAAACGTTGGTAGGAATACTAATAGAAGGAAGTCTTAACAACCATGTTTGAATCCACATGCATTTGACAATCCAGCAAAGCAAAGTTTACCGGAGTTCAGAGCTGGAGTTTTGAACCAGCTCTTCCCTTTGTAGAACAAAACAATTGCAAAATATGTTTCCTAAGTGTTCTCCCTTCACCTTCTATTCTACAAACATCCGTATGTTTGAAGTAATATCTAACTCCATTACTTGTTTTTGTTACTCCATTGACAATGTATCAGCCACTTTCAAAATACTATTTCATCTGTGGCTCATGAGATTCAGGAGTTATAAATTTATTGAATGAGAGGTGTGTTATGATGAAGAAAGGGCTACAGTTCTAAGCAACAGGTCTTGCACATTGCTTCTGAAAGCCAGTCTGTTCTATCAGTGGAAAACTAGAAGATAATAAGTAACAAATTTTTGTTCTTCTTTTCCCATAAACTAAAACAGTTTCATGTAGTGAGATGAAAAATAGCCTGGCTGAAAATGGAAAAAATATAACAACGTGACATTTTAGTCATCCCGTTGGAATTCTTTGCCACAGGATTGAAGAGACAGGAAATAGTCATCCCATCACCCTTCTACTCCCCCCCCCCCCCCCCCCCCCAAAAAAAAAAAAAAAAACAAACAAATCAACAAATTAAAATATTAATGGATGCATCAGTGAAAAAAAAAAAATCTGTCTTCAATTATTAAAGAAAAGGACATGTCTTTTGAGTCACAAAATCCCTGGTGCGGAAATATCTGAAATGTGGGAATATGTCCTGGCAAAATACTTCTACATTACTTTTGCTTTTTTAGTGTTTGTTAAACATCTACTAGGACTATAATAATAAAAAAATATGTCTCCAGTTGAAGCAGACTATAATGGAGCCTTCCTTTGTGCCCTGTCAGTCGTGATGTTTATACTCTGTAGTGGAAAATCTTGAAAGTCACAAAAAATAATGGTGCTTCCAACAGCTATGGAGCTCTCCATATCTGAAGCAGTGTGAGCCTGTCTGGATTTAGTTCTGTAACTTTAGTGAGAGAATGAACTACTCATTTCCTGGGGAAAAAAAAAAAAAAAAAAAAAAAAGGGAAAGGAAAAACATTTGTATATATAAGTATACATAGAAAGCTTGCAGTGAACAATGGTAAAAATCAGTATATAGTTTGTTAGGGGTTACCTGAAACTTCCAAAAAAGGGACTAAAAAACATAAGACAGTAACAATTTTTCACCATCTTTATGGCATGTGGAACAGAGCAATAGCATGTATCACAACATCCAGTAAGCTTATGTTTAAATTCTATACATTTAACACTCTCTAATATGTCATAGCCTAATACATGATAATAAGCCAAGGGCATCAGAGGATTGTAATCACACAAGGAAACTGATGAAAGAAAAGAAAACAAAGCTGAGAAAAGACATGTCCCTTTGCAAGTAAAAAGGTAATGACAATCATGAGAAGTTAGGACAAGAAAAAGAGAGAGAGAAGCATATCTGATAAAGGTACAGAAATGCAAGAAAAAAAAAACATAACAATTCAAGTAACAGTGGCATCCTTCCAGCTTTCAACAGGACAACAATTCAGGAAGCATCATGCTAAAGAAAAGCCCATTACTGTGAGCAAGTTTTTTAAAGTATGAGCATGTTTCTAAAAAGTAAAGCAAAATAGGTTTTTAACTGCACTAGAATTGAGAGTGAAGCACGTAAGTGATGCAAACTGACATCTATAGCACGCCAAGAACTATCATCAACTTCAAACATAGCGATTTGAAGGGCCAAAGTCAGCCAAAGATTAAAAGTTCTGCTAGCTAATGGAAAGCCAAACTGACTTTATCTATGCAACTGTGTTAAAATCTGTTTTAATTCTGTGTTTCAGATGTCATCAGCAGTTGGAATATCTCTTTTCTCAGTTTTATTTTCCCACACAATTTATCATGTATTATCTCCATGTTTCCATGTGTATGACAGACTGAGATCAGTTTTCAATTTTCATTGATCTACTACTGTCACTGGGAAAGAGCTGAAGCAAAATGGTCAGTCTACCAGCATTGTGTAACAGGTACTATAGTTTGTTATCCAAGTTTGAGATTCAGGAACTCTTATTTCTACATTGAAGTCAAGCAAAATAGCATCAGTGATTGTCTTTTTCTCCTATCGATGTGCAAAAGGTGGATAAATCACCAAACAGAAAGAAAGTGTTTATTTAGCACTTATAAATAAACAGATTTGGAATAGTAGTCCTTAATGTCATCTTCAAAATAATTCCAATGGAGAAACAATTAACATGATAAAGACTCTGCCTGTTTTGTAATCACATATTCGTGATAATGTCTCATTTTATTTCCTCTCTCTTTTTTCTTTTCTTTTTTTTTACTTCTATTCAAAAATGTTTTATTGAATTATCTTTCAAAAAAGGCATTAACTTTTGTAAATTGGAAACTAGAAATGTTTCCATGGCTATGACAGGGATTTCACTATGAATGCCTACAATAACCTCCCGATTAGTAAACAGGCCAGAGAATTTCATCCTTATCTAAACTGTTTGCAGATTGACAAGGGTATTGTGACATTTCCTGTAAGGAACTGGACACAGCCTAGATAATGATTGCTGCATTATTTTCCTTTTTAATTGAAATTTAATTGAATACTGTGCTGATAAAGCACCCAATTGATTATTTACTCCTTGTTTTTATGCCATGGATACACGTGCTTTGAGATTCTCTGGCTTGCTAAGCAGTTGTCCTGACTGATGGTGCCAGTGTGACATTTCCCTTAAAATTTTTAATCCTTTTAAATGGCCCTTGGAGAAGACTGTGAACCATTTAGAGGTTCTTTTTATTTATTGTTCTTATTTTGTTTTGTTTTGTTTATTGTTATTTATTTACTTTGCTGTTTTCAAATACTGTAAATAGGTAAAGATTATAGATCTTTCAGTATTTGCTTCCCTAAATGAGGGAGGCAGTGAGAACTTGAAGGGTCTGTGATCTAAATCTGTTGCTGAAGATCAAGAACACAAAGACCATAAATGATGACCTGTAGCCATATAGCCCTGATCATATAATTTAATACTTGTGACTTGGACCACGAAATCATAAAAAGATCAGAGAGACACAAGACCAGAGCAAGAATTTGTGTATCATACCCTTACACCAAGTAACGTCTTACTGAAACAAGCATGTCTGCTGTTAAGAAGGTTGATGCTCCCAATCAATAGGCTTGGTCCCAATTAATAAATCTGGAATGGCACAAATCTGCACTAGAGGAGGTTCAGACTGGATGTTAGAAAAAAATTATTTACCATGAGTGTGGCCAAACACTGGAACACACTTCCTAGAGAGGTGGTTGATGTCCCATGACAGACAGTGTTTAAGAGGAATTTGGGTAATCACCTCAGTAATATGACTTTTTAGTTTAACTTTTAGTTATTCCTGAAGTGGTCAGGCAATTGGACTCCACCCTTCTCTACTCCACTCCACTCCACTCCACTCCACTCCACTCCACTTTATGCCACTATTCTCAGTGAGCTGACTAAGACCCGTACATGAAACACTGTTAGAGAGTTAGGTCTCTCAGAAGTTCTTTGAGGGGGAGTTCAACCAATGGTATACTCATTATTTACATATCATACATATCCAACATGACCAAATTATTTCTCTACCTCCATGGTCCACATGAGACAAAGAGAAAAGCAATAAGATGCCTTGAGGTCTATAATTGCCTGTCAAGATAGGAAATTAAATAGACTAGGACTCGTCAGCCTGGAAATAAAGGACTTAAAGGAGAAATTTTGAAAGCATGAAAGAAAATGAACAGGGGTAATCTATTAATTTACAAAGACAACAAGGATACAAAGACATTACAGGCAGCAAATTTAAAATAAAGTAAAATTAATGAACTATAGAAATAATTGCCACAGGCCAAAAATATAGATGGATTTTTAAAACAGAATAACAAAATACCAAAAAGAAAAGTCCCTCAAGGCATGTTAGAGAGAGCATTTGGATTTAACATCTGTATCCAAAAATCGCTGAAATTTAGTTTTTTTCTTATTATTTTTATTTCATTGGTATTTATTATCAAGGGATT